>NC_081223.1:4098541-4752041 GCF_902713425.1 Acipenser ruthenus
AGACGGCTATCTCTTACAGCGACCTTTTTGAATAGTCAGAGTTTTCTGGTACTTTTTTTTTTTTTTTTTTCAAAAACAATTCACATACATTTTGAACTTTTATATGTTTCCCATAACATCACTCAAGCATTTTGACACTTGACATTGAAGACTATGACTTTGGCACTGACTGGCACTCAGTTCTCTTTTAAAAGCCCAATCATTTGACAACTGCCTGATCATATTCCTCCCACTTTCGCTGTAGAGTCCAGCCAACCCTGACCCTGACACCTGTCAAATACCAGACGGACATGGCTGCCTTTTCTAACCTGGATGCCCTGCCGTCTGCTAACCGCTGTCTCTAATTTTATCCTATTGTTGCCCCCTGGGTTTCTGTTAGAAGGCGCACGTTTAACCACCACATTTTCCCTTAAGCCCCATGTCCCCATGTAGCAGCACTAACCCATCTGGCTGCAGTGCAGGGCATAGGGTCAGCAACACCCGCTCTGGCGGTGGTGGTGGTGGCAGTGGCCACACTGCTGCTAGTGGTGACAACAGCCACTCCTCTGCTGCTGCTGGGGCAAACGGCCACTCAGGCACGGGTGCTGTCGGCTCCAGACGCTCCGACAGGCTCACTTTCTCTCCCCGTGGGAACCATAGCTCCGCCCCCTCTGGTTGACATGACTGCCATTCCCCCTTCCTGGGCTGGCGGTAGCTCCTCCCCCTGAGAATGCTGGGCTGAGAGCTCCGCCTCCTTCTCTGGTAACTTGGCTGGCGGTAGCTCCTCCCCTTTAGACTGCTAGGCTGAGAGCTCCTTCTTTCCTGACCAACAGGATGGCAGCTGCCTTCTTCTGCCCCGCCGCCTTTTCCGCCTCTTCTTATTTTACTGGCTAATGGAACAGAAGCCCCTCCTTCCTTCTCGTCTCCTTTCTTTTCAGTGGCGGACTCGACCTGGAAGCCCTTTCGTCTTACCCATCTCTTCACTCTGCTGTCTGCTTTGCACAAACTGTCAAGGCTGGTGTTGTTTCAAAGAATAATTTGTCCTGTTTAGAATTAATAAAACCTGTAATTATACATTTTACTTGTTTTTTTTAGTTATGTTTATTTGAATCAAACTTAGGTGGAATCGCCACTGTTGGTCAAAATTCTCAGGAATCTACAGGAGGGTTCTGTATTTAATCTGGGGTCTACAGGGTTAATATGACATCTATTGGGGAATATGACTTTATTCCGAATCGGCAGGCTTACCCCCCCCCTGCCAATATACTAGACTTAATATTCAATCACTCTTATTCATTTATTTCTAATACACAGATTTAAAATGATCTTTATTGCTAATCGGCGGGTTTGTCCTCCGATATATTGGAGTTAATATTCAATCACCCTTATTCATTTATTCTATTTTTATACAGCAGATTTGTGAATCAACATATAATCAATGAGTTTATTTCCAATTACTCTCTCATTTACAATCAACAAACAAGGTTATCGTACACACAATTACTCCCAGAAAACTCCTGTAACCTTGACAAGCTTATTGTGCATTCAACTGCTCTCTGGTTTCTCCTGCAACCCAATCTAACAAATGACTCTCTGGGTTCTCTTGCAACCTAGGCTAGCCTTTCCCATTTGCATGTTCAATTACTCTCAACATAGGCAAGCTTTTTTTATTTTTTTTATAAACTTAGTCGTTGCCAGTAATTTATTATTTTCTCCCAATTTGGAATGGCCAATTATTTTATTACGCTTGGCTCACCGCTACCACCCCTGCGCTGACTCGGGAGGTTGAAGATGAACACACGCTGTCCTCCGAAGCGTGTGCCATCAAGCCGACCGCTTTTTTTCACACTGCAGACTCACCATGCAGCCACCCAAGAGCTACAGCGTCGGAGGACAACGCAGCTCTCGGTCAGCTTACAGGCAAGCCCGCAGGCGCCCGGCCAGAATACAGGGGTCACTGGTGTGCGGTGAGCCGAGACACCCTGTCCGACCTAAGCCCTCCCTCCCCCCGGGCGACGCTCGGCCAATTGTGCGCCGTCCCTTGGAAGCTCCTGTCCTCGATCGGCAAAGGAATAGCCTAGATTCAAACTCGCGACTTGCAGACTATAGAGCGCATCTTGCACTCACGTGGAGCGCCTTTACTGGATGTGCCACTCGGGAACCCCCCAGCATAGGCAAGCTTAACTGTATGTACAGTCCCTCTCAGGAAATTAGCAATAAACAACTTGACTCCCTGGTCTTCGCAACCAGAATGGGATCAGGACCATTATACTCTGTATAGTACAGGGTTGCCAGATTTCTACAGTGTTTATAGCCCAAAATCACTTCAAAACTAGCCTCATTTGTTTTTTTTTTACTGAAACCAAGCTTATTACCATTAACATGTAGCCCTATCCTTCAATGCTGCTACTGTTTCCCAAAGAAGAAAACAGTTCAATCTTTTAAAGTTATGCCACCAATCTAATTAGATGATCACATCATTTAAATCAATTAAACAGCCACATCAATTAAATACACCTAACAAATTAAAAAAGGCAAGTTGTTGGCTCTTTTTTGCAAACACAAAAAAGTTAAGTTAATTGAAAGTATGCCCCATGCATTGAAATAACACATAAAAAAACATTTTTAACCTCTTACCTTCAAACTCCTCGTGTAAGGGCCAGCTGTTATCATCACGCAGGTGTATCTCAAGTCAATTTTAAATGTACAAAGAAAAAATTATGTACCAAATAAAACATTTTTACTTATATATATATATATATATATATATATATATATATATATATATATATATATATATATATATATATATATATAATATATTTAGTTTCAAAAAAGCTCCTCTGAGTCTGCACCATCTTCTGCGTTATTTGCTTCATATATGTCGCCTGTAAACAGTGACAGCATTGCTTTGGATGGCTGAAATTGGTTGCAGCAACACTTATTACGCTGCATATATGCTCTGACCCTAAGAATGTTTTCCAACAATTTCTCTTGCATGCGGGTCCTTAGTTTGGTTTTGATTAGGGCCATTTGTGAAAAAGCACGTTCCACTGATGCATTGCTAAATGGTAGGGCTAAAAGAGATAAGGCAAAAAGACCAAATTCAGTGAAATCTTTATCACCAGCTGCATCGGAGTGTTTAGCCACTTCAACCCAGAACTCTTTAATTTGGTTGTCTTCAGTGTGCTCCCAGTGTACATTGTTCAAAGCTCGCCATTGCTGTTCGAGTTTGCCAAGATCTCCATTGTAAAGTGGCAAAAATGATAAATTTGCCATCTGTTCCTTTTTGGAACTGAGTACAACAGTTGGGCTGAGAACGGTAAGTGACTCAAGTTGCTGGATATTAGGAGGCAATCTTTGTTTGATCTCTTTCAGAAACTCGAACATGTAATCTCTGCATCTGTGTTTGATATCCTCTGCTTTCTGAGGTTCGATCTTTGATTGTGACAGTTCTAACTGGAACTTGATCCCGAAGTCCACTGCTGAAAGTGGCAAGCTGTTTCTGTCGGACGTTATGTCAAAATCCATTACAGATGACCATGTTGGAAAATCGTGAGGTTTCATGATTCGTTGGATCAAACTGCGGTAAAATGTCATTAAATCAGCAAGAGGTTTCGCTGGATTGGCACCGTCAAGCTGAAACAGCTTGTTTATTCTGTTGACCTCAGTGACGAGGGGCTGAAAAAAAAACAGATACATTCTGTTTACGCGGTCTGAATGCATCTGGTACAGCAGTTCAGCATTGTAATTCCTTTCAGTGTCCTTTGTAAGCTGAAAGTGCAACTTTAGCTCTTCATACTGAGAAAGCACTCGATCAACACACTGGCTAATTGCAAGCCATCTTGTGTCAGAAAGCTGCAAAATCTTCAGCGGGCCAACATTAATGGTGGCATAGAGATCGCGGTACTTCTTTTGACGCTGAGTGCTGTGGGAAAACCACGAGTATGTCTGTGATACCATGTACTCGATGTTTCGAGGAAGTACGTCCATTGCTTTTGATGCACAGAGCTGCAGTGAATGACAAACACACTTGATGTACACAATTTTTGGATTCACCTCCCTTAACTTTGTTAGTACCGAATTATTTTTCCCACACATTGTATTGCAACCGTCTGTTGCCAGACCAATGCATCTTTCCACTTCTTTTGTTTTCCTTTAAGAATTTTTAACAAGGCTGTTGCAATGCTGTGAGAATCACCGGCTGGCAAGCTAACAATCCCGGTAAATGATACGTTCATGTTTTCTGCTGAAGTACCTGAACACCACACAGAGTTGCTTGTTTGCACTGATGTCTGTGCTTTCGTCCACAATTAGAGAGTATGGCTCTTTGGCGATGTCTTCAAGCATCTCCTGATGAACAATGGGCCCGATGACACATTTTATAAGTGCTGAGCATTTTGTTCTATGAAGACTAATATCCTTCTGTACAACTTCCCTGACTATGCATCCCAAATGATCTACGGTGAGGATGCTGGAAAGGCAAGCAATATGGGCTGCCAGCTTCAACTCGCATATTTTAATGGAATTGTCAACTTGTTTCTTAAATCCTGTGTCAAATAAGCTTCTTGTATTTGAATAGGGAGCTGCATTTCTAATATGTTTCTCTGTCTTACTGTGAGCTAACAGATCGCTGTGATGCGCTCGCACTTCACATTTACAGTACCTACACGCTGCTTTTGAGTCATCGCCAGGTACACGGCTAATCCATGCTTGTAACCCTTTTTCTTTCTCAGTCTTTGCAGTATTTTTTTCAGTATTTAGATTACTTCTTTATTTTTCCTGCTTTTTAGCGGTTTCGATGTTTCTACCCTGTTTCTTAAAATGGCTGCTTTTCACTGTCAATTAACACAATCATTCGTCTCTCACTCCTGTTCACTCGCATGGTCATGCGCAGTGGTGGATGTGGTCATGCGCAATATGTTATTTTATTGGGAAACAAAGTTTTACATAGTTTGTGTGCACTGCGGCGGGTAGGCTGCAAAAGTTTATACATTTTTAATAAAGTTATTCTTTTTTTATATGTATAAAGTAAACTAGCCCAAAAAACCACGAGACCTCTTGAAAGTAGCCCAAAAAGTAGCAACCAGCGACTCCTAAATATTTCCCGCGGCTGTCTTTTTAAAGGAAAACCGCGGACCTGGCAACTCTGGTATAGTATTTCAAACACCCAATCTCTGTCTACTTTACACCACCCCTTAAATCTGTTTTTCGAAAAAGACTAAAAGTTCTAGGCTGACTCTCCTGATCAAACCTTCCGAGATCGGCACAGGGCCCCAGAATCAGAGTGCACAGATTCCTCGTAGAAATGTACAGCTCTGTTACCTCCTACAATCTCCCTATCCTAATCTAGCTGATCGGGCTAGTATTAATAACAGATAGGTACCCATTGCAACCCTTTTTGACAAATAATAAACAATAATCAACAACACCAGAAAAAACAGTATAGTAGGTTACTATTCCTGTGATGAATAAATTAAACTTATACTCACTCATCCTTAGTATTCCTCTAAAGTTCAGTTAAAGAGAGGTTAGAAGGTTCCTTCATGCGTTCAGATGGATGAAATCAAATCAGTTTTGCAGCCTCCCTGGTGCGGACTACACTACAGTTACCTACACTACCTAACCCAGAAAAGGTCATGAAACGACATAATGAGGAAGGAACATTTTCTGCATTTCTTACTTAAAACCGTCTCTGATTTTTCACTCCTGTTTGTTTTTTCCAGGTTCCAGTCCAGCAGTTAAAGCATGGACCCAGTTAAGGAATTTAAAAATACTGAGAGGAGAGAAATTAAAATATACCAGAGGAGAGAAACCGTATCACTGCTCTGACTGTGGAAAGAGTTTCAGGCACTCAGGAGACCTTGTGATACACCAGCGAATTCACACAGGAGAGAAACCCTATCGCTGCTCTGACTGTGGAAAGAGGTTCAAGTCATCAGGACACCGTACAGCACACCAGCGAATTCACACAGGAGAGAAACCGCATTGCTGCTCTGACTGTGGAAAGAGTTTCAGGAACTCAGGAGACCTTTCAAAACACCAACGAATTCACACAGGAGAGAAACCTTATCGCTGTTCGCACTGTGGGAAGAGTTTCAGTCGGTCTGGAAATTTTGAATTGCATAAGCGAACTCACAAAGGAGAGAAACCATATCACTGTTCTGACTGTGGGAAGAGTTTCAGTCGGTCAGAACACCTATTAATACATCAGCGAATACACACTGGAGAGAGACCGTATCACTGCACTGACTGTGGGAAGAGTTTCAGTCGATCGGGACAACTTGTAACACACCAGCGAATTCACACAGGAGAGAAACCATATTACTGCTCTGACTGTGGGAAGAGTTTCAGGGATTCAACAGACCTTGTAAAACACCAGAGAACTCACACAGGAGTAAAGCCATATCACTGCTCCGACTGTGGTAAAAGTTTCAGTCAGTCAGGACAACTTGGAAAACATCAGCGGATTCACACAGGAGAAAAAACGTTTCATTGCTCTGACTGTGGGAAGAGTTTCAGTTCGTTAGCAAACCTTGTTTCACACCAGCGAATTCACTCAGGAGAGAAACCGTATCACTGCTCTAACTGTGGGAAAAGTTTCCGTCACTCAGCATCCTTTGCTGTACACCGGCACATTCACACAGGAGAGAAACCGTATCACTGCTCTCACTGTGGGAAGAGTTTCGGTCACTTGGCATCCTTTGCTGCACACCAGCGTATTCACACAGGAGAGAAACCGTACCGCTGCTCTGACTGTGGAAAGACTTTCAGACGGTCGGGACACCTTGTTTCACACCGGCGCATTCACACAGGAGAGAAACCGTACCGCTGCTCTGATTGTGGGAAGAGTTTCAGTCAGTCAAGATCCCTTGTTACACACCAGCAAATTCACACAGGAGAGAAAAAAAAAAGAAAATGTAAATAATGTTCCTGCATAAAAATAACTTTTATCCATTTTGCTTCCTGGCATTTCAGCACAGCAGTGTGCTGCTGAATAGTGTGGCTGCCCAAGCCGAGGAGACAGTCAGAACAAATCCTTAAATGGAATTTACTAGTGTAACGACCTCGCCCTTAGCACAAAGCCAACCACTATGGAGTGATTACCTCCCTATATTAAATATATCCCATGACAAAAACAAGTTCGACAAACAACTGTTTAAAGGGGTGATCTCAAATGCAAAAATCCAAGTTAGGAGAAGCAATTAGGCCAATCTTGTCAAGCAAATAGGCACAATTGGAAAGGTGCTGGGGCCCAAGATTCACACAATTCTTGCTTCTAACTTGGCGCCTTTTTTTTGATCGCTTCGCTCCACTTTATCGCTCCTCTTGAAATGCTCTTTGTATGATTGAAGTGACTGAGACACACACTCACATTGTAATACGAAAGACATAATTTCGGATTGGATCAGAATCTGAGTGCTCATGTATCACAGAGCAGCTCTCCTGGTAAACCCTTTGAAGGAGGAAACAAACTGCTATTGTTAATTATTTTGCATAGAATGGCACAAGGCAGCTGTAATAGAGTAAATGTGGATGCGCTTTTAGACTGTGTGTTGCTGCTTGCCCCACCTTGTGCAAATTCAAAGTGTAAAACCAGATAACACAACAAGCAGGGCACAAGCTAAGCGATGAGCTGTATTTGATTAGGGAAATAAAAGCTGTTTACTTTGACTATCTGCGTCAGTCTGGATTCTTATAGAAATCAAATGTAAGACAACAAATATACTAGAAGTGTCAGGGGTGGAAGTTGCAGGTTGAGATTTTAGAGTCAGTGTTTCCCTGCATGCATCACTGTGAGCAGCTCCTTCCTCCAGACACAGACCCACACTGGAATGTTTAGATGACTGGGTGTGAGGAGCCTTGTGTTAACAATGGGAGAACTGGGCTGACTGGGGAGGTAACTGCTACTGCCTATTTCAATAGTCTTATTACTGTGTTGTTACATTATGGACAGCAGTGGTGCTCTGGCTCCCTCTTGTGGTCACTATTAATATCTGCTGTGTGTCTCTCGGAGGTCAAATTAATTGCTCTTTGTCATTAAAATGCTGTTTTTATCATCAAACTCTTTGGACTACTTTTCTGAGTATGAACACATCTCTTCTGTATGCAGGTTTTTAAATGATGAAAACAAGAAAAAGAATGAAGTAAAGCAAATAGATTATTGTTTACTTCCTCACATTGTTAAGTAATAGCAGCACTAATGTCCCCCACGGTGGGCTCTAAGACTAGATCATTGACCTGGTCTTTCTTTAAATGATCTTTCACGTTGGACACATTCAAATGTCATCACTGTCATTAAACAACATTTTACATTCATACTGAAATTATTTTATTAATATTGCTTACTTAATAAAATAAAAACAAATCTTCTAAAAATTATAAAATTCAGGGGCTCCTGAGTGGAGCATTCAGCAAAGGCACTGTGCCGGAGTGCAGGATGTGCCCTATAGCCCGGAGAGCGCTGGTTTGAATCCAGGCTATACCACTGACACAGCCTAATCAAACCCAGCTCTGTGCAGTCCGACTGTAGCAGCTCTGCAGCTGCTCTCAGCCTCAGCCCCTGTGGTTACTGTCTATGAGCCAGAGCAGTTCCTGCAGAGCTGAGGGAGGTTTTTGTACGGACGTGTATCACTGTGTGAATGTGTAGCTATTGCCCTGCTGACAGTAATAATCTCCTGCATCTTCAGGCTGCACTCCACTGATGCTCAGTGTAAACTGTGTCCCTGATCCACTGCCACTGAATGAAGCTGGAGTCCCAGAGTGACGGTTAGAAGTAGAATAAATCAGGAGTCAGGTTTCTGCAGGTACCAGTGGATGGAGCTGGTACTAACAAAGCTGTTGGCTGTACAGCGGATAGAGACCGTGTGTCCTGGAGAACAGACTGAGCTGTTGGAGACGGAGTCAGAACAACGTCTGCACTGGACTCTGGAGAAAAAATACAACAAAAAATGATTATAAAATAATAATGCAAGAGTCAAATTAAATAGTGTTGTGTTAGAATACAAACAAAATGTAAAGAAGCGGCTAGACAGATTTACTTCAATGAAAAGTTCTGTTTAAAATGAACTCCAGTCAAGCTTTCAGATTTATAAATAACTATTTAATTATCACCTTGAGCAAAGAGCCCCCGTGTCCCCAGCAGTAGAAGCAATGGCATCATTGTACTGTGTGTTTCAGTGACTCTGAAAGGGCTGAGCAGTGACTCATCAATACTGTGTGTCTCAAAGTGTTTGGAGCAGTGAGGCAGGCACCGGTATACAAAGCAGCTTCCTTTCTACAAATCCTGCTGCTGCTGCTGCTGTCACAGATAGAGGAGATCTGAGCCGTGAGTGAGCACCAGTGCAATTGATAGGGTCGGGTTCACTTTGACTGTTTTCTTCTATTTTTCCCCCAGTCAAAGCTCTCAGTATATCACTGCTGTCTAATATAACTGATCTGTTTGTCTAAACTGACAGTAATATTTCTGTTTCTGTCATCATTTCAATGCTATTGTGTATTAAAGGGTATGTAGTGCCCTACCCCTAGTGGTATACCTTCCCACGTGCTGCTGCTGCTGCTGTAGAAGTAATGGACCTGTCATTTTTCTTTTCATTGGTCACATTTTGACTGCTTCTTACTGTTATAAATTGGACATCTACTTCACTGTCTTTCACAGGCCTTTTCAAGATGTACCTTGAGCAAGCTGCTAGGAGTGCGTTTTCATTATGTCAATCAGAATGATATTTAACAAGCCAGGGGAAAAGGTATCAAACTCCTTGTGGCAAAGTGGTTGCTGATTATGAACAGGTGCAGAGCTGATGCAGTGCAGGAATAAACGGACGAGATTTGTAATCCGGTATGGAAAAATATACGTTTTATTTTTAGTTATAATCCAGGTCTGGTGACCAAATAATAAGCGATGCGTAAAACACGGAGTACAGTAACAGGGATTGCAGCCCTAAACAATAAACACAGCATCTCTCCCACAATATACAACCACGGTCACCAGTCCTGGGTGCATGCTGTAGTGCTCGTGGTGGGTGATACAGGTTAAAGAGTGACAAAGAGTGCAGTGCTGTTCCGGGTTCAGTGCTGGCTCTTACTAACAGCTCCAGAACGTGTTAGCTGTCTATAAACACACAAATAGCAATTATAGACAAGACAAACAAAACAAAAACTCACAATATTCTTAATACACAGTGCACGGGTCCTTCTGGGTCTATTTCAAAACCAAAAACGAAGGAAAAGATTCTCCAGCCCCTTTTATGCGGTTATGCATGACCCCTTGGTAAACGATTGCAGCTGATTCTATTGCCTGCAGCTGCTACCTCGTTTACCTTCCAGGTCAATACATTCCCGCACTGGAGTCTCGTCTTTTTCCAGGCTGATTGACTTCCCGACCCAGGGAATGAACTGTCAGGCCAACCCGTCCAAAGCCTTTCCCTTTCGCTACTTTGTATCCTCACAGGTCAAGAGGGAGATTTACAACCAGAACTCATTATATTTCCATCACACTCGTGTATTGATTTCTTTATTGATTGATTTTGTTTGATGTTTGTGAAAGGGCGCACACAGTGACTGATCACACTCCATTGCCATGGCGATTCCAGCTCACTGAGAAACACATGGCTCTTGTATTGATATGTTGTTTTGAGAAAGTTGGAAAAACCAGCTTTCTTTCATTTGGAATGAGACTAAATTAGTGGGGGGTCTGTAAAAATAAAGTACATCAGTGAATTAACTAATGAAAACCCATTTAAATGAAAGCCTTTTCTATTGAAGTTTAATTTATTTTCCATTAGTTTGCCCCTGTTTTACACTTATATATTAAGAATAGCCCCACAAATTGATGAAAGTGTTTTTCTAAATGATTCTTACCCTGAGTGCAGATGACAAGTGCCCAGATGAAGATGCTGATAAAAGTCATTGTTGTTGTGGATTCTGTTGCCATGAAGGGCAGCTCTCAAACATTAAATTATTATTATTTAATGTCAACAAATGGAGGGGGACTAGACATGGTCACAAAGTTGGTCCTGTTTCAACCATTTTTTCAGTTCTATTAAAAAATAAAACTCTTGTAGTCTGATATACTTTTCATAAAGTCTGGTAGCGTATTCCAGAACATGGCACCCTTAATTGAGCAAGCTGTTTGTGCAAACGTAGTGTGATGTCAAGACACTACAGTCTCCTCTTGTGGTTGATCTTCTGGACAGACCAAAGGTAGATCATTAATGTAGAGACTAAATAACAAAGGCCCAAATATAGATCCCTGTGGGACCCCCATAGTACAGATCCTAAACGCTGATTCACTATTGCTTATTTTAACACTTTGTTTTCTATCTAACAAGTCAGACTCCATCCATTTCAGAGCCTGACCAGACAGGTTAAATTCAGACAACTTGTTAAACTCACAGGGCTATAAACACTCCCAGAGCACTGAAGCATGTGCTGCCAATGCAAAGTGTCTTTTCTTTGCAAATTGTCTTCCTTGGCACAGCAGCCACTTCTAGTCAAGCAGTGCTCTTAAGTGTAAACTCATTTTCAGATGATGCAGTTTGTTTGCAATTCAGAAAAAAACTGAAAAAAGTTGATCTTGCAAGCAAAACGAAAAAATAGAATATAGTTTTCTTTGTGTTGAGTTTGTACAAACACAGCTATTTCTCTCTCTTCTCCCTTCTCTCAAACCATTCATCTTAGCCACGGCTGTGATTATGTAGCTTTGTTACACAGTATAAATAATTATTAATTGTAAAATATTAAAATCAGAGCTGCAGGTTAACAGATCCATCATAAACTTTGTGAAATCAAATCAATTCAAGAAGCAAACATTTTGATTTTGCACATTACTAATGTTGAGTGAAAAGTTTCAAGTTTTTTTCCTGTGGACCTCCTGGACTGTCTCTGAGGACCCCAGGTTAAGAACCACTGCTCTGGATTAAAGAGCATCATTTTATTACGCTCTCTCTCCCTCTTGTGGTCACAGAGTGTAGTGCAGTTTGTGCTGTTTGGTGTTTTGACGAAACATTGACGAGAGTCCCTGCAATGGAGGAACTGTATGGGTGGTTTCATGGTGTAATGGCTAGCACTCTGAATCTAGCGAGCTGAGTTCAAATCTCGGTGCATTTGTGTTTTATTTGTCTTACAAAAACACTTTATACACTGGTTTTGGTTTAAATAACGAATGCTTTAAACTGGTTTAGTGTCTTTCAAAGTAACTATTATTATTATTATTATTATTATTATTATTATTATTATTATTATTATTTTTATTATTATTATTATTTATTTCTTAGCAGACGCCCTTATCCAGGGCAACTTACAATCGTAAGCAAATACATTTCAAGTGTTGCAATACAAGTAATACAATAAGAGCAAGAAATACAATAACTTTTGTTCAAGTGTGACAAACCATAATTCTATAATACAGAAGATAATAGTGATAGTTACATCAGGATATGATTAAATAGTGATAGTTACATCAGGATATGATTAAATACAAAATACTACAGGTTAAACACTTGACAGATTACAGTATTCTGAAGTACAGGATTAAATGCAGATAAGAGCAAAATAAAGCACATTTAAATGAAGGGTGATAGTGTCCCAGGATACAAACAGAGGAGTTCTACAGGTGCTGTTTGAAGAGGTGAGTCTTAAGGAGGCGCCGGAATGTGGTCAGGGACTGGGCAGTCCTGACATCTGTAGGATACACTACTGATACTGCAGATTCCACCCTCGCCCCGCAGTGGAGGAGCGACCTTCCTATAGATGTCAGGACTGCCCAGTCCCTGACCACCTTCTGGCACCTCCTCAAGACACACCTCTTCAGACAGGACCTGTAAAACTCAGCTCTCCCCTTCTGGACAATATAGCACTCTGCCCTTAATGCACTTTAACTTGCACTTATCTGCTCCCGATTTTACTGTATTTAAACCTGTAGTATCGTATCTTATTTTTTTAAAAAATTAGAGAGTGTGTGTGTGTGAGAGAGAGAGAGAGAGAGAGAGAGAGAGAGAGAGAGAGAGAGAGAGAGAGAGAGAGAGAGAGAGAGAGAGAGAGAGAGAGAGAGAGAGAGAGAGAGGCAGAGAGAGAGAGGCGAAGAGAGAGAGGCGACCTGGGAAATGTTTGAGCTGATATATATATATATATATATATATTTTTTTTTAGCAACCCAGCTAGCTAGCTAGCACAGGACGGCTAGTCGATTTGCTAGCGGAGCTTAGCATAGTTATAGCTGACTAGATCTCAAAAAGTGACTAACGTTACAAATATTGGTGTAGCCGTTTTATAAAAGCAATAAGTCACAGCCAAGGCGTTATTTCAAGCCTTTATAATTATTCCCAAATAACACAAACTCTTCCATTGTTAAAAAAAATATATATAAAAAATCTCCCTTTGTGCTTCTCGGAAGGCATACGATGGAGGGCGCAATGCAGTTTTTCAGCCTGGGGAATATTACAAATTAGGAGACTGTGCTTTAAAATACACATGTAGGGCGGGCGTCTCTGTTACAAAGAATTGTCACACTTTGTATTTATCTCCATAATGCGTTGGGACTAAATACGCAGATACATTAAAACTATTTGGAGAATGCGGGCATCGATCCCGCTACTTCTCGCATGCTAAGCGAGCGCTCTACCATTAGAGCTAATTCCCCTTGAGCTATGCCAGCGATTCTCATAGGCTACAACGCAACTTGATATGAGCAATTCAGATTGTCGGCAATGTAGTCTGCCAATTGCAAATTCAAAAAATAAATAAATTAACTAAATAGCAAATATTTTGACGAGAGGTATGTTTTCAATTTCTTCAAAAAGTAGTCTCAGCTCGTTGATTCAGTCGCTTTAAAATCCACCTCTGTGTCCCGATGCAGCAGCGCTGTATGCTGTGGCTCGAGCTTGTTTGACGAGGCAGACAATGCAAAAATGCCAATACTTGTTATTGCATCACATGGCAGAATTAAGGTATGCTTTAACGGCTTGGCTGTCTCAAGTTAGTTTGTATTGTTCAACAGACAGTCAGTATCTTAAAAACAAATAAGCGAAATACTCCGTGTCTGTCTGTACAAGTTTGAAATTTAAATGCGCCGCCCCTGCATGCTCTGCGACGCTCAGCCAATAGGCAGGGACGGGAAGTTGAAAATAATTGTGGGAAATTTTGGATCAGGTATAGAAGCAAAGGTATATTTCAAGGTCTTAAAACGACATTTCCCACAATTCCTTCAACAAGTAGTGACTTCAACAAGTAGTCTGTTTACAACAAAAATACAATCTGTGTTAGGAACGCTATTTTAGTCCGATTTAAAAAAGAAATTAAAATGGTATTGAGTGCTGACAAGAGTTTGGTATCAGCTGTTGATTTCATTGAAACAATCTTTATAGTAAAATGAACACATTTATTCCTCTGGTCGTGTATTGTCTCGCTGACTGCTATCCACCTGGAAGTCACCTAAAGGATAAGGCAATGGCCTCCTAAACTAGGGATTATGGTTTCGTCAGTTTTATTTAAAACAGTGTGTGTGTATTTGTTCTTGGTCTGTGATATATGTGGTCTGTGTTTATAGATCTTGGCACGTTGCACCAAGTAGTCGTGGCCAAGTGGTTAAGGTGATGGGCTTGAACTCTGTTGGCGTTGTGTCCCTTTTTATGTCTTCGTTGTTAATTCTTAAATGACTGTTCAGCTTAAAGGTATCAATTATTACTTGCTGTACATTAAATTCGTCCAAACTAGTATTTGCAAACACATTACAAAATTAAATAGTGTGGAATAGAAACAATGAAGGCTTTGACCTCGACGTGATTTGAACACGCAACCTTCTGATCTGGAGTCAGACGCGCTACCGTTGCGCCACGAATTCCTGTCGTGGTGCATGCTTGTTATGCAATGCTAGAGTGCACAGCAAGCATGCCAAAGGCATGCTAATTCCAATGCTGATACTAGGAAAACACTCGGTATCACCAGGGTCATGGGAAACAGACGACTCAATATTTGTTCGTAGTCAGCAGGGCTATGAAGTTGTCGGAAGTGTGTTTGATTCTCAGCTTAAAAGTAAAGAAAACATAAAACAAAGCGATTTGCTTTTATAATGTTTATTATTTGAAACGTGGGCATAAACACAGTTGTACTGGCTGGGAATCGTCTCGGGTCAATTACTTGGAAAGCAGCTATGCTGACCAATATATCACCAACGAGGGAAAGCTGGCAGTACTGAGTGATACAGATGACGGATTTTCTCAGCGCGTCTCCTCTGAATGCGCACTGGCACAAAGGGGCTTTGCTCATCTAATGACGTGACAGAATGCAATAATGTATTGGGTTAATTTACCAACAAAAGAAACATAAATAAAAGTGTATGTATTTTTTGTGAATAAACTATCTTGCTTCTACGATGGGACCATATACCTTACATCCGCAATCTAATGATCGGCCAAACCCAGAACTACCTTGTCTTGACCAGGGAGTCATATTGTAAAAACAAATTGAAGTGGTTCCACTGGGGATCGAACCCAGGACCTTCTGCGTATAAAGCAGACGTGATAACCACTAAACTATGGAACCTGGTCAGAAAGTGAGTTTTGTGTTTGAAACGCATTGGCAATTATTAACATTACTATGAACAAGTAATATTCTAGAAAGGAAACCGAATCAGACACCATCATGCCGGGAGTAGGGAAGTTGTTTTACCCACATATTTGTTAAGATTTTACTTTCAGGGATCATTTCTATAGTTTGTTTCTAGTGAAATGCGTTTCTAGTGTCTGGTCTCGCTAACCATAACGAGGAGTTACAGTGTTTTCTTCTGAGCGCGTAGCGGGACTTGAATGCTACTTCACTGTAGCTGTTCTTGATCATTGATGAACATTCCGCTCTCTTTTGGGATCGAGCCCCACGTTGGATGTCCTTTTTAAATACAAAATGTAGATGTTTCTTCGAGGCAACAGAGCAATATCTGATTCTGTTCACACTGTATACAGTATTGCAACAAAATTACTTTTTGGTCGTTGTCATATAGCAATTGCTATTGTAAAATGCGTGCATCGTTTATAGTTATAACGATATTGAAATAAATAGTCTTACTTTTGTGGGTTGGCTTCAAACCGTTTCTGTTTTAACACTTGTCATTACATCATTCATGGAGCAACAGTTGGTATGTGCGTAATAAACCCGATCGGGCCTTGATATGACAACCCTAGGCTGTGCTGAAATAAATAATGCGGTTTTCTGCTGTAATGAACGCAGTTTGTCAGGATGGTCGAGTGGTCTAAGGCGCTAGACTTAAGGACTCTGTCTTTCCAAAGAATTCTGTGTTCTGGTCTCCAAGTGGAGGTGTCTGATCAAATCCTCCTCTGACAGCTCAATTTTATTTATTCTTAAAAGGAATAAATGTGTTCATTTTACTATAAAAGATTGTTTCAAGGAAATCAACAGCTGATACCAAACTCTTGTCAGAACGCAATACCATTTTAATTTCCATTTTAATTCAGACTAAAATAGCGTTCCTAACACAGATTGCATTTGGTTGTAAACAGACTACTCGTTGAAGTCAATGAAAAATATTTTGTCCAAACATGTATTTAACTTGTTTTAATATTAAAAATAATGTATTAAATTGAATAACATCTCCGTCGGCCACTGGATCGTGGTCTCAGCCTGGGATGCGGACCTTTGAGAACAGTATAAACGATCTATTAGTGGAAGTAGCTTACATCAGAAATGCCCTCGTTTAACATGCTAGGATGATCGACATCGGTATTCTCCAATTGCTGTGTACATGTTATAACACGTTATGAGTACGAATACAAAGTTGGACACTTTCCTTGTAAGTGGGGGTAAGCACAATTTATTTTCAGATGTAATGTCTTTATTTAGCTCAATCTAGTCCTGCGTAATGCAAATCACATTACTATATTTTTATATTAGTCAAGGCCTATGTAAAGTGTTCTTAAATTGTTTTAACATTAGCATTGGAGAATGCCGAAGTCGATCATCCTAGCATGTTTAACGAGAGCATTTCTCATGTAAGCTACTTCCAGTCATAGATCGTTTATACTGTTCTCAATGGTCCGTATCCCAGCCTGAGACCACGATCCAGTGGCCGACGGAGATGTTTTTCAAAGTAATATGTTATTTGGAATATTAAAACAATCAAGTTAAATACATGTTTGGACACACAGTATTTTTCAGTGACTTCAACAAGTAGTCTGTTTACAACAAAAATACAATCTGTGTTAGGAACGCTATTTTAGTCCGATTTAAAAAAGAAATTAAAATGGTATTGAGTGCTGACAAGAGTTTGGTATCAGCTGTTGATTTCATTGAAACAATCTTTATAGTAAAATTAACAAATTTATTCCTCTGGTCGTGTATTGTCTCGCTGACTGCTATCCATCTGGAAGTCACCTAAAGGATAAGGCACTGGCCTCCTAAACCAGGGATTATGGTTTCGTCAGTTTTATTTAAAACAGTGTGTGTGTATTTGTTCTTGGTCTGTGATATATGTGGTCTGTGTTTATAGATCTTGGCACGTTGCACCAAGTAGTCGTGGCCAAGTGGTTAAGGTGATGGGCTTGAACTCTGTTGGCGTTGTGTCCCTTTTTATGTCTTCGTTGTTAATTCTTAAATGCCTGTTCAGCTTAAAGGTATCAATTATTACTTGCTGTACATTAAATTCTTCCAAACTAGTATTTGCAAACACATTACAAAATTAAATGGTGTGGAATAGAAACAAAGAAGGCTTTGACCTCGACGTGATTTGAACACGCAACCTTCTGATCTGGAGTCAGACGCGCTACCGTTGTGCCACGAATTCCTGCCGTAGTGCATGCTTGTTATGCAATGCTAGAGTGCACAGCAAGCATGCCAAAGGCATGCTAAGTCCGATGCTGATACTTGGAAAACACTCGGTATCACCAGGGTCATGGGAAACAGCCGACTCAATATTTGTTCGTAGTCTGCAGGGCTATGAAGTTGTCGGAAGTGTGTTTGATTCTCAGCTTAAAAGTAAAGAAAACATAAAACAAAGCGATTTGTTTTTATAATGTTTATTATTTGAAACGTGGGCATAAACACAGTTGTACTGGCTGGGAATCGTCTCGGGTCAATTACTTGGAAAGCAGCTATGCTGACCAATATATCACCAACGAGGGAAAGCTGGCAGTACTGAGTGACACAGATGACGGATTTTCTCAGCGCGTCTCCTCTGAATGCGCTCTGGCACAAAGGGGCTTTGATCATCTAATGACATGAAATACATGAAAGTCACCGCAAGCCTGCACCTCACCACATCCTTCACACTGTTAAACTGCCTCATTATGACCAGGCCTCTAATTATGCCTTTCCAATACTTTGAATGTGTTATTGTTCAGTTTAACATGAGAACAACTTGGTAGAACAATCATAATGTCCGCAGGACTTATTTTCCTCGGGTTTCCTTGGCTAATAACGCCAAGGTCGCGGGTTCGATCCCCGTACGGGCCACGGCTTTTCTTCTTTAAAGAAACCACAGCATTTGTAATGGTGCCAAAATGAACATTCTTTAACAAAATGAACTGAAGCAATATGAAGTACAACCAGTAATATTTCAGACTTTTTTTAAATAAACTTTATATATAATGCTAGCGAAATGCGTTTTTAAAGTGTTTGGACTCGCTATCCACGAGGAAGAGTGAGAGTGTTCGTTTTTTAGCGTGAAGGAGACAGCGAGTGTTTGTTTTTTTTTGGCCAACTGCTCCCTGTTATTGATGACCGCTCCAGTGTTCCTTAGGGGGCTGGAGGAAGCGGACACGTTCTGAGTGGGTATCTTACCAAAAGGTACGCAAGACGAACTACAGTTGCAAAGCACTGCTGCTTTTTCGATGATTGATTAAAACTATCAATCTGACTGAAAACACGGATCACATTAATTGTGATCGGTTTTATACCAATAGGCTTACATGACAGGTATTGTGTATAGGCAATGTCATATACATAGAAATGAACACGGACAGTGTTTTTTTAAGGGCTGACTCATTTTAATATTCGAGAGATCTAGGTGTACTAGACAAATATACTGGATTTTTTCCATGTCATAATTGTGCCGCCTGTGATAATGCGTTTGAAACTAGAGATAATGTGAGATAATGTCTGTTACTGGCGGATAGTTTACAAATGTACTCAATTATGTTACAACTTTTGTGTCTACGAAACATATCTGTAACATTTATGTAATGCCTGTGTGTTTTTTTTCATGAAGTTAATTTGCTAACAGACTGTTCTGATTTGTTTCAAACCGTGAAGCGATCGCTCTGTTTGCCGTATATTTTCTGTCTGTAAGAGGAGTGTCCTTGTGATCCCATATAGAATGCGACGAAACAGGTCACCCTCCTTAATATAAACAGATAAAGAATAAGTTCACACCCCCCCAGGTGATTTACTGTAGCGTCAGACATTGGAGGTTCAGCAGTGTACTGCAGTGTTGTGCAAAGTCATCAGTGTAAGTCAGGATGGCCGAGCGGTCTAAGGCGCTGCGTTCAGGTCGCAGTCTCTCTGGAGGCGTGGATTCGAATCCCACTTCTGACAAATCTGTTTGTTTATTTATTTCTTAAAACGTCCACCGAATGCTTGGTAATTTGATTTGTTTTTCTTGTTAGTATTCAAATCACAAGGTCGTTAAATGAGAGAAAGTCACCGCAAGCCTGCACCTCACCACATCCTTCACACTGTTAAACTGCCTCATTATGACGAGGCCTCTAATTATGCCTTTCCAATACTTTGAATGTGTTATTGTTCAGTTTAACATGAGAACATCTTGGTAGAACAATCATAATGTCCGCAGGACTTATTTTCCTCGGGTTCTAGTATCAAGTTTTGAGTGTGTGGCCGGTTAGCTCAGTTGGTTAGAGCGTGGTGCTAATAACGCCAAGGTCGCGGGTTCGATCCCCGTACGGGCCACGGCTTTTCTTCTTTAAAGAAACCACAGCATTTCTAATGGTGCCAAAATGAACATTCTTTAACAAAATGAACCGAAGCGATATGAAGTACAACCAGTAATATTTCAGACTTCCTGAGCTTTAAACATGTATTAACAATGAGCACATACAATCAATTAAAAACAAAGCTTACGTAGTCGGCAGGATTCGAACCTGCGCGGGGAAACCCCAATGGATTTCTAGTCCATCGCCTTAACCACTCGGCCACGACTACATGCTCGCACAATTATTTGTGAAATATCCAAAAGAAGTAAACGAAACCCGTAGTAATGCTGTAGATGGCAGTATAGGCTAACTAATGAACCGAAGTCAAATGTCTTTGTTGAAACTGTCAGATTTGTACAATGCAAGCACACGTGGGAAATGTAAATAAAATATAATTTTTGTTAACGTTCATAATAATGAATACATCTTTATTTCAAAATACGTAGCTATTTAACTGATCTTTTCAAGAAACACCCCCAAAAACAAAGTAGTTATTTAATTGAACTGAAAAATTGACTTGCTTCATGGTTGTTGCCAGAGCACTCGAGCACGTTCTGGCTAGCGTGAGCGGACTTAGCAGATAACAAGATCTACAAAGTATTTCATGCTAATAAAACATACCATAATTATGTTCGTTTTTATTATACACATGGCAACTTACAGAGACTAGGGTGTGTGAACTATGCATCAGCTGTAGAGTCACTTACATTTACATCTCACCCGAAAAACGGAGCACAAGGAGGTTAAGTGACTTGCTCAGGGTCACACAATGAGTCAGTGGCTGAGGTGGGATTTGTACCGGGGGACCTCCTGGTTAAAAGCCCTTTATCTTTAACCACTAAACGTTTGTTGAGACAGTTCAAGCCCTGTAGCAGTGTTTAACTATTTCCTGGATGTTTGCCTTTTGGTCTTACTCTGGAAAAAGTAATAATAATAATAAAAAGTAGGCAAAACCATTTTTTGAGAAACCGCATTTGGGAGAAAAACTAACAGTTTGGAAACACATTTGCAAAGGCATTGGATTCTATTGTGGTGTTTCCGAACTGTTGAACGTTTCTCATTACATGCAGGTTTACTGGCTTGACAAAAAGGCGATTGACGAAAAGAATGCGGCCTGGATAGCAAAATCGCGTCAAGCTGAAATAGCTCAGTTGGGAGAGCGTTAGACTGTAACGGTCCCTGCTTCGATCCCGGGTTTTTGCAAACAACACGACTAGGGCTATTTTTTCTTAATTAATTTTTTGAATTAAAAAAACAGCACATTTTTTTCTTCAGTGTAATTGGAGGAAATAAAAACGTATTATAGTGCCATTTTCTAATGCGATAAAGAAATGCAAAAAGCATCATCTCTGCGTGGGCTTGAAACACCAAAATTTCGATTAACAGCCCAACGTGCTAACCGATTATGGTGTTTTATTACATAACACCTTGGGAGTCTCAACAGAACAGTGTGTATGCATAGAGCTAAAATGGAAACCAAATATATACGATTCAAATGGGAATCGTATTCAGATTGTAAGCACAAATTTGATAGACTTCACAGTGCAAAGGAGGAAGGCAGACAATGCAAATGAGGCAACTGGCTCCTACTTTTTAAATCATACGAGAAACTTGAACCCAATTTAGCTTTTAACCGCCTGCAGTTTGGAATGAGTTTGAAATGTTGTTGTAACACCTCACTGGGCAACAGCAATTGCATTATATGAAAGCTCCTGTCTATTTGTCAGCGGCACAGCTACCGGTGCCACTCAGAGTTGGAGGGAGACGGTCGGCCACTTGCCCATAAAACAATACTTTCCGGGAACATTTCTATAGTGATTTGCCAGCGAAATGCGTTTATAAAGTGTTTGGACTCGCTATCCACGAGGAAGAGTGAGAGTGTTCGTTTTTGAGCGTGAAGGAGACAGCGAGTGTTTGTTTTTTTTTTTTTTTGGCCAACTGCTCCCTGTTATTGATGACCGCTCCAGTGTTCCTTAGGGGGCTGGAGGAAGCAGACACGTTCTGAGTGGGTATCTTGCCTAAAGGTACACAAGATGAACTACAGTTGCAAAGCACTGCTGCTTTTTAGATGATTGATTAAAACTATCAATCTGACTGAAAACACAGATCACATTAATTGTGATCGGTTTGATACCAATAGGCTTACATGACAGGTATTGTGTATAGACAATGTCATATACATAGAAATGAACACGGACAGTGTTTTTTTAAGGGCTCTCATTTTAATGTTCGAGAGATCTAGGTGTACTGGACAAATATACTGGATTTTTTCCATGTCGTAATTGTGCCGCCTGTGATAATGCGTTTGAAACTAGAGATAATGTGAGATAATGTCTGTTACTGGCGGATAGTTTACAAATGTACTCAATTATGTTACAACTTTTGTGTCTACGAAACATATCTGTAACATTTATGTAATGCCTGTGTGTTTTTTTTCATGAAGTTAATTTGCTAACAGACTGTTCTGATTTGTTTCTAACCGTGAAGCGATCGCTCTGTTTGCCGTATATTTTCTGTCTGTAAGAGGAGTGTCCTTGTGATCCCATATAGAATGCGACGAAACAGGTCGCCCTCCTTAATATAAACAGATAAAGAATAAGTTCACACACACCCCAGGTGATTTACTGTAGCGTCAGACATTGGAGGTTCAGCAGTGTACTGCAGTGTTGTGCAAAGTCGTCAGTGTAAGTCAGGATGGCCGAGCGGTCTAAGGCGCTGCGTTCAGGTCGCAGTCTCTCTGGAGGCGTGGGTTCGAATCCCACTTCTGACAAATCTGTTTGTTTATTTATTTCTTAAAACGTCCACCGAATGCTTGGTAATTTGATTTGTTTTTCTTGTTAGTATTCAAATCACAAGGTCGTTAAATGAGAGAAAGTCACCGCAAGCCTGCACCTCACCACATCCTTCACACTGTTAAACTGCCTCATTATGACGAGGCCTCTAATTATGCCTTTCCAATACTTTGAATGTGTTATTGTTCAGTTTAACATGAGAACATCTTGGTAGAACAATCATAATGTCCGCAGGACTTATTTTCCTCGGGTTCTAGTATCAAGTTTTGAGTGTGTGGCCGGTTAGCTCAGTTGGTTAGAGCGTGGTGCTAATAACGCCAAGGTCGCGGGTTCGATCCCCGTACGGGCCACGGCTTTTCTTCTTTAAAGAAACCACAGCATTTCTAATGGTGCCAAAATGAACATTCTTTAACAAAATGAACCGAAGCGTTATGAAGTACAACCAGTAATATTTCAGACTTCCTGAGCTTTAAACATGTATTAACAATGAACACATACAATCAATTAAAAACAAAGCTTACGTAGTCGGCAGGATTCGAACCTGCGCGGGGAAACCCCAATGGATTTCTAGTCCATCGCCTTAACCACTCGGCCACGACTACATGCTCGGACGATTATTTGTGAAAATATCCAAAAGAAGTAAACGAAACCCGTAGTAATGCTGTAGATGGCAGTATAGGCTAACTAATGAACCGAAGTCAAATGTCTTTGTTGAAACTGTCAGATTTGTACAATGCAAGCACACGTGGGAAATGTAAATAAAATATAATTTTTGTTAACGTTCATAATAATGAATACATCTTTATTTCAAAATACGTAGCTATTTAACTGATCTTTTCAAGAAACACCCCCATCCACAAAAACAAAGTAGTTATTTAATTGAACTGAAAAATTGACTTGCTTCATGGCTGTTGCCAGAGCACTCGAGCACGTTCTGGCTAGCGTGAGCGGACTTAGCAGATAACAAGATCTACAAAGTATTTCATGCTAATAAAACATACCATAATTATGTTCGTTTTTATTATACACATGGCAACTTACAGAGACTAGGGTGTGTGAACTATGCATCAGCTGTAGAGTCACTTACATTTACATCTCACCCGAAAAACGGAGCACAAGGAGGTTAAGTGACTTGCTCAGGGTCACACAATGAGTCAGTGGCTGAGGTGGGATTTGTACCGGGGGACCTCCTGGTTAAAAGCCCTTTATCTTTAACCACTAAACGTTTGTTGAGACAGTTCAAGCCCTGTAGCAGTGTTTAACTATTTCCTGGATGTTTGCCTTTTGGTCTTACTCTGGAAAAAGTAATAATAATAATAAAAAGTAGGCAAAACCATTTTTTGAGAAACCACATTTGGGAGAAAAACTAACAGTTTGGAAACACATTTGCAAAGGCATTGGATTCTATTGTGGTGTTTCCGAACTGTTGAACGTTTCTCATTACATGCAGGTTTACTGGCTTGACAAAAAGGCGATTGACGAAAAGAATGCGGCCTGGATAGCAAAATCGCGTCCAACTGAAATAGCTCAGACTGTAACGGTCCCTGCTTCGATCCCGGGTTTTTGTATACAGCACGACTAGGGTTATTTGTTCTTAATTAATTTTTTGAATTAAAAAAACAGCACATTTTTTCTTTAGTGTAATTGGAGGAAATAAAAACGTATTATAGTGCCATTTTCTAATGCGATAAAGAAATGCAAAAAGCATCATCTCTGCGTGGGCTTGAAACACCAAAATTTCGATTAACAGCCGATCGTGCTAACCGATTATGGTGTTTTATTAGATAACACCCTGGGAGCTCAACAGAACAGTGTGTATGCATATTGCTAAAATGGAAACCAAATATACACGATTCAAATGGGAATAGTATTCAGATTTTAAGCACAAATTTGATAAACTTCACAGTGCAAAGGAGGAAGGCAGACAATTGAAATGAGGCAACTGGCTCCTACTTTTTAAATCATACGAGAAACTTGAACCCAATTAAGCTTTTAACCGCCTGCAGTTTGGAATGAGTTTGAAATGTTGTTGTAACACCTCACTGGGCAACAGCAATTGCATTATATGAAAGTCCCTGTTAATTTCTCAGCGGCACAGCTGCCGGTGCCACTCAGAGTTGGAGGGAGACGGTCGGCCACTTGCCCATAAAACAATACTTTCAGAGATCATTTCTATAGCGATTTGCTAGCGAAATGCGTTTTTAAAGTGTTTGGACTCGCTATCCACGAGGAAGAGTGAGAGTGTTCACTTTTGAGCGTGAAGGAGGCAGTGAGTGTTGTTTTTTGGCCAACTGCTCCCTGTTATTGATGACCCCTCCAGTGTTCCTTAGGGGGCTGGAGGAAGCGGACACGTTCTGAGTGGGTATCTTACCTAAAGGTACGCAAGACGAACTACAGTTGCAAAGCACTGCTGCTTTTTCGACGATTGATTAAAACTATAATTCTGACTGAAAACACGGATCACATTAATTGTGATCGGTTTGATACCAATAGGCTTACATGGCAGGTATTGTGTATAGACAATGTCATATACACAGAAATGAACACGGAGTGTGTTTATTAAGGGCTGACTCATTGAAACGTTCGAGAGATCTCGGTGTACTGGACAAATATACTGGATTTTTTCCATGTCGTAATTGTGCCGCCTGTGATAATGCGTTTGAAACTAGAGATAATGTGAGATAATGTCTGTTACTGGCGGATAGTTTACAAATGTACTCAATTATGTTACAACTTTTGTGTCTACGAAACATATCTGTAACATTTATGTAAGTCCTGTGTGTTTTTTTCATGAAGTTAATTTGCTAACAGACTGTTCTGATTTGTTTCTAACCGTGAAGCGATCGCTCTGTTTGCCGTATATTTTCTGTCTGTAAGAGGAGTGTCCTTGTGATCCCATATAGAATGCGACGAAACAGGTCGCCCTCCTTAATATAAACAGAAAAAGAATAAGTTCACGCACACACCAGGTGATTTACTGTAGCGTCAGACATTGGAGGTTCAGCAGTGTACTGCAGTGTTGTGCAAAGTTGTCGGTGTAAGTCAGGATGGCCGAGCGGTCTAAGGCGCTGCGTTCAGGTCGCAGTCTCTCTGGAGGCGTGGGTTCGAATCCCACTTCTGACAAATCTTTTTGTTTATTTATTTCTTAAAACGTCCATCGAATGCTTGGTAATTTGATTTGTTTTTCTTGTTAGTATTCAAATCACAAGGTCGTTAAATGAGAGAAAGTCACCGCAAGCCTGCACCTCACCACATCCTTCACACTGTTAAACTGCCTCATTATGACGAGGCCTCTAATTATGCCTTTCCAATACTTTGAATGTGTTATTGTTCAGTTTAACATGAGAACATCTTGGTAGAACAATCATAATGTCCGCAGGACTTATTTTCCTCGGGTTCTAGTATCAAGTTTTGAGTGTGTGGCAGGTTAGCTCAGTTGGTTAGAGCGTGGTGCTAATAACGCCAAGGTTGCGGGTTTGATCCCCGTACGGGCCATGGCTTTTCTTCTTTAAAGAAACCACAGCATTTGTAATGGTGCCAAAATGAACAATCTTTAACAAAATGAACTGAAGCGATATGAACTACAACCAGTAATATTTCAGACTTCCTGTGCTTTAAACATGTATTAACAATGAACACATACAATCAATTAAAAACAAAGCTTACGTAGTCGGCAGGATTCGAACCTGCGCGGGGAAACCCCAATGGATTTCAAGTCCATCGCCTTAACCACTCGGCCACGACTACATGCTCGCACGGTTAGTTGTGAAAATATCCAAAAGAAGTAAACGGCTCCCGCAGTAATGCTGTAGATGGCAGTATAGGCTAACTAATGAACCCAAGTCAAATGTCTTTGTTGAAACTGTCAGATTTGTACAATGCAAGCACACGTGGGAAATGTAAATAAAATATAATTTTTGTTAACGTTCATAATAATGAATACATCTTTATTTCAAAATACGTAGCTATTTAACTGATCTTTTCAAGAAACACCCCCATCCACAAAAACAAAGTAGTTATTTAATTGAACTGAAAAATTGACTTGCTTCATGGCTGTTGCCAGAGCACTCGAGCACGTTCTGGCTAGCGTGAGCGGACTTAGCAGATAACAAGATCTACAAAGTATCTCATGCTAATAAAACATACCATAATTATGTTCGTTTTTATTATACACATGGCAACTTACAGAGACTAGGGTGTGTGAACTATGCATCAGCTGTAGAGTCACTTACATTTACATCTCACCCGAAAAACGGAGCACAAGGAGGTTAAGTGACTTGCTCAGGGTCACACAATGAGTCAGTGGCTGAGGTGGGATTTGTACCGGGGGACCTCCTGGTTAAAAGCCCTTTATCTTTAACCACTAAACGTTTGTTGAGACAGTTCAAGCCCTGTAGCAGTGTTTAACTATTTCCTGGATGTTTGCCTTTTGGTCTTACTCTGGAAAAAGTAATAATAATAATAAAAAGTAGGCAAAACCATTTTTTGAGAAACCACATTTGGGAGAAAAACTAACAGTTTGGAAACACATTTGCAAAGGCATTGGATTCTATTGTGGTGTTTCCGAACTGTTGAACGTTTCTCATTACATGCAGGTTTACTGGCTTGACAAAAAGGCGAGTGACGAAAAGAATGCTGTCTCGATAGCAACATCGCGTCAAGCTGAAATAGCTCAGTTGGGAGAGCGTTAGACTGTAACGGTCCCTGCTTCGATACCGGGTTTTTGTATACAGCACGACTAGGGTTATTTGTTCTTAATTAATTTTTTGAATTAAAAAAACAGCACATTTTTTCTTTAGTGTAATTGGAGGAAATAAAAACGTATTATAGTGCCATTTTCTAATGCGATAAAGAAATGCAAAAAGCATCATCTCTGCGTGGGCTTGAAACACCAAAATTTCGATTAACAGCCGATCGTGCTAACCGATTATGGTGTTTTATTAGATAACACCCTGGGAGCTCAACAGAACAGTGTGTATGCATATTGCTAAAATGGAAACCAAATATACACGATTCAAATGGGAATCGTATTCAGATTTTAAGCACAAATTTGATAGACTTCACAGTGCAAAGGAGGAAGGCAGACAATGCAAATGAGGCAACTGGCTCCTACTTTTTAAATCATACGAGAAACTTGAACCCAATTAAGCTTTTAACCGCCTGCAGTTTGGAATGAGTTTGAAATGTTGTTGTAACACCTCACTGGGCAACAGCAATTGCATTATATGAAAGTCCCTGTTAATTTCTCAGCGGCACAGCTGCCGGTGCCACTCAGAGTTGGAGGGAGACGGTCGGCCACTTGCCCATAAAACAATACTTTCAGAGATCATTTCTATAGCGATTTGCTAGCGAAATGCGTTTTTAAAGTGTTTGGACTCGCTATCCACGAGGAAGAGTGAGAGTGTTCACTTTTGAGCGTGAAGGAGGCAGTGAGTGTTGTTTTTTGGCCAACTGCTCCCTGTTATTGATGACCCCTCCAGTGTTCCTTAGGGGGCTGGAGGAAGCGGACACGTTCTGAGTGGGTATCTTACCTAAAGGTACGCAAGACGAACTACAGTTGCAAAGCACTGCTGCTTTTTCGACGATTGATTAAAACTATAATTCTGACTGAAAACACGGATCACATTAATTGTGATCGGTTTGATACCAATAGGCTTACATGGCAGGTATTGTGTATAGACAATGTCATATACACAGAAATGAACACGGAGTGTGTTTATTAAGGGCTGACTCATTGAAACGTTCGAGAGATCTCGGTGTACTGGACAAATATACTGGATTTTTTCCATGTCGTAATTGTGCCGCCTGTGATAATGCGTTTGAAACTAGAGATAATGTGAGATAATGTCTGTTACTGGCGGATAGTTTACAAATGTACTCAATTATGTTACAACTTTTGTGTCTACGAAACATATCTGTAACATTTATGTAAGTCCTGTGTGTTTTTTTCATGAAGTTAATTTGCTAACAGACTGTTCTGATTTGTTTCTAACCGTGAAGCGATCGCTCTGTTTGCCGTATATTTTCTGTCTGTAAGAGGAGTGTCCTTGTGATCCCATATAGAATGCGACGAAACAGGTCGCCCTCCTTAATATAAACAGAAAAAGAATAAGTTCACGCACACACCAGGTGATTTACTGTAGCGTCAGACATTGGAGGTTCAGCAGTGTACTGCAGTGTTGTGCAAAGTTGTCGGTGTAAGTCAGGATGGCCGAGCGGTCTAAGGCGCTGCGTTCAGGTCGCAGTCTCTCTGGAGGCGTGGGTTCGAATCCCACTTCTGACAAATCTTTTTGTTTATTTATTTCTTAAAACGTCCATCGAATGCTTGGTAATTTGATTTGTTTTTCTTGTTAGTATTCAAATCACAAGGTCGTTAAATGAGAGAAAGTCACCGCAAGCCTGCACCTCACCACATCCTTCACACTGTTAAACTGCCTCATTATGACGAGGCCTCTAATTATGCCTTTCCAATACTTTGAATGTGTTATTGTTCAGTTTAACATGAGAACATCTTGGTAGAACAATCATAATGTCCGCAGGACTTATTTTCCTCGGGTTCTAGTATCAAGTTTTGAGTGTGTGGCAGGTTAGCTCAGTTGGTTAGAGCGTGGTGCTAATAACGCCAAGGTTGCGGGTTTGATCCCCGTACGGGCCATGGCTTTTCTTCTTTAAAGAAACCACAGCATTTGTAATGGTGCCAAAATGAACAATCTTTAACAAAATGAACTGAAGCGATATGAACTACAACCAGTAATATTTCAGACTTCCTGTGCTTTAAACATGTATTAACAATGAACACATACAATCAATTAAAAACAAAGCTTACGTAGTCGGCAGGATTCGAACCTGCGCGGGGAAACCCCAATGGATTTCAAGTCCATCGCCTTAACCACTCGGCCACGACTACATGCTCGCACGGTTAGTTGTGAAAATATCCAAAAGAAGTAAACGGCTCCCGCAGTAATGCTGTAGATGGCAGTATAGGCTAACTAATGAACCCAAGTCAAATGTCTTTGTTGAAACTGTCAGATTTGTACAATGCAAGCACACGTGGGAAATGTAAATAAAATATAATTTTTGTTAACGTTCATAATAATGAATACATCTTTATTTCAAAATACGTAGCTATTTAACTGATCTTTTCAAGAAACACCCCCATCCACAAAAACAAAGTAGTTATTTAATTGAACTGAAAAATTGACTTGCTTCATGGCTGTTGCCAGAGCACTCGAGCACGTTCTGGCTAGCGTGAGCGGACTTAGCAGATAACAAGATCTACAAAGTATCTCATGCTAATAAAACATACCATAATTATGTTCGTTTTTATTATACACATGGCAACTTACAGAGACTAGGGTGTGTGAACTATGCATCAGCTGTAGAGTCACTTACATTTACATCTCACCCGAAAAACGGAGCACAAGGAGGTTAAGTGACTTGCTCAGGGTCACACAATGAGTCAGTGGCTGAGGTGGGATTTGTACCGGGGGACCTCCTGGTTAAAAGCCCTTTATCTTTAACCACTAAACGTTTGTTGAGACAGTTCAAGCCCTGTAGCAGTGTTTAACTATTTCCTGGATGTTTGCCTTTTGGTCTTACTCTGGAAAAAGTAATAATAATAATAAAAAGTAGGCAAAACCATTTTTTGAGAAACCACATTTGGGAGAAAAACTAACAGTTTGGAAACACATTTGCAAAGGCATTGGATTCTATTGTGGTGTTTCCGAACTGTTGAACGTTTCTCATTACATGCAGGTTTACTGGCTTGACAAAAAGGCGAGTGACGAAAAGAATGCTGTCTCGATAGCAACATCGCGTCAAGCTGAAATAGCTCAGTTGGGAGAGCGTTAGACTGTAACGGTCCCTGCTTCGATACCGGGTTTTTGTATACAGCACGACTAGGGTTATTTGTTCTTAATTAATTTTTTGAATTAAAAAAACAGCACATTTTTTCTTTAGTGTAATTGGAGGAAATAAAAACGTATTATAGTGCCATTTTCTAATGCGATAAAGAAATGCAAAAAGCATCATCTCTGCGTGGGCTTGAAACACCAAAATTTCGATTAACAGCCGATCGTGCTAACCGATTATGGTGTTTTATTAGATAACACCCTGGGAGCTCAACAGAACAGTGTGTATGCATATTGCTAAAATGGAAACCAAATATACACGATTCAAATGGGAATCGTATTCAGATTTTAAGCACAAATTTGATAGACTTCACAGTGCAAAGGAGGAAGGCAGACAATGCAAATGAGGCAACTGGCTCCTACTTTTTAAATCATACGAGAAACTTGAACCCAATTAAGCTTTTAACCGCCTGCAGTTTGGAATGAGTTTGAAATGTTGTTGTAACACCTCACTGGGCAACAGCAATTGCATTATATGAAAGTCCCTGTTAATTTCTCAGCGGCACAGCTGCCGGTGCCACTCAGAGTTGGAGGGAGACGGTCGGCCACTTGCCCATAAAACAATACTTTCAGAGATCATTTCTATAGCGATTTGCTAGCGAAATGCGTTTTTAAAGTGTTTGGACTCGCTATCCACGAGGAAGAGTGAGAGTGTTCACTTTTGAGCGTGAAGGAGGCAGTGAGTGTTGTTTTTTGGCCAACTGCTCCCTGTTATTGATGACCCCTCCAGTGTTCCTTAGGGGGCTGGAGGAAGCGGACACGTTCTGAGTGGGTATCTTACCTAAAGGTACGCAAGACGAACTACAGTTGCAAAGCACTGCTGCTTTTTCGACGATTGATTAAAACTATAATTCTGACTGAAAACACGGATCACATTAATTGTGATCGGTTTGATACCAATAGGCTTACATGGCAGGTATTGTGTATAGACAATGTCATATACACAGAAATGAACACGGAGTGTGTTTATTAAGGGCTGACTCATTGAAACGTTCGAGAGATCTCGGTGTACTGGACAAATATACTGGATTTTTTCCATGTCGTAATTGTGCCGCCTGTGATAATGCGTTTGAAACTAGAGATAATGTGAGATAATGTCTGTTACTGGCGGATAGTTTACAAATGTACTCAATTATGTTACAACTTTTGTGTCTACGAAACATATCTGTAACATTTATGTAATGCCTGTGTGTTTTTTTTCATGAAGTTAATTTGCTAACAGACTGTTCTGATTTGTTTCTAACCGTGAAGCGATCGCTCTGTTTGCCGTATATTTTCTGTCTGTAAGAGGAGTGTCCTTGTGATCCCATATAGAATGCGACGAAACAGGTCGCCCTCCTTAATATAAACAGAAAAAGAATAAGTTCACGCACACACCAGGTGATTTACTGTAGCGTCAGACATTGGAGGTTCAGCAGTGTACTGCAGTGTTGTGCAAAGTTGTCGGTGTAAGTCAGGATGGCCGAGCGGTCTAAGGCGCTGCGTTCAGGTCGCAGTCTCTCTGGAGGCGTGGGTTCGAATCCCACTTCTGACAAATCTTTTTGTTTATTTATTTCTTAAAACGTCCATCGAATGCTTGGTAATTTGATTTGTTTTTCTTGTTAGTATTCAAATCACAAGGTCGTTAAATGAGAGAAAGTCACCGCAAGCCTGCACCTCACCACATCCTTCACACTGTTAAACTGCCTCATTATGACGAGGCCTCTAATTATGCCTTTCCAATACTTTGAATGTGTTATTGTTCAGTTTAACATGAGAACATCTTGGTAGAACAATCATAATGTCCGCAGGACTTATTTTCCTCGGGTTCTAGTATCAAGTTTTGAGTGTGTGGCAGGTTAGCTCAGTTGGTTAGAGCGTGGTGCTAATAACGCCAAGGTTGCGGGTTTGATCCCCGTACGGGCCATGGCTTTTCTTCTTTAAAGAAACCACAGCATTTGTAATGGTGCCAAAATGAACAATCTTTAACAAAATGAACTGAAGCGATATGAACTACAACCAGTAATATTTCAGACTTCCTGTGCTTTAAACATGTATTAACAATGAACACATACAATCAATTAAAAACAAAGCTTACGTAGTCGGCAGGATTCGAACCTGCGCGGGGAAACCCCAATGGATTTCAAGTCCATCGCCTTAACCACTCGGCCACGACTACATGCTCGCACGGTTAGTTGTGAAAATATCCAAAAGAAGTAAACGGCTCCCGCAGTAATGCTGTAGATGGCAGTATAGGCTAACTAATGAACCCAAGTCAAATGTCTTTGTTGAAACTGTCAGATTTGTACAATGCAAGCACACGTGGGAAATGTAAATAAAATATAATTTTTGTTAACGTTCATAATAATGAATACATCTTTATTTCAAAATACGTAGCTATTTAACTGATCTTTTCAAGAAACACCCCCATCCACAAAAACAAAGTAGTTATTTAATTGAACTGAAAAATTGACTTGCTTCATGGCTGTTGCCAGAGCACTCGAGCACGTTCTGGCTAGCGTGAGCGGACTTAGCAGATAACAAGATCTACAAAGTATCTCATGCTAATAAAACATACCATAATTATGTTCGTTTTTATTATACACATGGCAACTTACAGAGACTAGGGTGTGTGAACTATGCATCAGCTGTAGAGTCACTTACATTTACATCTCACCCGAAAAACGGAGCACAAGGAGGTTAAGTGACTTGCTCAGGGTCACACAATGAGTCAGTGGCTGAGGTGGGATTTGTACCGGGGGACCTCCTGGTTAAAAGCCCTTTATCTTTAACCACTAAACGTTTGTTGAGACAGTTCAAGCCCTGTAGCAGTGTTTAACTATTTCCTGGATGTTTGCCTTTTGGTCTTACTCTGGAAAAAGTAATAATAATAATAAAAAGTAGGCAAAACCATTTTTTGAGAAACCACATTTGGGAGAAAAACTAACAGTTTGGAAACACATTTGCAAAGGCATTGGATTCTATTGTGGTGTTTCCGAACTGTTGAACGTTTCTCATTACATGCAGGTTTACTGGCTTGACAAAAAGGCGAGTGACGAAAAGAATGCTGTCTCGATAGCAACATCGCGTCAAGCTGAAATAGCTCAGTTGGGAGAGCGTTAGACTGTAACGGTCCCTGCTTCGATACCGGGTTTTTGTATACAGCACGACTAGGGTTATTTGTTCTTAATTAATTTTTTGAATTAAAAAAACAGCACATTTTTTCTTTAGTGTAATTGGAGGAAATAAAAACGTATTATAGTGCCATTTTCTAATGCGATAAAGAAATGCAAAAAGCATCATCTCTGCGTGGGCTTGAAACACCAAAATTTCGATTAACAGCCGATCGTGCTAACCGATTATGGTGTTTTATTAGATAACACCCTGGGAGCTCAACAGAACAGTGTGTATGCATATTGCTAAAATGGAAACCAAATATACACGATTCAAATGGGAATCGTATTCAGATTTTAAGCACAAATTTGATAGACTTCACAGTGCAAAGGAGGAAGGCAGACAATGCAAATGAGGCAACTGGCTCCTACTTTTTAAATCATACGAGAAACTTGAACCCAATTAAGCTTTTAACCGCCTGCAGTTTGGAATGAGTTTGAAATGTTGTTGTAACACCTCACTGGGCAACAGCAATTGCATTATATGAAAGTCCCTGTTAATTTCTCAGCGGCACAGCTGCCGGTGCCACTCAGAGTTGGAGGGAGACGGTCGGCCACTTGCCCATAAAACAATACTTTCAGAGATCATTTCTATAGCGATTTGCTAGCGAAATGCGTTTTTAAAGTGTTTGGACTCGCTATCCACGAGGAAGAGTGAGAGTGTTCACTTTTGAGCGTGAAGGAGGCAGTGAGTGTTGTTTTTTGGCCAACTGCTCCCTGTTATTGATGACCCCTCCAGTGTTCCTTAGGGGGCTGGAGGAAGCGGACACGTTCTGAGTGGGTATCTTACCTAAAGGTACGCAAGACGAACTACAGTTGCAAAGCACTGCTGCTTTTTCGACGATTGATTAAAACTATAATTCTGACTGAAAACACGGATCACATTAATTGTGATCGGTTTGATACCAATAGGCTTACATGGCAGGTATTGTGTATAGACAATGTCATATACACAGAAATGAACACGGAGTGTGTTTATTAAGGGCTGACTCATTGAAACGTTCGAGAGATCTCGGTGTACTGGACAAATATACTGGATTTTTTCCATGTCGTAATTGTGCCGCCTGTGATAATGCGTTTGAAACTAGAGATAATGTGAGATAATGTCTGTTACTGGCGGATAGTTTACAAATGTACTCAATTATGTTACAACTTTTGTGTCTACGAAACATATCTGTAACATTTATGTAATGCCTGTGTGTTTTTTTTTCATGAAGTTAATTTGCTAACAGACTGTTCTGATTTGTTTCTAACCGTGAAGCGATCGCTCTGTTTGCCGTATATTTTCTGTCTGTAAGAGGAGTGTCCTTGTGATCCCATATAGAATGCGACGAAACAGGTCGCCCTCCTTAATATAAACAGAAAAAGAATAAGTTCACGCACACACCAGGTGATTTACTGTAGCGTCAGACATTGGAGGTTCAGCAGTGTACTGCAGTGTTGTGCAAAGTTGTCGGTGTAAGTCAGGATGGCCGAGCGGTCTAAGGCGCTGCGTTCAGGTCGCAGTCTCTCTGGAGGCGTGGGTTCGAATCCCACTTCTGACAAATCTTTTTGTTTATTTATTTCTTAAAACGTCCATCGAATGCTTGGTAATTTGATTTGTTTTTCTTGTTAGTATTCAAATCACAAGGTCGTTAAATGAGAGAAAGTCACCGCAAGCCTGCACCTCACCACATCCTTCACACTGTTAAACTGCCTCATTATGACGAGGCCTCTAATTATGCCTTTCCAATACTTTGAATGTGTTATTGTTCAGTTTAACATGAGAACATCTTGGTAGAACAATCATAATGTCCGCAGGACTTATTTTCCTCGGGTTCTAGTATCAAGTTTTGAGTGTGTGGCAGGTTAGCTCAGTTGGTTAGAGCGTGGTGCTAATAACGCCAAGGTTGCGGGTTTGATCCCCGTACGGGCCATGGCTTTTCTTCTTTAAAGAAACCACAGCATTTGTATTGGTGCCAAAATGAACAATCTTTAACAAAATGAACTGAAGCGATATGAACTACAACCAGTAATATTTCAGACTTCCTGTGCTTTAAACATGTATTAACAATGAACACATACAATCAATTAAAAACAAAGCTTACGTAGTCGGCAGGATTCGAACCTGCGCGGGGAAACCCCAATGGATTTCAAGTCCATCGCCTTAACCACTCGGCCACGACTACATGCTCGCACGGTTAGTTGTGAAAATATCCAAAAGAAGTAAACGGCTCCCGCAGTAATGCTGTAGATGGCAGTATAGGCTAACTAATGAACCCAAGTCAAATGTCTTTGTTGAAACTGTCAGATTTGTACAATGCAAGCACACGTGGGAAATGTAAATAAAATATAATTTTTGTTAACGTTCATAATAATGAATACATCTTTATTTCAAAATACGTAGCTATTTAACTGATCTTTTCAAGAAACACCCCCATCCACAAAAACAAAGTAGTTATTTAATTGAACTGAAAAATTGACTTGCTTCATGGCTGTTGCCAGAGCACTCGAGCACGTTCTGGCTAGCGTGAGCGGACTTAGCAGATAACAAGATCTACAAAGTATCTCATGCTAATAAAACATACCATAATTATGTTCGTTTTTATTATACACATGGCAACTTACAGAGACTAGGGTGTGTGAACTATGCATCAGCTGTAGAGTCACTTACATTTACATCTCACCCGAAAAACGGAGCACAAGGAGGTTAAGTGACTTGCTCAGGGTCACACAATGAGTCAGTGGCTGAGGTGGGATTTGTACCGGGGGACCTCCTGGTTAAAAGCCCTTTATCTTTAACCACTAAACGTTTGTTGAGACAGTTCAAGCCCTGTAGCAGTGTTTAACTATTTCCTGGATGTTTGCCTTTTGGTCTTACTCTGGAAAAAGTAATAATAATAATAAAAAGTAGGCAAAACCATTTTTTGAGAAACCACATTTGGGAGAAAAACTAACAGTTTGGAAACACATTTGCAAAGGCATTGGATTCTATTGTGGTGTTTCCGAACTGTTGAACGTTTCTCATTACATGCAGGTTTACTGGCTTGACAAAAAGGCGAGTGACGAAAAGAATGCTGTCTCGATAGCAACATCGCGTCAAGCTGAAATAGCTCAGTTGGGAGAGCGTTAGACTGTAACGGTCCCTGCTTCGATACCGGGTTTTTGTATACAGCACGACTAGGGTTATTTGTTCTTAATTAATTTTTTGAATTAAAAAAACAGCACATTTTTTCTTTAGTGTAATTGGAGGAAATAAAAACGTATTATAGTGCCATTTTCTAATGCGATAAAGAAATGCAAAAAGCATCATCTCTGCGTGGGCTTGAAACACCAAAATTTCGATTAACAGCCGATCGTGCTAACCGATTATGGTGTTTTATTAGATAACACCCTGGGAGCTCAACAGAACAGTGTGTATGCATATTGCTAAAATGGAAACCAAATATACACGATTCAAATGGGAATCGTATTCAGATTTTAAGCACAAATTTGATAGACTTCACAGTGCAAAGGAGGAAGGCAGACAATGCAAATGAGGCAACTGGCTCCTACTTTTTAAATCATACGAGAAACTTGAACCCAATTAAGCTTTTAACCGCCTGCAGTTTGGAATGAGTTTGAAATGTTGTTGTAACACCTCACTGGGCAACAGCAATTGCATTATATGAAAGTCCCTGTTAATTTCTCAGCGGCACAGCTGCCGGTGCCACTCAGAGTTGGAGGGAGACGGTCGGCCACTTGCCCATAAAACAATACTTTCAGAGATCATTTCTATAGCGATTTGCTAGCGAAATGCGTTTTTAAAGTGTTTGGACTCGCTATCCACGAGGAAGAGTGAGAGTGTTCACTTTTGAGCGTGAAGGAGGCAGTGAGTGTTGTTTTTTGGCCAACTGCTCCCTGTTATTGATGACCCCTCCAGTGTTCCTTAGGGGGCTGGAGGAAGCGGACACGTTCTGAGTGGGTATCTTACCTAAAGGTACGCAAGACGAACTACAGTTGCAAAGCACTGCTGCTTTTTCGACGATTGATTAAAACTATAATTCTGACTGAAAACACGGATCACATTAATTGTGATCGGTTTGATGCCAATAGGCTTACATGGCAGGTATTGTGTATAGACAATGTCATATACACAGAAATGAACACGGAGTGTGTTTATTAAGGGCTGACTCATTGAAACGTTCGAGAGATCTCGGTGTACTGGACAAATATACTGGATTTTTTCCATGTCGTAATTGTGCCGCCTGTGATAATGCGTTTGAAACTAGAGATAATGTGAGATAATGTCTGTTACTGGCGGATAGTTTACAAATGTACTCAATTATGTTACAACTTTTGTGTCTACGAAACATATCTGTAACATTTATGTAATGCCTGTGTGTTTTTTTTCATGAAGTTAATTTGCTAACAGACTGTTCTGATTTGTTTCTAACCGTGAAGCGATCGCTCTGTTTGCCGTATATTTTCTGTCTGTAAGAGGAGTGTCCTTGTGATCCCATATAGAATGCGACGAAACAGGTCGCCCTCCTTAATATAAACAGAAAAAGAATAAGTTCACGCACACACCAGGTGATTTACTGTAGCGTCAGACATTGGAGGTTCAGCAGTGTACTGCAGTGTTGTGCAAAGTTGTCGGTGTAAGTCAGGATGGCCGAGCGGTCTAAGGCGCTGCGTTCAGGTCGCAGTCTCTCTGGAGGCGTGGGTTCGAATCCCACTTCTGACAAATCTTTTTGTTTATTTATTTCTTAAAACGTCCATCGAATGCTTGGTAATTTGATTTGTTTTTCTTGTTAGTATTCAAATCACAAGGTCGTTAAATGAGAGAAAGTCACCGCAAGCCTGCACCTCACCACATCCTTCACACTGTTAAACTGCCTCATTATGACGAGGCCTCTAATTATGCCTTTCCAATACTTTGAATGTGTTATTGTTCAGTTTAACATGAGAACATCTTGGTAGAACAATCATAATGTCCGCAGGACTTATTTTCCTCGGGTTCTAGTATCAAGTTTTGAGTGTGTGGCAGGTTAGCTCAGTTGGTTAGAGCGTGGTGCTAATAACGCCAAGGTTGCGGGTTTGATCCCCGTACGGGCCATGGCTTTTCTTCTTTAAAGAAACCACAGCATTTGTATTGGTGCCAAAATGAACAATCTTTAACAAAATGAACTGAAGCGATATGAACTACAACCAGTAATATTTCAGACTTCCTGTGCTTTAAACATGTATTAACAATGAACACATACAATCAATTAAAAACAAAGCTTACGTAGTCGGCAGGATTCGAACCTGCGCGGGGAAACCCCAATGGATTTCAAGTCCATCGCCTTAACCACTCGGCCACGACTACATGCTCGCACGGTTAGTTGTGAAAATATCCAAAAGAAGTAAACGGCTCCCGCAGTAATGCTGTAGATGGCAGTATAGGCTAACTAATGAACCCAAGTCAAATGCCTTTGTTGAAACTCTGTCAGATTTGTACAAGGCAAGCACACATGGGAAAAGTAAATACAATATACTTTCTGTTAACGTTCATAATAATGAATACATCTTTATTTCAAAATACGTAGCTATTTAATCCTAACAGAAACAATAGGCTTCCCAGCCATCAGCTTGGAAGCAGAATGGAGATCAAATCGGACGAATAACGAGTGCAAAATGGAATGTGGAAATCAATGTAAAGGCAGTTTAAATAAGAGCAGCTGCAATACATTAAATAGAGTTATATTTAAGAGCAAGCAGTAACTGCAGTAGAGTATTTAATTATGGATGGACCAAACTTGCAGGTCGCCACTGTCACATTTTCCAGGAAATCACGGCTAATACTGAGAAAGAAAACAGATGATAACCTAACAGAAAACTAGTGAAAAACACTGCACTGATTAACTGAACGGGTCAAACGTAGCCTACTGAATTGCTGAATTGTTGGGGGGAGCGTGGCGCATCCAGCTGAGGCGCTTCATCTGAATTGCAGGGTGTGCCTTATAGCCTGGAGATCGCTGGTTCCAATCCAGACTATGCCATCGCCGACAGGAACGCCGAGGGGGCGGCGCACAGTTGGCAGAGTGCCACCCGGGTTGGGAGGGTTTAGGTCAGCTTGGTAATCATTGTCTCAACAAGCTCCAGCAACTCCTGTGGCGACCGGTCTCCTGCGAGTTGTGGGCAGAACTGCGTTTCCTCCAACACCGCTACAGCCAGGTGCGGCTGGCTTTGCTGTTGCAGTGTGACAAGAGGAAGGTGGCTGACGGCGTTTGTTTCAGAGGATGCGCATGATGAGTCTTCGTTCTCCCGAGTCGATACGGGAAGCTGCAGCAGCGCCATAAAAAAAACAATTGGATATTCCAAATTGGGAGATTTTTTTAAAATATTACAAAAAAATAAATTAAATAGTTAAGCTTCAAAAAATCTATTTTTGACTGAGCGAGTTAAGTGTGTACGGTATCCTGACAACACAACACGTTGAAAACACAGAAAAGACGCTGAGAAAAAAAAAAGTTTTCTATTTCCTGTTTAATTAAGAAAATACAATAAAAAAGATTATTCTCTTACTTGTCTTCCTGCCATATCCCCTCTTTTTTGGTCAAATATTGAATATATTCGTATTCAATTTCAAACGACTGTTCTTTGTTCCCATGATGCATCTGTGATGGGCTGGGTTTTAGCGATCGCGATAATTTCTGATATTTTACAGTGGCTGGACTTTATAATAATAAAAAATGAAAAAGGGTAACGAGCGACAAATGCATTAATTTCTGTCGATTTGTTCTATTTTAATGGGTTAAAATTTTACAAATTTAAAAGACATTCATTAAGAAAAGATAAAACTAATTTAATCACCTTTAAGAATTATGTTTTTATTGACAGAAATATATTTGATGTATGTGTGTTTGGCATGAAATCAAATAAAGTCCCATTGGATTTTGCTTGAAAAGAGGAAACACAAAAGATGTTTTTTTAGGTTTTTTTTTTTTTTTTTAAATAAAGCATTTATTCAACATGTTTGTTTTTTTTACAAAAATACAACACAATACAACACGGAATGTTTTTTTTTTGTTAAAAGAATGACAATAGTTAAAATATTTTCTCGTTTTTTTTCTGTTTGTTGTTGGGCTGCCATCTTGGTAAGAGCTTGTCAATTGTCGCATGTGAACACATTCCCTACCAAAATGTCCAGTACAGTACAGTACCATGCTGTTAGATTAGACTGGACTGTATTGAATTAGCTGGCTCTCAGATCCCAAGTACAGTACAGTGCTGTTAGATTAGACTGGACTGTATTGAATTAGCTGGCACTCAGATCTCCAGTACAGTACCGTGCTGTTAGATTAGACTGGACTGTATTGCATTAGCTGGCTCTCATATCTCCAGTACAGTGCTGTTAGATTAGACTGGACTGTATTGTTAGCTGGCTCTCAGGTCACCAGTACAGTACCGTGCTGTTAGATTAGACTGGACTGTATTGAATTAGCTGGCTCTCAGATCCCCAGTACAGTACAGTGCTGTTAGATTAGACTGGAATGTATTGAATTAGCTGGCTCTCAGATCTCCAGTACAGTACCGTGCTGTTAGATTCGACTGGAATGTATTGAATTAGCTGGCTCTCAGATCCCCAGTACAGTACCGTGCTGTTAGATTAGACTCTACTGTATTGAATTAGCTGGCTCTCAGATCCCCAGTACAGTACAGTGCTGTTAGATTAGACTGGACTGTATTGAATTAGCTGGCTCTCATATCTCCAGTACAGTACCGTGCTGTTAGATTAGACTGGAATGTATTGAATTAGCTTGCTCTCAGATCCCCAGTACTGTACAGTACTGTTAGATTAGACTGGACTGTATTGAATTAGCTGGCTCTCAGATCCCCAGTACAGCACAGTGCTGTTAGATTCGACTGGACTGTATTGAATTAGCTGGCTCTCAGATCCCCAGTACAGTACCGTGCTGTTAGATTAGACTGGACTGTATTGAATTAGCTGGCTCTCAGATCCCCAGTACAGTGCTGTTAGATTAGACTGGACTGTATTGAATTAGCTGGCTCTCAGATTCCCAGTACAGTACCGTGCTGTTCGATTAGACTGGACTGTATTGAATTAGCTGGCTCTCAGATCATGAGTACAGTACAGTGCTGTTAGATTAGACTGGACTGTATTGAATAAACTGGCTCTCAGATCTCCAGTAAAGTGCTGTTAGATAAGACTGGACTGTACTGAATTAGCTGGCTCTCAGATCCCCAGTACAGTGCTGTTAGATTAGACTGGACTGTATTGAATTAGCTGGCTCTCAGATCCCCAGTACAGTACCGTGCTGTTAGATTAGACTGGACTGTATTGAATTAGCTGGCTCTCAGATCCCCAGTACAGTGCTGTTAGATTAGACTGGACTGTATTGAATTAGCTGGCTCTCAGATCCCCAGTAAAGTACAGTGCTGTTAGATTAGACTGGACTGTATTGAATAAACTGGCTCTCAGATCTCCAGTACAGTGCTGTTAGATAAGACTGGACTGTACTGAATTAGCTGGCTCTCAGATCCCCAGTACAGTGCTGTTAGATTAGACTGGACTGTATTGAATTAGCTGGCTCTCATGTCTCCAGTACAGTACAGTGCTGTTTGATTAGACTGGACTGTATTGAATTAGCTGGCTCTCAGATCCCCAGTACAGTACAGTGCTGTTAGATTAGACTGGACTGTATTGAATTAGCTGGCTCTCAGATCCCCAGTACAGTACAGTGCTGTTAGATTAGACTGGACTGTATTGAATTAGCTGGCTCTCATGTCTCCAATACAGTACAGTGCTGTTTGATTAGACTGGACTGTATTGAATTAGCTGGCTCTCAGATCCCCAGTACAGTACAGTGCTGTTTGATTAGACTGGACTGTATTGAATTAGCTGGCTCTCAGATCCCCAGTACAGTACAGTGCTGTTAGATTAGACTGGACTGTATTGAATTAGCTGGCTCTCAGTTCCCCATTACAGTACCGTGCTGTTAGATTAGACTGGACTGTATTGAATTAGCTGGCTCTCCGATCCCCAGTACAGTACAGTGCTGTTAGATTAGACTGGACTGTATTGAATTAGCTGGCTCTCAGATCCCCAGTACAGCACAGTGCTGTTAGATTAGACTGGACTGTATTGAATTAGCTGTCTCCCAGATCCCCAGTACAGTACTGTGCTGTTAGATTAGACTGGACTGTATTGAATTAGCTGGCTCTCAGATCCCCAGTACAGTACAGTGCTGTTAGATTAGACTGGACTGTATTGAATTAGCTGGCTCTCAGATCCCCAGTACAGTACCGTGCTGTTAGATTAGACTGGACTGTATTGAATTAGCTGGCTCTCAGATCCCCAGTACAGTACCGTGCTGTTAGATTAGACTGGACTGTATTGAATTAGCTGGCTCTCAGATCCCCAGTACAGTGCTGTTAGATTAGATTGGACTGTATTGAATTAGCTGGCTCTCAGATCCCCAGTAAAGTACAGTGCTGTTAGATTAGACTGGACTGTATTGAATAAACTGGCTCTCAGATCTCCAGTACAGTGCTGTTAGATAAGACTGGACTGTACTGAATTAGCTGGCTCTCAGATCCCCAGTACAGTGCTGTTAGATTAGACTGGACTGTATTGAATTAGCTGGCTCTCATGTCTCCAATACAGTACAGTGCTGTTTGATTAGACTGGACTGTATTGAATTAGCTGGCTCTCAGATCCCCAGTACAGTACAGTGCTGTTTGATTAGACTGGACTGTATTGAATTAGCTGGCTCTCAGATCCCCAGTACAGTACAGTGCTGTTAGATTAGACTGGACTGTATTGAATTAGCTGGCTCTCAGTTCCCCAGTACAGTACCGTGCTGTTAGATTAGACTGGACTGTATTGAATTAGCTGGCTCTCCGATCCCCAGTACAGTACAGTGCTGTTAGATTAGACTGGACTGTATTGAATTAGCTGGCTCTCAGATCCCCAGTACAGCACAGTGCTGTTAGATTCGACTGGACTGTATTGAATTAGCTGTCTCCCAGATCCCAAGTACAGTACTGTGCTGTTAGATTAGACTGGACTGTATTGAATTAGCTGGCTCTCAGATCCCCAGTACAGTACAGTGCTGTTAGATTAGACTGGACTGTATTGAATTAGCTGGCTCTCAGATCCCCAGTACAGTACCGTGCTGTTAGATTAGACTGGACTGTATTGAATTAGCTGGCTCTCAGATCCCCAGTACAGTGCTGTTAGATTAGACTGGACTGTATTGAATTAGCTGGCTCTCAGATCCCCAGTACATTACCGTGCTGTTAGATTCGACTGGACTGTATTGAATTAGCTGGCTCTCAGATCCCCAGTACAGTACAGTGCTGTTAGATTAGACTGGACTGTATTGAATTAGCTGGCTCTCAGATTCCCAGTACAGTACAGTGCTGTTAGATTAGACTGGACTGTATTGAATTAGCTGGCTCTCAGATTCCCAGTACAGTACAGTGCTGTTAGATTAGACTGGACTGTATTGAATTAGCTGGCTCTCAGATCATGAGTACAGTACAGTGCTGTTAGATTAGACTGGACTGTATTGAATAAACTGGCTCTCAGATCTCCAGTACAGTGCTGTTAGATAAGACTGGACTGTACTGAATTAGCTGGCTCTCAGATCCCCAGTACAGTGCTGTTAGATTAGACTGGACTGTATTGAATTAGCTGGCTCTCATGTCTCCAGTACAGTACAGTGCTGTTAGATTAGACTGGACTGTATTGAATTAGCTGGCTCTCAGATCCCCAGTACAGTACCGTGCTGTTAGATTAGACTGGACTGTATTGAATTAGCTGGCTCTCAGATCCCCAGTACAGTACCGTGCTGTTAGATTAGACTGGACTGTATTGAATTAGCTGGCTCTCAGATCCCCAGTACAGTGCTGTTAGATTAGACTGGACTGTATTGAATTAGCTGGCTCTCATGTCTCCAGTACAGTACAGTGCTGTTTGATTAGACTGGACTGTATTGAATTAGCTGGCTCTCAGATCCCCAGTACCGTACAGTGCTGTTAGATTAGACTGGACTGTATTGAATTAGCTGGCTCTCAGATCCCCAGTACAGTACAGCGCTGTTAGATTAGACTGGACTGTATTGAATTAGCTGGCTCTCATGTCTCCAATACAGTACAGTGCTGTTTGATTAGACTGGACTGTATTGAATTAGCTGGCTCTCAGATCCCCAGTACAGTACAGTGCTGTTTGATTAGACTGGACTGTATTGAATTAGCTGGCTCTCAGATCCCCAGTACAGTACAGTGCTGTTAGATTAGACTGGACTGTATTGAATTAGCTGGCTCTCAGTTCCCCATTACAGTACGGTGCTGTTAGATTAGACTGGACTGTATTGAATTAGCTGGCTCTCCGATCCCCAGTACAGTACAGTGCTGTTAGATTAGACTGGACTGTATTGAATTAGCTGGCTCTCAGATCCCCAGTACAGCACAGTGCTGTTAGATTCGACTGGACTGTATTGAATTAGCTGTCTCCCAGATCCCCAGTACAGTACTGTGCTGTTAGATTAGACTGGACTGTATTGAATTAGCTGGCTCTCAGATCCCCAGTACAGTACAGTGCTGTTAGATTAGACTGGACTGTATTGAATTAGCTGGCTCTCAGATCCCCAGTACAGTACAGTGCTGTTAGATTAGACTGGACTGTATTGAATTAGCTGGCTCTCAGATCCCCAGTACAGTACCGTGCTGTTAGATTAGACTGGACTGTATTGAATTAGCTGGCTCTCAGATCCCCAGTACAGTACCGTGCTGTTAGATTAGACTGGACTGTATTGAATTAGCTGGCTCTCAGATCCCCAGTACAGTGCTGTTAGATTAGACTGGACTGTATTGAATTAGCTGGCTCTCAGATCCCCAGTAAAGTACAGTGCTGTTAGATTAGACTGGACTGTATTGAATAAACTGGCTCTCAGATCTCCAGTACAGTGCTGTTAGATAAGACTGGACTGTACTGAATTAGCTGGCTCTCAGATCCCCAGTACAGTGCTGTTAGATTAGACTGGACTGTATTGAATTAGCTGGCTCTCATGTCTCCAATACAGTACAGTGCTGTTTGATTAGACTGGACTGTATTGAATTAGCCGGCTCTCAGATCCCCAGTACAGTACAGTGCTGTTTGATTAGACTGGACTGTATTGAATTAGCTGGCTCTCAGATCCCCAGTACAGTACAGTGCTGTTAGATTAGACTGGACTGTATTGAATTAGCTGGCTCTCAGTTCCCCAGTACAGTACCGTGCTGTTAGATTAGACTGGACTGTATTGAATTAGCTGGCTCTCCGATCCCCAGTACAGTACAGTGCTGTTAGATTAGACTGGACTGTATTGAATTAGCTGGCTCTCAGATCCCCAGTACAGCACAGTGCTGTTAGATTCGACTGGACTGTATTGAATTAGCTGTCTCCCAGATCCCCAGTACAGTACTGTGCTGTTAGATTAGACTGGACTGTATTGAATTAGCTGGCTCTCAGATCCCCAGTACAGTACAGTGCTGTTAGATTAGACTGGACTGTATTGAATTAGCTGGCTCTCAGATCCCCAGTACAGTACCGTGCTGTTAGATTAGACTGGACTGTATTGAATTAGCTGGCTCTCAGATCCCCAGTACAGTGCTGTTAGATTAGACTGGACTGTATTGAATTAGCTGGCTCTCAGATCCCCAGTACAGTACCGTGCTGTTAGATTAGACTGGACTGTATTGAATTAGCTGGCTCTCAGATCCCCAGTACAGTACAGTGCTGTTAGATTAGACTGGACTGTATTGAATTAGCTGGCTCTCAGATTCCCAGTACAGTACAGTGCTGTTAGATTAGACTGGACTGTATTGAATTAGCTGGCTCTCAGATTCCCAGTACAGTACAGTGCTGTTAGATTAGACTGGACTGTATTGAATTAGCTGGCTCTCAGATCATGAGTACAGTACAGTGCTGTTAGATTAGACTGGACTGTATTGAATAAACTGGCTCTCAGATCTCCAGTACAGTGCTGTTAGATAAGACTGGACTGTACTGAATTAGCTGGCTCTCAGATCCCCAGTACAGTGCTGTTAGATTAGACTGGACTGTATTGAATTAGCTGGCTCTCATGTCTCCAGTACAGTACAGTGCTGTTAGATTAGACTGGACTGTATTGAATTAGCTGGCTCTCAGATCCCCAGTTCAGTACAGTGCTGTTAGATTAGACTGGACTGTATTGAATTAGCTGGCTCTCAGATCCCCAGTACAGTACAGTGCTGTTAGATTAGACTGGACTGTATTGAATTAGCTGGCTCTCAGATCCCCAGTACAGTACTGTGCTGTCAGGTTAGACTGGACTGTATTGAATTAGCTGGCTCTCAGATCCCCAGTACAGTACAGTGCTGTTAGATTAGACTGGAATGTATTGAATTAGCTGGCTCTCAGATCCCCAGTACAGTGCCGTGCTGTTAGATTAGACTGGACTGTATTGAATTAGCTGGCTCTCAGATCCCCAGTGCAGTACAGTGCTGTTTTTAAAATCCATAAAAATGTTGTAAATCTTAAATTCCTGAGATCTAACACTTATGAAAATGAATGAACAAAATAAACAAATAAATACATAAATGAAAAAATCAATACACAACTTTATAAACAAATTCCTAAAATTACACAAATTCAGGCAATCCAACACCTTTAAAAAAAAAGTACAAAGTAACACGGAACAGTCCATTATAGTTAGTATATGGGGTGATTGGTCTAAGGCTATTGTGCATATTATTATCATTATTATTATTATTATTATTATTATTATTAAAGTATTATTACTAGTCCAAACTCCCTCACCCCTCTCTTTGACTGCACCTAAATGGATCAGTCCCTTCAAAAAAAAAAAAATAGTCATTTTGCACTGAAATTAAATAAAATACATGCAATTTCAAAGTAAAAAGAAAACAGTTTCAAATTGTAACATCTGAAACACATTTTGTATATATATATAATCTTTAAACATCTTAAAACAGTTGCAGAATATTTTGTAGTGATTTTCATAGCAATTAAGAAAGTCAAAGAGAGAGAGAGAGAGAGAGAGAGAGAGAGAGAGAGACATAAAACTGGGAAAAAAAGGCAAAACACTTTAAAAGAAGTGTAATTTGTAATTCATTATGAACAGAGCTGCACAGAGCAGGTCTGTAGGAAACTCAACACTGCAGAGCTGCACAGAGCAGTTCTATAGGAAACTCAACACTGCAGAGCTGCACAGAGCAGGTCTATAGGAAACTCAAGATGGCAGAGCTGCACAGAGCAGGTCTATAGGAAACTCAACACTGCAGAGCTGCACAGAGCAGGTCTATAGGAAACTCAAGACGGCAGAGCTGCACAGAGCAGGTCTATAGGAAACTCAACACTGCAGAGCTGCACAGAGCAGGTCTATAGGAAACTCAACACTGCAGAGCTGCACAGAGCAGGTCTATAGGAAACTCAAGACGGCAGAGCTGCACAGAGTAGGTCTATAGGAAACTCAACACTGCAGAGCTGCACAGAGCAGGTCTATAGGAAACTCAACACTGCAGAGCAGCACAGTGCAGGTCTATAGGAAACTCAACACTGCAGAGCTGCACAGAGCAGGTCTATAGGAAACTCGACACTGCAGAGCTGCACAGAGCAGGTCTATAGGAAACTCAACACTGCAGAGCTGCACAGAGCAGGTCTATAGGAAACTCAACACTGCAGAGCTGCACAGAGCAGGTCTATAGGAAACTCAACACTGCAGAGCTGCACAGAGCAGGTCTATAGGAAACTCAACACTGCAGAGCTGCACAGAGCAGGTCTATAGGAAACTCAACACTGCAGAGCTGCACAGAGCAGGTCTATAGGAAACTCAACACTGCAGAGCTGCACAGAGCAGGTCTATAGGAAACTCAACACTGCAGAGCTGCACAGAGCAGGTCTATAGGAAACTCAACACTGCAGAGCTGTACAGAGCAGGTTAAAAGGAAAGACAGATCAACACTGCAGAGCTGTACAGAGCGAGTCTATAGGAAAGACAACATTTCATTTTTTTATATAACTTTTTAGATTAGTTCCTTTTAAAACAGTGCTTTCACTGGGTCTCTCTCAAACACTTTCAATGAGACTCCCTATCACACAGCAGTTTCAATAAGACTCACTATCGCACAGCAGTTTCAATAAGACTCCCTATCGCACAGCAGTTTCAATAAGACTCCCTATTGCACAGCAGTTTCAATAAGACTCCCTATTGCACAGCAGTTTCAATAAGACTCCCTATTGCACAGCAGTTTCAATAAGACTCGTTATCACACAGCAGTTTTAATAAGACTCATTATCGCACAGCAGTTTCAATAAGACTCCCTATCGCACAGCAGTTTCAATAAGACTCCCTATTGCACAGCAGTTTCAATAAGACTCCCTATTGCACAGCAGTTTCAATAAGACTCCCTATCACACAGCAGTTTTAATGAGACTCATTATCACACAGCAGTTTTAATAAGATTCATTATCGCACAGCAGTTTCAATAAGACTCCCTATCACACAGCAGTTTCAATAAGACTCCCTATCACACAGCAGTTTCAATGAGACTCCCTATCACACAGCAGTTTCAATGAGACTCCCTATTGCACAGCAGTTTCAATAAGACTCCCTATCACACAGCAGTTTCAATGAGACTCCCTATTGCACAGCAGTTTCAATAAGACTCATTATCGCACAGCAGTTTTAATAAGACTCATTATCGCACAGCAGTTTCAGAGCAGAGCTGGTCTATAGGAAACTCAACACTGCAGAGCAGTAATTGAATCGTAATATCTTTTCAATATAGACTTTAAGGGGAAATTCACAAATGCTCTTCACATGGTTTCAGGAAAAAAAAAGTGGAGGGTGAGAGAGAGGGAGAGGGTGAGAGTGAGGGAGAGAGAGAGGAGAAAGAGGGACGCGTCTGGACAAACGCCTCTGGACTTCCCGTTTGCTTCTTTCAAACAATCCAACTTGTAACAACGAATAGTGGAGTCTTCGTTTTCATATTTCTCCCAGTAGTCTTGCTCTTTAACTTTCGTCAATGTGGACTCAGCTTCGTAACTTTTGGTTTGACTTTTATCTGGACTGATGTAACTGTTGTCTTGCTGTTGTCCTTTCTTTCCATCCAAGCCTTTAGATTTGTCCGAATTCCCCCCGCTTGCCTTGCCCGATTTGGGGAACCACCATCTCGTTCTGGTGCTGAAGGTGTAAGTGACGCGGGCTCTCGGATAGTAAGGCATCATGGGGCAGGGAGCGAAATCGATTTCTCTCAAGAACCTCAAATCTAGACCTTTCCTCTCCTCGGGACCGGCGCAGAGGAGCTCGGAGCTGGAGATCCGGACCTGACGGAACCATTCCCAGAGAGGGCGGGCCTGGCAGGAGCAGCTCCAGGGGTTTCCGTTGAGTCTGAGGAACTGCAGGGATGAGAGATCGGAGAGGGCCGAAGCAGGGAGGTCTGTTAGGGCGTTGTTGAAGAGGAAGAGGGTGGTGAGGTGACCCAGGTCCCTGAAGGCTTTGCGGTTGACCTGTCGCACTCGGTTCTCGTGGAGGAGGAGCCTGTCCAGGTTGACCAGCCCTCTGAAGACATTTTCAGACAGGACTCGGATTTGGTTGCCGTGGAGGAAGAGGTGAGTGAGATTCACCAGGTCTGAGAAGAGATTGTCCTGAGAGGGGGAGAGAGAGGGAGGGGGAAGGGGAGGGACAGAGATTGATATTTGGCACATGAAAATTCAGTACTACCAAAAAGTTGTATGTTAAATTATATAATTAAAATTATTTGTGTTATAGCTCTCCTGTATGTATCTGCCTCCTGTCACCCCTTCCCCCCAGGAGCAGGGTTGAGACAGACTGTATTAGATAGGATAGAGGGGGCTCTCCAGGAGCAGGGTTGAGACACACTGTATTAGATAGGATAGAGGGGGCTCTCCAGGAGCAGGATTGAGACACACTGTATTAGATAGGATAGAGGGGGCTCTCCGGGAGCAGGGTTGGAGACACACTGTATTAGATAGGATGGGAGGGATGGGGGGGGGGCTCCAGGAGCAGGGTTGGAGATGCACTGTATTAGATAGGATGGGGGGGGGGGGGCTCCAGGAGCAGGGTTGGAGGCGCACTGTATTAGATAGGATAGAGGGGGCTCTCCGGGAGCAGGGTTGGAGACACACTGTATTAGATAGGATGGGAGGGATGGGGGGGGGGCTCCAGGAGCAGGGTTGGAGATGCACTGTATTAGATAGGATGGGGGGGGGGGGCTCCAGGAGCAGGGTTGGAGGCGCACTGTATTAGATAGGAGGTCTCTCTCTCTCTCTCTCTCTCTCTCTCTCTCTCTCTCTCTCTCTCTCTCTCTCTCTCTCTCTCTCTCTCTCTCTCTCTCTCTCTCTCTCTCTCTCTCTCTCTCTCTCTCTCTCTCTCTCTCTCTCTCTCTCTCTCTCTCTCTCACCTGGATGTGTTGCAGCAGGTTGTCCTGCAGGTAAAGGAACTGCAGGCTGTAGAGTTTTTTGAAGATGTTTCCGGGCAGGGTCCCCAGCTGGCAGCGGTATATGTGCAGGCTCTGCAGCTTGTCCAGCCCCCGGAAGGAGTCAGGATGGAGGGTGCGCAGGGAGGGGTTATCCCCCAGGTCCAGCTCCTCCAGATCTCGCATGTCGCTGAAGGAATCGGGTTTGATGGAGCTGATGTTGTTGGAGTAGAGCCACAGGACCTGATGAGAGGGAGAGAGAGAGAGGTGGGCAGTCAAATAGTGTCTCTTAAAAGATGGACCCCCCCATACATTTTCTATTTGTCTCCAACATCCTACCTTCCTGTAATTATATATGTATGTTTAAAAAACTCTGTAAAAGACTACATATATGAACAAAATAAGTATGTAATTGAATTACATTTAGATTATTGTGTGGGCTTGCACGTTGTTGTTTCGGAGGACAAAAGCTTGAGTGTGTTTGTCTATCTCCAGCCTCTCCCAGCCGAGAAGGAGTCACTGCGGGGGAGATCGCAGCAGCAGCAGCAGTGGTGAGGCAGACATAGTCTTAAAAACAATTTATAAATTGGGGGAGAAAAGGGGGTTACCCATAAATGTGAAGTGTGAACAGGGCAAGACGGTACCTGTGTCTGGAAGCCGAAGGACTCTGCCTGCAGCTCTGTGATGCAGTTGTTTTGGAGGAATACTCTCTGGCTGTCATAGGGAATGCCGGCCGGCACCGCCGAGAAGTTCTGAGACTGGCAGCTGACCATCATCGGGGAGGGGTAACAGACACACAGCCTGGGGCAGGAATAGGCAGGGCTAGGGGAGCAGACTGCCAGCCAGAGCAACAGCCAGACAGACACCGAGCCTGCGTGGGGAGAGAGAGGAGAGAGTGTGAGAGAGCAGAAGGGAGGGGAGAGAGATAGACTGATAGATAAACAGAATGACAGACAAGACAGAAAGGCAGATAAACCAATATACAGACAGATTTGAAGTCATGTCTCAATGAACATTTATTCAGTTGTCTGTCATAGATCTCTCTAAGAGTGACCCCTGACCCCGATTGACCCAATGATATAATATTCTCAGCACATAACAGAACTGACTGGGCGAACAGTCACTCAGAGAGAGGCTCGGAAACTTTGGTGACATTTATAGAGGAACCCGAATACTCGGAAAAACAGGAACGCCTTCTATAATTCAGGGAAGACAATGAATAGAGAAGAACACTGTCAATGAGTGTGTGTGTGTGTGTGTGTGTGTGTGTGTGTGTGTGTGTATGTCTCTCAATGTGTGTCTGTGTCTCGGTGTGTTTCTATCTCAATGTGTGTGTATATGTGTGTGTGTGTGTGTGTGTCTCAGTGTGTGTCTCTCTCAATGTGTGTGTGTGTCTCTCAATGTGTGTGTGTGTCTCAGTGTGTGTCTATCTCAATGTGTGTGTGTGTCTCTCCCAATGTGTGTGTGTGAGTGTGTGTCTCGGTGTGTTTCTCTGTGTGTGTGTGTCTCAGTGTGTGTCTCTCTCAATGTGTGTGTGTGTGTCTCTCTCTCAATGTGTGTGTCTCAGTGTGTGTCTCTATCAATGTGTGTGTGTGTCTCAGTGTGTTTCTCTCTCAGTGTGTGTGTGTGTCTCAGTGTGTTTCTCTTGCAATGTGTGTGTGCTCCAGTGTGCGTATGTGTGTCTCTCAATGTGTGTGTCTCTCTCAATGTGTGTGTGTGAAAGCCTGAACACATTTCACTCCAGATTAGCACTCTCACACAGCAGCACATCAGCAGCACGGTGGAAATGACTTCATCAGGAACAAGAAGCCGCTTTATTTATGGTGGATCTGTTGACCTACAAATCTGATTATAATATTTTATTATCTTTAACAATAATAGGGGACTCCCGAGTGGTGCATCCTGTAAAGGCACACCCTGGAGTGCAGAATGCACTGTTTCGAATCCGGGCCTATGCCACCGCCAGCTGTGGCCAGGAGCTCCTAGGAGGTACCTAGGGGATTCCTAGAGGATTTCCAAGGGGCTCCCAGGGGACAGTGCACAATTAGCAGAATGCCACCCAGGCAGGGGGGCTCAAGTCAGCTGGGTAATCACGGTCTCACCGCACACCAGTGACTCCTGTGGGTGGCCAGACGCCCGCCTGCCTGCCTGCCTGCCTGCCTGTGAGCCGGCTGTGTTACACTGGGCTTGCAGTGTGAAAGAAAGAAACAAAAAAACAAAGAAAGAAGAAAGTGGACAGCTTGACTTGACAGTTTGAAGTACGGTGTTGTTTCAGAGGACTAAAGCTTGAGTGCGCTTGTCTGTCTCCAGCCTCTCCCAGCCGAGAAAGAGTCACTGCGGGGGTGGGGGGGGGGGGGGGAGGAGGGGAGGTGTGGAGGTGGGGGGGGGGGGGGTTGTAGAAGCAGTGAGACAGGGGCTGTCTTAAAAACAATTGGGCATTCCAAATTGGGGAGAAATCACGGGGTAAAAATAATTGACGATTCCAAAAAAAAAAAGAAATTAAACTTTGATATGCTTTGATGTTAACATTTGAGGGGGTGACTGCTTGAAAAGGCATTTGTGACGGGGGACTGCCCCGTCTTTAAGAACGTGGTTGGGACTGGCAGGGGGGTTAAATTCCTCCGTGCCAGGAAAACATGTGAGAATGTGGCTGGAGCCCTAATTGAATAATCAGCAATTATTTATTAATTGGGCTCCAGCCACAGGGGATAAAAGCTAGGGGAGAGGCCCTGGCTAGGGGGAGTGTTCTAGAAGGAGAAGAAACAAGAGTGTTTTGTGTGTGCTGGGTTTCTGTTTGTTTGTTTTTGAATCCAGTGAAGGCAAAGCCCAGCCTGGAAACCTTTATTTTTGTAAGTTTTGCTTTTTTTGTTTTGTGTTTATTTTATGTTTAAAACCTTTTTGTTTGGCCCTTGTGCCGGTTTATTTTGTATTTTTGTTTATTAAAAACTTTATTTTTGAACATTTAAACTGTCTCTGAGTCTCAACCTCGGTCATTTTATTATTATTATTATTATTTATTTCTTAGCAGAAGCCCTTATCCAGGGCGACTTACAATTCTTACAAGATATCACATTATACGATATTTCACATTATACAGATATCACATTATTTTTACATACAATTACCCATTTACACAGTTGGGTTTTTACTGGAGCAATCTAGGTAAAGTATCTGCCCAAGGGTACAACAGCAGTGTCCCCCACTGGGGATTGAACCCACAACCCTCCGGTCAAGAGTCCAGAGCCCTAACCACTACTCCACATTTCCTGTCACAGCATCCCTCAGACAAACGGTTATAAACTTCTATCTATCTTTCAGTCTCCAGAATTCCAGGGAGTAATTTGTTGATTCATTCATTAGTTCATCCCTTTACACTTCCAAACGAGTCACTCGTTCTCGCTTTCCCTCTTGCTGTTCTTTCTCTCACTTCCTTTTCCTCCCTCCCTCTCCCTCCCACTCTCTCATTAGTTTGTTTAATTTATTTATTTACACATTCATTCACAATTTGAGTGATTCACTATTGCCCTGCAAGCTGTTTGAAAACCAGAATGATTGGTTTACATCATAGACACGCAGAGACACAGGTGCACATTCTGAAACACGCACACAGTGACACATGCACAGAGAAATACGCACACTGACACACAGAGAGACATGAACACACATACACAGGGAAACACACACACACTCACTGAGACATGACCACACACACACACACACAGGGTATACAACTTAATAATTAGCTTGTCAGCTTGTAACCTGCTGATGCAGCCCTATGGCATAAACTTCAGTTAAAAAAGACTATGCCAGTTTCAATAAGACTCCCTATTGCACAACAGTTTTAATGAGACTCCCTATTTCACAGCAGTTTCAATGAGACTCCTATGGCACAGCAGTTTCAATAAGACTCCCTATGGCACAGCAGTTTCAATGAGACTCCTATGGCACAGCAGTTTCAATGAGAATCCTATGACACAGCAGTTTCAATGAGACTCCTATGGCACAGCATACATTCTACTGTTTAGCAGACTCTGATATTTTATTTCTTAGCAGACACCCGTATCCAGGGTGACTTACAATTGTGATATTATTATTTAAATACAATTACCCATTTATACAGTTGGGTTTTTTAATGGAGCAATCTACGTAAAGTACCTGCTTGCTCAAGTGTACAGCAGCAGTGTGTGTGTCCCCACCTGGGACTGAACCCACACAAGAGCCTCTGGTCAAGAGTACAGAGCCCCCCTGACCACTACTCCACACTGCTGCTCCAGATATTGATTGAGACATCTGAAATCTCTTTATAATACACAGCAGCAGATACTGATATTGATTAAGCATGTCTGAAATCTCTTTATAATACACAGCAGCAGACCCGGATATTGATTGACATCTGAAATCTCTTTATAATACGCAGCAGCAGATACTGATATTGATTGAGCATGTCTGAAATCTCTTTATAATACACAGCAGCAGATACTGATATGGATTGAGCATGTCTGAAATCTCTTTATAATACACAGCAGCAGACCCTGATATTGATTGAGCATGTCGGAAATCTCTTTATAATACACAGCAGCAGACCCTGATATGGATTGAGCATGTCTGAAATCTCTTTATAATACGCAGCAGCAGATACTGATATTCATTGAGCATGTCGGAAATCTCTTTATAATACACAGCAGCAGACCCTGATATTGATTGAGCATGTCTGAAATCTCTTTATAATACACAGCAGCAGACCCTGATATGGATTGAGCATGTCTGACATTTCTATCAAACGGAAAACGACTAAAAATAAGGAATACTAAAAGGACCATGTTCGCAAACTCAAAACAAGCGATACAAAGAAATACATACATAGACTAACCCCGTATATTTAATAATATAATATAGATTGTGTTGAATATATATGTGAATGATCAAATATATAACATTTCAAAGTACATAAATGAATATTTGAAAAGAGATGAAAAAAAATAAACAAACGAAGTCTATCTGCTCATTTATGTTATTAGTTGCTCCTCACTGCGTGTTAAACTTAACAAAGACTTAAAATAAATGACAATAAATAAATAAATCAAACACGTCATTGTCAATGTAAATCCATACTGCTATAAGATTCAGTATTTATTTTTACTTACCTTTGACATTTCGAGTACGGGAACCGCTTCGTAAATTCGACCGAGTCCCCATTTCTACTCTGTGCCGGGTGTATTCGTGTGCGGCGCTGCTGCTGCTATCTCTCCGCTGGAGTCTGGTGCTCTCTTTCGGCTCGACTGCGCCTATTATAGAGGGCCACTGCCTACGAAGCACTTGGGGGCTGCGACGGGAAACCCACACGGGCCAAGCCGGGGCATTGTGCGCTAAAGGCGGGGGACAAAACCCGGCACTGTGCCCGCTGACGGAGCTCAGAAGCGAGGGAGGGGGGAGGAGACTCCGAGGAGGTCTATAAAAAGTTCAATTTCTCCGCTAAATATCAAAAGAAAAGAGGAAGGGATGAATGAAGAAAGGATGAAAAGAAGACGTCTGCGTCAATTTTTAATGCTATTCCAAATTAATACGGATCTTATTTTTTTTTTTACTTTGAAGGTTATGCGCTCTAAGACACGGCTCACACCGCCGTTCACTCGCAGACTGACAGGCGCTCCGATAAGGCAGGAAAGTTATAGGGGAGCCGCTGCAGGATTGAGGCTCTCTTTAGGACCATGGGTTAACAACTCCTGCACTAGATGGATGGACAGACAGACAGCTAGCAAGTACTTTACCTCCTAGATTGTTCCAGTAAAAACCCAACTGTGTAAAAGGGTGGCAGAATTTGTATACATTTGTGATTCTTGAAATGTGTATTATTATTATTATTATTATTATTATTATTATTTTATGTAGGCTGTGTGTGACAACTGTAAAATAAATAATAGGCTACTAATGTAAAAATAATGTGATATCGTCATCTCAACACTTAATGTGTCATGAGTATATCTTGTTATTTTCCTTGTATAACACTGTACAACTGCTGCGTCTGTGTGTGTGTGTGTGTGTGTGTGTGTGTGTGTGTGTGTGTGTGTGTGTGTGTGTGTGTGTGTGTGTGTGTGTGTTTACTGGTAATAGACAGGACTGTTTCTCGCCTTTTGGGGGCCCTAAGCAGGATTTGGTTTGAACCCCCCCCCCCCCCCCCCCCCCAAAAAAAAAAACAGTTGAACAAACCTCTTGCAGATCCTGTTCATGTTACAAAGGTAAAAGTTATCATCTTACAAAGCCTGGAGACTGTTCGTGTAAACTGCAAAGCAATATTAAGTCTCTTGGATGATGATGTTAATGTTAAAATTTGATGACCCATATTATTTCAAAGATCAAAACTAATTGTCTCCCAGCAAAACCACAGCAACCTACAATGACCATATTCACACTGTCAGAAATATGTGATTTTAAAAGGACAAGAATATAACATCACTATTAATAAGTAGATGGGTTCATACCTTTATTGACTTGCATTTGGTTCACTGCTACTTAAGTTGCCTTACACTGCTGGGACTGGTAACTGCTGCTGACCGGTAAGACTGGTGCTGATACTGCTGGGACTGGTGCTGACACTGTGACTCCTGCTTTGAAAGAGTTTAGCACACAGTTTCTCACTCAACTTTAATATTCTTTTGTCTGTATAAATCGACGATAGGAAGTAGTACAGTACTTCAGCCGGGAGAAACCGGTCGCAGAGGTCCCGGTGCTGCCTGGCGCACAGGCCGGGTCGCTATAGATGCAAATACACAGCCCGAGATTATAGTAATGTGAAGAAATAAAAAATAACATTTTATATATATATATATATATAAATTTTACACTCTTAAAAAAGAAAGTGGGTACATTTTTTATTATTATTTTGGTCTTCACAATTAAGAATTGAGTCGATTTTTACCGAGGGCCTCGGCTGCCTCAATGTGTACACTGTGACTACGCGCCTGGGCACAGCCAGCATGCAAGCAAGCTACAGCAATAAAAACGGAGCTAAATCAAATAATACAATACCTTTCTCATGTTGTTTTTCTTCCTCAGTTTTTTTCTTTTTACGCTTCTTCGCGCCAGATTGGTACATTCTTGATCTTTTTTCAGTCACAATTTGTTCGCAATCCTCAAAGAAGCCACCGGAGGCAGATATCACCGTGTAACAATTTTTTTTTTTTTTTTTTTTTTTTTGGTTCCTGGGTAGTAAGTGTTATTTTCTAATTGCTTATGCCTCAAAAGTATAGAAAATGGCTATTATTCCCCACAAACTTTGCTTTTGTGACCAGGACAGTGATATTTTGAAATGTACCTATTTTCCAGAACATTCCAGATAGATTCAGTGCTGAGTAAACTTGGAGTAACTTCTAGAACTTTCTAGAACTTTCCAGTAATATAAATAGTAGTATAAATACAGGGGCCTTAAGCCCACCAGTTCAGTTTAGTTCCAGCTGCCTAAGTGGATACATATCTGCATTTTTCTGAGATGGCATCAAGAGGCTGCAAGCATCCGGCAGACGCATTTTGCTATGTCTGCGGCAAATTTATCAAGACAAGAGTGAAAAAGTACTCCGTGGAAGCATCTGCTAAGATGTGTGAGGCCTACAAGGCATATTTTGGCATGCCTGTCGGGGATCAAGACAAACCCTGGGCACCTCATTTCACCTGCGAGCACTGCAAAAAAAACTCTGGAAGGTAAGATGGACAATTATTGCTCGGAATTTTATGTTATAAAATTTGTTAAAATTTTTAAAATTGTAAAAGTTTTTAATTTTAAAATGTTTTACAATTTTCAATGTTATTGAATAAATATATCATATATGAAAAATGTTGCGAGAATCTCTTACACATTAGTCATGGGTGAAATAAATGTATTTTTGTAGGATGGTACAGAGGGGAAAAGAGAGCCATGAAGTTCGCTATCCCAAGAATTTGGCGGGAACCCACTGACCACTCAAGCAACTGCTACTTCTGCATGATGGACCCTTCCAAATGTCGGACTGGCAAGAATGCACCTGCTGTCACGTATCCGGACCTTCCTTCATCCATCGCCCCGGTGCCACACTGCCATGAGCTCCCCGTACCCACTCCTCCGGAGAGAGAGCAGCCGTCTTTAGAAGTAAAGAGAAGGGTCTTTCAGGTACCTTCAAGACTTCTTCCCTAAGCTGTCTGAGGCAAAGTTCAAAGCCGGTGTCTTCGTCGTACCACAGATAAAGAAGATCCTGGAGTGCATTGAATTCCCCAAGAAGCTCATTAGTAAGGAGAAATCGGCTTGGAACAGCTTTGTCGCAGTGGTTCGGGGCTTCCTGGGCAATCACAAGGCCGAAAACTATGTGGAGCTGGTTGAGACTCTGGTGAAGAACTACGGCACAATGGGCTGAAGGATGTCCCTCAAAGTCCATATCCTTGATGCTCATCTTGATAAATTCAAGGAGAACATGGGAGCGTACTCGGAGGAGCAAGGTGAGCGCTTCCACCAGGATATAATGGACTTTGAACGCCGCTACCAAGGACAGTATAACGAGAACATGATGGGAGACTACATTTGGGGGCTGATTCGTGAAAGTGATTTACAGTATAATCTTAAATCTCGAAAAACTACTCACTTCTAAATCTTTTGTAGTCATTCTTGTATTACTTTAGTATAAATACATGTTAATTTGGATTCATATGTTGTTTTATTCTGACTTTATGTGAACCAAAAGACACAAATTCGTCCGTTTTCTCATTGGAAAAAGGTAAATTTCAAAATATCACTGTCCTGGTAACAAAAGCAAAGTTTGTGGGGAATAGTAGCCATTTTCTATACTTTTGAGGCATAAGCAATTAGGAAATAACACCTACTACCCAGGAACAAAAATTGTGTTACATAGTGATATCAAGCCTGCTTGCTGCTACAAAAGCGGCACTATACTGAACTTTACCGATGCGTTAGGAATAGACACCATTCATTTATTCATGCTTTTACATATCAACTAATTGCATTCCGCATTTACAGAACATACATGATTATCGTGAACATTTGATAAAATCAAACAATCAAAAAATTCCACTGACTTACACTGCTTTCACTTTTTACCATTTACTTCTTAGCCCTTAGCTTGCGTCTCAAAGCGTGATGATGTTGGTTTTGTTGACTCAGTTGCCATGGGAACGTTTAAAACTCCGCGACAAACTTTACTCAAATGCACAGCTGTACAGAACACACCCCCTCAGGCATGTGCTGTCTATTCACGGGAGCAGACTACTGAACCAGTTAGTTCAGATGATCGCTGGATACACAAGAAACAATCTGACAATTTCACAAATAAACCCGTTTGTGTTCAAACCTATGAGAGGTGGAATGTAACAAAAATGTGAACTGCAAAAGCCGGAGCGTCAAACATCAACGACAAAGTTCAACATTTGAATTGAAGTAACAGCTGTCAAATAGACAAAACTCAACATTCGAAGATAATATGCCAAATTGAAAATGCTCAACACACTAATTGAATTAATTATACATAAAATAATGAATGTAATTAAGCTCAATAATTGAAATGTGAACTTCAAATCTTAAATAAATTGATTACAATTCAAATTTCCAACACGCCATCCGATTTGTGTTGATTCTGTTCTAAATCAATACTGCGCGTTGTATTTCAGGTTAAGCGCTGTGCTTTCCATTTGCCACTTGGTCATTCTATTCCCCGGGACTGCCCCTGTCATGGCAAATCTGACATGCTAAAGAGATGCTTTGCACTGTTTCTTAAATCAAGTGGCCTCAAATAAATTGTCTACTTTAATATATGCTTAGCCTACCTATCAGTCTGGGGAAATTGTAAAAATGGGTAATTGACTTGTGAATGTTAACATCAGAACTCGAGCTGTCATTCTCGTCCCCTCAAACTGGCGCAGGCAACACATCTGCCTGGATTCCTGCATGATATAAATGTGTTTCTTCATTTGCGCGGCCTGCTTTTTATTATTCATTGGGGTTTGTTTACTACATGCCTCCATAGCTGAGCCTTTAATCAGACAGTCCTTGTCGGAGACAGTCCAGTTTGTTCCGCACGTACTTCTGCCAAACTTAAATTCAAAGTACAATCTTCTAAATGGGTTATTATTATTATTATTATTATTATTATTATTATTATTATTATTATTATTATTTATTTTAATTAACGTACTGATTGAAAATTAGAGGACTAATATGAAAGAGGTGCGCGCATCAATTGCAGCTAATTAGCTCCCATTAGCACCTGAACCTCTTTATAAACCCATTGGGCTCTAAGGAACACCAAACTTAACTACTGACGGGTTTGTTTTTATTATTGTTTCTTTATAACGGTGAAAGAAGTTCACGGTTGGGGCTGCCTTGGATTTAATGATGCCGTGTTGTCTTAGATTTGGGTAATTGTTGATCTTTTCTCTACTTTTAGAAACGTTCATTTTATTGTGTGTTTCTCACTTGCGTGTTTTTTTTTTTTCCAAAGCAGAATAACATTGCTGTTAGCAGTGTTAGTCACTGAAGTTTGGACGCAGAACCCCCCTCTAGGTACGATAACGGTCGCTTCTGCAGAGCTGTTCTTTCAGCTTCCTGTTTATTTGCCGGTTGTGTGTTTTTCAAGTATCGTTGTCTTCTGCAGGCTCGGTGAGGACAGAATGTCAAGGGAGTGTTATGATGATGATGTTGGATAAGTCTTTTGTTGGAAAGTATTTTCGTATCAATGTGATTGGTGAGTGATCAATTTTCTTGAATGGAAAGCTTTTGATGTATGTTTTTGAAGCGTGTTGACTCGTAATTTAATAACCTGAATTAAGTACAGAGCACTCCTGCGCTGTATGGCATCAACCAGGCTTCGTTTTTTTTTTTCAAATACAGGGTATGAAACTCTTGCGTTGGCTTTAAAAGCATGTTGCTGATCACACTAAATAGACCTGTACTGCTACAACCTTCGTCAGATTTGTTGACTGCAAGTGCGCAGAATTAGAAATAATTTACTCTAAACCTATTGTTCCGAATGGGCGTATAATTCTACAAATATAAATAGTTTTTAAAAAAATTGCAAAAAGTAGATGGGACGGGGTGGTGGGGGTGTTCACGTTGTTATATCTCTACATTGCTTGATCACGTGTACAGTTTCTTAAAAGGCCAACTGAATTTCTTTCCATAGACAATAAGGGGGCGCTTGTGTCCCTCTCTCCAAGACTGGCTGCACAGTGTGGATATAGCTTAACTGTTGACTTCTTTGGAAATGCCAAGTTCCTTGCTTCTGTGCTGAGCTGCTTTGCTCAGAACACAGTGAGTCATCATTTTATTTCTTGTAAACTTGTTTCTAATGGTGACATGCTGGTACTAACTTTAGCCTTTGTTTCCAGAATGATGAGACCTACAAGCTGACAGTACAAATCAGTGTCTTCTCAAACAGTGCTATGACTTCAGCTTCCTCCTATGTTCAGAGCATGACATGCCGCTATTCTCCATGGGTGGAGAGGGAGATTCTGTGTGAAAGAAACTACATGGAGGTAAGGGCTGTCAGGATGTGATAATGCTGTTCAGTATAACTTGTTGTGTTGTGTGGGTATTTTAATTGTCATTACAGAAGTGCTTCACTCATGACTAATGTGAATTCTCTTTAGGTTTCTGTGAAGAGGTGTGCCACTTATTGAGCCAAACTTTGTTGAAGATGATCCTGATTGGTCCCTTGCATACCCTGAGGTAGAATCATGTGACTTTGCATTTGCTTCATTCACATCCCATTGGTCTTGCCTAATTGAGGTCTAATCTACTGTCTCATCTAGTTTGAAGCAAAATCTAACGGCCCCCTTCACTTTAACCTGTCTCCCAAGAGGGTGGTCATATTGGAATTGTGTAACATTTAAGGCATTGGCTTTGTATACATATTCTGTGATTTGTTGTGGTAAAACATGGTTGTGGTGAAGTTAACACTTTCTTGTCAGTGTGTAAGCTTTGTATTTCAACCACTTAGGTAGTGGCTTCATATGTGCAGGGTTACAAACCCTTCATGATATACCTTTTTGAAGTCTGTTGTATAGGAGCAATTTCAAGTATTGTCCTAAAGATTGGTACACGGATATTAAGGTCCAGTACAAATGAATGGCTACAAACTCTGCCTGTGTCCGATCCAGACCACATGCTTTCACATAGGCTCTTTCGTACGCAGTTGTATTTGAGGATTTACTCTGTTCCTTTAGAGACGTTTGGTGATCATATAACGGTTTCAGTGATACATTTCACCCTTCAGTTTTAGTTCATGTTTTATTAAACAAGCCATCTGCTGTGACAAATCCTTTAGACTGGGGATGCTTTGTGTTCAAACTCCCTATTCTAATGGGGTTTTCTCTTTGCTAGGCAACTGCTGCTGACAACAGCATCTGGAAAATTGTGTTCCATCTCCCAGCAAATAGAAAGACAACCATGACTGTTGCTCAGGCCATGACAAATGGCTATGGCATAAACACTACACCAAGTCGAATTCTGGTTAGAGCTGCATACAACTCCACAGAAAGCCAGCCTCAGGTGGTAAGTAGTCTAGGCTTCATTGTTCTCTAGTACAGTATATCCAGACTATGAAGGTAGAAAAGTCTTGCTTTTGTTTTAGTAAAATTCCCCCTCCCCTCTAACAGATCCAAACTGTACCAATGGCTGTGCTAAGGTCAACCACCTTTTATAAGCAAAGATGGATGGTCATGATGGTGGACACTGCAGTTACATGTCCTACTGGTGAGTAAGCTTATTGAGGGTAATGGTGCTCAAGAACTGTTCTATGTTTTAAGTATGAATTTTCTATACCAAGTCTATGTTACTTTCTGTCAGATGGAACAGCCTTCACAGAACAGATGATTACATGGAATGTTACCCGTGTTCTACCTCCTCTTGTTCCGACACCACAAATTACTACCCTTGATGTTCAAATGGGAGTTGATGGTCGCAAGCTTGACCCTGCAACGATTCATAATAGAGATTATAAACTGGATGTCGGTCCCCAGCTAATCACTGTAAAAATTCCTGTGGGAGCTGATGGTGGATATTATAAGGTATGTAGAAGTTCAACAACTTCTAAATCCTTCTCATTTTAAAGCTTGCTTCCTAAGATGCTTCTGTGCTTTCAGAGCCATGTATTGGACAACACCTATGTTATCTCTTACTCTATTGAACCAATGCTGGAGCATACCTGGCAAGATGGGCCTGAGAAGACCAAGTACACAGTACTTCATCCAATAACCACTCCTTTCATGCCTCGGCCTCCAGTTGTCACAAACGGTATGTAGAACTTGTCCACATGCAGTAAATCAAAGGGATTTGTTGCAGTGCTCCACTTCATAGCCTTCATTTAACTGCATGCTTTAATTTCAGACACTGTTCCTAAAGCCAGAGTGTTCAATGTGACCCTGGGGACATTCCTGCCTGATGTGGAGCTGGTCAAAATTATAGTTGGATCAGAGACGTTAACTGTGCCAGAAGCCAACCTAAAAGGTTACAATGTCCAGGAGCATGTCTTTCCCAATGGATCCAAGACCTACACTCTCCAGGTGCCATTTGAGGACCCCAATGTGAAGCAAAAGGTAACATCCCACCTGTTCAACCATCCAATTGCCCTTTGAAAATACTTGCTTCCTGTGGATGTGTTGCTTGCTGTCTGACATTGGGTTTAATCCTACAAACCCATGTTTCTTTCAGGTAACTCCTCCAGATACCAGAACCTACATTCTGCCCCTGACCTACTTGCTGAATATAGTGCCAGAGAATACACCCTTTACTCATCCTGCTGTAGTTGAAGCCATTCTCAAAGACATCAGTAAGTGCCTGACTGTTTGTGGTCTACAATTACCCTTTTCTGACCAATCCAGTCCATTGCCCTGACAACTGCTCTTCCTCTTGCAGTTCTACCTATAGTAACTGGCTACTGTGATGGTGCTGCATTCTATACCATGGTAACATATGGCAACATGGGTCGCAACTGGGTTCCTTTTGTGGGCTCAAGAGAACTTGGTGGAAGTCTGCTTGCCCTGTACAAGTATAATGCCAACGCTACCAATTTCTGGATGACTGTGCCATACAATTCAGTTGATGCCACATATGAAGTAAGTGATGGAGCTTTAATGTGTTTTTAGTTGTCTTGGGTTCAACACATTACTGACCTGATGTATTGTCTCTGTAGGTGATCAGTTCTTCAGGCATCAGAAGCAGACTTGACTTGACCTTGAAGGATATTGGGACCATGGTTGTGGTGGCTGACTTCTCACTGTCCTGCAGTTTCCCTACAAAGATGATTGGTAACTCTCCTGCAGACCAAGCATTTCTTTAGAATAGCTGTTTTTGAGATTGGCCAAAGGATGCATGAAGTGGTATTGAAGCTATAATCTGTTTCTTTAACCTGGATCCAAATGCTGTGTTTCAGATTGCTTCACCAATGGAACTATGGCAGCTCTTGCTGTGAAAGTGGAATCTGTCCCCAGCTTGTCTCCAAGTCAACTAACTCTAAGGGATCCTAGTTGCCGGCCTCTTCAGTCTGATGCTATCAATGCAGTTTTCTACTTCAATGTCAACTCCTGTGGCACCACTAGAAGGGTTAGTATTGACACATTTAAAACCATATTTTGAGGAGGTTCAACATATTGACAAGTTGGCCACAACACCCATGGATCAATCTGCAGAGCCATGGTGACTGGTGTTTCCATCAGCTGAATTACTTGCATGAAATGTGTACATCTGAAGGATGCCACCTTTGTATTGAACTGCTTGTCCAGTTGACAAAGGTGCTGCGACACATGACTCTTGGTTTATGGCATTGCATGTGCTGCCTATAGACCTTTTTGGGTCAATGGCAGTGAACTGGAAGGAGCGTACTAACTGGGGAAGATCCAGTGGTTAGTACGTAGGATGGGACTAAACTAGTACAAGAGTTGATACCAATTGCAGCTCAAGAGTCGCCAGCTGTGTATTCAAATGTATATTTGCAACAAATCCAAAATAACTGCTGTTGCCCTCTTAGCGGTTACTAAAACAATACCAAATTAGTCTAGCAGTTTCTGTAGACAGACTTGTGGTATCATACTAACTGTAACAAACATAAGGTCCCAAAAGTGTTCATAATCAATGATTTTTTATTTTTAAATTGTGAAATTGGTACAAAGTTAGTACACAGCTGGGGATGATCCTGAGTACCATATTAGCTAGTCTGCAACTTGGTATGCAGCTCCATACTAAATCTACAAGTTCATTGCAACCTGAGCCTTTTGTGATTCTCTTCCAGTTTGACAACAGCCTCCTGACTTATGAGAATGAAGTGCTGTTCACATCTTACCGGTAAGGATTGCAATCAAAGTGAGTATCCTTTGTGGTTGAGCCTGAAACTCTCTTAACCCCATCTCCTCTTTCCAGGTTGAGAGTTGCCTGTCACTATCTGGTCAATGACACCAAGGTAGTACAGTTCTTGTACCAGAATAATCCTGCACCTGTAGTCCAGCCTGGCTTGGGGGACCTTGCAGTCATCATGCAGCTTGCATTGGGTAGGACTGGGCAATTGAAATAATATAGATGCTCTAGTGTGTTTCCACCTATAAAATTCTCCCTTGCATCTCTGCAGATTCAACCTACAATGACTTCTATGGAGCTCGGGATTACCCTGTTGTGAAGTACTTGCGAAGACCCTTGTATTTTGAGGTAGAGCTCCTGTACAGCAGGGATCCACAGGCTGAATTGTTTTTGGAGAACTGCTGGGCAACCTATTCTGTTGACAGGAATAGCTCTCCAAAGTGGGATGTTGTTGTGGACAGGTAAGATGCAGGAATATGATATTGCTGCTACAAAACCTAGGAAATGGAGTTGTGGCTGATGTGCTCCTGACCTACTTTCTCTTTCTAGTTGTGAGAACTCTGCAGATGAGTACTTGACCATCTTTCACCCAGTCTCCAGCAATGCAAGAGTGCTGTTCCCTTCCCATCTGAAGAGGTTTGAAGTGAAAATGTTTTCCTTCACAAGCGGCCAGGATGCACTGAAAGGACAGGTAAAGTGGAGTGTTGGGATGGGGATCTTGTACCACAATGCATGGTTTGGATTGCTTTGCAAGCAGTAAATAGTCGCTGTTCTCAAATCTTTAGTGAGTTGGAATGAAAACATGTAACTGCACTTTTGCAAGAAACACTTATGATGCAATATATTTGTTTTTTCAATTCAGTAATCCTCATTGGATGATGGTACTGCCTGATCTATTGATGCTAGTTTTGCTTGACAAGGTGTGCTGTCTTTCAGATTTACTTCCACTGCGGTGTTGTGATATGTGATTCAACCCGGCCATCAGACAGCCTCTGTAGCAGACGGTGCATTCCAGGGAAACAGAGGCTTGGTAAGAGCTCTGTTTGAGAGGAGGGGACATTTTGCATGCTTTTTTGTCCATTTGTTTTGATGGACTCCTCCTAATTCCTCCTGTAGGTCGCAGTGCTGAAGGGATGGATGGTGGTGCAGTAAAGGTGTTTGTGTCTTCTGGCCCAATTGAGCTGAAGAGAGATGGATCCCTTCACTTTATGCCTAGAAGTGGTAATATGCATGATGTGAACACAATTGCAGTTCAAGTAAAATATAACTCCTTTATTCCTCTAATTATTTCTTTCTTCTCTTGCAGCCCAATTCAATGTGTGGTCCCTTCTGGGAGCTGCAATGGGTGTGTGTTCAGTGGTTATCTTTGTAGCTGGAGTTGTATCTTTCTGGAAACTGCCAAAAAGTGTGTATTGATAAATAAAAATCTTGCTTGTAAAAGCTTATTTTTTTTGTGCTTGACTAATTCTACACTATGTCAGAATGGCCATGTCAATGGGATTTCCTCCTCCTTGCTGTATCAAATGCTTTGATTTTCCCTGATCAGGCCATTCTCAATATGGTGTGTTACTCAAGGACCCTTCACTAATTCACTGTGTGAACCTGGGGGCAAAGACTTTCCTCCTCCATTGAGCTGTAACCCTATTTTTATATTGAACAGTAACAGGGCAATTACTATACCTTCAGATATTTAGCATGATAAAATTTAAGGAAGAAACCCCCCTTCATTTGTCCCTTTTATTAAATATGTATTAGGTAACAATTTTCATACATAAATTCTATTTCAGTATACAATTTATAGTGTCATGAACCAGGCTTCAACAAGAAACAAACTAGAGCCCCGCTTCACTGATTTAAGAATATATGTTTAACTGTTAATTATTTTGAAGCCTTGTGTGTAGAAATAGTAATGGAGGGGGAGGGGGGTTCATTTGAAAACAAAAGCTGGTGTAAAGTTAAAAGCTGTCCACCAAAGCCAGGCTTTTCCACTTTCCCTTAGGTTGGGCCCTTCTCCCTGACGGATTCTCTTGTCTTTTTTAAATTTACATTGTGGTGGCTTCATAAATGATTTTCCCACTTGTTGGTTTTTGTAGGCTAGGTATCCTCTACATTACGACTCATCATACAGTCACTGTGCTTCACATCACTTCCAGCTCTTAACTTCTAGAATAATTCCAGGTGTGTAAACTTCCCAATCTTCAGAATACAGTAAGCTTTTATTAACTTATATCCAATAATAAAACTAGTGGAAAATCCTTCCAATACAGCAATATGTTCCATACCAGGAACTCCTTTCAAAAGTACAAACTAATTGTCTTCAGTTGAACTGTATGTGTTGTTGCTCCTCCTCACTGTGTCATCTGTGTTCTTTAGTGTTTACTTTCCACACTGAGTTCTATAGTTCATTAGCTATAAAGAAAACTACCACTTGAGGGTGCAGTGCATAGAAAAGGAGCACATACCAATCCATAAACCATAATAATTACACATACCTAAATAAACTAAAATAAGAATACATTCCTGTGACGAGATGAAGTGATCCCCTGCTGTAAGCCATCCTCCCAGCGGGCTGTGAGCCAGCCTAGAAGGCCCCAACAGAGATGGTGTGACGTGGCAGTTATACCTTTGGGGCGGAAGTCCCGAAAGGACGGTCACCATCTTTGTTGAGGGCAACAACACGGAATGTCCTGTAATGTCCCAGAATTGGGAGGAGATTAAAATGCCAATTGCTGATTGGTGTTCTGCTGATTAGGGGGCGTTCCGCGGCACATAAAAAGGGGCCGTGTTGTAGCAGTCGAGGGTAGTATCTGAAAGCACAAAGGAGTGTGGGAGAGATACTGAGGGATAAAACCAAACAAATGCTCACTGACTTTTTTGACAGACATAAACAAACTAATTCAAAAGAGAGACAGCCAACCAGGAGGGTGGACACCAGAAAGGCAAGGACAGCCACCCAGAGTCTGGATAATTTTACTTTGTTGTTTGTTTTGTCTCTCCACATTTCAGTTAGCGTTTCTCTTTTGTTTGGACATTTTCTTTTGTTTGTTGTCCTGATTACCACTGTTTGCAGACACTAATAAAGGAAAAGAAAACAACTTGTGTCATATCATACCATTGTCTGGACTTGATTATTTTTACACCTCCACCCAACTCTGCATTCCGTGACAATTCCTTTTTTTAATAATCAAAATTCCAGTTCAGCTCCTACATACGTTTTTGCAAAAGCAATTATTTTTGCTAACATTTCAGGTTCTAAAATCACTATTTCCAGCAGTGCAGTTCCTTCCTGTCTGTATTGGTCATACTTTAGGGCCCATGGGAAGCCTGTGGCAGGCATGCATTCTGGTTACCATGTGACTCCTTGTTCATTGGGACAATTCAGGCTTTTCCAATTGCAATGCATTGTGGTACATTCTACACCTCTTGGTCACTGTTCACAGCAGGACTACACTTCCCACAATCTTTTGGCGTGTGAGTTGAAGAGCCTAAACTATCCCAGTGTGTTCTAGTGTGCATGAAGTCATATGGTAACTCTGCCTGTGAAGGCCTGTTTCAGAGTCCTGCCCCATGCAGTCTCCCTTATTTTGAAAGCTCAGTGCTGACAGGTATACATATTATAAAACACACACATGCAAAGAACAGAATTCTAGAAACAAACTTTATTATACAGTTCTGTGGGTGATCGTGTTCACAAAAACTAAGTATATTAAGTATTAATCCAAATACATGCAAAATATAAAACATTAATATATCTCTTACATTTTTGCTTAGTGTAGTTTGTATTACTCCCGTTAGATAAAAAGAAAATCGAATACAGTGGCTAATGCAGCCTCCATCGTTCAGCCACAAAACGGTAAAACTGCAAACAAACTACAATTCCCAGAATCCCGTACCAGTTTCTGTAGTCCCATGTGTGATGCCGTAGGTCTGGCTGCCTCTGAGTTGTGATTACACAGGCATAATCTACTTATTAGATTCCTTCTTGCTTTGACATGCTACTTTCAATATGCAAGTTTAGGGTGAAATTATCAACACTCCTTATATATACCTTGTTTTAGCATCACAAAAAAGTGCTACTTAACAACATGTTGTTCTCTTCATGTTTGAGTGTGTGAGTTATTGGAACTGAATTCACTACACTGGAAACCCCGTGTGTAGTACGGGGGGCTGTAATGTGTTTATATTATAAAGAGGACGGAGAGTTTGATGCAAGACTCGATCAGACACAGGCACATTCATATTATTAAACCTGCTATCAGACTCTCCGGCGTCGTCACTCTGAGTGCTCTTTGAAACAGACTGAGTTCGTATTTATATTCATGTTGGGTTAATCAGAGATGACTATCGGCGTCCCAGCTGTAGTACTACCGGAGATTTTAATTGCACAGTTTGTACCGCTCTGTGCAGCGCCGTCCCGTTTGTAACACGGTACGTGAACTGCATTCTGCTAAACAAAACATCACAACAGCAGCAGCATCGCCATCTACTGGACAAAACCCAGACATGCACGTTGAAACAATGATCCAGTTCAATATCTACAAAGACTAAACAAGAAACTATTAGCGAAGCCCCGAAAAAGAAAATATTATACAAAACGGTTTAAAATCAAATGTTTTAGATATGATTTAGATATTCGGGTTGGATACCTCGGAAGCCAGCGGAACTCCAGCGTTTCTCTGACAACCACTGATAACCACTCCCGTGATGATCGGCGCTGCCATGACAACCCATGACATCACCCGCACAAGTTACAACACGGCGAGTCATTTTTTGTAGCACAGTATTAACGTGTTATTGTTTTCACAAAATAACATCAATAAGATTATCAGATCACCTGCTAGTGTGTACTAAACAAAACCTCAAATATCAGTGAATTGATACAGAGACAAGCCGTGGCACCAGCAAGAGATACAAATGTATTTACTTATTTATTTGGTTAAACTTTAATCCAGCCTTACATTTTAACTTCTTGAAGTTACCACAGTGTGTCTGTGTATGAATTACTGACGAGTAATATTTGTGATTTGATTACTCTAGCAGATGAACTGATAATGTATGGATGTTATTTTGTGAAAACAATAGAATATTAAAAAAGAAATACAACATTTAATAAATAAATAAATAAATAATATACCAAACTGTAGCACATTTCTTTAGTCTTAATATCATAACAAATATACTTATTATAAATACGTATCACCTTTTATTTGTTGGAAAACGGTCTGGAACTTCTAGTAAAGTATTTTTTTTTTTAATACAGTGTTATTTGAGTTAAAATATTGTTTTCTTCAAAATTAAAATGCCAGCAACGGTGTGTTAATTTAACGAAGCGCCTAACGCCGCTCGGAACGTTCGCATTTTTAAATCCTAACGGTCTCTGCTTAGCTGAGTGGAATGTTCACGAGCCGGTTGCCTAGCAGCGTCTCCCCCTCCTTCTCTGCCCGCCCTCTCGCCCTCTCTCGTTGTACCAGCTAGGAGTTCAAATTTAGCTTCGTTATATCTGCGCAATTTTTTCCTAATTTTTACAGTTTATCTTATTAGGGGCTTCGTGTTTTTAAAATGGTTCAGGTGCAGTCCGGACAGACTGACTGGAGATCATTACAGTATACCGCACTGCGCTCAGCTTTGTGTGGCGGCTGATACACAAAATAATGAACGACTGTTAAATAAATCACATGTATTGCTTTTTAATGCTAAATATTTATCTGGTATTCTAAGTATTATCTACAATTAATAATTCAGCTATATTCATATTCATAATGTAATACAGTATTAAGACAGGGTCCAGTATTAGAAATAAATAAACACGCTTTAAGAGAAACAGCAGTGATGTTTATTGACCATTCCCATACATTCTCTATATGTTTCTACATTGTGGTTGCACAGGGACAAGGGACTCAGCGATGTTAAAAAAAAAGAAAATAGAGCCCACAATTAACCAATATAGAAAGGAAGGGGGAGAAATGTATTGCCTGTGTGCAGTACCTTACACTTTTCTCTATTAAATGTTATTTGAAATGTGTCTGCCCAGTTCTGAATGCTGTCTAGATCACTTTGAATGTCCTCTGCTGCTGCAACAGTGTTTGCCACTCCTCCTATTTGGAACTGGAAAAACAAGTAAAAAAGGAAGTTAGAAAGGCCAAGAGAGACAGATATAAATGAACATTGCTAAGGGGGCTAAAACCAATTCCAAAATGTTTTTCCGATATTATAACAGCAAGAGAACATTCAAAGAGGAGGTTAAATGTCTAAGAGATACAAATGGCAAAATCATAGATGAAAAAATAAAAAATAGCAAATATATTAAATGATTACTTTTCATAAGTTTTTACAAAGGAGGATACGGACAACATGCCCCACATGTCAACCTGTTCCTATCCAGTTTTAAATAACTTTAGCATAACAGAGGCAGAAGTGTTAAAGGGACTAGGAGCTCTTAAAATAAACAAATCCACTGGGCCGGATGAGATCCTCCCAATAGTACTCAAAGAAATGAAAGAAGTTATTTACAAACTGCTAACCGAGATCATGCAACAGTCTCTTGACACAGGGGTTGTACCGACAGACTGGAAAATTGCAAACGTAATACCGATCCACAAAAAGGGAGACAAAACCGAGCCAGGTAACTACAGACCAATAAGCCTGACTTCTATTATATGTAAACTTATGGAAACTGTAATAAGATCCAAAATGGAAAATTACCTATATGGTAAAAGTATCCTGGGAGACAGTCAGCATGGTTTTAGGAAAGGGAGATCGTGCCTAACTAACCTGCTTGAATTTTTTTGAGGATGCAACATCGACAATGGATAATTGCAAAGCATATGGCATGGTTTATTTAGATTTTCAGAAAGCTTTTGACAAAGTCCTGCATAAAAGATTAATTCTCAAATTGAATGCAGGTGGGATTCAAGGAAATGCATGCACATGGATTAGGGAGTGGTTAACATGTAGAAAACTGATTAGAGGAGAAAACTCAAAATGGAGCGAGGTAACCAGTGGTGTACCACAGGGATCAGTATTAAGTCCTCTGCTATTCCTAATCTACACTAAAGATTTAGATTCTGGTATAGTAAGCAAACTTGTTATTTACAACAACACAAAAATAGGAGAAGTGGCAAACACTGTTGCAGCAGCAAAGGTCATTCAAAATGATCTAGACAGCATTCAGAACTGGGCAAATACATGGCAACTGACATTTAATACAGAAAAGTGTAAGGTACTGTACGCAGGCAATAAAAATGTGCATTATAAATATCATAATATGACACCTATTGAAACACAAGTGCAGCGCTTAGAACACATATACAAATAGAACTAATCCACTCTTCTATTAAACTGTGAACTTAGTGTTTGATTGAATCCATCTCTGTGTTTGTATAGCCTGGAAACAGGCATCAGTGCCTTGCATAGCTGCACACACTGCCATCATTCACACTGACCACAAGAGGGAGCCAGAGCACCACTGCTGTTTATAATGTAATAACACAGTAATAAGACAACTGACATAGGCATCAGTTACCTCCCCAGTCAGCCCAGTTCTCCCATTGTTAACACAAAGCTCCTCACATCCAGTCATCTAAACACTACAGTGTGGTCTGTGTCTGTATATGAGCAATACTGAAATTGAAGAAGGAATTTATGAAAAATACCAAGGAGTTTATGTTGACTCAGAAATGTCTTCATCTAGACAATGTGGGGAAGCTATAAAAAGGCCAACAAGATGCTCGGATATATTGTGAGAAGTGTTGAATTTAAATCAAGGGAAGTAATGTTGAAACTTTACAATGCATTAGTAAGACCTCACCTAGAATATTGTGTTCATTTCTGGTCACCACATTACAAAAAGGATATTGCTGCTCTAGAAAGAGTGCAAAGAAGAGTGACCAAAATTATCCCGGGTTTAAAAGGCATGTTGTATGCAGACAGGCTAAAAGAATTAAATCAGTAATATTTTTGAAGCTGACACCCTGGGATCCTTCAAGAAGCTGCTTGATGAGATTCTGGGATCAATAAGCTACTAACAACCAAATAAGCAAGATGGGCTGAATGGCCTCCTCTCGTTTGTAAACTTTCTTATATTCTTATGTTCTAGAAGCGGGAGTATTTCAATGCTGTCCAAGCCCACTGACATTAATCGATAAACTTGACCTTGTTATAATACAAGTTAATACAGACAGCACAGTGAGTCTTTAGAGCAAGGTCAATTCTAGAACATCATGATAATACAATACACACATTTGTGATTTGTTTCCCCAGAGTTGGAGAGTAATTCATTAGTAGAAGTGAAAGATGAGAGATGGTCCAGGTTCAATAACCAGTTTAATGTAGGGAGCACACAGTAAAGTAAAAGCAGGGTTTGCCATAACGCCTCCAGCATCTCATCATGCCTCTTGGTTTACCCACAATATGCAAGTAACAATTGCCTGGGAAAGAGCAGCATGCTTCTGAACGGCTAAACAGATGACATTATAGAAACAATCAGGCACTTTCTCCTTTACTAAATATGCAATGCAGAAGAAAGAGGAAATACATGAATCCTCCCTGGCACTGTTAAGAGTTCTTTGTTGTCAATAAAGAGTGCTTTTTGAGTGATTTCAGTGGTGGCAGTATGACAAGAATACATGTCATGTGAAATAAACCAGTCCAAAACGAGACATTGATGCTAATAGTTGTATTGCTTAAAAAGCTTTACAGAAAGAGACAGGCTTTTACCCAGTTTCATGTAACAGCAGATAGTGTTGTTTTGGCAGGACAGCATTTATACTGGTCAACAGTTTGAGCATTTGTTGTCATGAATGCAAATAAAGAGATTTTAAAATAATTGAGAGATGAAGAAAATCTCTATATAAAAACAAATTTGTTGTCAGTCTGTGAACAAGGCCTGTCACAGGTCACTTGTGACATCACAGGGTGGCTGTGAGGAGCTGGGAGAAGAAAGGAGTCTACTGGTCAAACCTGACTCGGTGCAGTGATTATGAGCTGGGGCAAATCAATCAAGCACGCTATCCAAGTAACTCTTTGTATATGTGCCCATGTGGAGTTGTATTTCTATTCAAACATGTGTGAGCATGTGATCTCACTGAGAATCTGAGACTACATGTTAAATAAGGACACCTTTCCATACAATGTAAAAACCTGCTTCATGAGAGGCAGGGAATCACCCAATAGAAAAAATAATGTTGTCTCTATTATATATCCTTCAAGAGATTGACCAAATGCACAACAGGGAGCAGCTGTTTTAAACAAGCTGTGAATGGCCTGATAGAAATAAGTATGGGTCTGTAGCTGTGTGTGGGGAGAGGGACCAGAACAGAAAGGTTACAGTGATGCTATAAAAGAAGGTTGCTGGTGTGTTTAAGCTTTGCTTGCAGGTCTGCTGTCAGGTAAACTCCAGCACTGTGATCCCTGGGCGCTGCTGCTTCTCAGTAGTGCTGGCATCGCCTGCAGCGGTAGGTACGCCAGTCTGAAACCAATTGAAGACATTATCAGCAACCTGGGCAGAAAAGCTATTGTTCTGATCCATACAGAGCATTGCACAGCTAGGTAATGAGACTGTGGGGTGGTAATGGTCAGCACTGTCTAATAATATAGACAATCAGTGTCACACTGAGCTGCAGAATTGAACTCCCTCCCATGTGTAGATAGCATCCTCCACACTCTTTGTATTGCACTCCTTTGAATTACAAATTTGAAAAAAAAGCTTTGTGTAATTCAGCATGCAATTTCACAATTCCAAAGGGTATGGAATCAACTGCTAAACTGTGGAGCCACCACAACCTCTCAATACAATCCTATCAATAAAAAACACGGAAACCCTCTATACTAGTTCAAATGCCAAACATGCTTCTGAGGTTTTATTCAGAGCAATCCTAGATCAAAGCTCCTCTGTTTTGACCCCTGCTTTTATATTTTGTTTCACTGAAATGACAAAAGTTCCACAGGAGATTGAGGTCAGTGGACCCTTCTTCTCAACTCAAAGCCAACCCTGACATAATGACCTCCCACAGAGAACTACTGTACACACACCATAAAACAGCAGCAATCCCATTCATCAGATCTCCTGGGATTATTTGTGGAGTTGGTTACTCCGGCATGAGATCACACACATGTAATAAGTTTAAGTATACATTTCTTGATTGCAGGAGACAGGTTAGACTTTCCTCTTTCCAATAAGTTACGAATGACCTCAAATCGATCAATAGTTTGAGACAATGCAGTTGAAAGATGAATCATAAACTCATCTTGATATTTCCAGTTGAAGGATTATGATGGATGGCATCTGTTATAAAACTTATTCCAACAATTCTGTGTCTCTCTTGGAGTTCCATCCATATTTGACCTGGTCGACCTCATGTTCTAAACTGATATGGAATGACACTTGGTTTTCTATTTCAAATTGTTCTAATATATCCCTCAACCAATGTATACAGAAATAATAAGGCATACTCACAGCGAGCGCAGCGGTACCCATGATGGTAGTAGAAATAGTAGTGATAGTGATGAGCTACACAAAAAAAGAAAGAAAATTAGGAACAGTCTATTTTTAACGCAGAGCTTCTTAAACCCACTGTCTTCCACACTGTAGCCCAGAACTCAAACCCCTGAGCTACTCAGGGACAGTGGCCCATTGGTTAAAGAAAAGGGCTTGATACCAGGAGGTTCACATCCCGGCTCAGCCACTCACTCACTGTGTGTGACCCTGAGCAAGTCAAAACGTAAAACTGGAGTCCTATTGTAAGTGACTGCAGCAGCAGTTGTTGATGCATAGTACACCCCCTAGTCTCGAAGGCACTTTGGAGAAAAGCGACTGCTAAAAGACTAATGAATAAAAAAGTAATACTCAGATCCACAAGCATGCACATTGCCTTCCACTCTGCAGGGCACCACTTTCTCTAAACACTGAGCTATCAAACCCATTAACTCCTATACTACAGCCCAGCACGAACCACTAAACTGCTCAAACCCACTACCTTCCACACTGCAGCTCTGCACTCTAGTCACTGTGTCACTGAAGCCTCTCAGCAAAGCTACACTGATAAACAATTCATGCCCTGATTGAAAATAATAAATAAAACCCACTGATTGCTGCATAAAATAAAGCAGAATCCATTTACTTACCATAGTAGCATCTGTACCTTACTGTGAAAGATAAAAGTGATATATTGAGTTCAGTCCATTTGAAGTCACTGCAGTGGCTGCTTTATACAAGAATGGGGCCTCAGTAGTGTATTAGAGAGCTATATATTTCAAAGGAGTGTCTCTATTTGTACATTTCTATTACTGGCAAAATCCAAAGACAGGGCTCCTTCTTTATATCCCCTCCCACAGGATACAGAACACCTCACTATGTGTGTATGTATTAAATAAAGATGGCATTTCTTATTAAGAGCAGCTAATTCATACTATTATACAATAATACCCCATTCCATATTCTCAACATCAGCTGTAGGAGGCCCCATTGTTAACATGTATTCATTTCTTGTGACGTGCACAGTACATGTGTATTGTATTGTAGTGTACAGTCACATTTTTATTAAAATATCAGATTCACACTTACCACGAGCACAGATGCTATAATCTGGAAATGAAATAAACATACACCATTAAATACAATTTAAAAATATATATACAATTCATTTCTACATATTAATGTACCATAATAAAATAAAATACTTACAACAGTAAGCTGTTCCAAAGAAAAAGAAAAACAGAAACAGTGGTTATTGGATTTAATAGTTCACTTTATATTCATGTTTGAGTTCCATTTACTGGAATGTTTTCTGTTCCTCTGAGAATATCAGTTGATTTTGATAGCTGTTACAGGCTTAATGAAGACACCAAGGGGCACATTTCAAAGTGTTTCCTCCAGTCTGTCCAGAACTATGAAACCACTCCATGGTAGAATATGTTGTAATACTGAAGTGTTTCTCAATGTCTTCAATCAATTGACCTTCAGTCTACAATCCATGCAGTTCACCCAAACCAGGAGCCAGCTCCAGAGAGACACACACTTACTTCTGTAGTATCTTTTGGACAGGGCATCCTTCTTCACTACCATGGACTGTGTCAGGACCACTTCAGAATCCACTTCAGGAGACAGAAAGCACGTGAAGATCATTAAACAAACAGTAGGTTGCATCCCTTCTATTTAAACACAGACCATGTTGAGGAACTCTCCAAATTTGGATTAGGATTTCAATGTACATTAAAGAAGATTGCTGAACAGTAAGGAGCTTCAGATTTTATTTTGTTAGAGTGTGTGATACAATGTTTTCACCTGAGTTCAGGAGCTGCTCTTCAGTTCTAGTTGCCTGTCTTAGATATATGTACATAATGTAGGCTGAATCAGTCAAAGTGTCTTTATAGAAGAACCAGTGACTGGATCACGCTTCCTTCTGCTTTCAATTCACTGCTATACACTAGATGGTGATGGCACTTACTAACAGAAAGATATTTCAGTCTGCATTACATATGAAAAGAATCACACAGACTTATGCACAAAACAACTGTGGTCAACTATGAAAGGCGCTATATAAAATAAACATTGATTGATAAAAAGGTAAGGGAACAGGACAACCTTTTAGTCAAGTTATTATATCTCAGTTGGGCGATCCTTCTTACTGACATTTAAGGTGATCAATTAATACAATACGTCTTATTAAAGGTGCTGCATCAACACATTTAAATGCACATGTTAAATGCAAACAGGTGAAATATTTTCAAAGTGTATAACCCTCAAGCTTTGTGTTTTCCTCTTCCGCATCAGTGTGACAGACAGACAGACAGACAGAAACACACTCAACAGAAGAAGCTATAGGCCATCTGTACTCACTGTCAGCTCTTTTCTCCATCATATTGTCTCCTATCAGGTAAAACAGAAATAGGTTTATACACTTAGACGTACATTAGGAAACAGATCTGGGCACTTTGTGTTAGTGCCAGTAGAGAAACAGCAGCTAAATGTGCTCAGATTCACTGGGGTTTGGCCTTAAGTCTATCATCTGTAATTCACAATGTGTTCCTCTTGAAGGTTTAACGTTGTACCCACACACTACCCAGATGTGCTTTTCAAAAGGACTCACCCAACTCCCGCTCTCCTTTGAGTCCATCACTGTCCAGTTCAGCATCACTGTCACCTGAATCCTCTGCCTCTGGAACAGGGAGAAGAGAGCTTCATGAAGCAATGAAGGATTCCCTCGACTGCAGTGCACAGCTTCATAGGACACTCAACACAGGGAGGCAGAGAGTTCCCCATTACATTGCAATGCAGAGCTGTGAGGTTTAACCAGGAGATTTCTGGATATACAGTAGCCCTTGATGTTATGCATGATTAGCGATGATTAGTCAGGTTGAGTTTCTAAACAAATTGTGTGGTCTGTGCAGGACTGTGCTTTTTTGTCATTGCTTAACTTAAATCCTGCAAATAAGAAACTTTCTTTCTTTCTTTCTCTTTCTTTCTGTTTCTTTCTTTCTGTTTGTTTCTCTTTCTTTCTTTCTTTCTGTTTGTTTCTCTTTCTTTCTTTCTGTTTCTTTCTTTCTTTCTTTCTTTCTGTTTGTTTCTCTTTCTTTCATTCTTTCTTTTTTTCTTTCTTTCTGTTTGTTTCTCTTTCTTTGTTTCTTTGTTTCTTTGTTTCATTCTTTCTTTCTTTCTTTCTGTTTGTTTCTCTTTCTTTCTTTCTTTCTTTCTTTCTTTCTTTCTTTCCTTACCCAGCGCTCTCTTGTTCTCCAGTGCTCCTTCCTGAGTGTTGCTGAGATCTGTAAACACAAGCTGTGGTTACATTTTTAATGAGAGCAGTCCTGTGTTGTATCCAGTGCTATGAAAGGAATGACACCATGGAATGGAGAATGCAAACGGACCGATTAGCAAAACTGGGATTTTTTAAAATTTTATTAAGATTTTTGTATCTGTATTGAAAACATGTAATTATGGTCATAAAATTCTGCACTTTTGTTAATAACCGCAACAGTGTAGAATAGTTGAATTAATATTATATAAATAAACCACTTTAAAGTGCCACCTATTATATAAGGCAAGGAATTGTAATAAATCAACTTGCAGTAAACAGTTTGCATTTTTAATATCTCTTAAATAAATTATTATATTAAATCTGCTGTATAAAAAAGTGGTTTGAATATTAGCACAATAAATGAAAGAGCAGGTCTATATGTTTCAAGGATATGTATATTTTGTGAAAAAGGTAAATCAAACTGAATGAACATTTTAAAATCTAAGTGTATTTTATTCACACCCTGCAATGGTTTATTGAAGAGATGAGCAGGAGGCAAGATCGACTCGAAGGGAAATTTCAAATGCAAACCTTGATTTGTTTTTTCCCCCCCGATATATTTAAATATTTACTGTTTATGACTGTTTCATTTCTAATAAGTTCTTATAAATGATAAGAAACTATGAGTTGATTTGGCTATTCACGTGTATAAGCCACAGCTGCATTTTACAGTACCAGGGAATCCTTCTGGTCTGAAGCAGCCTCTTAATAAGGGGTCCCCATGGTGGGAGGTGGTTGATGCAACACATGGGAGTTTTCAAGTTCTTTAAATGCTGTGTCTTATTCTAGTGGAGTACAGGCTCATTAAATCAATCCCCAAACCTCAAACCTCTGTGTTGAGAAAATTGGATTGAGTTCTGGAAGAATGGATCTTACCCAGTTCTCTCTTGCTGGCCTGGTAATCATCATCTCCCAGCTCTTCAGAGTCCTCAAGGAGGCTCCTTGCATCTGCACACAGAGGAAATGGAGGGGGTGGAATCATTCTTTTAAATGGCAATGTACAAATTAAGAACAAAGAAGGATATTCTTATGGTAAGTTGATTATTCAATGATGCAGCATTGAGGAAAAGCCTGCCTTCTCTACTGTGTTATCTCATGGAAGACTGTCTGCTATCTCCCTACCCTTCTGTTATTCTGATGAAAGTCAGTCAATGCCATCTCTTCCCCCATTTATTTTAGGTTGAAGGCAATCAATGCAATCCCTCCCTCCCTCCCCATGTTACTCAGGAGAAAGGCAGTCTTACCAGCCCCTGACAGAAGACATGCTGTCAGGACCGAGAGGAGAATGGCTCTTGTAGTCCAGGGTTTCATCTTGACAAGGTGCTGATGCTGCTTTTCCACTCTTCAGCTGCTCTGGTCCCTCCAACCTGCTCTGTTTTATACCCTCTCCCAGGCAAATGCACTCCTTCACCACTAAACCCTCATCAAGGACCCTTTCTTTCTCTACACTGTGATACTGTGTGATGCTCTCCTCTTCCAAATTTCCATACTTCACTTGAAAACTATTTCCTCTATACCCTATGATCCAAATCTATTGACACAGTGTCAGTGATCTCCATTGTTCTCTTAACACAGAGCAGGATCAGTGCTGGGTTCAGCAGGTGCAGACAGGTGGCCCCATATACAGTATTAAAGGCAATAGAATGATTAGTTATCAGTCATGCAAAATGAAGCATTCTCTGGAATTTCATATCTACAGTACAGTACTGCAAACACCTGGCTCACAAACATGTTCATTATACCAGGTGTTGTGGTTGAGCTGCTTCTTTCATGAGCAAATCAGTCAGCTGCTGTACGGTGTGGAGTGCATGTTTCTTATTGAAACATTTCACAAATGTATTACCAAGTCTCTTTTTAGAAGGAAAAAAGTAGGATTGAAATACACAGTGGGTGTGAGAGAAAGACCTTGGTGTTGTGATAGACTCATTTCTACCAGCAACAGGGATGCAATCATAAAGGTGAAGACTAATCCCGTGGCTTAAAGGAACGAGCTGTGAAGAGGGTACTGAATTTGTTTAGCTTGAACACAGAACAATTAGGCGGACTTGACTGAAGTCTTTAAAAACTTGAAAGGTGTTGACAAAGTTAACCCAAACTAATACCTCAAGCATAGCACTGACACCAGGGTCAGAGGGCACTGTTGGAAATTAAGTGTGGATAGCCATAAGACAGAGGGTAGGAGACACCTTCTCACAGAGTGTGGTGAGGGGATGGAATGGGTTACCAAGTCATGTTGTTAGGGCTGGGATCCTTTAAGACCCGACTTAACAGGTTTGAGATCAATCAGCTGCTGCACTGATGGGCTGAATGTCCTCCCTGGTTCTGTGTTCTGAATTCTGGATCTCCAGTGTGCTGGCATTGATTGGTAACTCCTCTCCAGAGTCAGTTGTTTTCCTTGTACACTCAACCAACCCTAAATATGCTGAGAGAACAGTTGAACAGAGAACAAAAAAAGACTAGAGGAGAAGGAGAAGCTTTTAAAAAGTTGGAGTTAACTATAGTCACTCTTTTAAGCACAGCAGAGAGACCAGGACTAGAGTACAAAGTTATAAACTGAGTGGAGACAGACTTAGGACAGAGGTTAGGAGACACATCTTCTCACAGTAAGTTACTTAACCTCCTTGTGCTCCGTCCTTCGGATGAGATGTAAAACCGAGGTCCTATTGGAAGTGACTCTGCAGCAGATATTGTTGGTGTATAGTTCATTCCCTAGTCTGTGTAGTTGCTTTGGATAACAGCGTCTGCTAATTGACACATTTATTATTACACCCAGAGTCAAAAAGGGCTCGGGTTGACGTGCTCCTCCGACTGGGCAACATCACTTGCAGTGGAGTTAACAGACAATCAACAGACAAGGGAACTGAATCTATTTTGCCTGGAACAAAGAAGGATTAGAGAAGACACTTCTCACAGAGTTGGGAGTGTTTGAAATGGGTCACTAGAATGGTGCTGCTGCAGAGTCATTAGGATGTCTTTAAAAGCCAACTAGATGAAAGCCAGGGATCAGTCAGCTACTAGAAAAGTATTGATGCATTAAATTCCCTGATTTTGTTCATAACTTTTCTTATATTATTAAATCAATGCCCTATTGTAAGTGACTCTGCATATAATGCACAGTTCACAGCCTACCTCTGTAAAGCACTGTGAGATGGTGGTCCACTATGAAAGGTGCTATATAAAAATAAAGATATTATTATTATATTATTACAAGCTAAAAAGATTATTATTTATTTATTTCTTAGCAGACACCCTTATCCGTCTTACAACATTTGGAATTCAAAGAGAAAGAATAAATATGGTGTTTAACTTGTAATGCAATATATGAACATGTGAGCCTCCACACCTTGCATTACACTCAAATGCAGGTGCATAAGCTTCTATATGAAACCAAAGGAGTAACTGCACCTGCACAGAAAACAGCACATACTCAAGTATAAGCGCATGCGTCAATTCCTAGTGAGTATACGGTAATAAAACTAAACCTGATCTCACTGCTAAACATTACTACAGTACTAGCTTCAATAGTTCCTTTAAACAAACCACTCCCAATTCCAACAATATGTCATTATTAGTACATAAATATGTTACTTTTTAATTAACCAACCATTAAGAACACAATGAACAATGTTTGATAGTTTTAATGAGCTCGTTGCTAACAGTTACTAGACTAAACAAGCAGCACTTCAAATGAAGCGTGACCACTGCTCCCACTGAACACCTGATTGTGCATTTCAAAGGAACTTTGATGGATATCACATCACTGATGTATGTGCTGAAATATGGAAATATAAAAAGCAAATGTGTCACCAGTAGTTCAATTGATTTGTGAGTAATGACTTCTTTCTTGCCACCCATCCATACAGGCCAGCTTTGTGTAGGGACCGGCTTATTGTTGATGTGTGAATGCTGACTCCCACCTTAGACACAGAACTTTGCAGATCTCTCAAGGTCATTGGTGGCTTCAGTGACATCCCGAACCAGTTTCCTGCTTGTCCAGCTGCTCAGTTTGGGAGGGCGACCTGATCTGGGTAGTGTCTGGGTGGTATGATGCATCTTCCACTTCTTAATGATGGCCTTCACTGTGCTGAGAGGGATAATCAGAGCCTTTGAAATGTTCTTGTACCCTTCTCTGTGCCTCTCTACCACTTTATCCCTGACTTGTTTCGAAAGCTCCTTGGTCTTCATGGTTGCTTTGTTGGTTCACTATGTGAGTTGCAGCTTGAAAGTCTTTATATGCCTGAATGTAATTATCTACAAGTTAAACCACTTTGAGTACATACAGGCTAAAACTATTTCACTAATTTTGTGACCTTTAACTTTATCAATGTGGAGAAGTTTGTGTAGATTCTACATGTAAAGTCTAATTTGAAAGCGTCGTGGAGTACGCTCAGGTGCCAACAAAATGTGAAAACTTTGCAGGGGGGTGAATACTTCTGCAAACCACTGGAATTGCTTAATAAAAATGTCTTGTGCAAAATGCTTTTTCGGGTTCCCATTCGCTCAGTTTATTTTACTTGAGAAAACCCGGCTTTCATCAGACGTCATGCAAATGAAGGGGAAAGGTGGGGGTTGCTATATAAATTAGCCATGTGTAAAGTTCTTGTGCTGTTTTCACAGATGGCTCATGAAAATGTTGTTTCCATGCACAGAGAACTGGTACACGAGAGAATCTAAGCTGATGTAATAAAGCTGTGATTTCTAAATACCTCGTGCCTGTTTTTTTAATAGTCCCCCAGAGAGAGAGAGGGGAGTATTCAACACATCGGGAGCAGAAATCACCTCGTTAAGAAGCAATGGTATGCAGCCCATTAAAGTGCTAAAAGGTCTCTGGCGCACCCTGCTGGAAACAGTATTGATTTTCCACTTCAAGCTGCCCGTATGATAAGAGTGGTATACTGTGCTGCATCTTGAGGTACCACAGATTCACCATGGTATCAGGGAAGATTCCACACAACACACTGCAAGAGGCTGAGCAATGCAGGAGGAAAAAAAGAGAAACTTGCACTCATAATAACAATCTATTTAATATATTACTAATGTGATGTAACACAATCAGAATGCTCAACAACATGATGAACACAGATTTTGGTGAGTTTTTGATCTGAACAGATTGTGATTAGGGGTGACCCTATTTATCAAGCAAGTTTATTCTTTTGTTTTCAGTTAATATTTCTGTATTTAGTCGAATGCACTCCTGTTGTTTAGGTGTCCCCAGGTGTCTGCATTTCTGAGAATGTTCTCAAGTCCTGTAAGAGCCTGCAATTGACTTAACGTCTTCACACTAAGTGCAGGGATAGGATTACACATATGTGTGAATGTTATGGTGTCTTGTGCAGTTTCCTAACTGACTGAATCTCTTCCCACAAACAGCACAGTGATAAGGTTTCTCTCCTGTGTGAATGCGCTGGTGCCTTTTAAGGGATCCTAAGTCACTGAATATCTTCCCACACTCAGAACAGTGATAAGGTTTCTCTCCTGTGTGAATGCGCTGGTGGATTTTAAGGTTTCCTAAGTTACTTAATCTCTTCCCACACTCAGTACAGTGATAAGGGTTCTCTCCTATGTGAACGCGCTGGTGTGAATGAAGATTTCCTAACTGTGTAAAACTCTTATCACTGGTCTGTATGTGAGAAGGTTTCTCTCCTGTGTGAACGCGCTGGTGTCTTTTAAGCAGTGATATATGATTGAAACTCTTCCCACAATCAGCCCAGGAACATGGAGTCCCTCCTGTGGGATTTCCATTGTGAGTTTTAGGAACATCTAATTGACAGGAACTCTTCCCACCTTTAATAGAATGAGGTAAGGTCTTCAAGTTGCCCTGGGTTTCAGAATTGTTAAAACATACAGAATGTGCCGTCTCTGTACTCTCCACAGTAAGTGGGTGTCTGTCTTGTAAAGAAGGGATTGTAACTGAGTGAGTTCTCAATGTCTTCACATTTTCTTCTTGGGGTGTTGTTTTTCTGTGTTTCTTGCACTGTGGTTTGCCTCTAGAAGCATTTTTGCACTGGGGTGATAGAGTGGAGTCGTGTTCTCCTTCATCTACTTTAGAAGCTAAAGAAAGAAAGAGAAGAGAGACAAAGGTTATTGTACAGCATTCTTCCACATGCACTGTTCTGAACACAAGTGAATGAGCAGTTCAGTGATTGGTTGCTTGAGATGAGGTGGATTCATTCACCAGTTAGTGTCCCGCAAGTTTCAGTCACAGCAAAAATGATGTCAACATGTCAGCCAAGTGGAAAATGAAAAACATGCTTTTTTTAATGTTTAAAATGGAATATTTTAAATCGAGCCAACAGAGCATCATGAAAAATCCTATTTAGTACCTGCATTTTGATAGTACTGCAATGTATCCAATATTTAATTTGTTTTTTGATAATTAATAATTAATATAGAAATTATCTGTTGAGCTGGTCTGCTGTACAGAACACCTCCACACACATACTTACTGTACTGTGACAATAATAAACACAGCAATGCTTACTGTGAGACACACAAAAGTGAAATGTGGCATTGCGAGCAAACATTACAGTCCTCGGGATAGTTGCAGTGAGATGAGCGTTTAAAAATTATACTGTATTTGCATAAAGTGTAAGAAATAAAATAAGACTCATGTTGGTGATCCTGCTGCATACATTCTCCACAGAAATTCTCTACTGAAATGTTTCTTCTGGTGATGCTGAGCAACCCGACTGGATTTGACATCACCCAGTGATGGGACATGTGATCCCTGCAGCTCTGTAAAGCTGTGGGAGCAGAACTGCAAACAGCCTACCAGGAATAAGGAAAGGCAAAGATCTAACACAGGGGTGTCCATCCAGACACAGGAGTATCACTTTATATAACTGAACCTGTTCAATGTGGAGTGGAATGGCCTCCAGGAGCGTGATTGGACACCGCTGATCTCACAGCATTCTAAAGAGGCGTGGCAGTGGCTGCACATCTAGCAGGTGCCTCAGAAGCAAGCACAGTGATGTCCTTGTTGACATAGTGGTTGGGCAGCTCCCCTTGGTTAAAATATGAATCTCAAGCACACTGCTGGTGTTCAGTACCAGGTTCTGCAGGATGAACAGGCAGCTCAATGCTGCTTGTTTTGTAGGATTACCTCTAAATCCCAGTTCACATTCAGATGGAGAGTCATCACACAGGTTGGATCCCAGCTTGTTGTTCTCCTCAAGTGTACAGACATGATTTTCAAGAGGAAGTTACTCTGCGATGGGGACACATTCCTGCTCTATGAATTCCTCTTTAATAGGAACACATTCCTGTTGAGGGACCTCTTCATCTTTAACACATGCCAGCTCTGTAACCTGCATTAGACTTGCACAGCACTCCTGCTTCTATCTTTGGCCCTTCCTGTGCTTCAGATTCAGGGATAGCGTGGCTCTCTTTGGGATCTGTGGGAAACAAAACTGTATACAATTAGATCTCTTACTTACCAGCTAGGTTTGTTAGTTGCTTTGATCAGGGATTTAAAGTTACTGTTCCTCAGTTATTTCGTATAGGGGTGAGCCGGTATAATAGTTTGGTGGTTTAGGTACATGATGGCATTGATACCATTCCTGTTATTCTACATTGCAATTATTGGTTAACGCTGTGTTTGTGTTCCTATGAACAAAGCGAAGGAAAAGGCATTTTCTTATGAACATCTTTTTATTCTACGTCCTGTACAAGACTCAGTGCTGCTGGTCTTTCTCACCTCCTGTAGCCTCACACTGGAGCATTGCATCCACTTCTACCTCCCTGTCAATCACCATCATGACCGCCGTTCTGCCTTTGCATTGTTCTAATGCAAACATCCATTTATCTGCTGCAAACATGCTTAGAAACCAAGCCAGGAGACTTGCAGTCTTAGCAAAGTGTCTGGGGAATGTCTTTTTGTTACCTGATCCTGTATTGTGAGAACGGTTTTGAAGGAAACGGTCAACGCAGAATACAAGCTTCAATGTGTCAAATACAATGAGCAGACAAGCGACTGCAGCAGGATAGCCTGCTTATTCTCAAAGCAGTTTCATTTAAACAGGTGTTACACAACTCAAACTTTTTCAAGTGCAGCAATATGTTTTTTGTACAAACTCCACCTGTGTAATAATCATTAGGAACAACATTGGAAGCTTACTTGTGCAATGTCAGGTGACCTGTAGATATAAATCCAATAACATCCCTTGTAGTATTAAAATACATTTGTAATGGTGTGGCTCTCCCTATTGTATGTATCCCGTGCAAACTCATCTCTGCTCTTAAATAATAACCTGTATTAGTAAATGTTTATAAGCAATATGTGCGACCGTTTCCTAATTCTGCTTACCATCAGCTGAACAAAGTACTTTATTTAGAGACTCAATCTAGAGATTCAATAAAATGATACAATTCAGTTGACACCTTACTGTGTTGTATTTACTTCCTCCAACTTCAACCCTTAATTGAAAATCTTACAGCGGATTGGTGCAGGCAGGGTGCTGCTGCCGCCCCCTTTATTCACACAGTGAGGTCTGGAAAGATCGTGTAAATGTGTGTGTGTGAAACAAGAAGAAAACAGGACTAAAGCAAAAGAACGAGCAGCGAATGAGCCGCGACTGTACCAAAGACAAACTCAACAGCACTGGAGCGGAATACAATGAAACCATTTATCTAAAAATAGATTCACAGTCAAACAGTTCAATCAAACACTGAAACCAGATGTGCTGCTGCCTGTATGTTGATATTAAATCACAAATCATTATTCTAACCCTCTGCAATATGGTCTGTGACTGTCTCAGTGGGACTCTATACAAGACATCACTTTACCAGAAGGATACCATTGAAGCCTCTTAAATTAGACTGGTTAAGATTTACCAATCTAGTACTTTATTAATTTCTAGACTACCTATTTAAATATATAAAATAATACAATGCCTTGATTAGACTCCTTCTAGCCAATATTAGGACAGAACTGTGTTATTAACAACGCTTATAATAATCAAACACTTTAAAACGTGTCCGAAGAGAAATTCTAACCAAGATCTTTCCAACAGAAGGTAGTTTGAGGTGCTGGATTGACCAAGCAATACCACACAATAAAATCAATCTTACCTTGAAATATTAAAGGTTGTTTAATGTCTGCATCTGCAGCGTTTATACACCCTCGCACAGCTTTCAGCTCGCTCTCTGATATTTCCAATCTCAGCTTCAGACTTTCATTCTCTTTCTCCTTTTTGTTCCATTTCCACTCTGAATTCAGTGAATTTGCTGCCGACAGCTTTAGTAATCGCGCACAAGACGGTGTGTAGAGCCGCTTTCACTGCGTGCTCGATGGTAGAGGCGAGCTCGTCTTGAAAGAGCGACACGGACACACTGACGCGTCCATCTTCACTGGTTTGAGTTTCACACTGGTCTAGCGGAATCCTCTTTTCAATCAGAAACACCGCGGTTTTTATTTAGTAATATTTATTTTTTACTGTAGCCTTCCCATTCAAATATATTCATCACTTCTTCTGGTGTGATAAAGAAAGAACACAAACAACAGGCTTTGCAAGGAGTAACTTTCCTTTGGTCTTTCAGAATCGCGCAGAGCTCTGCTGGAGCTTCAACGCGTTTGTTTCTCAGTAAATCATCTCATTGAAAAGCTCGACTTGTCTGTAGCTGCGACTGACGCGCTCCGCTCTGTGTGTGAAATTCAACACAGAAAAGGGATGCTTTCCTTTTCACGGAACTCTGTGCAGGTGATAAACAAACACAAAAATCACTAATTATTAGAAAACATTTCATCCCAGCCTAAATATTTTAAACAGCAGGAGACAGCGTGTTGTAAAATCATCACTGACTGCAACCACCTCTCCACACATGAACAAAACAAACCTCTCTATTTCCTGTACTGAAATGAAAGCGTCACTAGCAGAAGGCGGGCCTGGTTGGAGTCATCGCGTATTATTGGCTGTAGAAACACTCTATCCCCAGCATGTGAGCCTGATTGGCTGTAAAAACACTCTATCCCCAGCATGTGAGCCTGATTGGCTGTAGAAACACTCTATCCCCAGCACGTGAGCCTGATTGGCTGGCCTCCCTGTCGAGGCGGTTATCAAACTGGATGTCAGAGTTCGCCCTGTTGGCTCTTTCTGCGCTGTGTTCAATGCGATGCATTCAGGCGCGTTAAGTAAGTGAGCCGCTCAGAAAGCACACGGAGCTGAATTTAAATGACTTAACGCTCTGCTACAGGAGAGCGCTGAGCGACTTTTAAAAATGGAGAATAATAATGATTTGCTTGTTTGTGTTTCTGAGGTGATGGTTGATGAAATGGCCCCGTGTGAAGTTACTGTCCCCTGCTGGACCTCGCTGAGTTCGGCGCTCTGTTTGGACTGAACCTCATATCTGTCTGTGTTTAATACCGACAATACCGACGTTAATAATGAACATTATGAATAATATTAATACTACAAGCCTAATAATAATACATTATTAACTATAAAACAGCTCTACATTTAAAAAGAAAAATGAAATTAAATGATACAAATTCGAAAACAACCCTTTTTACATTATTGTCTACATGCATCATCTCAAATAATTACAGTGTCATTTATCAGACCCTTCGGCGTTGTCTTTTGAAAAATTAAACCTGCCAGACCGAACGCAGGCTAACATTCAATCAGTCAATCAATCTATTAATCATATATATTTTCTATAGCGCCCGATATGCGCTTCACAAAATCTACTTAAAAACAACAAAATATCTAATTGTAAGGCTGGTCGAACAAAATAAGTCTTCAGTGTAATTTTAAACAAAGAGCGCTTTCCACGATTTAAGATGCTTTAGAGAGACAGAATATTGGAATTGGCAGCCGAAACTGGGGGATAAAACTACCTGTGATCAAAGTGGGCAGAAAAGTTGCATACTTTGCATACCGTATTTGGGAGAAAAGAAAACGGATCATCTCTGATTTGCAACGTTTCCATGGTTCGGCCCGGCCGCTGCCGTGTGACTGGTTAAAACGATGTTCAGTTTTTTTTTTTTTCTGCTGCTTGGTAATTCAGTCATGAGACAGCTGTAGCAGAGTGGCGCAGCGGAAGCGTGCTGGGCCCATAACCCAGAGGTCGATGGATCGAAACCATCCTCTGCAAGCTTGTTTTTCTTCTTTTAGCAAAGTAGTTTTTTTAAATATTAACTGAAGCAATTAATTAATATTACATATCGTAATCAAGGATGATATAATGCGCAAAGATACTTGTCTCATAAGAGCTGAAATAAATTATAGCGCTTTGATATTGTTACTAACGGATTGTTTAGAAATGTACGTAAGAATATTACAACTATTCTAAAAAAGAATGTTATCTCGAAAAAGGAGGCTTGACAAGCCGAAATTGCTCAGCTGGGAGAGCGTTAGACTGAAGATCTAAAGGTCCCTGGTTCGATCCCGGGTTTCGGCAAACAACAAGACGATATTGGTTTTGTATTATTTTGAACTAAAAAAACAGAGCACATTCATTCTTCAGCGTAATTGGATGAAATAACAGCGTATCAGAGTGCCATTTTCTAATGTGATTAAGAAATGCAAAAAACATCGTCCCTGGGTGGGCTTGAACCACCAACCTTTCGGTTAACAGCCGAACGCGCTAACCGATTGCGCCACAGAGACCAACTTGTTAAGCAGCCAAAGCATACGGGAGTGATGAGCAAGGCGAGATGCTGCAGAACGTGATCGAGGGAGCAGAACTCATCAGAACCTGAGATCACATCTAAGAAGAAAGCAACACAGGGCAGGAAAGTCTATGTAATCGATTATGGAAGCACAGCATATGTCGTTTTGTTAGATAACACCCTGGGAGACAACAGAGCAGTGTGTGTAAATAGCTACAATGGAAACCATATACTTACGACTTAATTTTGATACAGAACTGTGGTCATGTGTAATCTGTTTTCATTATGATAAGAAAACTACAGTTCAGTGGATTATATTTGGAATCTTTGGTTCTGTCATTCAATTATTTCTCAAATAAGATGACAAATTAATAGCTCAGTTGGTTACAGTGAAAGACACCTCGAAAAGTCAGCCCTGCTAGCTCAGTCGGTAGAGCATGAGACTCTTAATCTCAGGGTCGTGGGTTCGAGCCCCACGTTGGGCGTCCTTTTTAAATACAAATTGAAGATGTTTCTTCGAGACAACGGAGCAAAGTCTGATTCTGTTCACATTGTATACAGCATTGCAACAAAATTACTTATTGGTCATTGTCAAATAGCAATTGCTATTGTAAAAAGCATGCATCGTTTATAGCTATAACGAAATTGAAATAAATAATCTTACTTTTTTGGGTTGACTTCAATCCGTTTCTTTTTTTTAGAATTGTCTTAGCATCATTCATGGAGCATCAGTTGGTATGTGCGTAATAAACCCAATCGGGCCTTGATACGATCCCCTACTGTGTGCTGAAATAAATAATGCGTTTTTCTACATTAACAAACTCAGCTTGTCAGAATGGCCGAGTGGTCTAAGGCGCCAGACTCAAGGACTCTGTCTTTCTAAAGAATTGTGTGTTCTGGTCTATGAATGGAGGCGTGGGTTCAAATCCCACTTCTGACAGTTGACTTTTACTTATTTTTAAAAATAATAAATTTCAGCACTCAATACCATTTTAATTTCCATTTTAAATCGGACTAAAATAGTGTTCCTAACACAGATTGCATTTTTGTTGTAAACAGACTACTTGTTAACGTCACTGAAAAATATTTTGTGTCCAAACATGTTATTTAACTTGATTGTTTTAAAATTCCAAATAACATATTACTTTGAAAAACATCTCCGTCGACCACTGGATCGTGGTCTCAGGCTGGGACGTGGACCATTGAGAACAGTATAAACCATCTATTACTAGACGCAGCTTACAGGAGAAATGCCCTCGTTTAACATGCTAGGATGATCGACTTCGGCATTCTCCAACTGCTGTTTACATTTTCTAACACGTTATGAGGAAGAACAATATTTTGGTGTCCAAACATGTGTTATTTAATTTGATTGTTTTAATATTCCAAATAACATATTACTTTGAAAAACATATATTTTTAAATACAGTCCTATTTGAGTATTTAAAATATGGTTATATTCAAATGCCAGAAACGGTGTGTTAATTTAACGAAGCGCCTAACGCCGCTCGGAACGTTCGCATTTTTAAATCCTAACGGTCTCTCCTCAGCTGAGCGGAATGTTCACGAGCCGGTTGCCTAGCAGCGTCTCCCCCTCCTTCTCTGCCCCGCCCTCTCGTCCTCTCTCGTTGTACCAATGCTAGGAGTTCAAATTTAGCTTCGTTATATTAGCGCAATTCTTTACTTACTTTTACAAATTAGCTTATTAGGGGCTTCGTGTTTTTAAGATGGTTCAGGTGCAGTCCGGACAGACTGACTGGAGCATCATTACAGTATACCGCACTGCGCTCAGCTCAGTGTGGCCGCTGATACACAAAATAATGAACGACTGTTTAAATAAATCACATGTATTGCTTTTTAATGCTAAATATGTATCTGGTATTCTAAGTATTATCAACAATTAATAATTCAGCTCTATTCATATTCAGAATGTAATACAGTATTAAAACTATCAAACTGACTGGAAACATGGAACACATTAATTGCGATCGATTCGATACCAATAGGATTACATAAGAGCTGTTGTGTATAGACAATGTCATAAACGCCGAAATGAACACGGACGGTCTTTATTAAGGGCTGAATCGTTTAGATGTTCGAGAGATCTAGGTGTACTGGACAAATCTACTGGATTTTTTCCAAATCGTAAGTGTACCGCCTGTGATAATACATTTAAAACTAAGAAAATGCACAAGCCATACAACGAAAAAAAAGAGTACAGTATCTTACAAGTGATTGTGCTTCAGCTCATGTCATTTATGTGATTTCTTGTCCTAGCCATTTGCAATATGATGGTAAAACTACTAGACAGTAACAATTGCGCATTAATGAGCGAACATAAAAGTTCAATTAGGAGAAAATATATTCATCCACCACTAGCTAGACATTTTGTAGATGCCAAACATTCCGTTTCAGATCTTAAATTCTGTGGCATACAAACATTTTCAAGATCGCAGTGGTGGTAATGTCACGGGTGACGAATGTGTTGATTATTATTTTATTCAGTGTTATCACTTATGATTTTTGAATTTTAATTGGATTGGTTTTCCTTTTTTGCACAGTTTGTTTATTTGAATGATTGTTTCATTTTTGAGCATTAGATGCATTTTAATGTGTATTTGTTCACTTAACCATACGTCATCCACTCTCTGGTCCAGACCTCCTCTTAGGGCTCCTGTCCAGTCGCCTGTTTGGGCAGCCCTCTCCAAAGGGTGTTGCGCTTCAGCTGAAGTCCTCAGGAGAGATCCTGATATCCTGACATAAACCACGAACGCAAAGGTTCTTGTCAGTACCTCTTTTCAAATGTCTTCAATCACCAAATTCTGCAGTCCTCCCAGAGTGAGTCTACGAGAAAAAATAACAAAACGAAACTGACACTGTCCGTGCACAAAAAAACCCCAACCACTCGCTGTCTAATCTCGTCCTCTTTATTTTCGTTTACTTCCCTCATCATCTCTCTCTTTCCTATTCCGGTATCTCCTAGTTCCATGCTCCCAGTCTCTTAGTTCCTCACCTTTTTATACCTCAAAGCCCTTCTAATTCCAGGTGTGTACAGGTACCTGCAATTGTTTGGGGCGGGACCTGAGGTCCGTGTGCACAGTGCTTGTGATAAACAAAACAAAAAATACTTTAATTACGAACTCCGTTTCACCCGTGCACCAAACAAAACAGACAAATAATAATCAACACAGCAAAAACACAGTGCAAAGCAAACAGAAAATTATGAAAATTATGAAAAGAAAAAATAAACGATCTAAATAAAATGTTCACACACGATCTAAATAAAATATTCACACAATACTAATTAATACGTGCAGAAAATAAATTCATAAACACAGGCATATGATTCCCAGCCAATACAACTCTGTTTATGCCCACGTTTCAAATAATGAAATTTATAAATGCAAATCGTATTGTTTTATGTTTTCTTTACTTTTAAAGCTGAGAATCAAACACACTTCCGACAACTTTATAGCCCTGCTGGCTACGAACAAGTATTGAGTCGGCTGTTTCCCATGACCCTGGTGATACCGCGTGTTTTCCTAGTATCAGCGTCGGCATTACCATGTGTTTGGCATGCTTGCTTTACACTCTAGCATTGCATAACAAGCTGCCATTACAGCTGGTCTTCGTGGCGCAACGGCAGCGCGTCTGACTCCAGATCAGAAGGTTGCGTGTTCAAATCACGTCGAGGTCAAAGCCGCCTTTGTTTTTATTCCGCACTATTTCATTTTTTAACGTGTTTGAATTTGACTGTTTCCGGACATTTATTTATACAATTTAGCCTATACAACATATTGATTGTATAGCGATCAAACAGATATTTATTGTATTGCGATTGTGACGCACACAAAAAGTGAGAATTCATACATGAAAAAGTATGGACACTTTATTTTTTTTTCACTTACCTGTACCTTTAAAATAGGAACACGTCAAGTCCTCCTTGAACCTAAAGGAAAAGCCTAGTAAACTGCACTATTTGATACAGCCACGAGGTGGAGCAGTCTAAATGCAGGACAGCGCTATCAGTTAGTAGTGATATCGTGCTTTCTTTCAGTAGTAAAACCGAGAGACTGCAAGCAACAACTGATTTAGTCCTGTCTTTACTTTTCCTATTTTAACAGGTTAGTAAGAGTCAATATAACATTAAAACGCCATAAATCACAAGGTTAAATGCTGTAGATTATTATTCTGTGGGTTTGGTGAATTATTTTGGTGGTTTAAATATGTATTTTTAATATATAAAAGTGCACATTTTGAATCGGCCGTTATAGTGGAGATTACCACGTGGGGATAATAAGACAGATAGTGTTAGTCAGTGAAGACAAGATGGCGATTATGTTTTCAAAGTGAAACAAACTGGTTTAAAAGATATATAAAATGCTTGTGAAATACTACGTTTGAAGGTGTTCTGATAATAAATTTAAGCTCATATTATCCTGATGCCAATAATAAATGTAAACTGATATTTCTGTGATGTTTGTTATTCTGTGTTTCGTTTTGCTAATTAATAAAAGGTAGAATTTAGGCATAGTATAACGTGATGTAAATACATGTGTTGAATTACTAAGACTTATACCTTATTGTGAGTTGTATGTACTATTATTAACACTGCGTTCAGAATGCTTAGACTTGAATGATATTTGTAGTTGAACTGATGATTAATAATAGTGCAACATTGCCATGGAAGTAGTCTGAACGTGTTAAAATAGTAATAGCTAGTTATGAAGAACTAGGTAGAAAATTGGAGCAGTACAAAACTACTACAGCAACACTCACAACAGTTCGCCCTACTACAAGGGAGCGCACTAGTATGGATAGTAGTCCCAGCAATGAACATCACCAACATACTAGGAGTGAAAATACTGTGTATGCAAAAGAGATCCCATTCCTGCAGCGTAGGGAATTTAAGATACACGGGGGTCAAATAGGTGACACTACCTCTGATATTAGTTTCAACAACTTATGTAAACAAATAGGAGAGGGCGTTAAAGAGCATTACAGTGAGAGTGAGATCATTAGGAGTGTCTTTCGTATTATCAAACCAGGAAACTTTAAAGACATGCTGATAAACAAAGATGACATGACACTTACTGAACTGAAAAGTTTTCTCCTATCACACTTAAGAGAAAAGAATAGCACTGAACTTTTCCAGGAGCTGATGTGCGCTAAGCAGTATGACCATGAAACAATTTCTGTACAGAATGATTGGGTTGAAACAAAAGATCATTTTCGCTTCCAGACAAGCTGACACAGACATTAGGTATGATAACACCACAGTCCAGGGCGTGTTTTTGCACACTATCTATCAGGGGCTGGGTACAAAACATAACGATATACGAAGAGATTTAAAACCTCTTCTGTCTGATGTTGCCGTTTCTGATGAAGCACTATTGAGGCATGTAATTAAGATTACAAGTGAGGAAAGTGAAAGGCAGCGGAGGCTTGGCCAAGTCTCTCGCAACAAGATGGCACATGCACATAGTGCTCAATTAGAGGGTAATGCTGAAAAGGTAGGGAAGGAAGCTGTAGATTCCAAAAGGACCGGTAGAACTATTGAAGAATTGAGTGCTCAGGTCGCAGCCTTGGCAAGCATGATAGACACCTTGAAAAATTCACAACAATCGGGACACTCATGTCAGTGTAACGCCAGTACTTTACAAACCCTGAAGAAGGAGAGCCGTAGAGTTTGTCCAAATTGTGTGAAACAAGGCACCACTAATTGTAACCACTGTTTCTCCTGTGGAGAAGAGGGACACAGAGCGGTTGGTTGCCTCAAATCACCAGGCAAATCGGGAAACGGGAGCCGGTCACTGCGGCGGGACAAACAGTGATCGGAATAGTTGAGAAGTCCCAGCTGTGTGTTTTCTGTCAGTCCCAACCAAGGCTGAAGGTGTGCCCCAGGTGTAAGGTTTTGCTTTATTGCTCTTTCCAGTGTGAACGTGCTTATGCTTGGACACATGACCAAGTCTGTGGTAATACTGTAGCTGAAGTCTTCCCAGTAGAAGCACAGATGTGTCCTGACAGTATAGCTCAACTTGTTGGTGGCAAATGTCTGCTAAAATGCTACATGAATGGCTATGCTGTAAGTGTATTACTTGATACAGGGGCCCAAGTTAGCATTCTGGATCATGCGTGGAGGGAGAGATACCTGCCTAACCATAAAGTAAGACCGTTGGTGGAACTGATGGGAGCCGAGAGAGGCCTTGATGTGGTTGCTGTGAACGGGGAAGTGATACCGTTTGATGGTTGGATCGAGGTGCAAGTGGACCTGCCAGGAGATGGCCACTCCAATCCGTCAATTCGGGTACCTTTTCTAGTGAGTCGCATGGTGCTAGAAAGGCCACTGTTAGGATTCAATGTAATCGAGGAAGTGATTAGAAGACATGCAGGGGGAACACAGAAAGCCATGACAATGCTAGCCAACCTCCTTAGCAGAGCTATGGGAATTCAAGAAGCAGCAGCCAGTGTTATAGTAAATGTTGTACAGAACAGGTGCACTGTAGATGAGGAGTGCGCTTTGGTAAAAATAGGGAGACAGAATGTTGTGATTCCACAAGGCCAAGTTGTCTATGTTAAATGCAGAGTGCCTTTTAAGCCAGAGACCAACAAGACTGCCGTGTTGTTTGAGCCTAAAGACGAGGGTATGCATCTAGAACAATTAGACATTGTTGATGGTCTTGTTGAAATCCACAATGTAGAAGCCCCCTATATTGAGGTGCCAATTGGCAACTATACTAGACACGATATAACATTGCCTCGCCGAACAGTAATTGGGAGTATCCAGCCTATCTCTATGCTGCCTCAGACCGATGCCCAGGTTAATGATTGCAAAGCTGATGTAAATACCATTGGTATGGACTCAAAAGCAAATTTTGGGGATGATGACACTGTTTCAGCAATGACTCTATGGAACCCTCCTGTAGATCTAAGTCACCTCGACGAAGAACAGAAAGAAATGGTCCGCCAGATGCTGTATGAGGAATCTGCAGCCTTTGCACGTGATGAAGATGACATTGGATGTATACCAAGCTTACAGATGGAGATCAACTTGAAGGATGACATCCCTGTGCAGCGAACGTATGCATCCATACCAAAACCACTTTATAAAGAAGTGAAGGATTACATACAGGATCTGTTGGCAAGAGGGTGGATAGTCAAGTCCAAATCTTCTTATTCATCTCCAGTTGTCTGCGTCCGTAAGAAGGACGGAACGTTGAGGCTATGTATTGATTACAGGCAGCTAAATCAGAAGACGGTGCCAGATCGACATCCACTGCCTCGGATTCAGGATCTTACGGACACCTTAGGCGGTTACAGCTGGTTTTCTATCTTAGACCAGGGCAAAGCCTACCACCAGGGATTCATGGTGGAGGGCTCTCGACACCTGACCGCATTCATCACTCCTTGGGGGCTGTATGAGTGGATAAGGATCCCCTTTGGATTGACTAATGCTCCAGCGGCATTTCAGAGGGGCATGGAGGAGATGCTCAGCACTTTACGGGATGAGTGTTGCTTACCCTACCTGGATGATGTTCTGTGTTATGCCAAAAGTTTTGAAGATCACGTGGCTGGAGTTCGTCGGGTGCTGAAATCACTGATGAGCCATGGTGTCAAGCTGAGGCCAACAAAATGTGAGCTGTTCAAGCGAGAAATTCGATATGTAGGACTGTTAGTCTCAGCGGAGGGAGTACGGATAGACCCTAAAGATCTGGAAGCGGTTCTTAGTTTGAAAGATAAGAGGCCCAGCACAGTAGGTGAAGTCCGCCAGCTCCTTGGGTTTCTGAGTTACTACCGTACCTATATTCAAGACTTCTCCAAAATTGCAAAACCACTGTATGAACTACTTCAAGTGAAAACAACCAAGCCTGAAACTCCAACAAGAGGCTCTCTCCAAGGAAAGAAGAAAGGAAGCCAACTCTCATCAAGAGCCCCTGTTGGATGGGTCGAAGAACATCAGAGTGTGGTGGAAAGATTGGTAGATATGTTAGTCAACTCTCCTATTTTGGCATATCCAGACTTCAGCTTGCCTTTCGTATTGCACACCGATGCATCAAATGACGGTCTGGGAGCTGTGCTATACCAACGGAAAAACGGGAAGTTGAGGGTCATCGCCTATGGGTCTCGGACGCTAACACCAGCCGAAAAAAACTACCACCTCCACTCAGGAAAACTTGAGTTCCTAGCTTTGAAGTGGGCGGTCTGTGAGAAATTCAGGGACTACTTGTTTTATGCTCCCCACTTCACTATCTATACCGATAATAACCCCTTAACCTACATCCTAAGCACAGCAAAGCTAAATGCTGTTGGTCACCGCTGGGTAGGGGAGTTAGCTGATTTTAGATTTGACATAAAATATCGCCCTGGAAAAGTCAATGTGGATGCAGACACACTGTCCCGGTGTCCTCTTGATATAAACAGGTATGTGGCAGGATGTACAGAGGAGCTATCACCTGAAGTCATCCATGCAGCATGGCAAGGGCATCACATGGCACAAGGGAAGGAAGTCCCGTGGGTTGCAGTCATTAATATGACATCCCCAAGTCAACCTGAAGGACCCTGTATCAGTGGATCACTGTCAGCCATCGATCCAGGTGAACTGAGAACTGCCCAGAGAGAAGATACTGCTATTGGAGAAGTACTCCGGCTCAAAGAGACGAGCAGGACTCTGATGGGTGAAGCAAGACGTGGTGTGAGCAGCACTACTAAGAAACTCTTGCATGAGTGGGGCAAGCTCCACATTGAAGACGGACTTTTATATCGAAAGACCAACCAGAGAAAACAACTAGTCTTGCCAGGAAGGTTCAAACAGATGGTCTTGAAGCATCTTCATGATGACATGGGTCATGTCGGGACAGAAAGGGTCATAAGTCTGGCCAGGGACAGGTTCTATTGGCCATATATGAAGAATGACATTGAAGAGTATGTGACAAGACGATGTGCCTGTATTAAACAGAAAAAGCCTACCACCCATGTGAAAGCACCTATGAGAAGTATCACTACCACTTCACCCTTCGAGCTTGTTTCGATTGATTACCTCCACTTAGAACCTAGCAAAGGAGGGTTTGAATACATCTTGGTAGTAGTGGATCACTTTACGCGATTTGCACAGGCTTATCCTACTAAAAACAAGTCAGGCAAAACTGCAGCAGAGAGAATTTTCAGTGACTTTATTCCACGCTTTGGATATCCATCTAAATTACACCACGACCAGGGACGTGAGTTTGAAAATGAACTATTCCGAACTTTACGTCAGCTTTCCGGTGTGGGACATTCAAGAACAACACCATATCACCCGCAAGGCGATCCGGCTGAAAGATTCAACCGGACGCTGCTACAGATGCTGAGGACGCTTGAGGAGAAAGAGAAGGACCGGTGGAAAGACCATCTTCCACAGGTTGTTCATGCCTATAACTGTACCAGACATGAGGCAACTGGTTATTCCCCATTCTACTTGTTGTATGGTCGACACCCCCGTCTACCAATTGATCTGCTGTTCGGATTAGGGACAAGAGAAGAACAGGATTCGGCACAAGGTTATGCAGAAAAGTGGGCTAAAAGGATGACAGAGGCATATCAGATCGCTTCTGAAAATAGCAGACACTCAAATGCAAAGGGAAAGAAATACTATGACCGGCAGGTGAGGGGAGTAGTCCTTAAGCCTGGAGACAGAGTGCTTGTGCGAAACCTGAGTGAGAGAGGTGGCCCAGGAAAATTAAGATCCTATTGGGAGAAAACAATTTACAAAGTAAAAGAACAGATCAATGACAGCCCAGTGTATAAAATCCAGCCAGAGTCTGGTGAACCCCGGATCCGGATTTTACATCGGAACCTGTTATTACTAGTGAATGATCTTCCTGTAGAGTTACCATCACAGCAAACACAGAAACCACTGACTGAACAACGGAGAAGGAAAATAAGAGATAGAGGAAATCAAGAAGCGAGAAAACTGACACCGAGTACTGACACATCTGATGATGAGGAAGACACGAACACTCAATACTGGCTGAGGTTTCGAAGAGATCAAGCACCGCAAGGTAATAGGACTCAGAAAATGAATGAACATGGAAGCATCATGTCCAGAGAAAACCTGGTGAGGAGAGCGTCATTACAAGAAAGGTACAATGCAGAGATGAAAGAGGCAGAACCAGAACAGGAAGGACAGTCTGATGGAGAGGACTTCCCAGCTCAACCTGAACTGTTAGATGCAGGAAGTGACCATGATCACGAGGGAAGGCCCAAGTCCCCAGAAGACAGGCAAAGCAGACCAGTGCCATTGTCTCCACATGGAAATTGTCCAACTGATCAAGTAAGAAGATCCACTAGGGAAAGAAGACCTAGACAAGTCTTCACTTACAATCATTTGGGACAGCCATCATTTCAGCCACAAACCATGGTTAATGCCATGGGTCTAGCTCACTACACTGTCCATCCCTACCTGTTTGGGGAACTGCACCGTACCAAACACGCTATTACAATACACTGGTATCAGTTCCATTTCCTATTAGTGTATACTAAAGTAAGCTAAAAGCATCAGCAATTTTCAGTTTCTCTTTTTCACTATAAGATTTGTAAATAAGTTAAAACTGTTCAGTAATGTCAGGAGCCATTTATTTTTGTCAGGGAGCGTGTGACGCACACAAAAAGTGAGAATTCATACATGAAAAAGTATGGACACTTTATTTTTTTTTCACTTACCTGTACCTTTAAAATAGGAACACGTCAAGTCCTCCTTGAACCTAAAGGAAAAGCCTAGTAAACTGCACTATTTGATACAGCCACGAGGTGGAGCAGTCTAAATGCAGGACAGCGCTATCAGTTAGTAGTGATATCGTGCTTTCTTTCAGTAGTAAAACCGAGAGACTGCAAGCAACAACTGATTTAGTCCTGTCTTTACTTTTCCTATTTTAACAGGTTAGTAAGAGTCAATATAACATTAAAACGCCATAAATCACAAGGTTAAATGCTGTAGATTATTATTCTGTGGGTTTGGTGAATTATTTTGGTGGTTTAAATATGTATTTTTAATATATAAAAGTGCACATTTTGAATCGGCCGTTATAGTGGAGATTACCACGTGGGGATAATAAGACAGATAGTGTTAGTCAGTGAAGACAAGATGGCGATTATGTTTTCAAAGTGAAACAAACTGGTTTAAAAGATATATAAAATGCTTGTGAAATACTACGTTTGAAGGTGTTCTGATAATAAATTTAAGCTCATATTATCCTGATGCCAATAATAAATGTAAACTGATATTTCTGTGATGTTTGTTATTCTGTGTTTCGTTTTGCTAATTAATAAAAGGTAGAATTTAGGCATAGTATAACGTGATGTAAATACATGTGTTGAATTACTAAGACTTATACCTTATTGTGAGTTGTATGTACTATTATTAACACTGCGTTCAGAATGCTTAGACTTGAATGATATTTGTAGTTGAACTGATGATTAATAATAGTGCAACATTGCCATGGAAGTAGTCTGAACGTGTTAAAATAGTGATGCTAGTTATATAATATGTATATGGAGAATGCATAACTAGAAATGACACAGACTATCCATTGTGGAATGCTTCTTTGTTGTGATTGTCATGTTTTATTTTAATAGACTACAGCTGAGATAGCTATTGAATACCAATATGAAGACTATCTCAAAAGGCTTGTTATTTGTTATGATTATTATTGTTATTCTCTGCACTTCTTCAATGAAGTAATGGATTGTTTTATGTTCTAAACTTTCAGTAGTAAAACCGAGAGACTGCAAGCAACAACTGATTTAGTCCTGTCTTTACTTTTCCTATTTTAACAGATTAAACACTTTATCTTCTGTTTATGGACTCTCTGCCCGAGACCCGTAACACGATTCATTTTTATGTTTCATTTGATACAGCACAAGAAACTAAAGTGAATCCGAAATTACTGTTGACCAGTCTTCAATGACACAGTTGGGTAATAAAGTCATATTAACACTTCCTTGCATGAGATAGTGAAAATGTGTGTAACCTTTCAGTAAGTATTTTAAATTCATTTGGGAAGGTTTAAGATTGTGAAGAAGTTTAAATATGCTGCGTATTTGCGCATTGGGAACTTTGCATAATGACGATTTTATTATTGCCACTTTCTTGCGGACAGTAGTCAGGGTGATGATACAAGACCAGAGCCAATAAACCTGTTATTTGCTTGTCCTTTCACTACCATATTCTATTGTGCTTGTTCAGAATACGCGTGAATCCTGAAAACATCTCGTTAATATTTAAACAAAGCCAGCAGTCACTTTATTGATCACCCTGTGGATTAACCGCTATTGGAATACAGATGATTGTGTTAAAGATGTTAATAGACTTTCTATGTACACGTTTTAGAGCTAAGCGTTTCTTGAGGCAGTTCAAGCGCGGCACTTTCAGGCAACCAGTTCCAGTGTTTGCCTTTTGGACTTACTCTGGAAGTAATACAAAAAAAAAAAAAAACATTTGTTGAGAACCGCATTTGGGAGAAAACTTAACAGTTTCGAAAAGCATTTGTAAAGGCTTCGGATTCTATTATGGTGTTGCCGAGCTGTTGAACGTTTTTCATTACAGGTTTACTGGATTGCCAAAAAGAATGCTATCTCGAAACGTCAGTCTTGTCACGCCGAAATAGCTCAGTTGGGAGAGCGTTAGACTGAAGATTTAAAGGTCTCTGGTTCGATCCCGGGTTTCGGCAAACAACAAGACGATATTGGGTTTGTATTATTTTGAACTAAAAAAACAGAGCACATTTATTCTTCAGCGTAATTGGATGAAATAACAGCGTATCAGAGTGCCATTTTCTAATGTGATTAAAAAATGCAAAAAACATCGTCCCTGGGTGGGCTTGAACCACCAACCTTTCGGTTAACAGCCGAACGCGCTAACCGATTGCGCCACAGAGACCAACCTGTTAAGCAGCCAAAGCATACATGAGTGATGAGCAAGGCGAGATGCTGCAGAACGTGATCGAGGGAGCAGAACTCATCAGAACCTGAGATCACACCTAAGAAGAAAGCAACACGGGGCAGGAAAGTCTATCTAATTAATTATGGCAGCACAGCTTATGTCTTTTTGTTAGATAACACCCTGGGAGACAACAGAGCAGTGTGTGTAAATAGCTGCAATGGAAACCATATACTTACGACTTAATTTTGATACAGAACTGTGGTCATGTGTAATCTGTTTTCATTATGATAATAAAGCTACAGTTCAGTGGATTATATTTGGAATCTTTGGTTCTGTCATTCACTATCTTCTCAAATAAGATGACAAATTAATAGCTCAGTTGGTTACAGTGAAAGGCACCTCGAAAAGTCAGCCCGGCTAGCTCAGTCGGTAGAGCATGAGACTCTTAATCTCAGGGTCGTGGGTTCGAGCCCCACGTTGGGCGTCCTTTTTAAATACAAATTGAAGATGTTTCTTCGAGACAACGGAGCAAAGTCTGATTCTGTTCACATTGTATACAGTATTGCAACAAAATTACTTATTGGTCATTGTCAAATAGCAATTGCTATTGTAAAAAGCATGCATCGTTTATAGCTATAACGATATTGAAATAAATAATCTTACTATTTTGGGTTGGCTTCAATCCGTTTCTTTTTTTTTAGAATTGTCTTAACATCATTCATGGAGCATCAGTTGGTATGTGCGTAATAAAACCAATCGGGCCTTGATACGAGAACCCTAGTGTGTGCTGAAATAAATAATGCGGTTTTCTACAATAACAAACGTAGCTTGTCAGAATGGCCGGTTGGTCTAAGACGCCAAACTCAAGGACATTGTCTTTTCAAAGAATTGTGTGTTCTGGTCCCTGAGTGGAGGTTTGGGTTGAAATCCCACTTCTAACAGTTCACTTTTACTTATTTTTAAAAGGAATAAATGTGTTCATTTTACTATAAAAGATTGTTTTAAGGAAATCAACAGCTAATACCAAACTCTTGTCAGCACTCAATACCATTTTAATTTCCATTTTAAATCAGACTAAAATAGTGTTCCTAACACAGATTGCAATTTTTGTTATAAACAGACTACTTGATGAAGTCACTGAAAAATATTTTGTGGCCAAACATGTATTTAACTTGATTGTTTTAATATTGCAAATAACATATTACTGAAAAACATCTCCGTCGACCACTGGATCGTGGTCTCAGGCTGGGATGCGGACCATTGAGAACAGTATAAACGATCTATTAGTGGATGTAGCTTAAATGAGAAATGCCCTCGTTTAACATGCTGGGATGATAGACTTCGGCATTCTCCAACTGCTGTTTACATTTTCTAACACGTTATGAGGACGAATACAAAGTTTGACACTTTCCTTGTAAGTGGGGGTAAGCACAAGTTATTTTCAGATGTAATGTCTTTATTTAAGCTCAATCTAGTCCTGCGTAGTGCAAATCACATTACTGTTTAAAGTGTTCTTAAATTGTTTTAACATTAGCAGTGATCCATTTGAAATTTGCTTCATGATTTAAACAACTGAACTTATTGTCAGCTCGGTGCTGAGAAGAAAACACTCCCACTCCTCCTGGTGGATACCGAGACCAATCCCTTCAAAACAGTTTCACTCTAGAAATGATCCTTGCAAATATAGTCTTATCTTTTATTGGCAGACCGTCACCCCCAGCTGGCAAGCTCTACTTCATATGATACAATGACTGGGCAACAACGAGGTGTTACATTAACAATACAAACTAACTCGAGACAGCCAAGCCGTTAAAGCATACCTTAAGTTTGTCGCGTTATACAAAAGCAAGTTTTGGCATTTTTGCATTGCCTGCCTCGTCAAAGAAGCTCGAGCCACAGCACACAGCGTTGCTGCATCGGGACACAGAGGTGGATTTTAAAGCGACTGAATCAACGGCTGAGACTACTTTTTGAAGAAATTGAAAACATACCTCTAGTCGAAATATTTGCTATTTAATTAAAAAAAATGTTTTGAATTTGCAAATGGCAGACATTAGGACAATCTGAATTGCTCATATCAAGCTGCGATGTAGCCTATGAGAATCGCTGACACAATACGTGGGGAATTATCTCAAATGGTAGAGCGCTCGCTTCGCATGCGAGAAGTAGCGGGATCGATGCCCGCATTCTCCAAATAGTTTTAACGTATCTGCGTATTTAGTCCCAACGCATTATGGAGATAAATACAAAGTGTGAGACGCCCGCCCTACATGTGTATTTTAAAGCACAGTCTATTAATTTGTAATATTCCCCAGACTGAAAAACTGCAGTGCGCCGTCCATCGTATGTCTTCCGAGAAGCACAAAGGGAGATTATTTATTTATTTATTTATTAGCAATTAAAGAGTTTGTGTTAATTGAGAATAAAAATAAATGGCTTGAAGTTTGCTTTCATTTGTAACGTGTTTATAATGAAATATCGGTTCTTGTGTTTTTACCAATCATTGTACTGTATACTAGCTACTGTTGCATGTCCATGAGTGTGTTCCTCAGCTTCCCAGCGGTTAGGATTCCTGGTTTTCACCCAGGCGGCCCGGGTTCGACTCCCGGTATGGGAACGTTCTTGTTATTGTCATTTTGTTAAAGAACTGTGGTCATGTGTAATGTGTCTTCAATATGATAATAAAGCTACAGTTACTCGATATATATATATATATATATATATATATATATATATATATATATATATATATATATACAGAATGATGCAAATGTATTTGACTCTATTCACATTCCCATCGCGTGGAACCATCGCAGTTTGTTTTTAAATTATATTAATCCCTGGTCAAGACAAAGTCTCTCTGGGGTGGGACTATCATTAGATTGCGGATGTAAGGTCTCCGGTCCCATCATAGAAGCAAGATAGTTTATTCACAAATAAATACCTACACATTTATTTATGTTTCTTTTGTTGGTAAATTAACACATTATTGCATTCTGTCATGTCACGCTGTGCACTCTAGGATTGCATAACAAACATGCACTACGCCAGGACTTCGTGGCGCAACGGTAGCGCGTCTGACTCCACATTAGAAGGTTGCGTGTTCACGTCGACGTCAAAGCCGTCATTATTTCTATTCCACTATATTTCATTTTTTAACGTGTTTGGATTTGAATGTCTCCGGACATTTATTTATACAATTTAGCCTACACAACATATTGATTATAAAGCGACAAACAAATTACTTCCTGGGGGGGGGGGGGGCAGTTCAGTTTCAATCAAGTTCCAGTCTCTCTGCCATTATCTTGCGCTGCTGTGTTTGGTCAGGTAAAAAGGGCGTGACCAGAGCGGTATGGGCAATCCCGTTAGGTAGCTTGCATGTCAATCTCTCCTTCTTTTCTATTTATACACCCAGCACTGCTTCCGCCCTTTGTCTGTGTTTGTTTTTGGTTTGTGTTTGTTTTTTTGTTGTTCGCTCCTTTCACTGCAGGTCATTTCTCTGCTCAGCGCTGGTAGACAATATCAGCTATTTCCCTACCTGCTCAGGTGATTCTTTTCATCATTCAGCTTTTGTATTTATCTGCAGAAGCTCCATCGTTAGTCTTCTATGCTCCCTCCAGTCTCCAGCACAGCTACAGCGCCGTTCAAAGCGCAGCGTCATTCTCAGCTTGCTCTGCGTTTTCATCAGAAAGACTGTTCCGACGTCACCGCTGCACTGCAACTCTTTCACACCGGCGCCTCACAGACCATGGTTACCACGGCAACGCCTCATCGAGTGACTACTGGGAGTGGTAAGTTGCCATGGCGACCAGGCAGCTTTAACAGGCAAAGCGAGCCTGTGCCTCACTACTGCAATCTTCTGGCTCCTGCTGCTGCGCTTTTGCAACATGAGAGCTTCAACTCGCCGAATTATGACATCTAAATACTGCAGGCTCCTCTTCTAGACCTACGTTAACTTACTTATATCATCACTAACTGTTCTAAAGCAAACGTTTTATCCATAGACAAGGATTTTAATCGCAATAACCAAATATATGCTACCCTGCTTCACTGAAGCCAATAGTTTCAATTTCAATCGCAACCTCGAGATGGCAGCATAACACCACAAACTACATAATTTAAACTGATTTGCTATCGCTGCGAATCTCGCACACTCCAAACTTTCTATCAATTCCTGCAGTTCGTTGTCTTTCCGAGGGATTCTTAGTCCCGTCCTGCCTCAACCTCTTTTGCTTCATATATTAATTTGAATATTTCAAATCAAAACCCCTCCCTTCGAGGATCTGGTCATGAAGCCATGCTTATCAGCTTTCTGAGATGTTAAGAATCCACTGTCACATTAATTTCCCAGCTTCCTTGCATCAGGCCATTCCTGCAACCTTCTTGCTCCCGGATTTGCACTTCCTCATTTGCCCCCAACTTCATCAAGGCACTTAATACAACTTTCAAAGTCCATTTCATTCAATTTGAGCTTCCAGGCACATATGGAAACTATGTCCTACGATCATCAACATTTCAGTCAAGAGTCCTCCAGCACCGCAATAGACAATACACTCTTAGACTGCTCCTGATCAAATCAATAGGTTTTGCAGCAGCCTCCGAGCAACACATCTCATCCTCTCAGGTTCTGCAGAGGCCTCAGATATACGCATTCTTCATCTCTGACCCATCTCCGACATCATCTTAAACGCCTTAACTCTCAAATACCAATTTCCACTGCATTCAGCAGCTCTCTGCTCTCTACAGCAGGCCACTGCACACTACTGACAGCATTCCATCGTTTCTCTGTTTCCGTGTGTCCTAAACGGACCCGAGACACATTTCCTAAGCTCTCCACGCTGCCCATCTGACAGCTTAGCTGCCTGAGGATGCCGCACTGAGTTGCGAAGGATCTGTCCTTTTGTCCTGTTGGTCCCCTTCCTGTCTCTTGTTCCACTAAATGCCCAGCAGCCAGAGGATGCTGCCTGACCCGTCGGGAGCGAGTGTCAGATTGTTGTATGTTATGTGTTTAAACTTTGCTCTTTCTCTCTCACTTTTACGTCACCCCTCTCAAGCCCTCGTAGGCAACCAGTGAAATGTGAGGTGATGTGAATAGAGTCAAATACATTGCATCATTCTGTGTATATATATATATATATATATATATATATATATATATATATATATATATATAATTTAAAGTAACTGTAGGTTTATCATCATAATGAAAAAACATTACACATGACCACAGTTCTGTAACAAAATGACAATAACAAAGAAGTTCCCATACCGGGAGTCGAACCCGGGCCACCTGGGTGAAAACCAAGAATCCTAACCGCTAGACCATATGGGAAGCTGATTAACAAACTCCTGAACATGCAACAGTAGCTAGTATACAGTACAATGATGGTAAAAAACCACATTCATTACAAACACGTTACAAATTAAAGCAAACTTCAAGCCATTTATATTTATTCTCAATTAACACAAACTCTTCAATTGCTAAAAAATATAAAAAAATCTCCCTTTGTGCTTCTCGGAAGGCATACGATGGACGGCGCACTGCAGTTTTTCAGTCTGCGGGAATATTACAAATTAGCAGACTGCTTTAAAATACACATGTAGGGCGGGCGACTCTGTTACAAAGAATTGTCACACTGTATGTATCTCCATAATGCGTTGGGACTAAATACGCAGATATATTAAAACTATTTGGAGAATGCGGGCATCGATCCCGCTACTTCTCGCATGCGAAGCGAGCGCTCTACCATTTGAGCTAATTCCCCTCGAATTATGCCAGTGATTGTCATAGGCTACATCGCAGCTTGATATGAGCAATTCAGATTGTCATTTTTGGCAATGTAGTCTGCCATTTGCAAATTCAAAAAATAAATGGATTAACTAAATAGCAAATATTTCGACTAGAGGTATGTTTTCAATTTCTTCAAAAAGTAGTCTTAGCTCATTGATTCAGTCGCTTTAAAATCCACTTCTGTCCCGATGCAGCAGCGCTGTGTGCTGTGGCTCGAGCTTGTTTGACGAGGCAGAAATTGAAATGGTATTGAGTGCTGACAAGAGTTTGGTATCAGCTGTTGATTTCCTTGAAAATCTTTTATAATAAAATGAACACATTTATTCATTTTAAAAATAAGTAAAAGTCAACTGTCAGAGTGGGATTTGAACCCACACCTCCATTTGGAAACCAACACACAATTCTTTACAAAGTCCTTGCTTGTGCTAGAGTGCTGCAGCAAGTTAGTTTTTGTAGATTGACAGGTTGGTCTCTGTGGCGCAATCGGTTAGCGCGTTCGGCTGTTAACCGAAAGGTTGGTGGTTCAAGCCCACCCAGGGACGATGCTTTTTGCATTTCTTAATCACATTAGAAAATGGCACTCTGATAGGTTGTTATTTCTTCCAATTACTCTGAAGAAAAAAATGTGCTCTGTTTTTTAGTTCAAAATAATACAAAACAAAAAAATTCTTGCTGTTTGCCGAAACCTGGGATCAAACCAGGGACCTTTAGATTTTCAGTCTAACGCTATTTCGGCTTGACAAGACTCCATTTTCGAGATAACATTCTTTTTTAGAACAGCTTTAATATAATTAAGTACATTTCTAAACAATCCGCTAGTAACATATCTAATCTCAAAGCGCTATAATTTATTTATGGAGATAGAAGATCCTTTTTGATTCACATTGTAATAGTTTTTGATCGAGATCACCACCACGCGATCTTGAAATGATTTTTTGTATGACACAGAATTTTAGATCTGAACCGGAATGCCTGGCATCTACAGGCATCTACAAGAACTCTGTCTTTCCAAAGAATTGTGTGTTCTGGTCTCCGAGTGGAGATGTGGGTTCAAATCTCACTTCTGACAGTTCAATTTTACTTATTTTTAAAAGAAATAAATGTGTTCATTTTACTATAAAAGATTGTTTCAAGGAAATCAACAGCTGATACCACACTCTTCTCAGCACTCAATACCATTTTAATTTCCATTTTAAATCCGACTAAAATAGTGTTCCTAACACAGATTGCATTTTGTTGTAAACAGACTACTTGTTAACGTCACTGAAAAATATTTTGTGTCCAAACATGTGTTATTTAACTTGATTGTTTTAATATTCCAAATAACACATTACTTTGAAAAACATCTCCGTCTACCACTGCATCGTGGTCTCAGGCTGGGATGCGGACCTTTGAGAACAGTATAAACGATCTATTAGTTGAAGTAGCTTACATGAGAAATGCCCTCGTTTAACATGCTAGGATAATCGACTTTGGCATTCTCCAACTGCTGTTTACATTTTCTAACACGTTATGAGGAAGAATACAAAGTTTGACACTTTCCTTGTAAGTGGGGGTAAGCACAAGTTATTTTCAGATGTAATGTCTTTATTTAAGCTCAATCTAGTCCTGCGTAGTGCAAATCACATTACTGTTTAAAGTGTTCTTAAATTGTTTTAACATTAGCAGTGATCCATTTGAAATTTGCTTCATGATTTAAACAACTGAACTTATTGTCAGCTCGGTGCTGAGAAGAAAACACTCCCACTCCTCCTGGTGGATACCGAGACCAATCCCTTCAAAACAGTTTCACTCTAGAAATGATCCTTGCAAATATAGTCTTATCTTTTATTGGCAGACCGTCGCCCCCACCTGGCAAGCTCTTCTTCATATGATACAATGACTGGGCAACAACGAGGTGTTCCATTAACAATACAAACTAACTTGAGACAGCCAAGCCGTTAAAGCATACCTTAAGTTTGTCATGTGATACAAAAGCAAGTTTTGGCATTTTTGCATTGTCTGCCTCGTCAAACAAGCTCGAGCCACAGCACACAGCGCTGCTGCATCGGGACACAGAGGTGGATTTTAAAGCGACTGAATCAACGAGCTGAGACTACTTTTTGAAGAAATTGAAAACATACCTCTAGTCGAAATATTTGCTATTTAATTAAAAAAAAATGTTTTGAATTTGCAAATGGCAGACATTAGGACAATCTGAATTGCTCATATCAAGCTGCGATGTAGCCTATGAGAATCGCAGACACAATACGCGGGGAATTAGCTCAAATGGTAGAGCGCTCGCTTAGCATGCGAGAAGTAGCGGGATCGATGCCCGCATTCTCCAAAGAGTTTTAACGTATCTGCGTATTTAGTCCCAACGCATTTTTGAGATAAATACAAAGTGTGACAATTCTTTGTAACAGAGACGCCCGCCCTACATGTGTATTTTAAAGCACAGTCTCCTAATTTGTAATATTCCCCAGACTGAAAAACTGCAGTGCGCCGTCCATCGTATGTCTTCCGAGAAGCACAAATGGAGATTATTTATTTATTTATTTATTAGCAATTAAAGAGTTTGTGTTAATTGAGAATAAAAATAAATGGCTTGAAGTTTGCTTTCATTTGTAACGTGTTTATAATGAAATATCGGTTCTTGTGTTTTTACCAATCATTGTACTGTATACTAGCTACTGTTGCATGTCCATGAGTGTGTTCCTCAGCTTCCCATATGGTCTAGCGGTTAGGATTCCTGGTTTTCACCCAGGCGGCCCGGGTTCGACTCCCGGTATGGGAACGTTCTTGTTATTGTCATTTTGTTACAGAACTGTGGTCATGTGTTATATGTCTTAAATATGATAATAAAGCTACAGTTACTCAAAATATATATTATATATATACAGAATGATGCAAATGTATTTGACTCTATTCACATTCCCATCGCGTGGAACCATTGCAGTTTGTTTTTAAATTATATTAATCCCTGGTCAAGACAAAGTCTCTCTGGGGTGGGACGATCATTAGATTGCGGATGTAAGGTCTCAGGTCCCATCATAGAAGCAAGATAGTTTATTCACAAATAAATACCTACACATTTATTTATGTTTCTTTTTTTGGTAAATTAACACATTATTGCATTCTGTCACATCACGCTGTGCACTCTAGCATTGCATAACAAGCATGCACTATGCCAGGACTTCGTGGCGCAACGGTAGCGCATCTGACTCCAGGTCAGAAGGTTGCGTGTTCAAATCACGTCGAGGTCAAAGCCGTCATTATTTCTATTCCACTATATTTCATTTTTTAACGTGCCTGGATTTGAATGTCTCCGGACATTTATTTATACAATTTATTGATTATATAGCGACAAACAAATTTCAATCAAGTTCCAGTCTCTCCGCCATTATCTTGCGCTGCTGTGTTTGTTCAGGTAAAAAGGGCGTGACCAGAGCGGTATGGGCAATCCCGTTAGGTAGCTTGCATGTCAATCTCTCCTTCTTTTCTATTTATACACCCAGCACTGCTTCTGCCCTTCGTCTGTGTTTGTTTTTGGTTTGTGTTTGTTTTTTTGTTGTTCGCTCCTTTCACTGCAGGTCATTTCTCTGCTCAGCGCTGGTAGACAATATCAGCTATTTCCCTACCTGCTCAGGTGATTCTTTTCATCATTCAGCTTTTGTATTTTTCTGCAGGAGCTCCATCGTTAGTCTTCTCTGCTCCCTCGTGTCTCCAGCACAGCTACAGCGCCGTTCAAAGCGCAGCGTCATTCTTAGCTTGCTCTGCGTTCTCATCAGAAAGACTGTTCCGACGTCACCGCTGCACTGCAACTCTTTCACACCGGCGCCTCACAGACCATGGTTACCACGGCAACGCCTCATCGAGTGACTACTGGGAGTGGTAAGTTGCCATGGCGACCAGGCAGCTTTAACAGGCAATGCGAGCCTGTGCCTCACTACTGCAATCTTCTGGCTCCTGCTGCTGCGCTTTTGCAACATGAGAGCTTCAACTCGCCGAATTATGACATCTAAATACTGCAGGCTCCTCTTCTAGACCTACGTTAACTTACTTATATCATCACTAACTGTTCTAAAGCAAACGTTTTATCCATAGACAAGGATTTTAATCGCAATAACCAAATATATGGTACCCTGCTTCACTGATGCCAGTAGTTTCAATTCCAATCGCAACCTCGAGATGGCAGCATAACACCACAAACTACATAATTCAAACTGATTTGCTATCGCTGCGAATCTCGCACACTCCAAACTTTCTATCAATTCCTGCAGTTCGTTGTCTTTCCGAGGGATTCTCAGTCCCGTCCTGCCTCAACCTCTTTTGCTTCATATATTAACTTGATTATTTCAAATCAAAACCCCTCCCTTCGAGGATCTGGTCATGAAGCCATGCTTATCAGCTTTCTGAGATGTTAAGAATCCACTGTCACATTAATTTTCCAGCTTCCTTGCATCAGGCCATTCCTGCAACCTTCTTGCTCCCGGATTTGCACTTCGTCATTTGCCCCCAACTTCATCAAGGCACTTAATACAACTTTCAAAGTCCATTTCATTCAATTTGAGCTTCCAGGCACATACGGAAACTATGTCCTACGATTATCAACATTTCAGTCAAGAGTCCTCCAACACCGCAATAGACAATACACTCTTAGACTGCTCCTGATCAAATCAATAGGTTTTGCAGCAGCCTCCGAGCAACGCATTCTCATCCTCTCAGGTTGTGCAGAGGCCTCAGATCTACGCATTATTCATCTCTGCCCAAAGGCAGACCCATCTCCGACATCATCTTAAACGCCTTAACTCTCAAATACCAATTTCCACTGCATTCAGCAGCTCTCTGCTCTCCATAGCAGGCCACTGCACACTACTGACAGCATTCCATCGTTTCTCTGTTTCCGTCTGTCCTAAACGGAGGGGGTTCTCTGTTTTTGTCTCTCCTAAACGGACCCGAGACACATTTCCTAAGCTCTCCACGCTGCCCAGCTGACAGCTTAGCTGCCTGAGGATGCCACACTGAGTTGCGAAGGATCTGTCCTTTTGTCCTGTTGGTCCCCTTCCTGTCTCTTGTTCCACTAAATGCCCAGCAGCCAGAGGATGCTGCCTGACCCGTCGGGAGCGAGTGTCAGATTGTTGTATGTTATGTGTTTAAACTTTGCTCTTTCTCTCTCACTTTTACGTCATCCCTCTCAAGCCCTCGTAGGCAACCAGTGAAATGTGAGGTGATGTGAATAGAGTCAAATACATTGCATCATTCTGTGTATATATATATATATATATATATATATATATATATATATATATATATATATATATATATATATATATATATATAATTTAAATTAACTGTAGGTTTATCATCATAATGAAAAAACATTACACATGACCACAGTTTTGTAACAAAATGACAATAACAAAGAAGTTCCCATACTGGGAGTCGAACCAGGGCCACCTGGGTGAATACCAGGAATCCTAACCGCTAGACCATATGGGAAGCTGAATAACAAGCGCCTGGACATGCAACAGTAGCTAGTATACAGTACAATGATAGTAAAAAACCACTAATTCATTACAAACACGTTACAAATTAAAGCAAACTTCAAGCCATTTATATTTATTCTCAATTAACACAAACTCTTCAATTGCTAAAAAATATAAAAAATCTCCCTTTGTGCTTCTCGCAAGGCATACGATGGAGGGCGCACTGCAGTTTTTCAGTCTGCGGGAATATTACAAATTAGCAGACTGCTTTAAAATACACATGTAGGGCGGGCGACTCTGTTACAAAGAATTGTCACACTGTATGTATCTCCATAATGCGTTGGGACTAAATACGCAGATATATTAAAACTATTTGGAGAATGCGGGCATCGATCCCGCTACTTCTCGCATGCGAAGCGAGCGCTCTACCATTTGAGCTAATTCCCCTCGAATTATGCCAGTGATTCTCATAGGCTACATCGCAGCTTGATATGAGCAATTCAGATTGTCAGATTTTTGGCAATGTAGTCTGCCATTTGCAAATTCAAAAAAATAAATGGATTAACTAAATAGCAAATATTTCGACTAGAGGTATGTTTTCAATTTCTTCAAAAAGTAGTCTCAGCTCGTTGATTCAGTCGCTTTAAAATCCACCTCTGTGTCCCGATGCAGCAGCACTGTGTGCTGTGGCTCGAGCTTGTTTGACGAGGCAGAAATTAAAATGGTATTGAGTGCTGACAAGAGTTTGGTATCAGCTGTTGATTTCCTTGAAAATCTTTTATAATAAAATGAACACATTTATTCATTTTAAAAATAAGTAAAAGTCAACTGTCAGAAGTGAGATTTGCACCCACGCCTCCATTTGGAAACCAAAACACACAATTCTTTACAAAGTCCTTGCTTGTGCTAGAGTGCTGCAGCAAGTTAGTTCCCTTTCAAGTCGAAAATAACCATCAAGGTATGGGACATTGCCGTCAGGCAGTAGGGATTGGCTGAGCTTTATGTCAAAGCTGCCAATAGGCCTCCGCGCAAGCTGCCGTGTAAGCCCGCCCCCCTGGGAGCTTACTATACGCAGCGCGCGGAGAGTCACTTCCTCTTTTGCCTTCAGCATCAGTAGCGGTAGGACTTAGAGCTATTTAACTGATTGTACTCACTAAAGCTTAGGCTTGAGAAGCTGGTTTATCCCCTTCTCCGTGTTTATTTCAGTCATACTCTCCGGAGTTATTATTGTTTATTATTATTGTTATTGTATTATTATTTAGGATTATATATTGTTTAACATTATATATTCCTTTTCGCTTTGCTTCGGCATCGCGTTCTTCGTGGTCTCCATCTTTCCTCTATTCCTTTAATTATTATTGTGTGGGTTTTTTGTATATATATATTTTGTATATATATTTATATTTTATTGTATATATATATATTGTTATATATATTGTATATTGTGTGTTCGGACGCGTGTTGCGTTGGCCTTGGCCGACGCGCATTTTGCATCCTCGGTCTAACTTAGGCTAGACCGTGTGTGTGTGCGGGTAGTCTGCTCTGCAGTGTACCCCCCCGCGGCGCGTTCCCGCCACGTGGTATTGCACTACACTCCCTTACCTTCTGCAGCGTCCACAAAAAAAAATAAAAAATTCCCTTCACTATACAGAGGAAGACAACCACCAACGTGCAAAATCCCCAGCACCTTTCAGGTAGGTATTGCACAGCATCAGACACTGTACCAGCACTTAGCGTCTCCGCTTGGCGGGTCAGCTGATGCTTAGGCGTCTGTGCTAGCGTTCCACGCTCGGTACTCGCGCTTCAGCGCTCACGCTCCGGCACTTTGTGCAGCGCTTCTGCGCTTGGTGCTTAGTGCTTCTGCACTTGGGGCTCAGTGCTCGACGCTCGACGCTTCGGCGCTCGGTGCTCGACGCTCGGTGCTCGACGCTCGGTGCTCGACGCTCGGTGCTCGGTGCTCGGCGCTCGACGCTTGGCGCTCGACGCTTGGCGCTCGACGCTCGATGCTCGACGCTCGATGCTCGGTGCTCGACACTTCGGTGCTCGACACTTCGGCGCTCGACGCTCGACGCTTCGACGCCTCGACGCGCACACCCTCGACGCTCGACACACGCACCTCGGTGCTCGACGCTTCGACGCTCGGTGCTCGACGCACGCACCCTCGACGCTCGACGCACGCACCTCGGCGCTCGACGCGGCGGCGCTTGATGCACGCACTTCAGGTGCTCGACGCTTAGGCGTCCGACGCGGGCACCTTGGCGTTTGACGCGACAGTGCTCGACGCACACTCTTTGGTGCTTGACGTCAATACTAGACGCTTCGGCGTTCTACTATGTCTGTGTTCCACCGTTGCGTGACCTGTCAGGCCAAGTTGCCTGCCAGCGACCCTCATGAAGACTGTGTCGCATGCTTGGGGCCGGACCATGCCGCATCTGCCCTGGCAGATAGGGCATACTGCCAGCTATGTGCAGGGTTTCAGACACGCACCCTTCGCCAGAGAGCGAGGAAGGCAGTTGGAGGTCGTTCTCCATCCTTGGGTTCGTCCCACACCGTCTCGGCCCCACCGTCATCGATCGTGTCGCTGCCGGCGACGTCTCAGCTCCCTCTGAGCCCATCTTCCCAGCCTTCAGCTGGTCAGAGATCTCCAGCCAGGCGTGCTCGGGAACGTTCCCGTTAGTCCCTCCTCTCGCGGGGCACTCCCCCTTCGGGAGTCTCGATCCAGGTCTCGATCGGCTTGCCGGAGAAGGCATTCTCGCTCCCCTCGGAGGGGTAGGCGTTACCAGGACACATCTGGGGTAGCTGAGCTCACCTCCAAGATGTCACAATTTATGGAGCTCATGATGGGACAACAATCCCTCCTTATGACCCTAGCAAATGTGGCGCCTCGGGCCCCAGAGCTAGTAACCGGACCCAGCACTAGTCAGCTGACGGTTCCTCCACCAGTGCCCCAGGAAGTAGAGTGGGACGCAGATGCTGTCTCAAGGGACGCATCTGATGCAGACCCGCTCTTTGAGGACACAGAGCCTGAGGTGGCATCCCAGCACTCTGGGCAGGACGACCCTGAAGTGCTGGATACTAATGACCCTATCTGGTCAGTGGTGGAGAGGGCAGCCCGTCACTTAGGCGTGGACTGGCCTGCGTCAGAGCCAACACGACGCTCTTTATTTGAGTTGCCATCGGCTCCGCTGCTTCAGTCCAGGATGCTCCCGGCATTCCCGGATTTTATTAAGGAGGTGCAGTCCACCTGGGGAGCCCCGGCCTTCGCCCCGGCGACTTCTCGCAAGGCTTCGGCTTTTACCATGCACGGGGCGAGCGAAGCTGGATTAGCGTCCTTTCCGCCAGTGGGCGCCGCGTTCGCCGTGCTATTAAAGGCGCCGACATTATCGGGGCTGGCTAAGGACCCTTCCTGCCCTAACAGGCAGTGTAGGATTACGGAGGCCCACCTAAAAAAGGGTTATGCCGCGGCTACAGAGGCAGTTAGACTGTCTAACGTGGCCAGACTCCTGACAGTCTACCAGGCGGCGCTGATTCGCGACCTGCCTGAGTCCCCATCCGTCGGACTTAGAACTGAGCTGGGTGCAGTTGCACAGCTTTTGGTTAAGCTGGCTCAGCTGAATGCGCGAGCACAGGGCAGGAGCATTGCTTCCCTTGTAGTGGCAAGGAGGCAGCTCTGGCTCTCACAGGCCAGGGTACAGGAGCCTGATAAGGCCCCGTTGCTAGATGCTCCTATATCCCCGGGGCACACGTTTGGCCCAGCGGTGGAGGAGATGCTGCAACGCTCCGTCAAGGCGCATGAGGCGTCGCAGCAGTTGGCTAAGATGTGGCCAAGCAAGCCTTTCCAGCCAAGGCGGCCGCAGGAGCGCCAATGGCGCAGGGCGCCGCCGCAGCAGCAAGCGCACCCACAGGGCAGTAAAACCGCCCCTTTGGGGGTTTCAGCACGCAGCCAACCCGCGTTTGCAAGACCGCAGTGCGGAGGGTGGCGCCCCAGAGGAGGTAGCAGACCATGCCCTCGTGGCTCTGGTCAGGCCCCTCGTGAGCGAGCGCAGCCTAAGCAGCCCTGAGAAACCCTGGCAGCCATTAACCCACCCCTACACTGTTCCAGAGCTTCTGTTCTGGCAACAATGCACCAACGACATCTGGGTGCGCAAGACTATACTCACCGGGTACACCCTTCAATTCCGGTTAAACCCCCCCCCCCCCCCTTCAGGGGAATGGTGGTAACTGCAGTGAAGGACTCGGTTCAGTCCTCAGCTCTAAATGCAGAAATACAGGCATTGCTCAAGAAGCGTGCCATTCAACTAGTAGACCCTGCTCTGACCGACCAGGGGTTCTACTCCAAGTACTTCCTAGTGCCAAAAAAGGACGGCGGGCTCTGCCCTATTTTAGATCTGCGACTACTGAACAAATACCTACGGGTGTTGTCGTTCAAGATGCTTACGCACAGGCACATTGTCCAGTCTGTCCGGCAGGGCGACTGGTTTACCACCGTAGACCTCACAGATGCATACTTTCACGTTCCCATCTGTCCGGGTCACAGGAAGTACCTACGTTTCGCATTTCAGAGCAGGGTCTACGAGTTTTGTGTCCTGCCATTCGGCCTGTCTCTAGCTCCTCGAACCTTTTTGAAGTGTATGGACGCCATTTTAGCCCCCTTGCGGGCTCAAGGCATCCGACTGCTGAACTATCTGGACGACTGGCTCGTCTGCGCGCAGTCAAAGGAGCAGTTGGCACAGCACACAGTGATGGTTACAGACCATCTTCAGCGGCTAGGTCTGAAGGTCAATTCAGAAAAGAGCCGCCTCGTGCCGAGCCAACAGACCGAATTCTTGGGTCTGCATCTGGACTCTGTGTCCATGGAAGCGACCCTGTCGACACAAAGAGTTGCCTCACTGGAGCGGTGTCTCTCCCTATTCAGGTTGAGAGAAACAGTCAGCATGGAGCTGTGTCAGTGCATGCTGGGGTTGATGGCTGCCGCCTCGCAAGCCCTTCCTTTGGGCTTACTACACCAGAGACCTCTGCAGGCCTGCTTCAATGCCTTCGCGTTGCATCCGCGGAGAGACAAACACCGCAGGTTGAGGGTATCCCGAACCTGCTGGGAAGCACTGCGCTGGTGGAAAGTTCCGTCGAACATCCGCCAGGGCGTACGCTTGGGTCCCATCTTCCGAAGGGAGGTTATTACGACCGACGCTTCCAACCAAGGTTGGGGAGCAGTCTGGAACGGGTCGGGGACTCGCGGAGTGTGGTCAGGACCCTGGAGGTCGGCCCACATCAATGCTCTGGAACTCAGAGCGGTGGACCTTGCACTGCGGCACTTCTTGCCAGTGCTTCTAGGCAAGCACGTGTTAGTGCGGTCAGACAACACCACGGTAGTGGCGTATATCAACCGCCAGGGCGGCTTGCGGTCCCCCGGTCTTCACCGGTCGGTAACACGGCTGTTGCTTTGGGCTCAACCGCGTTTAGCCTCTCTGCGAGCGGTTCACCTACCGGGCAGAGTCAATTACGCAGCGGATCTCCTGTCCAGAGGAGGTCCTCTTGCAGGCGAATGGCGTCTTCACCCTCGGGTGGTAGAGCGCATTTGGGACTGGTTCGGCACAGCGCAAGTCAATCTCTTCGCTTCGCGAGAGACCACGCACTGCCCCCTATGGTTCTCGGTGAAGGACCTCGACAGCCCCCTAGGAGTCGATGCACTGGCTCACGAATGGCCGCCAGGGCTCCTCTATGCATTTCCACCGATTCCGATGCTCCCCGCAGAAGGTCAGGGTAGAGCAAGCGACAGTGATCCTGATCGCTCCTCGGTGGCCTCGGAGGATATGGTTCCCGAGTCTAGTGCAGTTGTTGCACGGTCGCCCGAGGGAGCTCCCTCTGCGAGCGGACCTGTTGTCCCAAGCCCAAGGAGGGCTATGGCACCTGAAACCCAAGCTCATGCAGCTATGGGCTTGGCCCCTGAGCGGGAGCGCCTGTCAGCCTTAGGGCTTTCGACGGCGGTTATATCCACCATTCAGAGTGCGAGAGCGCCCTCTACTCGGTCGCAATATGCGTATAAATCGCAATTGTTTCAGAGTTGGTGTCTGGCTGAGGGCCATGACCCGGTCTCCTGCCCTATGGCAGTGATATTACAGTTTCTGCAGAAGCTGTTAGATGAGGGTAAGTCTCCCTCTACACTTAAAGTGTATTTGGCCGCTATTTCGGCTTGCCATGTACGCATTGACGGGTTATCACCTGGTTGCCATTTCCTGGCATCTCAGTTCCTAAAGGGCGCAAGACGCTTGCGGCCTCCAAGGTCGACCAGTTTACCGTCTTGGAGCCTTGATGTGGTGCTAGAAGCCCTTACCAAGGCACCGTTCGAGCCTCTCCACAGTGTGGAAATGAAGTTCGTGTCTATTAAGACTGCGTTTTTGCTGTCAGTGGTATCAGCAAAACGTGTGGGCGAGTTACATGCACTCTCGGTGCATCCATCATGTACTCGCTTCGCAGGAGACGGTTCTAAGGTCTCCATGCGTCCAAATCCGGCCTTTTTACCCAAGGTCAAATCCCCGTTTCACATGAACCAACCAGTCGAGTTGATGGCGTTCCATCCTCCTCCTTTTTCTTCCCCAGAGGAAGAGCGCTTACACATGCTCTGCCCTGTGCAGGCATTGAGGTGTTATATTGATCGCACGAAGACTGTGAGGCAAACAGAACAGCTGTTCATATGCCATGGTTCTAAAACTTTGGGTCAGCCGCTGTCTAAGCAACGCCTTTCTCATTGGATAGTGGATGCTATTCAGTTAACATATGATACTATGGGCCTTCCGCCACCAGGGCAGTTGAAGGCACATTCCACTAGGGGTATGGCAACATCCTGGGCCCTCTTTAGAGGGGTGCCGATGTCTGACATTTGCGCTGCAGCCAGTTGGGTTACACCGCATACATTTACGAGGTTCTACCGGTTAAATGTACTGGAATCCTCTGCTCCGTCATTTGGAGCATCTGTGTTGCACTCTATGACGCCTCAGGTTGCGGACGTCTAGAGTGGTTGACAATACGGTGTGACTATTCCACCTTGGGACAGGTGTCATTGCGAGCATAGACGCTGAGGCGCAGCTCCGCATATGTGTAGATGTACTGCCTACGCAGTTGCGTTATGACGTAAGGCTGTCCTACTGCCGAGAATCCTCCCTCGCGACGGCTTGGGTACACTGTTCCCATACCTTGATGGTTATTTTCGACTTGAAAGGGAACGATAGGTTGCAGATGCAACCCCGGTTCCCTGAAAGAGAAAATAACCATCAAGCCGCGAGGTCGCTCTGGAGGCCTTCACGGCCTGAAGGGCAAAAGAGGAAGTGACTCTCCGCGCGCTGCGTATAGTAAGCTCCCAGGGGGGCGGGCTTACACGGCAGCTTGCGTGGAGGCCAATCGGCAGCTTTGACATAAAGCTCAGCCAATCCCTACTGCCTGACGGCAATGTCCCATACCTTGATGGTTATTTTCTCTTTCAGGGAACCGGGGTTGCATCCGCAACCTATCGTTTTATTGGATAACACCCTGGGAGCTCGACAGAACAGTGTGTATGCATATTGCTAAAATGGAAACCAAATATACACGATTCAAATGGGAATCGTATTCAGATTTTAAGCACAAATTAGATAGACTTCACAGTGCAAAGGAGGAAGGCAGACAATGCAAATGAGGCAACTGGCTCCTACTTTTTAAATCATACGAGAAACTTGAACCCAATTAAGCTTTTAACCGCCTGCAGTCTGGAATGAGTTTGAAATGTTGTTGTAACACCTCACTGGGCAACAGCAATTGCATTATATGAAAGCTCCTGTTAATTTGTCAGCGGCACAGCTACCGGTGCCACTCAGAGTTGGAGGGAGACGGTCGGCCACTTGCCCATAAAACAATACTTTCAGGGATCATTTCTATAGCGATTTGCTAGCAAAATGCGTTTTTAAAGTGTTTGGACTCGCTATCCACGAGGAAGAGTGAGAGTGTTCGCTTTTGAGCGTGAAGGAGACAGTGAGTGTTGTTTTTGGCCAACTGCTCCCTGTTATTGATGACCCCTCCAGTGTTCCTTAGGGGGCTGGAGGAAGCGGACACGTTCTGAGTGGGTATCTTGCCTAAAGGTACGCAAGACGAACTACAGTTGCAAAGCACTGCTGCTTTTTCGACGATTGATTAAAACTATCAATCTGACTGAAAACACGGATCACATTAATTGTGATCGGTTTGATACCAATAGGCTTACATGACAGGTATTGTGTATAGACAAAGTCATATACACAGAAATGAACACGGACAGTGTTTATTAAGGGCTGACTCGTTGAAACGTTCGAGAGATCTCGGTGTACAGAACAAATATACTGGATTTTTTCCATGTCGTAATTGTGCCGCCTGTGATAATGCGTTTGAAACTAGAGATAATGTGAGACAATGTCTGTTACTGGCGGATTGTTTACAAATGTACTCAATTATGTTACAACTTTTTTGTCTACGAAACATATCTGTAACATTTATGTAATGCCTGTGTGGTTTTTTCATGAAGTTAATTTGCTAACAGACTGTTCTGATTTGTTTCTAACCGTGAAGCGATCGCTCTGTTTGCCGTATATTTTCTTTCTGTAAGAGGAGTGTCCTTGTGATCCCATATAGAATGCGACGAAACAGGTCGCCCTCCTTAATATAAACAGAAAAAGAATAAGTTCACGCACACCCCAGGTGATTTACTGCAGCGTCAGACATTGGAGGTTCAGCAGTGTACTGCAGTGTTGGGCAAAGTCGACGGTGTCAGTCAGGATGGCCGAGCGGTCTAAGGCGCTGCGTTCAGGTCGCAGTCTCTCTGGAGGCGTGGGTTCGAATCCCACTTCTGACAAACCTTTTTGTTCATTTATTTCTTAAAACGTCCACCGAATGCTTTGTAATTTGATTTGTTTTTCTTGTTAGTATTCGAATCACAAGGTCGTTAAATGAGAGAAAGTCACCGCAAGCCTGCACCTCACCACATCCTTCACACTGTTAAACTGCCTCATTATGACGAGGCCTCTAATTATGCCTTTCCGATACTTTGAATGTGTTATTGTTGAGTTTAACATGAGAACATCTTAGTAGAACAATCATAATGTCCGCAGGACTTATTTTCCTCGGCTTCTAGTAACAAGCTTTCAGTGTGTGGCCGGTTAGCTCAGTTGGTTAGAGCGTGGTGCTAATAACGCCAAGGTCGTGGGTTCGATCCCCGTACGGGCCACGGCTTTTCTTCTTTAAAGAAACCACAGCATTTGTAATGGTGCCAAAATGAACAATCTTTAACAAAATGAACCGAAGCGATATGAAGTACAACCAGTAATATTTCAGACTTCCTGAGCTTTAAACATGTATTAACAATGAACACATACAATCAATTAAAAACAAAGCTTACGTAGTGGGCAGGATTCGAACCTGCGCGGGGAAACCCCAATGGATTTCTAGTCCATCGCCTTAACCACTCGGCCACGACTACATGCTCGCTCGGTTGTTTGTGAAAATCTCCAAAAGAAGTAAACGAAACCCGCAGTAATGCTGTAGATGGCAGTATAGGCTAACTAATGAACCGAAGTCAAATGCCTTTGTTGAAACTGTCAGATTTGTACAAGGCAAGCACACGTGGGAAATGTAAATACAATATAATTTTTGTTAACGTTCATAATAATGAATACATCTTTATTTCAAAATACGTAGCTATTTAACTGATCTTTTCAAAAAACACCCCCATCCACAAAAACAAAGTAGTTTTTATTTCAACTGAAAAATTGACTTGCTTCACGGCTGTTGCCATAGCACTCGAGCACGTTCTGGCTAGCGTGAGCGGACTTAGCAGATAACAAGATCTACAAAATATCACATGCTAATAAAACATACCATAATTATGTTCGTTTTTATTATACATGTCGACTTACAGAGACTATGGTGTGTGAACTATGCATCAGCTGCAGTGTCACTTACAGTTACATCTCACCCGAAAACGGAGCACAAGAAAGTTAAGTGACTTGCTCAGGGTCACACAATGAGTCAGTGGCTGAGGTGAGATTTGTGCCGGGGGACCTCCTGGTTACAAGCCCTTTATCTTTAACCACTGGAACACACAGCCTCCTATAACAAAATCACACCCCAGGTGGGACTCGAAACCACAATCCATGGCTTAGAAAACCAGTGCCTTATCCATTAGGCCACAAGGGCTGACACGAAAAGCACATTTGGTAGTAATAAAGAAAGTGGGAACAATAGTATCGTGGTTTAATACATCATATCCAAGCCAACGTTGGTGTTCAAACACAGCAGAGTGTTACATTGGGAAAGGGCCGTACTTGTCAGTACGTATTTGACATTCATGTGGGAAGATTTAAGATTGTGAAGAAATTTAAATATGCTGCGTATTTGCGCATTGGGAACCTTACATAATTAGGTTTTTGATTAATGCCACTTTCTTACAGACAGTAATCAAGGTGACGCTACAAGACCAGAGCCAATAAAGCAGTTATGTTCCTGTCCTTTCATTACCATATTCTAGTGTGCTTGTTCAGAATATGCGTGAATCGTGAAAACATCTTGCCAATATGTGAACAAAGCCAGCATTCACTTTATTGATCACCATGTGGATTAACCGCTATTGGAACACAGATGATTGTGTTAAAGATGTTAATAGATTTTTAATGTACACGTTTTAGAGCTAAACGTTTGTTGAGACAGTTCAAGCGCTGTAGCAGTGTTTAAATATTTCCTGGATGTTTGCCTTTTGGTCTTACTCTGGAAAAAGTAATAATAATAATAAAAAGTAGGCATTAACCATTTTTTGAGAAACCGCATTTGGGAGAAAAACTAACAGTTTGGAAACACATTTGCAAAGGCATTGGATTCTATTGTGGTGTTTCCGAACTGTTGAACGTTTCTCATTACATGCAGGTTTACTGGCTTGACAAAAAGGCGATTGACGAAAAGAATGCTGTCTCGATAGCAAAATCGCGTCAAGCTGAAATAGCTCTTTTGGGAGAGCATTAGACTGTAACGGTCTCTGCTTCGATAGCGGGTTTTGTAAACAGCACGACTAGGGTTATTTTTTAGTAATTAATTTTTTGAATTAAAAAAACAGCACATTTTTTTCTTCAGTGTAATTGGAGGAAATAAAAACGTATTATAGTGCCATTTTCTAATGCGATAAAGAAATGCAAAAAGCATCATCTCTGCGTGGGCTTGAAACACCAAAATTTCGATTAACAGCCCAACGTGCTAACCGATTATGGTGTTTTATTACATAACACCTTGGGAGTCTCAACAGAACAGTGTGTATGCATAGAGCTAAAATGGAAACCAAATATATACGATTCAAATGGGAATCGTATTCAGATTTTAAGCACAAATTTGATAGACTTCACAGTGCAAAGGAGGAAGGCAGACAATGCAAATGAGGCAACTGGCTCCTACTTTTTAAATCATACGAGAAACTTGAACCCAATTTAGCTTTTAACCGCCTGCAGTTTGGAATGAGTTTGAAATGTTGTTGTAACACCTCACTGGGCAACAGCAATTGCATTATATGAAAGCTCCTGTTTATTTGTCAGCGGCACAGCTACCGGTGCCACTCAGAGTTGGAGGGAGACGGTCGGCCACTTGCCCATAAAACAATACTTTCCGGGATCATTTCTATAGTGATTTGCCAGCGAAATGCGTTTATAAAGTGTTTGGACTCGCTATCCACGAGGAAGAGTGAGAGTGTTCGTTTTTGAGCGTGAAGGAGACAGCGAGTGTTTTTTTTTTTTTTTGGCCAACTGCTCCCTGTTATTGATGACCGCTCCAGTGTTCCTTAGGGGGCTGGAGGAAGCAGACACGTTCTGAGTGGGTATCTTGCCTAAAGGTACGCAAGACGAACTACAGTTGCAAAGCACTGCTGCTTTTTCGATGATTGATTAAAACTATCAATCTGACTGAAAACACGGATCACATTAATTGTGATCGGTTTGATACCAATAGGCTTACATGACAGGTATTGTGTATAGACAATGTCATATACATAAAAATGAACACGGACAGTGTTTTTTTAAGGGCTGACTCATTTTAATGTTCGAGAGATCTAGGTGTACTGGACAAATATACTGGATTTTTTCCATGTCGTAATTGTGCCGCCTGTGATAATGCGTTTGAAACTAGAGATAATGTGAGATAATGTCTGTTACTGGCGGATAGTTTACAAATGTACTCAATTATGTTACAACTTTTGTGTCTACGAAACATATCTGTAACATTTATGTAATGCCTGTGTGTTTTTTTTTTCATGAAGTTAATTTGCTAACAGACTGTTCTGATTTGTTTCTAACCGTGAAGCGATCGCTCTGTTTGCCGTATATTTTCTGTCTGTAAGAGGAGTGTCCTTGTGATCCCATATAGAATGCGACGAAACAGGTCGCCCTCCTTAATATAAACAGATAAAGAATAAGTTCACACACCCCCCAGGTGATTTACTGTAGCGTCAGACATTGGAGATTCAGCAGTGTACTGCAGTGTTGTGCAAAGTCGTCAGTGTAAGTCAGGATGGCCGAGCGGTCTAAGGCGCTGCGTTCAGGTCGCAGTCTCTCTGGAGGCGTGGGTTCGAATCCCACTTCTGACAAATCTGTTTGTTCATTTATTTCTTAAAACGTCCACCGAATGCTTGGTAATTTGATTTGTTTTTCTTGTTAGTATTCAAATCACAAGGTCGTTAAATGAGAGAAAGTCACCGCAAGCTTGCACCTCACCACATCCTTCACACTGTTAAACTGCCTCATTATGACGAGGCCTCTAATTATGCCTTTCCAATACTTTGAATGTGTTATTGTTCAGTTTAACATGAGAACATCTTGGTAGAACAATCATAATGTCCGCAGGACTTATTTTCCTCGGGTTCTAGTATCAAGTTTTGAGTGTGTGGCTGGTTAGCTCAGTTGGTTAGAGCGTGGTGCTAATAACGCCAAGGTCGCGGGTTCGATCCCCGTACGGGCCACGGCTTTTCTTCTTTAAAGAAACCACAGCATTTGTAATGGTGCCAAAATGAACATTCTTTAACAAAATGAACCGAAGCGATATGAAGTACAACCAGTAATATTTCAGACTTCCTGAGCTTTAAACATGTATTAACAATGAGCACATACAATCAATTAAAAACAAAGCTTACGTAGTCGGCAGGATTCAAACCTGCGCGGGGAAACCCCAATGGATTTCTAGTCCATCGCCTTAACCACTCGGCCACGACTACATGCTCGCACGATTATTTGTGAAAATATCCAAAAGAAGTAAACGAAACCCGTAGTAATGCTGTAGATGGCAGTATAGGCTAACTAATGAACCGAAGTCAAATGTCTTTGTTGAAACTGTCAGATTTGTACAATGCAAGCACACGTGGGAAATGTAAATAAAATATAATTTTTGTTAACGTTCATAATAATGAATACATCTTTATTTCAAAATACGTAGCTATTTAACTGATCTTTTCAAGAAACACCCCCATCCACAAAAACAAAGTAGTTATTTAATTGAACTGAAAAATTGACTTGCTTCATGGCTGTTGCCAGAGCACTCGAGCACGTTCTGGCTAGCGTGAGCGGACTTAGCAGATAACAAGATCTACAAAGTATCTCATGCTAATAAAACATACCATAATTATGTTCGTTTTTATTATACACATGGCAACTTACAGAGACTAGGGTGTGTGAACTATGCATCAGCTGTAGAGTCACTTACATTTACATCTCACCCGAAAAACGGAGCACAAGGAGGTTAAGTGACTTGCTCAGGGTCACACAATGAGTCAGTGGCTGAGGTGGGATTTGTACCGGGGGACCTCCTGGTTAAAAGCCCTTTATCTTTAACCACTAAACGTTTGTTGAGACAGTTCAAGCCCTGTAGCAGTGTTTAACTATTTCCTGGATGTTTGCCTTTTGGTCTTACTCTGGAAAAAGTAATAATAATAATAAAAAGTAGGCAAAACCATTTTTTGAGAAACCACATTTGGGAGAAAAACTAACAGTTTGGAAACACATTTGCAAAGGCATTGGATTCTATTGTGGTGTTTCCGAACTGTTGAACGTTTCTCATTACATGCAGGTTTACTGGCTTGACAAAAAGGCGATTGACGAAAAGAATGCGGCCTGGATAGCAAAATCGCGTCCAACTGAAATAGCTCAGACTGTAACGGTCCCTGCTTTGATCCCGGGTTTTTGCAAACAGCACGACTAGGGCTATTTTTTCTTAATTAATTTTTTGAATTAAAAAAACAGCACATTTTTTTCTTCAGTGTAATTGGAGGAAATAAAAACGTATTATATTGCCATTTTCTAATGCGATAAAGAAATGCAAAAAGCATCATCTCTGCGTGGGCTTGAAACACCAAAATTTCGATTAACAGCCGATCGTGCTAACCGATTATGGTGTTTTATTAGATAACACCCTGGGAGCTCAACAGAACAGTGTGTATGCATATTGCTAAAATGGAAACCAAATATACACGATTCAAATGGGAATCGTATTCAGATTTTAAGCACAAATTTGATAGACTTCACAGTGCAAAGGAGGAAGGCAGACAATGCAAATGAGGCAACTGGCTCCTACTTTTTAAATCATACGAGAAACTTGAACCCAATTAAGTTTTTAACCGCCTGCAGTTTGGAATGAGTTTGAAATGTTGTTGTAACACCTCACTGGGCAACAGCAATTGCATTATATGAAAGTCCCTGTTAATTTCTCAGCGGCACAGCTGCCGGTGCCACTCAGAGTTGGAGGGAGACGGTCGGCCACTTGCCCATAAAACAATACTTTCAGAGATCATTTCTATAGCGATTTGCTAGCGAAATGCGTTTTTAAAGTGTTTGGACTCGCTATCCACGAGGAAGAGTGAGAGTGTTCACTTTTGAGCGTGAAGGAGGCAGTGAGTGTTGTTTTTTGGCCAACTGCTCCCTGTTATTGATGACCCCTCCAGTGTTCCTTAGGGGGCTGGAGGAAGCGGACACGTTCTGAGTGGGTATCTTGCCTAAAGGTACGCAAGACGAACTACAGTTGCAAAGCACTGCTGCTTTTTCGACGATTGATTAAAACTATCATTCTGACTGAAAACACGGATCACATTAATTGTGATCGGTTTGATACCAATAGGCTTACATGGCAGGTATTGTGTATAGACAATGTCATATACACAGAAATGAACACGGAGTGTGTTTATTAAGGGCTGACTCATTGAAACGTTCGAGAGATCTCGGTGTACTGGACAAATATACTGGATTTTTTCCATGTCGTAATTGTGCCGCCTGTGATAATGCGTTTGAAACTAGAGATAATGTGAGATAATGTCTGTTACTGGCGGATAGTTTACAAATATACTCAATTATGTTACAACTTTTGTGTCTACGAAACATATCTGTAACATTTATGTAAGTCCTGTGTGTTTTTTTTCATGAAGTTAATTTGCTAACAGACTGTTCTGATTTGTTTCTAACCGTGAAGCGATCGCTCTGTTTGCCGTATATTTTCTTTCTGTAAGAGGAGTGTCCTTGTGATCCCATATAGAATGCGACGAAACAGGTCGCCCTCCTTAATATAAACAGAAAAAGAATAAGTTCACGCACACACCAGGTGATTTACTGTAGCGTCAGACATTGGAGGTTCAGCAGTGTACTGCAGTGTTGTGCAAAGTCGTCAGTGTAAGTCAGGATGGCCGAGCGGTCTAAGGCGCTGCGTTCAGGTCGCAGTCTCTCTGGAGGCGTGGGTTCGAATCCCACTTCTGACAAATCTTTTTGTTTATTTATTTCTTAAAACGTCCATCGAATGCTTGGTAATTTGATTTGTTTTTCTTGTTAGTATTCAAATCACAAGGTCGTTAAATGAGAGAAAGTCACCGCAAGCCTGCACCTCACCACATCCTTCACACTGTTAAACTGCTTCATTATGACGAGGCCTCTAATTATGCCTTTCCAATACTTTGAATGTGTTATTGTTCAGTTTAACATGAGAACATCTTGGTAGAACAATCATAATGTCCGCAGGACTTATTTTCCTCGGGTTCTAGTATCAAGTTTTTAGTGTGTGGCCGGTTAGCTCAGTTGGTTAGAGCGTGGTGCTAATAACGCCAAGGTTGCGGGTTTGATCCCCGTACGGGCCATGGCTTTTCTTCTTTAAAGAAACCACAGCATTTGTAATGGTGCCAAAATGAACAATCTTTAACAAAATGAACTGAAGCGATATGAACTACAACCAGTAATATTTCAGACTTCCTGTGCTTTAAACATGTATTAACAATGAACACATATAATCAATTAAAAACAAAGCTTACGTAGTCGGCAGGATTCGAACCTGCGCGGGGAAACCCCAATGGATTTCAAGTCCATCGCCTTAACCACTCGGCCACGACTACATGCTCGCACGGTTAGTTGTGAAAATATCCAAAAGAAGTAAACGGCTCCCGCAGTAATGCTGTAGATGGCAGTATAGGCTAACTAATGAACCCAAGTCAAATGCCTTTGTTGAAACTCTGTCAGATTTGTACAAGGCAAGCACACATGGGAAAAGTAAATACAATATACTTTCTGTTAACGTTCATAATAATGAATACATCTTTATTTCAAAATACGTAGCTATTTAATCCTAACAGAAACAATAGGCTTCCCAGCCATCAGCTTGGAAGCAGAATGGAGATCAAATCGGACGAATAACGAGTGCAAAATGGAATGTGGAAATCAATGTAAAGGCAGTTTAAATAAGAGCAGCTGCAATACATTAAATAGAGTTATATTTAAGAGCAAGCAGTAACTGCAGTAGAGTATTTAATTATGGATGGACCAAACTTGCAGGTCGCCACTGTCACATTTTCCAGGAAATCACGGCTAATACTGAGAAAGAAAACAGATGATAACCTAACAGAAAACTAGTGAAAAACACTGCACTGATTAACTGAACGGGTCAAACGTAGCCTACTGAATTGCTGAATTGTTGGGGGGAGCGTGGCGCAATCAGCTGAGGCGCTTCATCTGAATTGCAGGGTGTGCCTTATAGCCTGGAGATCGCTGGTTCCAATCCAGACTATGCCATCGCCGACAGGAACGCCGAGGGGGCGGCGCACAGTTGGCAGAGTGCCACCCGGGTTGGGAGGGTTTAGGTCAGCTTGGTAATCATTGTCTCAACAAGCTCCAGCAACTCCTGTGGCGACCGGTCTCCTGCGAGTTGTGGGCAGAACTGCGTTTCTTCCAACACCGCTACAGCCAGGTGCGGCTGGCTTTGCTGTTGCAGTGTGACAAGAGGAGGGTGGCTGACGGCATTTGTTTCACAGGATGCGCATGATGAGTCTTCGTTCTCCCGAGTCGATACGGGAAGCTGCAGCAGCGCCATAAAAAAAAAAAAACAATTGGATATTCCAAATTGGGAGATTTTTTTAAAATATTACAAAAAAATAAATTAAATAGTTAAGCTTCAAAAAATCTATTTTTGACTGAGCGAGTTAAGTGTGTACGGTATCCTGACAACACAACACGTTGAAAACACAGAAAAGACGCTGAGAAAAAAAAAAAAAGTTTTCTATTTCCTGTTTAATTAAGAAAATACAATAAAAAAAGATTATTCTCTTACTTGTCTTCCTGCCATATCCCCTCTTTTTTGGTCAAATATTGAATATATTCGTATTCAATTTCAAACGACTGTTCTTTGTTCCCATGATGCATCAGTGATGGGCTGGGTTTTAGCGATCGCGATAATTTCTGATATTTTACAGTGGCTGGACTTTATAATAATAAAAAAATGAAAAAGGGTAACGAGCGACAAATGCATTAATTTCTGTCGATTTGTTCTATTTTAATGGGTTATAATTTTACAAATTTAAAAGACATTCATTAAGAAAAGATAAAACTAATTTAATCACCTTTAAGAATTATGTTTTTATTGACAGAAATATATTTCATGTATGTGTGTTTGGCATGAAATCAAATAAAGTCCCATTGGATTTTGCTTGAAAAGAGGAAACACAAAAGATGTTTTTTTAGGTTTTTTTTTTTTTTTTAAATAAAGCATTTATTCAACATGTTTGTTTTTTTTTTTACAAAAATACAACACAATACAACACGGAATGTTTTTATTTTTTTGTTAAAAGAATGACAAAAGTTAAAATATTTTCTCGTTTTTTTTCTGTTTGTTGTTGGGCTGCCATCTTGGTAAGAGCTTGTCAATTGTCGCATGTGAACACAGCCCCTACCAAAATGTCCAGTACAGTACAGTACCGTGCTGTTAGATTAGACTGGACTGTATTGAATTAGCTGGCTCTCAGATCCCCAGTACAGTACCGTGCTGTTAGATTAGACTGGACTGTATTGAATTAGATGGCTCTAAGATCCCCAGTACAGTACCGTGCTGTTAGATTAGACTGGACTGTATTGAATTAGCTGGCTCTCAGATCCCCAGTACAGTACCGTGCTGTTAGATTAGACTGGACTGTATTGAATTAGCTGGCTCTCAGATCCCCAGTACAGTACCGTGCTGTTAGATTAGACTGGACTGTATTGAATTAGCTGGCTCTCAGATCACCAGTACAGTACCGTGCTGTTAGATTAGACTGGACTGTATTGAATTAGCTGGCACTCAGATCACCAGTACAGTACCATGCTGTTAGATTAGACTGGACTGTATTGAATTAGCTGGCTCTCATATCTCCAGTACAGTACCGTGCTGTTAGATTCGACTGGACTGTATTGAATTAGCTGGCTCTCATATCTCCAGTACAGTGCTGTTAGATTAGACTGGACTGTATTGAATTAGCTGGCTCTCAGGTCACCAGTACAGTACCGTGCTGTTAGATTAGACTGGAATGTATTGAATTAGCTGGCTCTCAGATCCCCAGTACAGTACAGTGCTGTTAGATTAGACTGGAATGTATTGAATTAGCTGGCTCTCAGATCATGAGTACAGTACAGTGCTGTTAGATTAGACTGGACTGTATTGAATAAACTGGCTCTCAGATCTCCAGTACAGTGCTGTTAGATAAGACTGGACTGTACTGAATTAGCTGGCTCTCAGATCCCCAGTACAGTGCTGTTAGATTAGACTGGACTGTATTGAATTAGCTGGCTCTCAGATCCCCAGTACAGTACAGTGCTGTTAGATTAGACTGGACTGTATTGAATTAGCTGGCTCTCAGATCCCCAGTACAGTACCGTGCTGTTAGATTAGACTGGACTGTATTGAATTAGCTGGCTCTCAGATCCCCAGTACAGTACAGTGCTGTTAGATTAGACTGGACTGTATTGAATTAGCTGGCTCTCAGATCCCCAGTACAGTACCGTGCTGTTAGATTAGACTGGACTGTATTGATTTAGCTGGCTCTCAGATCCCCAGTACAGTGCTGTTAGATTAGACTGGACTGTATTGAATTAGCTGGCTCTCAGATCCCCAGTACAGTACCGTGCTGTTAGATTCGACTGGACTGTATTGAATTAGCTGGCTCTCAGATCCCCAGTACAGTACAGTGCTGTTAGATTAGACTGGACTGTATTGAATTAGCTGGCTCTCAGATTCCCAGTACAGTACAGTGCTGTTAGATTAGACTGGACTGTATTGAATTAGCTGGCTCTCAGATCATGAGTACAGTACAGTGCTGTTAGATTAGACTGGACTGTATTGAATAAACTGGCTCTCAGATCTCCAGTACAGTGCTGTTAGATAAGACTGGACTGTACTGAATTAGCTGGCTCTCAGATCCCCAGTTCAGCACAGTGCTGTTAGATTCGACTGGACTGTATTGAATTAGCTGTCTCCCAGATCCCCAGTACAGTACTGTGCTGTTAGATTAGACTGGACTGTATTGAATTAGCTGGCTCTCAGATCCCCAGTCAGTACAGTGCTGTTAGATTAGACTGGACTGTATTGAATTAGCTGGCTCTCAGATCCCCAGTACAGTACCGTGCTGTTAGATTAGACTGGACTGTATTGAATTAGCTGGCTCTCAGATTCCCAGTACAGTACAGTGCTGTTAGATTAGACTGGACTGTATTGAATTAGCTGGCTCTCAGATCCCCAGTACAGCACAGTGCTGTTAGATTCGACTGGACTGTATTGAATTAGCTGTCTCCCAGATCCCCAGTACAGCACAGTGCTGTTAGATTCGACTGGACTGTATTGAATTAGCTGTCTCCCCAGATCCCCAGTACAGTACTGTGCTGTTAGATTAGACTGGACTGTATTGAATTAGCTGGCTCTCAGTTCCCCAGTACAGTACAGTGCTGTTAGATTAGACTGGACTGTATTGAATTAGCTGGCTCTCAGATCCCCAGTACAGTACAGTGCTGTTAGATTAGACTGGACTGTATTGAATTAGCTGGCTCTCAGATCCCCAGTACAGCACAGTGCTGTTAGATTCGACTGGACTGTATTGAATTAGCTGGCTCTCAGATCCCCAGTACAGCACAGTGCTGTTAGATTCGACTGGACTGTATTGAATTAGCTGGCTCTCAGATCCCCAGTACAGTTGCTGTTAGATTAGACTGGACTGTATTGAATTAGCTGGCTCTCAGATCCCCAGTACAGTACCGTGCTGTTAGATTAGACTGGACTGTATTGAATTAGCTGGCTCTCAGATCCCCAGTACAGTGCTGTTAGATTAGACTGGACTGTATTGAATTAGCTGGCTCTCAGATCCCCAGTACAGTACCGTGCTGTTAGATTCGACTGGACTGTATTGAATTAGCTGGCTCTCAGATCCCCAGTACAGTACAGTGCTGTTAGATTAGACTGGACTGTATTGAATTAGCTGGCTCTCAGATTCCCAGTACAGTACCGTGCTGTTAGATTAGACTGGACTGTATTGAATTAGCTGGCTCTCAGATCATGAGTACAGTACAGTGCTGTTAGATTAGACTGGACTGTATTGAATTAGCTGGCTCTCAGATCCCCAGTACAGCACAGTGCTGTTAGATTCGACTGGACTGTATTGAATTAGCTGTCTCCCAGATCCCCAGTACAGTACTGTGCTGTTAGATTAGACTGGACTGTATTGAATTAGCTGTCTATCAGATCCCCAGTACAGTACATTGCTGTTAGATTAGACTGGACTGCATGAATTAGCTGGCTCTCAGATCCCAGTACAGTACAGTGCTGGTAGATTAGACTGGACTGTATTGAATTAGCTGGCTCTCAGATCCCCAGTACAGTACTGTGCTGTCAGGTTAGACTGGACTGTATTGAATTAGCAGGCTCTCAGATCCCCAGTACAGTACCGTGCTGTTAGATTAGACTGGACTGTATTGAATTAGCTGGCTCTCAGATCCCCAGTGCCGTACAGTGCTATTTTTAAAATCCATAAAAATGTTGTAAATCTTAAATTCCTGAGATCTAACACTTATGAAAATGAATGAACAAATAAACAAATAAATACATAAATGAAAAAATCAATACACAACTTTATAAACAAATTCCTAAAATTACACAAATTCAGGCAATCCAACACCTTTAAAAAAAAAAAAAAAAGTACAAAGTAACACGGAACAGTCCATTATAGTTAGTATAGGGGGTGATTGGTCTAAGGCTATTGTGCATATTATTATCATTATTATTATTATTATTATTATTATTATTATTATTATTATTATTACAGTATTATTACTAGTCCAAACTCCCTCACCCCTCTCTTTGACTGCACCTAAATGGATCAGTCCCTTCAAAAAAAAAATAGTCATTTTGCACTGAAATTAAATAAAATACATGCAATTTCAAAGTAAAAAGAAAACAGTTTCAAATTGTAACATCTGAAACACATTTTGTATATATATATATAATCTTTAAACATCTTAAAACAGTTGCAGAATATTTTGTAGTGATTTTCATAGCAATTAAGAAAGTCAAAGAGAGAGAGAGAGAGAGAGAGAGAGAGAGAGAGAGAGAGAGAGAGAGAGAGAGAGAGAGAGACATAAAACTGGGAAAAAAAAAGGCAAAACACTTTAAAAGAAGTGTAATTTGTAATTCATTATGAACAGAGCTGCACAGAGCAGGTCTATAGGAAACTCAAGACGGCAGAGCTGCACAGAGCAGGTCCTATAGGAAACTCAACACTGCAGAGCTGCACAGAGCAGGTCTATAGGAAACTCACACTGCAGAGCTGCACAGAGCAGTTCTATAGGAAACTCAACACTGCAGAGCTGCACAGAGCAGGTCCTATAGGAAACTCAAGACGGCAGAGCTGCACAGAGCAGGTCTATAGGAAACTCAACACTGCAGAGCTGCACTGAGCAGGTCTATAGGAAACTCAACACTGCAGAGCTGCACAGAGCAGATCTATAGGAAACTCAAGACGGCAGAGCTGCACAGAGTAGGTCTATAGGAAACTCAACACTGCAGAGCTGCACAGAGCAGGTCTATAGGAATCTCAACACTGCAGAGCAGCACAGTGCAGGTCTATAGAGGAAACTCAACACTGCAGAGCTGCACAGAGCAGGTCTATAGGAAACTCAACACTGCAGAGCAGCACAGTGCAGGTCTATAGGAAACTCAACACTGCAGAGCTGCACAGAGCAGGTCTATAGGAAACTCGACACTGCAGAGCTGCACAGGAGCAGGTCTATAGGAAACTCAACACTGCAGAGCTGCACAGAGCAGGTCTATAGGAAACTCAACACTGCAGAGCTGCACAGAGCAGGTCTATAGGAAACTCAACACTGCAGAGCTGCACAGTGCAGGTCTATAGGAAACTCAACACTGCAGAGCTGCACAGAGCAGGTCTATAGGAAACTCAACACTGCAGAGCTGCACAGAGCAGGGTCTATAGGAAACTCAACACTGCAGAGCTACACAGAGCAGGTCTATAGGAAACTCAACACTGCAGAGCTGCACAGAGCAGGTCTATAGGAAACTCAACACTGCAGAGCTGCACAGAGCAGGTCTATAGGAAACTCAACACTGCAGAGCTGTACAGAGCAGGTTAAAAGGAAAAACAGATCAACACTGCAGAGCTGTACAGAGCGAGTCTATAGGAAAGACAACATTTCATTTTTTTATATAACTTTTTAGATTAGTTCCTTTTTAAAACAGTGCTTTCCCTGGGTCTCTCTCAAACACTTTCAATGAGACTCCCTATCGCACAGCAGTTCAATGAGACTCCCTATTACACAGCATTTTCAATAAGACTCCCTATCACACAGCAGTTTCAATAAGACTCCCTATCACACAGCAGTTTCAATGAGACTCCCTATTTCACAGCAGTTTCAATAAGACTCCCTATCACACAGCAGTTTCAATAAGACTCCCTATCACACAGCAGTTTCAATGAGACTCATCCTATTTCACAGCAGTTTCAATGAGACTCCCTTTTGCACAGCTGTTTTAATGAGACTCCCTATTGCACAGCAGTTTCAATGAGACTCCCTATCGCACAGCAGTTTCAATAAGACTCCCTATCGCACAGCAGTTTCAATAAGACTCCCTATCGCACAGCAGTTTCAATAAGACTCCCTATCGCACAGCAGTTTCAATAAGACTCCCTATTGCACAGCAGTTTCAATAAGACTCGTTATCACACAGCAGTTTTAATAAGACTCATTATCGCACAGCAGTTTCAATAAGACTCCCTATCGCACAGCAGTTTCAATAAGACTCCCTATCACACAGCAGTTTCAATGATACTCCCTATCGCACAGCAGTTTCAATGATACTCCCTATCGCACAGCAGTTTCAGTAAGACTCCCTATTACAGAGCAGTTTTAATAAGACTCCCTATCGCACAGCAGTTTCAATAAGACTCCCTATCGCACAGCAGTTTCAATAAGACTCCCTATCGCACAGCAGTTTCAATAAGACTCCCTATCGCACAGCAGTTTCAATAAGACTCCCTATTGCACAGCAGTTTCAATAAGACTCCCTATTGCACAGCAGTTTCAATAAGACTCCCTATTGCACAGCAGTTTCAATAAGACTCCCTATCACACAGCAGTTTTAATGAGACTCATTATCACACAGCAGTTTTAATAAGACTCATTATCGCACAGCAGTTTCAATAAGACTCCCTATCGCACAGCAGTTTCAATAAGACTCCCTATCGCACAGCAGTTTCAATAAGACTCCCTATCGCACAGCAGTTTCAATGATACTCCCTATCGCACAGCAGTTTCAGTAAGGCTCCCTATTACAGAGCAGTTTTAATAAGACTCCCTTTTGCACAGCTGTTTTAATGAGACTCCTATTGCACAGCAGTTTCAATGAGACTCCCTATCGCACAGCAGTTTCAATAAGACTCCCTATCACACAGCAGTTTCAATGAGACTCCCTATTGCACAGCAGTTTCAATGAGACTCCCTATCGCACAGCAGTTTCAATAAGACTCCCTATCGCACAGCAGTTTCAATAAGACTCCCTATCGCACAGCAGTTTCAATAAGACTCCCTATCGCACAGCAGTTTCAATGAGACTCCCTATCACACAGCAGTTTCAATGAGACTCCCTATTGCACAGCAGTTTCAATAAGACTCCCTATCACACAGCAGTTTCAATGAGACTCCCTATTGCACAGCAGTTTCAATAAGACTCATTATCGCACAGAAGTTTTAATAAGACTCATTATCGCACAGCAGTTTTAATAAGACTCATTATCGCACAGCAGTTTCAGAGCAGAGCTGGTCTATAGGAAACTCAACACTGCAGAGCAGTAATTGAATCGTAATATCTTTTCAATATAGACTTTAAGGGGAAATTCACAAATGCTCTTCACATGGTTTCAGGAAAAAGAAAGTGAAGGGTGAGAGAGAGGGAGAGGGTGAGAGTGAGGGAGAGAGAGAGGAGAAAGAGGGACGCGTCTGGACAAACGCCTCTGGACTTCCCCGTTTGCTTCTTTCAAACAATCCAACTTGTAACAACGAATAGTGGAGTCTTCGTTTTCATATTTCTCCCAGTAGTCTTGCTCTTTAACTTTCGTCAATGTGGACTCAGCTTCGTAACTTTTGGTTTGACTTTTATCTGGACTGATGTAACTGTTGTCTTGCTGTTGTCCTTTCTTTCCATCCAAGCCTTTAGATTTGTCCGAATTCCCCCCGCTTGCCTTGCCCGATTTGGGGAACCACCATCTCGTTCTGGTTCTGAAGGTGTAAGTGACGCGGGCTCTCGGATAGTAAGGCATCATGGGGCAGGGGAGCGAAATCGATTTCTCTCAAGAACCTCAAATCTAGACCTTTCCTCTCCTCGGGACCGGCGCAGAGGAGCTCGGAGCTGGAGATCCGGACCTGACAGAACCATTCCCAGAGAGGGCGGGCCTGGCAGGAGCAGCTCCAGGGGTTTCCGTTGAGTCTGAGGAACTGCAGGGATGAGAGATCGGAGAGGGCCGAAGCAGGGAGGTCTGTTAGGGCGTTGTTGAAGAGGAACAGGGTGGTGAGATGACCCAGGTCCCTGAAGGCTTTGCGGTTGACCTGTCGCACTCGGTTCTCGTGGAGGAGGAGCCTGTCCAGGTTGACCAGCCCTCTGAAGACATTTTCAGACAGGACTCGGATTTGGTTGCCGTGGAGGAAGAGGTGAGTGAGATTCACCAGGTCTGAGAAGAGATTGTCCTGAGAGGGGGAGAGAGAGGGAGGGGGAAGGGGAGGGACAGAGATTGATATTTGGCACATGAAAATTCAGTACTACCAAAAAGTTGTATGTTAAATTATATAATTAAAATTATTTGTGTTATAGCTCTCCTGTATGTATCTGCCTCCTGTCACCCCTTCCCACCCAGGAGCAGGGTTGAGACAGACTGTATTAGATAGGATAGAGGGGGCTCTCCAGGAGCAGGATTGAGACACACTGTATTAGATAGGATAGAGGGGGCTCTCCAGGAGCAGGGTTGAGACACACTGTATTAGATAGGATAGAGGGGGCTCTCCGGGAGCAGGGTTGGAGATGCACTGTATTAGATAGGATGGGGGGGGGGGGGGGCTCCAGGAGCAGGGTTGGAGGCGCACTGTATTAGATAGGAGGTCTCTCTCTCTCTCTCTCTCTCTCTCTCTCTCTCTCTCTCTCTCTCTCTCTCTCTCTCTCTCTCTCTCTCTCTCTCTCTCTCTCTCTCTCTCTCTCTCTCTCTCTCTCTCACCTGGATGTGTTGCAGCAGGTTGTCCTGCAGGTAAAGGAACTGCAGGCTGTAGAGTTTTTTGAAGATGTTTCCGGGCAGGGTCCCCAGCTGGCAGCGGTATATGTGCAGGCTCTGCAGCTTGTCCAGCCCCCGGAAGGAGTCAGGATGGAGGGTGCGCAGGGAGGGGTTATCCCCCAGGTCCAGCTCCTCCAGATCTCGCATGTCGCTGAAGGAATCGGGTTTGATGGAGCTGATGTTGTTGGAGTAGAGCCACAGGACCTGATGAGAGGGAGAGAGAGAGAGGTGGGGGAGAGAGAGGAAGATCATTTTCAAGCTCAATTTCAAGTTACAGTCAAACATGTATTAAGAGACCTGCACTCAAGGGACAGTCAAATAGTGTCTCTTAAAAGATGGACCCCCCCATACATTTTCTATTTGTCTCCAACATCCTACCTTCCTGTAATTATATATGTATGTTTAAAAAACTCTGTAAAAGACTACATATATGAACAAAATAAGTATGTAATTGAATTACATTTAGATTATTGTGTGGGCTTGCACGTTGTTGTTTCGGAGGACAAAAGCTTGAGTGTGTTTGTCTATCTCCAGCCTCTCCCAGCCGAGAAGGAGTCACTGCGGGGGAGATCGCAGCAGCAGCAGCAGTGGTGAGGCAGACATAGTCTTAAAAACAATTTATAAATTGGGGGAGAAAAGGGGGTTACCCATAAATGTGAAGTGTGAACAGGGCAAGACGGTACCTGTGTCTGGAAGCCGAAGGACTCTGCCCGCAGCTCTGTGATGCAGTTGTTTTGGAGGAATACTCTCTGGCTGTCATAGGGAATGCCGGCCGGCACCGCCGAGAAGTTCTGAGACTGGCAGCTGACCATCATCGGGGAGGGGTAACAGACACACAGCCTGGGGCAGGAATAGGCAGGGCTAGGGGAGCAGACTGCCAGCCAGAGCAACAGCCAGACAGACACCGAGCCTGCGTGGGGAGAGAGAGGAGAGAGTGTGAGAGAGCAGAAGGGAGGGGAGAGAGATAGACTGATAGATAAACAGAATGACAGACAAGACAGAAAGGCAGATAAACCAATATACAGACAGATTTGAAGTCATGTCTCAATGAACATTTATTCAGTTGTCTGTCATAGATCTCTCTAAGAGTGACCCCTGACCCCGATTGACCCAATGATATAATATTCTCAGCACATAACAGAACTGACTGGGCGAACAGTCACTCAGAGAGAGGCTCGGAAACTTTGGTGACATTTATAGAGGAACCCGAATACTCGGAAAAAACAGGAACGCCTTCTATAATTCAGGGAAGACAATGAATAGAGAAGAACACTGTCAATGAGTGTGTGTGTGTGTGTGTGTGTGTGTGTGTGTGTGTGTATGTCTCTCAATGTGTGTCTGTGTCTCGGTGTGTTTCTATCTCAATGTGTGTGTATATGTGTGTGTGTGTGTGTGTGTCTCAGTGTGTGTCTCTCTCAATGTGTGTGTGTGTCTCTCAATGTGTGTGTGTGTCTCAGTGTGTGTCTATCTCAATGTGTGTGTGTGTCTCTCCCAATGTGTGTGTGTGAGTGTGTGTCTCGGTGTGTTTCTCTGTGTGTGTGTGTCTCAGTGTGTGTCTCTCTCAATGTGTGTGTGTGTGTCTCTCTCTCAATGTGTGTGTCTCAGTGTGTGTCTCTATCAATGTGTGTGTGTGTCTCAGTGTGTTTCTCTCTCAGTGTGTGTGTGTGTCTCAGTGTGTTTCTCTTGCAATGTGTGTGTGCTCCAGTGTGCGTATGTGTGTCTCTCAATGTGTGTGTCTCTCTCAATGTGTGTGTGTGAAAGCCTGAACACATTTCACTCCAGATTAGCACTCTCACACAGCAGCACATCAGCAGCACGGTGGAAATGACTTCATCAGGAACAAGAAGCCGCTTTATTTATGGTGGATCTGTTGACCTACAAATCTGATTATAATATTTTATTATCTTTAACAATAATAGGGGACTCCCGAGTGGTGCATCCTGTAAAGGCACACCCTGGAGTGCAGAATGCACTGTTTCGAATCCGGGCCTATGCCACCGCCAGCTGTGGCCAGGAGCTCCTAGGAGGTACCTAGGGGATTCCTAGAGGATTTCCAAGGGGCTCCCAGGGGACAGTGCACAATTAGCAGAATGCCACCCAGGCAGGGGGGCTCAAGTCAGCTGGGTAATCACGGTCTCTCCGCACACCAGTGACTCCTGTGGGTGGCCAGACGCCCGCCTGCCTGCCTGCCTGCCTGCCTGTGAGCCGGCTGTGTTACACTGGGCTTGCAGTGTGAAAGAAAGAAACAAAAAAACAAAGAAAGAAGAAAGTGGACAGCTTGACTTGACAGTTTGAAGTACGGTGTTGTTTCAGAGGACTAAAGCTTGAGTGCGCTTGTCTGTCTCCAGCCTCTCCCAGCCGAGAAAGAGTCACTGCGGGGGTGGGGGGGGGGAGGAGGGGAGGTGTGGAGGTGGGGGTGAGGGGGGGGGGTTGTAGAAGCAGTGAGACAGGGGCTGTCTTAAAAACAATTGGGCATTCCAAATTGGGGAGAAATCACGGGGTAAAAATAATTGACGATTCCAAAAAAAAAAAAAAAATTAAACTTTGATATGCTTTGATGTTAACATTTGAGGGGGTGACTGCTTGAAAAGGCATTTGTGACGGGGGACTGCCCCGTCTTTAAGAACGTGGTTGGGACTGGCAGGGAGGGGGTTAAATTCCTCCGTGCCAGGAAAACATGTGAGAATGTGGCTGGAGCCCTAATTGAATAATCAGCAATTATTTATTAATTGGGCTCCAGCCACAGGGGATAAAAGCTAGGGGAGAGGCCCTGGCTAGGGGGAGTGTTCTAGAAGGAGAAGAAACAAGAGTGTTTTGTGTGTGCTGGGTTTCTGTTTGTTTGTTTTTGAATCCAGTGAAGGCAAAGCCCAGCCTGGAAACCTTTATTTTTGTAAGTTTTGCTTTTTTTGTTTTGTGTTTATTTTATGTTTAAAACCTTTTTGTTTGGCCCTTGTGCCGGTTTATTTTGTATTTTTGTTTATTAAAAACTTTATTTTTGAACATTTAAACTGTCTCTGAGTCTCAACCTCGGTCATTTTATTATTATTATTATTATTATTTATTTCTTAGCAGACGCCCTTATCCAGGGCGACTTACAAGATATCACATTATACGATATTTCACATTATACAGATATCACATTATTTTTACATACAATTACCCATTTATACAGTTGGGTTTTTACTGGAGCAATCTAGGTAAAGTATCTGCCCAAGGGTACAACAGCAGTGTCCCCCACTGGGGATTGAACCCACAACCCTCCGGTCAAGAGTCCAGAGCCCTAACCACTACTCCACATTTCCTGTCACAGCATCCCTCAGACAAACGGTTATAAACTTCTATCTATCTTTCAGTCTCCAGAATTCCAGGGAGTAATTTGTTGATTCATTCATTAGTTCATCCCTTTACACTTCCAAACGAGTCACTCGTTCTCGCTTTCCCTCTTGCTGTTCTTTCTCTCACTTCCTTTTCCTCCCTCCCTCTCCCTCCCACTCTCTCATTAGTTTGTTTAATTTATTTATTTACACATTCATTCACAATTTGAGTGATTCACTATTGCCCTGCAAGCTGTTTGAAAACCAGAATGATTGGTTTACATCATAGACACGCAGAGACACAGGTGCACATTCTGAAACACGCACGCAGTGACACATGCACAGAGAAATACGCACACTGACACACAGAGAGACATGAACACACATACACACAGGGAAACACACACACACTCACTGAGACATGACCACACACACACACACACAGGGTATACAACTTAATAATTAGCTTGTCAGCTTGTAACCTGCTGATGAAGCCCTATGGCATAAACTTCAGTTAAAAAAGACTATGCCAGTTTCAATAAGACTCCCTATTGCACAACAGTTTTAATGAGACTCCCTATTTCACAGCAGTTTCAATGAGACTCCTATGGCACAGCAGTTTCAATAAGACTCCCTATGGCACAGCAGTTTCAATGAGACTCCTATGGCACAGCAGTTTCAATGAGAATCCTATGACACAGCAGTTTCAATGAGACTCCTATGGCACAGCATACATTCTACTGTTTAGCAGACTCTGATATTTTATTTCTTAGCAGACACCCTTATCCAGGGTGACTTACAATTGTGATATTATTATTTACATACAATTACCCATTTATACAGTTGGGTTTTTTAATGGAGCAATCTACGTAAAGTACCTGATTGTTCAAGGGTACAGCAGCAGTGTGTGTGTCCCCACCTGGGACTGAACCCACACAAGAGCCTCCGGTCAAGAGTACAGAGCCCCCCTGACCACTACTCCACACTGCTGCTCCAGATATTGATTGAGACATCTGAAATATCTTTATAATACACAGCAGCAGATACTGATATTGATTAAGCATGTCTGAAATCTCTTTATAATACACAGCAGCAGACCCGGATATTGATTGACATCTGAAATCTCTTTATAATACGCAGCAGCAGATACTGATATTGATTAAGCATGTTTGAAATCTCTTTATAATACACAGCAGCAGATACTGATCTTGATTGAGCATGTCTGAAATCTCTTTATAATACACAGCAGCAGATACTGATATTGATTGAGCATGTCTGAAATCTCTTTATAATACACAGCAGCAGACCCTGATATTGATTGAGCATGTCTGAAATCTCTTTATAATACACAGCAGCAGACCCGGATATTGATTGACATCTGAAATCTCTTTATAATACGCAGCAGCAGATACTGATATTGATTGAGCATGTCTGAAATCTCTTTATAATACACAGCAGCAGATACTGATATGGATTGAGCATGTCTGAAATCTCTTTATAATACGCAGCATCAGATACTGATATTGATTGAGCATTTCTGAAATCTCTTTATAATACACAGCAGCAGACCCTGATATTGATTGAGCATGTCTGAAATCTCTTTATAATACACAGCAGCAGACCCTGATATTGATTGAGCATGTCGGAAATCTCTTTATAATACACAGCAGCAGCAGACACTGATATGGATTGAGCATGTCTGACATTTCTATCAAACGGAAAACGACTAAAAATAAGGAATACTAAAAGGACCATGTTCGCAAACTACAAAGAAATACATACATAGACTAACACCGTATATTTAATAATATAATATGATTGTGTTGAATATCTATGTGAATGATCAAATATATAACATTTCAAAGTACATAAATGAATATTTGAAAAGAGATGAAAAAAAATAAACAAACGAAGCTCTATCTGCTCATTTATGTTATTAGTTGCTCCTCACTGCGTGTTAAACTTAACAAAGACTTAAAATAAATGACAATAAATAAATCAAACACGTCATTGTCAATGTAAATCCATACTTCTATAAGATTCAGTATTTATTTTAACTACCTTTGACATTTCGAGTACGGGAACCGCTTCGTAAATTCGACCGAGTCCCCATTTCTACTCTGTGCCGGGTGTATTCGTGTGCGGCGCTGCTGCTGCTATCTCTCCGCTGGAGTCTGGTGCTCTCTTTCGGCTCGACTGCGCCTATTATAGAGGGCAACTGCCTACGAAGCACTTGGGGGGCTTGCGACTGGGAAACCCACACGGGCAAGCCGGGGCATTGTGCGCTAAAGGCGGGGGACAAAACCCCGGCACTGTGCCCGCTGACGGAGCTCAGAAGCGAGGAGGGAGTGGGGAGGAGACTCCGAGGAGGTCTATAAAAAGATCAATTTCTCCGCTAAATATCAAAAGAAAAGAGGAAGGGATGAATGAAGAAAGGATGAAAAGAAGACGTCTGCGTCAATTTTTAAAAGTTATTCCAAAGTAATACGGATCTTTTTTTTTTTTTTACTTTGAAGGTTCTGCGCTCTAAGACACGGCTCACACCGCCGTTCACTCGCAGACTGACAGGCGCTCCGATACGGCAGGAAAGTTATAGGGGAGCCGCTGCAGGATTGAGGCTCTCTTTAGGACCATGGGTTAACAACTCCTGCACTAGATGGATGGACAGACAGACAGCTAGCAAGTACTTTACCTCCTAGATTGTTCCAGTAAAAACCCAACTGTGTAAAAGGGTGGCAGAATTTGTATACATTTGTGATTCTTGAAATGTGTATTATTATTATTATTATTATTATTTTATGTAGGCTGTGTGTGACAACTGTAAAATAAATATTAGGCTACTAATGTAAAAAATAATGTGATATCGTCATCTCAACACTTAATGTGTCATGAGTATATATTGTTATTTTCCTTGTATAACACTGTACAACTGCTGCCTCTGTGTGTGTGTGTGTGTCTGTGTGTGTGTGTGTGTGTGTGTGTGTGTGTGTGTGTGTGTGTGTGTGTGTGTGTGTTTTACTGGTAATAGACAGGACTGTTTCTCGCCTTTTGGGGGCCCTAAGCAGGATTTGGTTTGAACCCCCCCCCCAAAAAAAAAAACAGTTGAACAAACCTCTTGCAGATCCTGTTCATGTTACAAAGGTAAAAGTTATCATCTTACAAAGCCTGGAGACTGTTCGTGTAAACTGCAAAGCAATATTAAGTCTCTTGGATGATGATGTTAATGTTAAAATTTGATGACCCATATTATTTCAAAGATCAAAACTAATTGTCTCCCAGTAAAACCACAGCAACCTACAATGACCATATTGACACTGTCAGAAATATGTGATTTTAAAAGGACAAGAATATAACATCACTATTAATAAGTAGATGGGTTCATACCTTTATTGACTTGCATTTGGTTCACTGCTACTTAAGTTGCCTTACACTGCTGGGACTGGTAACTGCTGCTGACCGGTAAGACTGGTGCTGATACTGCTGGGACTGGTGCTGACACTGTGACTCCTGCTTTGAAAGAGTTTAGCACACAGTTTCTCACTCAACTTTAATATTCTTTTGTCTGTATAAATCGACGATAGGAAGTAGTACAGTACTTCAGGCGGGAGAAACCGGTCGCAGAGGTCCCGGTGCTGCCTAGCGCACAGGCCGGGTCGCTATAGATGCAAATACACAGCCCGAGATTATAGTAATGTGAAGAAATAAAAAATAACATTTTATATATATATATATATATATATATATATATATATATATATATATATATATATATATATATAAATTTTACACTCTTAAAAAAGAAAGTGGGTACATTTTTTATTATTATTTTGGTCTTCACAATTAAGAATTGAGTCGATTTTTACCGAGGGCCTCGGCTGCCTCAATGTGTACACTGTGACTACGCGCCTGGGCACAGCCAGCATGCAAGCAAGCTACAGCAATAAAAACGGAGCTAAATCAAATAATACAATACCTTTCTCATGTTGTTTTTCTTCCTCAGTTTTTTTCTTTTTACGCTTCTTCGCGCCAGATTGGTACATTCTTGATCTTTTTTCAGTCACAATTTGTTCGCAATCCTCAAAGAAGCCACCGGAGGCAGATATCACCGTGTAACAATTTTTTTTTTTTTTTTTTGGTTCCTGGGTAGTAAGTGTTATTTTCTAATTGCTTATGCCTCAAAAGTATAGAAAATGGCTGTTATTCCCCACAAACTATGCTTTTGTGACCAGGACAGTGATATTTTGAAATTTACCTATTTTCCAGAACATTCCAGATAGATTCAGTGCTGAGTAAACTTGGAGTAACTTCTAGAACTTTCTAGAACTTTCCAGTAATATAAATAGTAGTATAAATACAGGGGCCTTAAGCCCACCAGTTCAGTTTAGTTCCAGCTGCCTAAGTGGATACATATCTGCATTTTTCTGAGATGGCATCAAGAGGCTGCAAGCATCCGGCAGACGCATTTTGCTATGTCTGCGGCAAATTTATCAAGACAAGAGTGAAAAAGTACTCCGTGGAAGCATCTGCTAAGATGTGTGAGGCCTACAAGGCATATTTTGGCATGCCTGTCGGGGATCAAGACAAACCCTGGGCACCTCATTTCACCTGCGAGCACTGCAAAAAAAACTCTGGAAGGTAAGATGGACAATTATTGCTCGGAATTTTATGTTATAAAATTTGTTAAAATTTTTAAAATTGTAAAAGTTTGTAATTTTAAAATGTTTTACAATTTTCAATGTTATTGAATAAATATATCATATATGAAAAATGTTGCGAGAATCTCTTACACATTAGTCAAGGGTGAAATAAATGTATTTTTGTAGGATGGTACAGAGGGGAAAAGAGAGCCATGAAGTTCGCTATCCCAAGAATTTGGCGGGAACCCACTGACCACTCAAGCAACTGCTACTTCTGCATGATGGACCCTTCCAAATGTCGGACTGGCAAGAATGCACCTGCTATCACGTATCCGGACCTTCCTTCATCCATCGCCCCGGTGCCACACTGCCATGAGCTCCCCGTACCCACTCCTCCGGAGAGAGAGAGCAGCCGTCTTTAGAAGTAAAGAGAAGGGTCTTTCAGGTACCTTCAAGACTTCTTCCCTAAGCTGTCTGAGGCAAAGTTCAAAGCCGGTGTCTTCGTCGTACCACAGATAAAGAAGATCCTGGAGTGCATTGAATTCCCCAAGAAGCTCATTAGTAAGGAGAAATCGGCTTGGAATAGCTTTGTCGCAGTGGTTCGGGGCTTCCTGGGCAATCACAAGGCCGAAAACTATGTGGAGCTGGTTGAGACTCTGGTGAAGAACTACGGCACAATGGGCTGAAGGATGTCCCTCAAAGTCCATATCCTTGATGCTCATCTTGATAAATTCAAGGAGAACATGGGAGCGTACTCGGAGGAGCAAGGTGAGCGCTTCCACCAGGATATAATGGACTTTGAACGCCGCTACCAAGGACAGTATAACGAGAATATGATGGGAGACTACATTTGGGGGCTGATTCGTGAAAGTGATTTACAGTATAATCTTAAATCTCGAAAAACTACTCACTTCTAAATCTTTTGTAGTCATTTTTGTATTACTTTAGTATAAATACATGTTAATTTGGATTCATATGTTGTTTTATTCTGACTTTATGTGAATCAAAAGACACAAATTCGTCCGTTTTCTCATTGGAAAAAGGTAAATTTCAAAATATCACTGTCCTGGTAACAAAAGCAAAGTTTGTGGGGAATAGTAGCCATTTTCTATACTTTTGAGGCATAAGCAATTAGGAAATAAGACCTACTACCCAGGAACAAAAATTGTGTTACATAGTGATATCAAGACGACGGAACAAGCCTGCTTGCTGCTACAAAAGCGGCACTATACTGAACTTTACCGATGCGTTAGGAATAGACACCATTCATTTATTCATGCTTTTACATATCAACTAATTGCATTCCGCATTTACAGAACATACATGATTATCGTGAACATTTGATAAAATCAAACAATCAAAAAATTCCACTGACTCACACTGCTTTCACTTTTTACCATTTACTTCTTAGCCCTTAGCTTGCGTCTCAATGCGTGATGATGTTGGTTTTGTTGACTCAGTTGCCATGGGAACGTTTAAAACTCCGCGACAAACTTTACTCAAATGCACAGCTGTACAGAACACACCCCCTCAGGCATGTGCTGTCTATTCACGGGAACACACCACTGAACCAGTTAGTTCAGATGATCGCTGGATACACAAGAAACAATCTGACAATTTCACAAATAAACCCGTTTGTGTTCAAACCTATGAGAGGTGGAATGTAACAAAAATGTGAACTGCAAAAGCCGGAGCGTCAAACATCAACGACAAAGTTCAACATTTGAATTGAAATAACAGCTGTCAAATAGACAAAACTCAACATTCGAAGATAATATGCCAAATTGAAAATGCTCAACACACTAATTGAATTAATTATACATAAAATAATGAATGTAATTAAGCTCAATAATTGAAATGTGAACTTCAAATCTTAAATAAATTGATTACAATTCAAATTTCCAACACGCCATCCGATTTGTGTTGATTCTGTTCTAAATCAATACTGCGCGTTGTATTTCAGGTTAAGCGTTGTGCTTTCCATTTGCCACTTGGTCATTCTATTCCCCGAGACTGCCCCTGTCATGGCAAATCTGACATGCTAAAGAGATGCTTTGCACTGTTTCTTCAATCAAGTGGCCTCAAATAAATTGTCTACTTTAATATATGCTTAGCCTACCTATCAGTCTGGGGAAATTGTAAAAATGGGTAGCTGTCATTCTCGTCCCCTCAAACTGGCGCAGGCAACACACCTGCCTGGATTCCTGCATGATATAAATGTGTTTCTTCATTTGCGCGGCCTGCTTTTTATTATTCATTGGGGTTTGTTTACTACATGCCTCCATAGCTGAGCCTTTAATCAGACAGTCCTTGTCGGTGACAGTCCAGTTTGTTCCGCACGTACTTCTGCCAAACTTAAATTCAAAGTACAATCTTCTAAATGGGTTATTATTATTATTATTATTATTATTATTATTATTATTATTATTATTATTATTATTTATTTTAATTAACGTACTGATTGAAAATTAGAGGACTAATATGAAAGAGGTGCGCGCATCAATTGCAGCTAATTAGCTCCCATTAGCACCTGAACCTCTTTATAAACCCATTGGGCTCTAAGGAACACCAAACTCAACTACTGGCGGGTTTGTTTTTATTATTGTTTCTTTATAACGGTGAAAGAAGTTCACGGTTGGGGCTGCCTTGGATTTAATGATGCCGTGTTGTCTTAGATTTGGGTAATTGTTGATCTTTTCTCTACTTTTAGAAACGTTCATTTTATTGTGTGTTTCTCACTTGCGTGTTTTTTTTCCAAAGCAGAATAACATTGCTGTTAGCAGTGTTAGTCACTGAAGTTTGGACGCAGAACCCCCCTCTAGGTACGATAACGGTCGCTTCTGCAGAGCTGTTCTTTCAGCTTCCTGTTTATTTGCCGGTTGTGTGTTTTCAAGTATCGTTGTCTTCTGCAGGCTCGGTGAGGACAGAATGTCAAGGGAGTGTTATGATGATGATGTTGGATAAGTCTTTTGTTGGAAAGTATTTTCGTATCAATGTGATTGGTGAGTGATCATTTTTCTTGAATAGAAAGCTTTTGATGTATAAAGCCTGTTGACTCGTAATGTAATAACCTGAATTAAGTATAGAGCACTCCCGCGCTGTATGGCATCAACCAGGCTTCGTTTTTTTTTTTTTTTCAAATACAGGGTATGAAACTCTTGCGTTGCTGATCACACTAAATAGACCTGTGCTGCTACAACCTTGGTCAGATTTGTTGACCTCAAGTGCGCAGAATTAGAAATTATTTACTCTAAACCTATTGTTCCGAATGGGCGTATAATTCTAGAAATATAAATAGTTTTTTAAAAAATTGCGAAAAGTAGATGGGACGTGGCGGTGGGGGTGTTCACTTTGTTATATCTCTACATTGCTTGATCACGTGTACAGTTTCTTAAAAGGCCATCTGAATTTCTTTCTATAGACAATAAGGGGGTGCTTGTCTCCCTCTCTCCAAGACTGGCTGCACAGTGTGGATATAGCTTAACTGTTGACTTCTTGGGAAATGCCAAGTTCCTTGCTTCTGTGCTGAGCTGCTTTGCTCGGAACACAGTGAGTCGTCATTTTATTTCTTGTAAACTTGTTTCTAATGGTGACATGCTGGGACTAACTTTAGCCTTTGTTTCCAGAATGATGAGACCTACAAGCTGACAGTACAAATCAGTGTCTTCTCAAACAGTGCTATGACTTCAGCTTCCTCCTATGTTCAGAGCATGACATGCCGCTATTCTTCATGGGTGGAGAGGGAGATTTTGTGTGAAAGAAACTACATGGAGGTAAAGGCTGTCAGGATGTGATAATGCTGTTTCAGTATAACTTGTTGGGTTGTGTGGGTATCTTAATTGTCCTTACAGAAGTGCTTCACTCATGACTAATTTCAATATTCTTTAGGTTTCTGTGAGAAGAGGTGTGCCACTTATTGAGCCAAACTTTGTTCAAGATGATCCTGATTGGTCCCTTGCATACCCTGAGGTAGAATCATGTGACTTTGCATTTGCTTCATTCACATCCCCTTGGTCTTGCCTAATTGAGGTCTACTCTACTGTCTCATCTAGAGGAAGCAAAATCTAACGGCCCCCTTAACTTTAACCTGTCTCCCAAGAGGGTGGTCATATTGGAACTGTGTAACATTTAAGGCATTGGCTTTGTATAAATATATTCTGTGATTTGTTTTGGTAAAACCATGATTGTGGTGAAGTTAACACTTTCTTGTCAGTGTGTAAGCCTTGTATTTCAACCACTTAGGTAGTGGCTTCATATGTGCAGGGTTATAAACCCTTCATGATAAATGTGTCCTGATAAGCCTTTTTGAAGTCTGCTGTATAGGAGCAATTTCAAGTATTATCCTAAAGTATTGGTACACTGATATTAAGGTCCAGTACAAATGAGTGGCTACAAACTCTGCCTGTATCCGATCCAGACCACATGCTTTCACGTAGGCTCTTTCGTACGCAGTTGTATTTGAGGATTCTCTGTTCCATTAGACGTTTGATCATATAACGGTTTCAGTGATACCTTGTTAATTTCACCCTTCAGTTTTAGTTCATGTTTTATTAAACAAGCCATCTGCTGTGACAAATCCTTTAGACTGGGGATGCTTTGTGTTCAAACTCCCTATTCTAATGGGGTTTTCTCTTTGCTAGGCAACTGCTGCTGACAACAGCATCTGGAAAATTGTGTTCCATCTCCCAGCAAATAGAAAGATAACCATGACTGTTGCTCGGGCCATGACAAATGGCTATGGCATAAACACTACACCAACTCGAATTCTGGTTAGAGCTGCATACAACTCCACAGAAAGCCAGCCTCAGGTGGTAAGTAGTCTAGGCTTCTTTGTTCTCTAGTACAGTATATCCAGACTATGAAGGTAGATTTAGTCTTGCTTTTGTTTTAGTAAAATTCCCCCTCCCCTCTAACAGATCCAAACTGTACCAATGGCTGTGCTAAGGTCAACCACCTTTTATAAGCAAAGATGGATGGTCATGATGGTGGACACTGCAGTTACATGTCCTACTGGTGAGTAAGCTTATGGAGGGTAACGGTGCTCAAGAACTGTTCTACGTTCAAGTGAATTTTCTATACCAAGTCTATGGTGTTCCTTTCTGTCAGATGGCACAGCCTTCACAGAACAGATGATTACATGGAATGTTCCCCGTGTTCTACCTCCTCTTGTTCCAACACTACAAATTACTACCCTTGATGTTCAAATGGGAGTTGATGGTCGCAAGCTTGACCCTGCAACAATCCATAATAGAGATTATAAACTGGATGTCGGTCCCCAGCTAATCACTGTAAAAATTCCTGTGGGAGCTGATGGTGGATATTACAAGGTATGTAGATGTTCAACATCTTCTAAATCCTTATTTTAAAGCTTGCTTCCTAAGATGCTTCTGTGCTTTCAGAGCCATGTATTGGACAACACCTATGTGATCTCTTACTCTATTGAACCAATACTGGAGCATACCTGGCAAGATGGGCCTGAGAAGACCAAGTACACAGTACTTCATCCAATAACCACTCCTTTCATGCCTCGGCCACCAGTTGTCACAAACAGTATGTAAAACTTGTCCACATGCAGTAAATCAAAGGGATTTGTTGCAGTGCTCCACTTCATATCCTTCATTTAACTGCATGCTTTAATTTCAGACACTGTTCCTAAAGCCAGAGAGTTCAATGTGACCCTGGGGACATTCCTGCCTGATGTGGAGCTGGTCAAAATTATAGTTGGACCAGAGATGTCAACTGTGCCAGAAGCCAACCTAAAAGGTTATAATGTCCAGGAGCATGTCTTTCCCAATGGATCCAAGACCTACACTCTCCAGGTGCCATTTGAGGACCCCAATGTGAAGCAAAAGGTAACATCCCACCTGTTCAACCATCCAATTGCCCTTTGAAAACATTTTCTTCCTGTGGATGTGTTGCTTGCTGTCTGACTTTGGGTTTAATCCTACAAACCCTTGCTCTTTTCAGGTAACTCCTCCAGACACCAGAACCTACATTCTGCCCCTGACCTACTTGCTGAATATAGTGCCAGAGAATACACCCTTTACTCATCCTGCTGTAGTTGAAGCCATTCTCAGACATCAGTAAGTGCCTGACTATTTGTGGTCTACAACTACCCTTTTCTGACAATCCAGTCCATTGCCCTGACAACTGCTCTTCCTCTTGCAGTTCTACCTACAGTAACTGGCTACTGTGATGGTGCTGCATTCTATACCATGGTAACATATGGCAACATGGGTCGCAACTGGGTTCCTTTTGTGGGCTCAAGAGAACTTGGTGGAAGTCTGCTTGCCCTGTACAAGTATAATGCCAACACTACCAATTTCTGGATGACTGTGCCATACAATTCAGTTGATGCCACATATGAAGTAAGTGATGGAACTTTAATGTGTTTTTAGTTGTCTTGGGTTCAACACATTACTGACCTGATGTATTGTCTCTGTAGGTGATCAGTTCTTTAGGCATCAGAAGCAGGCTTGACTTTACCTTGAAGGATGTTGGCACCATGGTTGTGGTGGCTGACTTTTCTCTGTCCTGCAGTTTCCCTACAAAGATGATTGGTAACTCTCCTGCAGACCAAGCATTTTTTAGAATAGCTGCTTTTGAGATTGGCCAAAGGTTGCATGGAGTGGTATTGAAGCTATAATCTGTTTCCTTAACCTGGATCCAAATGCTGTGTTTCAGATTGCTTCGCCAATGGAACTTGGCAGCTCTCGCTGTGAAAGTGGAATCTTTCCCCAGCTTGTCTCCAAGTCAACTAACTCTAAGGGATCCGAGTTGCCGGCCTCTTCAGTCTGATGCTATCAATGCGGTTTTCTACTTCAATGTCAACTCCTGTGGAACAACTAGAAGGGTTAGTATTGACACATTTTTAAAACCATATTTTGAGGAGGTTCAACATATTGACAAGTTGGACACAACACCCCTGGATCAATCTGGGGAGCCATGGTGACCTGGTGTTTCCATCAGCTGAATTACTTGCATGAATTGTGTACATCTGAAGGATGCCACCTTTGTATTGAACTGCTTGTCCAGTTGAGAAAGGTGTTGACACATGACTCTTGGTTATGGCATTGCATGTGCTGCCTATAGACCTTTTTGGGTCAATGGCAGTGAACTGGAAGGAGCGTACTAACTGGGGAAGATCCCATGGTTGGTACGTAGGATGGGACTAAACTAGTACACGAGTTAATAATTGCAGCTCAAGAGTCGCCAGCTGTGTATTCAAATGTATTTGCAACAAATCCAAAATAACTGCTGTTGCCCTCCTAGAGGTTACTAAAACAATACCAAATTAGTCTAGCAGTTTCTGTAGACAGACTTGTGGTATCATACTAACTGTAACAAACATGAGGTCCCAATAAAGTGTTCAATTATGAAATTGCAATATTCATAATCGATGCTTTTTATTTTTAAATTGTGAAATTGGTACAAAGTTAGTACACAGCTGGGGATGATCCTGAGTACCATATTGGCTAGTCTGCAACTTGGTATGCAGCTCCATACTAAATCTACAAGTTCATTGCAACCTGAGCCTTTTGTGATTCCAGTTTGACAACAACCTCCTGACTTATGAGAATGAAGTGCTGTTCACATCTTACCGGTAAGGATTGCAATCAAATTGAGAATCCTTGTGGCTGAGCCTGAAACTCTCTTAACCCCATCTCCTCTTTCCAGGTTGAGAGTTGCCTGTCACTATCTGGTCAATGACACCAAGGTAGTACAGTTCTTGTACCAGAATAATCCTGCACCTGTAGTCCAGCCTGGCTTGGGGGACCTTGCAGTCATCATGCGGCTTGCATTGGGTATGACTGGGCAATTGAAATAATATAGATGCTCTAGTAGCGTGTTTCCACCTATAAAATTCTCCCTTGCATCTCTGCAGATTCAACCTACAATGACTTCTATGGCGCTCGGGATTACCCTGTTGTGAAGTACTTGCGAAGACCCTTGTATTTTGAGGTAGAGCTCCTGTACAGCAGGGATCCACAGGCTGAATTGTTTTTGGAGAACTGCTGGGCAACCTATTCTGCTGACAGGAATAGCTCTCCAAAGTGGGATGTCGTTGTGGACAGGTAAGATGCTTGAATATGATATTGCTGCTACAAAACCTAGGAATTGGAGTTGTGGCTGATGTGCTCCTGACCTACTTTCTCTTTCTAGCTGTGAGAACTCTGCAGATGAGTACTTGACCATCTTTCACCCAGTCTCCAGCAATGCAAGAGTGCTGTTCCCTTCCCATCTGAAGAGGTTTGAAGTGAAAATGTTTTCCTTCCACAAGTGGCCGGGATGCACTGAAAGGACAGGTAAAGTGGAGTGTTGGGATGGGGGTCTTGTACCACAATGCATGGTTTGGATTGCTTTGCAAGCAGCAAATGGTCGCTGTTCTCAAATCTTTAGTGAGTTGGAATGAAAACATGTAACTGCACTTTTGCAAGAAACACTTATGATGCAATATATTTGTTTTTCAATTCAGTAATCCTCATTGGATGATGGTACTGCCTGATCTATTGATGCTAGATTTGCTTGACAAGGTGTGCTGTCTTTAAGATTTACTTCCACTGCAGTGTTGTGATATGTGATTCAAACCGGCCATCAGACAGCCTCTGTAGCAGACGGTGCATTCCAGGGATACAGAGGCTTGGTAAGAGCTCTGTTTTGAGAGGGGGGGGGGGACATTTTGCATGCATTTTTGTCCATTTGTTTTGATGGACTCCTAATTCCTCCTGTAGGTCACAGTGTTGAAGGGATGGGTGGTGGTGGTGCAGTAAAGGTGTTTGTGTCTTCTGGCCCAATTGAGCTGAAGAGAGATGGGTCCCTTCACTTTATGCCTAGAAGTGGTAATATGCATGATGTGAACACAATTGCAGTTCAAGTAAAATTTATATAACTATCTCCTTTTTATTCCTCTAACTATTTCTTTCTTCTCTTGCAGCCCAATTCAATGTGTGGTCCCTTCTGGGAGCTGCAATGGGTGTGTGTTCAGTGGTTATCTTCGTAGCTGGAGTTGTATCTTTCTGGAAACTGCCAAAAATTGTGTATTGATAAATAAAAATCTTACTTGTAAAAGCTTATTTTTTTGTGCTTTACTAATTCTACACGTGATGTCAGAATGGCCATGTCAGTGGGATTTTCTCATCCTTGCTGTATTTAATGCTTTGATTTGCCCTGATCAGGCCATTCTCAATATGGTGTGTTACTCAAGGACCCTTCACTAATTCACTGTGTGAACCCGGGGGCAAAGACTTTCCTCCATTGAGCTGTAACCCTATTTTTATATTGAACAGTAACAGGGCAATTACTATACCTTAAGTTATTTAGCATGATAAAATTAAGGAAGAAACCCCCCCCTTCCCCCTCATTTGTCCCTTTTATTAAATATGTATTGGGTAACAATTTTCATATAGAAATTCTATTTCAGTATACAATTTATATATTGTCATGAACCAGGCTTCAACAACAAACAAACTAGAGCCCGGCTTCACTATTTTAAGAATATATGTTTAACTGTTAATTATTTTGAAGCCTCATGTGTAGAAATAGTAATGGAGGAGGGGGGGTTCATTTGAAAACAAAAGCTGGTGTAAAGTTAAAAGCTGTCCACTAAAGCCAGGCTTGTCCACTTTCCCTTATGTTGGGCACTTCTCCCTGACAGATTCTCTTGTATCTTTTAAATTTACATTGTGGTGGCTTCATAAATGATTTTCCCACTTGTTAGTTTTTGTAGGCTAGGTATCCTCTACATTACGACTCACCATACAGTCACTGTGCTTCACATCACTTCCAGCTCTTAACTTCTAGAATAATTCCAGGTGTGTAAACTTCCCAATTTTCAGAATAGTCAGCTTTTATTAACTTACATCCAATAATAAAACTAGTGGAAAATCCTTCCAAAACAGCAATATGTTCCATACCAGGAACTCCTTTCAAAAGTAGAAACTAATTGTCTTCAGTTGAACTGTATTTGTTGCTGCTCCTCCTCACTGTGTCATCTGTGTTCTTTATTGTTTATTTTCTACACTGAATTCTATAGTTCATTAGCTATAAAGAAAACTACCACTTGAGGGTGCAGTGCATAGAAAAGGAGCACATACCAATCCATAAACCATAATAATTATACATACCTAAATAAACTAAAATAAGAATACATTCCTGTGATGAGATAAAGCGATCCCGTGCTGTAAGCCATCCTCCCAGCCGCCAGCGGCCTGTGAGCCAGCCTAGAAGGCCCCAACAGAGATGGTGTGACGTGGCAGTTCTACCTTTGGGGCGGAAGTCCCGAAAGGACGGTCACCATCTTTGTTGAGGGCAACAACACGGAATGTCCTGCAAAGTCCCAGAATTGGGAGGAGATTAAAATGCCAATTGCTGATTGGTGTTCCGCGGCACATAAAAGGGGGCCGTGTTGTAGCAGTCGAGGGTTGTATCTGAAAGCACAAAGGAGTGTGGAAGAGGTACTGAGGGATAAAACCAAACAAATGCTCACTGTGACTTTTTTGACAGACATAAACAAACTAATTCAAAAGAGAGACAGCCAACCAGGAGGGTGGACACCAGAAAGGCAAGGACAGCCAACCAGAGTCTGGATAATTTTACTTTGTTGTTTGTTTGTTTTGTCTCTCCACATTTCAGTTAGCGTTTCTCTTTTGTTTGGACATTTTCTTTTGTTTGTTGTCCTGATTACCACGGTTTGCAGACACAAATAAAGGAAAAGAAAACAACTTGTGTCATATCATACCATTGTCTGGGCTTGATTATTTTTACACCTCCACCCAACTCAGCTATCTGTGACAATTCCTTTTTTTAATAATCAAAATTCCAGTTCAGCTCCTACATACGTTTTTGCAAAAGCAATTATTTTTGCTAACATTTCGGGTTCTAAAATCACTATTTCCAGCAGTGCAGTTCCTTCCTGTCTGTATTGGTCATACTTTAGGGCCCATGGGAAGCCTGTGGCAGGCATGCATTCTGGTTACCATGTGACTCCTTGTTCATTGGGACAATTCAGGCTTTTCCAATTGCAATGCATTCTGGTACATTCTACACCTCTTGGTCACTGTTCACAGCAGGACTACACTTCCCACAATCTTTTGGCGTGTAAGTTGAAGAGCCTAAACTATCCCAGTGTGTTCTAGTGTGCATGAAGTCATATGGTAACCCTGCCCGTGAAGGCCTGTTTCAGAGTCCTGCCCCATGCAGTCTCCCTTATTTTGAAAGCTCAGTGCTGACAGGTGTACATATTATAAAACACACACATGCAAAGAACAGAATTCTAAAAACAAACTTTATTATACAGTTCTGTGGGTGATCGTGTTCACAAAAACTAAGTATATTAAGTATTAATCCAAATACATGCAAAACATAAAACATTAATATATCTCTTTCATTTTTGCTTAGTGTAGTTTGTATTACTCCCGTTAGATAAAAAAAAAATCAAATACAGTGGCTAATGCAGCCTCCAGCGTTCAGCCACAAAACGGTAAAACTGCAAACAAACTACAATTCCCAGAATCCCGTACCAGTTTCTGTAGTCCCATGTGTGATGCCATAGGTCTGGCTGCCTCTGAGTTGTGATCACACAGGCATAATCTACTTATTAGATTCCTTCTTGCTTTGACATGCTACTTTCAATATGCAAGTTTAGGGTGAAATTATCAACACTCCTTATATATATACCTTGTTTTAGCATCACAAAAAAGTGCTACTTAACAACATGTTGTTCTCTTCATGTTTGAGTGTGTGAGTTATTGGAACTGAATTCACTACACTGGAAACCCCGTGTGTAGTACGGGGGGTGTAATGTGTTTATATTATAAAGAGGACGGAGAGCTTGATGCAAGACTCGATCAGACACAGGCACATTCATATTATTAAAACTGCTATCAGACTCTCCGGCGCCGTCACTGTGAGTGCTATTTGAACCACACTGGGTTTGTATTTATATTCATGTTGGGTTAATCGGAGATGACTATCGGCGGCCCGTCTGTAGTACTACCGGAGATTTTAATTGCACAGTTTGTACCGCTCTGTGCAGCGCCGTCCCGTTTGTAACACGGTACGTGAACTGCATTCTGCTAAACAAAACATCACAACAGCAGCAGCAGCGCCATCTACTGGACAAAACCCAGACATACACGTTGAAACAATGATCCAGTCCAATATCTACAAAGACTAAACAAGAAACTATTAGCGAAGCCCCGAAAAAGAAAATATTATACAAAACGGTTTAAAATCAAATGTTTTAGATATGATTTAGATATTCGAGTTGGATACCTCGGAAGCCGCGGAACTCCAGCGTTTCTCCGACAACCACTGATAACCCCTCCCGTGATGATCGGCGCTGCCATGACAACCCATGACATCACCCGCACAAGTTACAACACGGCGAGTCATTTTTTGTAGCGCAGTATTAACGTGTTATTGTTTTCACAAAATAACATCAATAAGATTATCAGATCACCTGCTAGTGTGTAATAAACAAAACCTCAAATATCACTGGATTGATACAGAGACAAGCCGTGGCACCAGCAAGAGATAAAAATGTATTTACTTATTTATTTGGTTAAACTTTAATCCAGCCTTACATTTTAACTTCTTGAAGTTACCACAGTGTGTCTGTGTATGAATTACTGACGAGTAATATTTGTGATTTGATTACTCTAGCAGATGAACTGATAATGTATGGATGTTATTTTGTGAAAACAATACAATATTAAAAAATAAATACAACATTTAATAAATAAATAAATAAATAAATTATACACCAAACTGTAGCACATTTCTTTAGTCTTAATATCATAACAAATATACTTATTATAAATACGTATCACCTTTTATTTGTTGGAAAACGGTCTGGAACTTCTAGTAAAGTATTTTTTTTTTTTAATACAGTGCTATTTGAGTTAAAATATTGTTTTCTTCAAAATTAAAATACCAGCAACGGTGTGTTAATTTAACGAAGCGCCTAACGCTGCTCGGAACGTTCGCATTTTTAAATCCTAACGGTCTCTCCTCAGCTGAGTGGAATGTTCACAAGCCGGTTGCCTAGCAGCGTCTCCCCCTCCTTCTCTGCCCCGCCCTCTCGCCTTCTCTCGTTGCTCCAGCTAGGAGTTCAAATTTAGCTTCGTTATATCTGCGCAATTTTTTCAATTTAGCTTATTAGGGGATTCGTGTTTTTAAGATGGTTCAGGTGCAGTCCGGACAGACTGACTGGAGCATCATTACAGTATACCGCACTGCGCTCAGCTTTGTGTGGCGGCTGATACACAAAATAATGAACGACTGTTAAATAAATCACATGTATTGCTTTTTAATGCTAAATATGTATCTGGTATTCTAAGTATTATCTACAATTAATAATTCAGCTATATTCATAATGTAATACAGTATTAAGACAGGGTCCAGTATTAGAAATAAATAAACACGCTTTAAGAGAAACAGCAGTGGTGTTTATTGACCATTCCCATACATTCTCTATATGTTTCTACATCGTGGTTGCACAGGGACAAGGGACTCAGTGATGTTAAAAAAAGAAAATAGAGCCCACAATTAACCAATATAGAAAGGAAGGGGGAGAAATGTATTGCCTGTGTGCAGTACCTTACACTTTTCTCTATTAAATGTCATTTGAAATGTGTCTGCCCAGTTCTGAATGCTGTCTAGATCACTTTGAATGTCCTCTGCTGCTGCAACAGTGTTTGCCACTCCTATTTGGAAATGCAAACACAAGTCAAAAAGGAAGTTAGAAAGGCCAAGAGAGATAGATATAAATGAACATTGCTAAGGGGGCTAAAACCAATTCCAAAATGTTTTTCCAATATTATAACAACAAGAGAACATTCAAAGAGGAGGTTAAATGTCTAAGAGATACAAATGGCAAAATCATAGATGAAAAAATAAAAAATAGCAAATATATTAAATGATTACTTTTCACAAGTTTTTACAAAGGAGGATACGGACAACATGCCCCACATGTCAACCTGTTCCTATCCAGTTTTAAATAACTTTAGCATAACAGAGGCAGAAGTGTTAAAGGGACTAGGAGCTCTTAAAATAAACAAATCCACTGGGCTGGATGAGATCCTCCCAATAGTACTCAAAGAAATGAAAGAAGTTATTTACAAACTGCTAACCGAGATCATGCAACAGTCTCTTGACACAGGGGTTGTACCGACAGACTGGAAAATTGCAAACGTAATACCGATCCACAAAAAGGGAGACAAAACCGAGCCAGGTAACTACAGACCAATAAGTCTGACTTCTATTATATGTAAACTTATGGAAACTATAATAAGATCCAAAATGGAAAATTACCTATATGGTAAAAGTATCCTGGGAGACAGTCAGCATGGTTTTAGGAAAGGGAGATCGTGTCTAACTAACCTGCTTGAATTTTTTTGAGGATGCAACATCGACAATGGATAATTGCAAAGCATATGGCGTGGTTTATTTAGATTTTCAGAAAGCTTTTGACAAAGTCCTGCATAAAAGATTAATTCTCAAATTGAATGCAGGTGGGATTCAAGGAAATGCATGCACATGGATTGGGGAGTGGTTAACATGTAGAAAACAGATTAGAGGAGAAAACTCAAAATGGAGCGAGGTAATCAGTGGTGTACCACAGGGATCAGTATTAGGTCCTTTTCTATTCCTAATCTACACTAAAGATTTAGATTCTGGTATAGTAAGCAAACTTGTTATTTACAACAACACAAAAATAGGAGAAGTGGCAAACACTGTTGCAGCAGCAAAGGTCATTCAAAATGATCTAGACAGCATTCAGAACTGGGCAAACACATGGCAACTGACATTTAATACAGAAAAGTGTAAGGTACTGCACACAGGCAATAAAAATGTGCATTATAAATATCATAATATGACACCTATTGAAACACAAGTGCAGCGCTTAGAACACATATACAAATAGAACTAATCCACTCTTCTATTAAACTGTGAACTTAGTGTTTGATTGAATCCATCTCTGTGTTTGTATAGCCTGGAAACAGGCATCAGTGCCTTGCATAGCTGCACACACTGCCATCATTCACACTGACCACAAGAGGGAGCCAGAGCACCACTGCTGTTTATAATGTAATAACAGCAGTAATAAGACAATTGACATAGGCATCAGTTACCTCCCCAGTCAGCCCAGTTCTCCCATTGTTAACACAAAGCTCCTCACATCCAGTCATCTAAACACTACAGTTTGGTCTGTGTCTGTATATGAGCAATACTGAAATTGAAGAAGGAATTTATGAAAAATACCAAGGAGTTTATGTTGACTCAGAAATGTCTTCATCTAGACAATGTGGGGAAGCTATAAAAAAGGCCAACAAGATGCTCGGATATATTGTGAGAAGTGTTGAATTTAAATCAAGGGAAGTAATGTTGAAACTTTACAATGCATTAGTAAGACCTCACCTAGAATATTGTGTTAATTTCTGGTCACCACATTACAAAAAGGATATTGCTGCTCTAGAAAGAGTGCAAAGAAGAGTGACCAAAATTATCCCGGGTTTAAAAGGCATGTTGTATGCAGACAGGCTAAAAGAATTGAATCTATTCAGTCGAACAAAGAAGACTATGCGGCGATCTGATTCAAGCATTAAAAATCCTAAAAGATATTGACAATGTCGACCCAAGGGACTTTTTCGGCCTGAAAAAAAGAAACAAGGACCAGGGGTCACACGTGGAGATTAGATAAAGAAGCATTCAGAACAGAAAATAGGAGGCACTTTTTTACACAGAGAAGTGTGAGGGTCTGGAACCAACTCCCCAGTAATATTTTTGAAGCTGACACCCTGGGATCCTTCAAGAAGCTGCTTGATGAGATTCTGGGATCAATAAGCTACTAACAACCAAATAAGCAAGATGGGCCGAATGGCCTCCTCTTGTTTGTAAACTTTTTTATGTTCTAGAAGCGGGAGTATTTAAATGCTGTCCAAGCCCACTGACATTAATTGATAAACTTGACCTTGTTATAATACAAGTTAATACAGACAGCACAGTGAGTCTTTAGAGCAAGGTCAATTCTAGCACATCATGATAATACAATACACACATTTGTGGTTTGTTTCCCCAGAGTTGGAGAGTAATTCATTAGTAGAAGTGAAGGATGAGAGATGGTCCAGGTTCAATAACCAGTTTAATGTAGGGAGCACACAGTAAAGTAAAAGCAGGGTTTGTCATAACACCTCCAGCATCTCATCATGCCTCTTGGTTTACCCACAATATGCAAGTAACAATTACCTTGGAAAGAGCAACGTGCTTCTGAACGGCTAAACCGATGACATTATAGAAACAATCAGGCACTTTCTCCTTTACTAAATATGCAATGCAGAAGAAAGAGGAAATACATGAATCCTCCCTTGCCTGTTAAGAGTTCTTTGTTGTCAATAAAAAAGTGCTTTTTGAATGATTTCAGTGGTGGCAGTTTGACAAGAATACATGTCATGTGAAATAAACCAGTCCAAAACGAGACATTGATGCTAATAGTTTTATTGCTTAAAAAGCTTTACAGAAAGAGACAGGCTTTTACCCAGTTTCATGTAACAGCAGATAGTGTTGTTTTGGCAGGACAGCATTTATACTGGTCAACAGTTGGAGCATTTGTTGTCATGAATGCAAATAAAGAGATTTTTAAATAATTGAGAGATGAAGAAAATCTCTATATAAACACAATGTTTTTGTCAGTCTGTGAACAAGGCCTGTCACGGGTCACTTGTGACATCACAGGGTGGCTGTGAGGAGCTGGGAGAAGAAAGGAGTCTACTGGTCAAACCTGACTCGGTGCAGTGATTATGAGCTGGGGCAAATCAATCAAGCACGCTCTCCAAGTAACGCTTTGTATATGTGCCCATGTGCAGCTGTGTTTCTATTCAAACATGTGTGAGCATGTGATCTCACTGAGAATCTGAGACTACATGTTAAATAAGGACACCTTTCCATACTATATATCCTTGAAGAGATTGACCAAATGCACAACAGAGAGCAGCTGTTTTAAACAAACTGGGAATGGCCTGATAGAAATAAATATGGGTGCTGTAGCTGTGTGTTTGGAGAGGGACCACAACAGAAAGGTTACAGCCATGCTACAAAAGAAGGTTGCTGGTGTGTTTAAGCTTTGCTTGCAGGTCTGCTGTCAGGTAAACTCCAGCACTGTGATCCCTGGGCGCTGCTGCTTCTCAGTAGTGCTGGCATCGCCTGCAGTGGTAGGTACGCCAGTCTGAAACCAATTGAAGACATTATCAGCAACCTGGGCAGAAAAGCTATTGTTCTGATCCATACCCTACAGAGCATTGCACAGCTAGGTAATGGGATTGTGGGGTGGTAATGGTCAGCATTGTCTAATAATATAGGCAATCAGTGTCACACTGAGCTGCAGAATTGAACTCCCTCCCATGTGTAGACAGCATCCTCCACACTCTTTGTATTGCACTCCTTTGAATTACAAATTTGAGTAAAGCTTTGTGTAATTCAGCATGCAATTTCACAATCCCAAAGGGTATGGAATCAACTGCTAAACTGTGGAGCCACCACAACCTCGCAATGTAATCCTATCAATAAAAAACACGGAAACCCTCTATACTAGTTCAAATGCCAAACATGCTTCTGAGGTTTTATTCAGAGCAATCCTAGATCAAAGCTCCTTTGTTTTAACCCCTGCTTTTATATTTTGTTTCACTGAAATGACAAAAGCATACTCACAGCGTGCGCAGCGGTACCCATGATGGTAGTAGAAATAGTAGTGATAGTGATGAGCTACACAAAAAAAGAAAAGATAATTAGGAACAGTCTATTTTTAACACAGAGCTTCTTAAACCCACTGCCTTCCACACTGTAGCCCAGAACTCAACCCCCTGAGCTACCCAGGGACAGTGGCCCAGTGGTTAATGAAAAGGGCTTGATACCAGGAGGTTCACATCCCGGCTCAGCCACTCACTCACTGTGTGTGACCCTGAGCAAGTCAAAACGTAAAACTGGAGTCCTATTGTAAGTGACTGCAGCAGCAGTTGTTGATGCATAGTACACCCCCTAGTCTCGAAGGCACTTTGGAGAAAAGCGACTGCTAAAAGACTAATGAATAAAAAAGTAATACTCAGATCCACAAGCATGCACATTGCCTTCCACTCTGCAGGGCACCACTTTCTCTAAACACTGAGCTATCAAACCCATTAACTCCTATACTACAGCCCAGCACTAACCACTAAACTGCTCAAACCCACTACCTTCCACACTGCAGCTTTGCACTCTAGTCACTGTGTCACTGAAGCCTCTCAGCAAAGCTACACTGATAAACAATTCATACCCTGATTGAAAATAATAAATAAAACCCACTGATTGCTGCATAAAATAAAGTAGAATCCATTTACTTACCATAGTAGCATCTGTACCTTACTGTGAAAGATACAAGTGATATATTGAGTTCAGTCCATTTGAAGTCACTGCAGTGGCTGCTTTGTACAAGAATGGGGCCTCAGTAGTGTATTAGAGAGCTATATATTTCAAAGGAGTGTCTCTCTATTTGTACATTTCTATTATTGGCAAAATCCAAAGCCAGGGCTCCTTCTTTATATCCCCTCCCACAGGATACAGAACACCTCACTATGTGAGTATGTATTAAATAAAGATGGCATTTCATATTAAGAGCAGCTAATTCATACTATTATACAATAATACCCCATTCCATATTCTCAACATCAGCTGTAGGAGGCCCCATTGTTAACATGTATTCATTTCTTGTGACGCGCACAGTACATGTGTATTGTATTGTAGTGTACAGTCACATTTTTATTAAAATATCAGATTCACACTTACCACGAGCACAGATGCTATAATCTGGAAATGAAATAAACATAGACCATTAAATACAATTTAAAAATATATATACAATTCATTTCTACATATTAATGTACCATAATAAAATAAAATACTTACAACAGTAAGCTGTTCCAAAGAAAAAGAAAAACAGAAACAGTGGTTATTGGATTTAATAGTTCACTTTATATTCATGTTTGAGTTCCATTTACTGGAATGTTATCTGTTCCTCTGAGAATATAGGTTGATTTTGATAGCTGTTACAGGCTTAATGAAGACACCAAGGGGCACATTTCAAAGTGTTTCCTCCAGTCTGTCCAGAACTATGAAACCACTCCATGGTAGAATATGTTGTAATACTGAAGTGTTTCTCAATGTCTTCAGTCAATTGACCTTCAGTCTACAATCCATGCAGTTCACCCAAACCAGGAGCCAGCTCCAGAGAGACACACACTTACTTCTGTAGTATCTTTTGGACAGGGCATCCTTCTTCACTACCATGGACTGTGTCAGGACCACTTCAGAATCCACTTCAGGAGACAGAAAGCACGTGAAGATCATTAAACAAACAGTAGATTGCATCCCTTCTATTTAAACACAGACCATGTTGAGGAACTCTCCAAATCTGGATTAGGATTTCAATGTACATTAAAGAAGATTGCTGAACAGTAAGGAGCTTCAGATTTCATTTTGTTAGAGTGTGTGTTACAATGTTTTCACCTGAGTTCAGGAGCTGCTCTTCAGTTCTAGTTGCCTGTCTTAGATATATGTACATAATGTAGGCTGAATCAGTCAAAGTGTCTTTATAGAAGAGCCAGTGACTGGATCACGCTTCCTTCTGCTTTCAATTCACTGCTATGCACTAGATGGTGATGGCACTTACTAACAGAAAGATATTTCAGTCTGCATTACATATGAAAAGAATCACACAGACTTATGCACAAAACAACTGTGGTCAACTATGAAAGGCGCTATATAAAATAAACATTGACTGATAAAAAGGTAAGGGAACAGGACAACCTTTTAGTCAAGTTATTATATCTCAGTTGGGCGATCCTTCTTACTGACATTTAAGGTGATCAATTAATACAATACGTCTTATTAAAGGTGCTGCATCAACACATTTAAATGCACATGTTAAATGCAAACAGATGAAATATTTTCAAAGTGTATATCCCTCAAGCTTTGTGTTTTCCTCTTCCACTTCAGTGTGACAGACAGACAGACAGACAGACAGGCAGACAGACAGACAGACAGACAGACAGAAACACACTCAACAGAAGAAGCTATAGGCCATCTGTACTCACTGTCAGCTCTTTTCTCCATCATATTGTCTCCTATCAGGTAAAACAGAAATAGGTTTATACAGTTAGACGTACATTAGGAAACAGATCTGGGCATTTTGTGTTAGTGCCAGTAGAGAAACAGCAGCTAAATGTGCTCAGATTCACTGGGGTTTGGCCTTAAGTCTATCATCTGTAATTCACAATGTGTTCCTCTTGAAGGTTTAACGTTGTACCCACACACTACCCAGACGTGCTTTTCAAAGGACTCACCCAACTCCCGCTCTCCTTTGAGTCCATCACTGTCCAGTTCAGCATCACTGTCACCTGAATCCTCTGCCTCTGGAACAGGGAGAAGAGAGCTTCATGAAGCAATGAAGGATTCCCTCCTGCAGTGCATAGCTTCATAGGACACTCAACACAGGGAGGCAGAGAGTGCCCTATTACATTGCAATGCAGAGCTGTGAGGTTTAACCAGGAGATTTCTGGATATACAGTAGCCCTTGATGTTATGCATGATTAGCGATGTTTAGTCAGGTTGAGTTTCTAAACAAATTGTGTGGTCTGTCCAGGACTGTGCTTTTTTGTCATTGCTTAACTTAAATCCTGCAAATAAGAAACTTTCTTTCTTTCTTTCTTTCTTTCTTTCTTTCTTTCTTTCTTTCTTTCTTTCTTTCTGTTTGTTTCTCTTTCTTTCTTTCTTTCTTTCTTTCTTTCTTTCTTTCTTTCTCTCTTTCTTTCTTTCTTTCCTTACCCAGCGCTCTCTTGTTCTCCAGTGCTCCTTCCTGCTCCTCTGAGTCTTCCAAAGTGTTGCTGAGATCTGTAAACACAGGCTGTGGTTACATTTTTAATGAGAGCAGTCCTGTGTTGTATCCAGTGCTATGAAAGGAATGACAGCATGGAATGGAGAATGCAAACGGACCGATTAGGAAAACTGGGATTTTTTAAAATTTTATTAAGATTTTTGTATCTGTATTGAAAACATGTAATTATGGTCATAAAATTCTGCACTTTTGTTAATAACTGCAACAGTGTAGAATAGTTGAATTAATATTATATAAATAAACCACTTTAAAGTGCCACATATTATATAAGGCAAGGAATTGTAATAAATCAACTTGCAGTAAACAGTTTGCATTTTTAATATCTCTTAAATAATTTATTATATTAAATCTGCTGTATAAAAAGTGGTTTGAATATTAGCACAATAAATGAAAGAGCAGGTCTATATGTTTCAAGGACATGTATATTTTGTGAAAAAGGTAAATCAAACTGAATGAACATTTTAAAATCTCAGTGTATTTTATTCACACCCTGCAATGGTTTATTGAAGAGATGAGCAGGAGGCAAGATCGACTCGAAGGGAAATTTCAAATGCAAACCTTGATTTGTCCCCCCCCCCCCCCCAATATATTTAAATATTTACTGTTTATGACTGTTTCATTTCTAATAAGTTCTTATAAATGATAAGAAACGATGAGTTGATTTGGCTATTCACGTGGATAAGCCACAGCTGCATTTTACAGTACCAGGGAATCCTTCTGGTCTGAAGCAGCCTCTTAATAAGGGGTCCCCATGGTGGGAGGTGGTTGATGCAACACATGGGAGTTTTCAAGTTCTTTAAATGCTGTGTCTTATTCTAGTGGAGTACAGGCTCATCAAATCAATCCCCAAACCTCAAACCTCTGTGTTGAGAAAATTGGATTGAGTTCTGGAAGAATGGATCTTACCCAGTTCTCTCTTGCTGGCCTGGTAACCATCATCTCCCAGCTCTTCAGAGTCCTCAAGGAGGCTCCTTGCATCTGCACACAGAGGAAATGGAGGGGGTGGAATCATTATTTTAAATGGCAATGTACAAATTAAGAACAAAGAAGGATATTCTTATGGTAAGTTGATTATTCAATGATGCAGCATTGAGGAAAAGCCTGCCTTCTCCACTATGTTATCTCATGGAAGACTGTCTGCTATCTCCCTACCCTTCTGTTATTCTGATGAAAGTCAGTCAATGCCATCTCTTCCCCCATTTATTTTACGTTGAAGGCAATCAATGCAATCCCTCCCTCCCTCCCCATGTTACTCAGAAGAAAGGCAGTCTTACCAGCCCCTGACAGAAGACATGCTGTCAGGACCGAGAGGAGAATGGCTCTTGTAGTCCAGGCTTTCATCTTGACAAGGTGCTGATGCTGCTTTTCCACTCTTCAGCTGCTCTGGTCCCTCCACCCTGCTCTGTTTTATACCCTCTCCCAGGCAAATGCACTCCTTCACCACTAAACCCTCATCAAGAACCCTTTCTTTTTCAACACTGTGATACTGTGTGATGCCCTCCTCTTCCAAATTTCCATACTTCACTTGAAAACTATTTCCTCTATACCCTATGATCCAAATCTATTGACACAGTGTCAGTGATCTCCATTGTTCTCTTAACACAGTGCAGAATCAGTGCTGGGGTCAGCAGGTGCAGACAGGGGGCCCCATATACAGTATTAAAGGCAAAAGAATGATTAGTTATCAGTCATGCAAAATGAAGCATTCTCTGGAATTTCATATCTACAGTACAGTACTGCAAACACCTGGCTCACAAACATGTTCATTATACCAGGTGTTGTGGTTGAGCTGCTTCTTTCATTAGCAAATCAGTCAGCTGCTGTACGGTGTGGAGTGCATGTTTCTTATTGAAACATTTCACAATTGTATTACTAAGTCTCTTTTTAGAAGGAAAAAAGTAGGATTGAAATACACAGTGGGTGTGAGAGAAAGACCTTGGTGTTGTGATAGACTCATTTCTACCAGCAACGGGGAAGCAATCATAAAGATGAAGACTAATCCCGGGGTTTAAAGGAACGAGCTGTGAAGAGGGTACTGAATTTGTTTAGCTTGAACACAGAACAATTAGGCAGACTTGACTGAAGTCTTTAAAAACTTGAAAGGTGTTGACAAAGTTAACCCAAACTAATACCTCAAGCATAGCACTGACACCAGGGTCAGAGGGCACTGTTGGAAATTAAGTGTGGATAGCCATAGGACAGAGGGTAGGAAACACCTTCTCACAGAGTATGGTGAGGGGATGGAATGGGTTACCAAGTCATGTTGTTAGGGCTGGGATCCTTTAAGACCCGACTTAACAGGTTTGAGATCAATCAGCTGCTGCACTGATGGGCCGAATGCCCTCCCTGGTTCTGTGTTCTGAATTCTGGATCTCCAGTGTGCTGGCATTGATTGGTAACTCCTCTCCAGAGTCAGTTGTTTTCCTTGTACACTCAACCAACCCTAAATATGCTGAGAGAACAGTTGAGGGAACTAAATCAATTCAGTCTGGAACAAAAAAAAGACTAGAGACTAAAGCTTTTAAAAAGTTGGAGTTAACTGTAGTCACTCTTTCAAGCACAGCAGAGAGACCAGGACTAGAGTACACAGTTATAAGTGGAGACAGACTTAGGACAGAGGTTAGGAGACACATCTTCTCAAAGTAAGTTACTTAACCTCCTTGTGCTCCGTCCTTCGGATGAGATGTAAAACCAAGGTCCTATTGGAAGTGACTCTGCAGCAGAAATTGTTGGTGTATAGTTCATTCCCTAGTCTGTGTAGTTGCTTTGGATAACAGCGTCTGCTAATTGACACATTTATTATTACACCCAGTGTCAAAAAGGGCTCGGGTTGACGTGCTCCTCCAACTGGGCAACATCCCTTGCAGTGGAGTTAACAAACAATCAACAGACAAGGGAACTGAATCTATTTAGCCTGGAACAAAGAAGGATTAGAGAAGACACTTCTCACAGAGTTGGGAGTGTTTGAAATGGGTCACTAGAATGGTGCTGCTGCAGAGTCATTAGGATGTCTTTAAAAGCCAACTAGATGAAAGCCAGGGATCAGTCAGCTACTAGAAAAGTATTGATGCATTAAATTCCCTGATTTTGTTCATAACTTTTCTTATATTATTAAATCAATGCCCTATTGTAAGTGACTGCATATAATGCACAGTTCACAGCCTACCTCTGTAAAGCACTGTGAGATGGTGGTCCACTATGAAAGGTGCTATATAAAAATAAAGATATTATTATTATATTATTACAAGCTAAAAAGATTATTATTTATTTATTTCTTAGCAGACACCCTTATCCGTCTTACAACATTTGGAATTCAAAGAGAAAGAATAAATATGGTGTTTAACTTGTAATGCAATATATGAACATGTGAGCCTCCACACCTTGCATTACACTCAAATGCAGGTGCATAAGCTTCTATATGAAACCAAAGGAGTAACTGCACCTGCACAGAAAACAGCACATACTCAAGTATAAGCGCATGCGTCAATTCCTAGTGAGTATACGGTAATAAAACTAAACCTGATCTCACTGCTAAAAATTACTACAGTACTAGCTTCAATAGTTCCTTTAAACAAACCTCTCCCAATTCCAATAATATTACATTATTAGTACATAAATAGGTTACTTTTTAATTAACCAACCATTAAGAACACAATGAACAATGTTTGATAGTTTTAATGAGCTCGTTGCTAACAGTTACTAGACTAAACAAGCAGCACTTCAAATGAAGCGTGACCACTGCTCCCACGGAACACCTGATTGTCCATTTCAAAGGAACTTTGATGGATATCACATCACTGATGCATGTGCTGAAATATGGAAATATAAAAAGCAAATGTGTCACCAGTAGTTCAATTGCTTTTTGAGTAATGGCTTCTTTCTTCCCACCCATCCATACAGGCCAGCTTTGTGTAGGGACCGGCTTATTGTTGATGTGTGATACCATTCCTGTTATTCTACATTGCAATTATCGGTTAACGCTGTGTCTGTGTTCCTATGAACAAAGTGAAGGAAAAGTCATTTTCATATGAACATCTTTTTATTCTACGTCCTGTACAAAACAAGCCTCAGTGCTGCTGGTCTTTCTCACCTCCTGTAGCCTCACACTGGAGCATTGCATCCACTTCTACCTCCCTGTCAATCACCATCATGACTGCCGTTCTGCCTTTGCATTGTTCTAATGCAAACATCCATTTCTCTACTGCAAACATGCTTAGAAACCAAGCCAGGAGACTTGCAGTCTTAGCAAAGTGTCTGAGGAATGTCTTTTTGTTACCTGATACTGTACTGTGAGAACGGTTTTGAAGGAAACGGTCAACGCAGAATACAAGTTTCAATGTGTCAAATACAATGAGCAGACAAGCGACTGCAGCAGGATAGCCTGCTTATTCTCAAAGCAGTTTCATTTAAACACGTGATTTACACAACTCAAACTTTTTAAAGTGCAGCAATATGTTTTTTGTACAAACTCCACCTGTGTAATAATCATTAGCAACAACACTGGAAGCTTACTTGTGCAACGTCACGTGAACTGTAGATATAAATCCAATAACATCCCTTGTAGTATTAAAATACATTTGTAATGGTGTGGCTCTCCCTATTGTATGTATCCTGTGCAAACTCATCTCTGCTCTTAAATAATAACCTGTATTAGTAAATGTTTATAAGCAATATGAGCGACCGTTTCCTAATTCCGTTTACCATCAGCTGAACAAAGTACTTTATTTAGAGACTCAATCTAGAGACTCAATAAAATGATACAATTCAGTTGACACTTTACTGTGTTGTATTTACTTCCTCCAACTTCAACCCTTAATTGAACTTGTGGAACCACTCGTGTCCAAAATCTTACAGCGGATTGGTGCAGGCAGGGTGCTGCTGCCGCCCCTTTATTCACACAGTGAGGTCTGGAAAGATCGTGTAAATGTGTGTGTGGAACAAGAAGGAAACAGGACTAAAGCAAAAGAACGAGCAGCGAATGAGCCGCGACTGTACCAAAGACAAACTCAACAGCACTGGAGCGGAATACAATGAAACCATTTATCTAACAATAGATTCGCAGTCAAACAGTTCAATCAAACACTGAAACCCCATGTGCTGCTGCCTGTATGTTGATATTAAATCACAAATCATTATTCTAACCCTCTGCAATATGGTCTGTGACTGTCTCAGTGGGACTCTATACAAGACATCACTTTACCAGAAGGATACCATTGAAGGCTCTTAAATTAGACTGGCTAAGATTTACCAATCTAGTACTTTATTAATTTCTAGACTACCTATTTAAATATATAAAATAATACAATGCCTTGATTAGACTCCTTCTAGCCAATATTAGGACAGAACTGTGTTATTAACAACGCTTATAATAATCAAACACTTTAAAACGTGTCCGAAGAGAAATTCTAACCAAGATCTTTCCAACAGAAGGTAGTTTAAGGTGCTGGATTGACCAAGCAATACCACACAATAAAATCAATCTTACCTTGAAATATTAAAGGCTGTTTAATGTCTGCATCTGCAGCGTTTATACACGCTCGCACAGCTTTCAGCTCGTTCTCTGATATTTCCAATCTCAGCTTCAGACTTTCATTCTCTTTCTCCTTTTTGTTCCATTTCCACTCTGAATTCAGTGAATTTGCTGCCGACAGCTTTAGTAATCGCACACAAGACGGTGTGTAGAGCCGCTTTCACTGCGTGCTCGATGGTAGAGGCGAGCTCGTCTTGAGCGACACGGACACACTGACGCGTCCATCTTCACTGGTTTGAGTTTCACACTGGTCTAGCGGAATCCTCTTTTCAATCAGAAACACCGCCTGCGGTTTGTATTTAGTAATATTTATTTTTTACTGTAGCCTTCCCATTCAAATATATTCATCACTTCTTCTGGTGTGATAAAGAAAGAACACAAACAACATGCTTTGCAAGGAGTAACTTTACTTTGGTCTTTCAGAATCGCGCAGAGCTCTGCTGGAGCTTCAACGCGTTTGTTTCTCAGTAAATCATCTCATTGAAAAGCTCGACTTGTCTGTAGCTGCGACTGACGCGCTCCGCTCTGTGTGTGAAATTCAACACAGAAAAGGGATGCTTTCCTTTTCACGGAACTCCGTGCAGGTAATAAACAAACACAAAAATCACTAATTATTAGAAAACATTTCATCCCAGCCTAAATACTTTAAACAGCAGGAGACAGCGTGTTGTAAAATCATCACTGACTGCAGCCACCTCTCCACACATGAACAAAACAAACCTCTCTATTTCCTGCACTGAAATGAAAGCGTCACTAGCAGAAGGCGGGTCTGGTTGGAACCATCGCGTATTATTGGCTGTAGAAACACTCTATCCCCAGCATGTGAGCCTGATTGGCTGTAGAAACACTCTATCCCCAGCACGTGAGCCTGATTGGCTGGCCTCCCTGTCGGAGGCGGTTATGAAACTGGATGCCAGAGTTCGCCATGTTGGCTCTTTCAGCGCTGTGTTCAATGCGATGCATTCAGGCGCGTTAAGTAAGTGAGTCGCTCAGAAAGCACACGGAGCTGAATTTAAATGACTTAACGCTCTGCTACAGGAGAGCGCTGAGCGACTTTTAAAAATGGAGAATAATAATGATTTGCTTGTTTGTGTTTCTGAGGTGATGGTTGATGAAATGGCCCCGTGTGAAGTTACTGTCCCCTGCTGGACCTCGCTGAGTTCGGCGCTCTGTTTGGACTGAACCTCATATCTGTCTGTGTTTAATACCGACAATACCGACGTTAATAATGAACATTATAAATAATATTAATACCACAAACCTAATAATAATACATTAACAACTATAAAACAGCTCTACATTTAAAAAGAAAAATGAAATTAAATAATACAAATTCGAAAACAACCATTTGTGGAGTAGAGGTTAGGGCTCTGGACTCTTGACCGGAGGGTCGTTGGTTCAAATCCCGGTGGGGACACTGCTGCTGTACCCTTGAGCAAGGTACTTTACCTAGATTGCTCCAGTAAAAACCCAACTGTATAAATGGGTAATTGTATGTAAAAATAATGTGATATCTTGTAACAATTGTAAGTCCCCCTGGATAAGGGCGTCAGCTAAGAAATAAATAAATAATAATAATTTTTACATTATTGTCTACATGCATCATCTCAGATAATTACAGTGTCATTTATCAGACCCTTCGGCGTTGTCTTTTGAAGAATTAAACCTGCCAGATCGAACGCAGGCTAACATTCAATTAATCAATCTATCTATTAATCATATATATTTTCTATCGCGCCCGATATGCGCTTCACAAAATCTACTTAAAAACAACAAAATATCTAATTGTAAGGCTGGTCGAACAAAATAAGTCTTCAGTGTAATTTTAAACAAAGAGCGCTTTCCACGATTTAAGATGCTTTAGAGAGACAGAATATTGGAATTGGCAGCCGAAACTGGGGGATAAAACTACCTGTGATCAAAGTGGGCAGAAAAGTTGCATACTTTGCATACCGTATTTGGGAGAAAAGAAAACGGATCATCTCTGATTTGCAACGTTTCCATGGTTCGGCCCGGCCACTGCCGTGTGTCTGGTTAAAACGATGTTCAGTTTTTTTTTTTTTTCTGCTGCTTGGTAATTCAGTCATGAGGCAGCTGTAGCAGAGTGGCGCAGCGGAAGCGTGCTGGGCCCATAACCCAGAGGTCGATGGATGGAAACCATCCTCTGCTAGCTTGTTTTTCTTCTGTTAGCAAACTAGTTTTTTTTTTAAATATTAACTGAAGCAATTAATTAATATTACATATCGTAATCAAGGATGATATAATGCGCAAAGATACTTGTCTCATAAGAGCTGAAATAAATTATAGCGCTTTGATATTATGTTACTAACGGATTGTTTAGAAATGTACGTAATTATATTACAACTATTCTAAAAAAGAATGTTATCTCGAAAAAGGAGGCTTGACAAGCTGAAATTGCTCAGCTGGGAGAGCGTTAGACTGAAGATCTAAAGGTCCCTGGTTTGATCCCGGGTTTCGGCAAACAAGAAGACGATATTTGTTTTGTATTATTTTGAACTAAAAAAACAGAGCACATTCATTCTTCAGCGTAATTGGATGAAATAACAGCGTATCAGAGTGCCATTTTCTAATGTGATTAAGAAATGCAAAAAACATCGTCCCTGGGTGGGCTTGAACCACCAACCTTTCGCTTAACAGCCGAACGCGCTAACCGATTGCGCCACAGAGACCAACCTGTTAAGCAGCCAAAGCATACGGGAGTGATGAGCAAGGCGAGATGCTGCAGAACGTGATCGAGGGAGCAGAACTCATCAGAACCTGAGATCACATCTAAGAAGAAAGCAACACGGGGCAGGAAAGTCTATGTAATCGATTATGGAAGCACAGCATATGTCGTTTTGTTAGATAACACCCTGGGAGACAACAGAGCAGTGTGTGTAAATAGCTACAATGGAAACCATATACTTACGACTTAATTTTGATACAGAACTGTGGTCATGTGTAATCTGTTTTCATTATGATAAGAAAACTACAGTTCCGTGGATTATATTTGGAATCTTTGGTTCTGTCATTCACTTTTTTCTCAAATAAGATGACAAATTATAGCTCAGTTGGTTACAGTGAAAGACACCTCGAAAAGTCAGCCCGGCTAGCTCAGTCGGTAGAGCATGAGACTCTTAATCTCAGGGTCGTGGGTTCGAGCCCCACGTTGGGCGTCCTTTTTAAATACATATTGAAGATGTTTCTTCGAGACAACGGAGCAAAGTCTGATTCTGTTCACATTGTATACAGTATTGCAACAAAATTACTTATTGGTCATTGTCAAATAGCAATTGCTATTGTAAAAAGCATGCATCGTTTCTAGCTATAACGAAATTGAAATAAATAATCTTACTTTTTTGGGTTGACTTCAATCCGTTTCTTTTTTTTAGAATTGTTTTAGCATCATTCATGGAGCATCAGTTGGTATGTGCGTAATAAACCCAATCGGGCCTTGATACGACCCCCTAGTGTGTGCTGAAATAAATAATGCGTTTTTCTACATTAACAAACGCAGCTTGTCAGAATGGCCGAGTGGTCTAAGGCGCCAGAGTCAAGGACTCTGTCTTTCTAAAGAATTGTGTGTTCTGGTCTCTGAATGGAGGCGTGGGTTCAAATCCCACTTCTGACAGTTGACTTTTACTTATTTTTAAAAATAATAAATTTCAGCACTCAATACCATTTTAATTTCCATTTTAAATCGGACTAAAATAGTGTTCCTAACACAGATTGCATTTTTGTTGTAAACAGACTACTTGTTAACGTCACTGAAAAATATTTTGTGTCCAAACATGTTATTTAACTTGATTGTTTTAAAATTCCAAATAACATATTACTTTGAAAAACATCTCCGTCGACCACTGGATCGTGGTCTCAGGCTGGGGCGTGGACCATTGAGAACAGTATAAACCATCTATTACTAGACGCAGCTTACAGGAGAAATGCCCTCCTTTAACATGCTAGGATGATCGACTTCGGCATTCTCCAACTGCTGTTTACATTTTCTAACACGTTATGAGGAAGAACAATATTTTGGTGTCCAAACATGTGTTATTTAATTTGATTGTTTTAATATTCCAAATAACATATTACTTTGAAAAACATATATTTTTTAATACAGTCCTATTTGAGTATTTAAAATATGGTTATATTCCAATGCCAGCAACGGTGTGTTAATTTAACGGAGCGCCTAACGCCGCTCGGAACGTTCGCATTTTTAAATCCTAACGGTCTCTCCTCAGCTGAGCGGAATGTTCACGAGCCGGTTGCCTAGCAGCGTCTCCCCCTCCTTCTCTGCCCCGCCGTCTCGCCCTCTCTCGTTGCTCCAGCTAGGAGTTCAAATTTAGCTTCGTTATATCTGCGCAATTCTTTACTAACTTTTACAAATTAGCTTATTAGGGGCTTCGTGTTTTTAAGATGGTTCCGGTGCAGTCCGGACAGACTGGTGCATCATTACAGTATACCGCACTGCGCTCAGCTCAGTGTGGCCGCTGATACACAAAATAATGAACGACTGTTTAAATAAATCACATGTATTGCTTTTTAATGCTAAATATGTATCTGGTATTCTAAGTATTATCAACAATTAATAATTCAGCTCTATTCATATTCAGAATGTAATACAGTATTAAAACTATCAAACTGACTGGAAACATGGAACACATTAATTGCGATCGATTCGATACCAATAGGATTACATAAGAGCTGTTGTGTATAGACAATGTCATAAACGCCGAAATGAACACGGACGGTCTTTATTAAGGGCTGAATCGTTTAGATGTTCGAGAGATCTAGGTGTACTGGACAAATCTACTGGATTTTTTCCAAATCGTAAGTGTACCGCCTGTGATAATACATTTAAAACTAAGAAAATGCACAAGCCATACAACGAAAAAAAAGAGTACAGTATCTTACAAGTGATTGTGCTTCAGCTCATGTCATTAATGTGATTTCTTGTCCTAGCCATTTGCAATATGATGGTAAAACTACTAGACAGTTACAATTGCGCATTAATGAGCGAACATAAAAGTTCAATTAGGAGAAAATATATTCATCCACCACTAGCAAGACATTTTGTAGATGCCAAACATTCCGTTTCAGATCTTAAATTCTGTGGCATACAAACATTTTCAAGATCGCAGTGGTGGTAATGTCACGGGTGACGAATGTGTTGATTATTATTTTATTCAGTGTTATCACTTATGATTTTTGAATTTTAATTGGATTGGTTTTCCTTTTTTTGCACAGTTTGTTAATTTGAATTATTGTTTTATTTTTGAGCATTAGATGCATTTTAATGTGTATTTGTTCACTTAACCATACGTCATCCACTCTCTGGTCCAGACCTCCTCTTAGGGCTCCTGTCCAGACGCCTGTTTGGGCAGCCCTCTCCATAGGGTGCTGCGCTTCAGCTGAAGTCCTCAGGAGAGATCCTGATATCCTGACATAAACCACGAACGCAAAGGTTCTTGTCAGTACCTCTTTTCAAATGTCTTCATTCGCCAAATTCCGCAGTCCTCCCAGAGTGAGTCTACGGAAAAAAATAACAAAACGAAACTGACACTGTCCGTGCACAAAAAAAAAACCCAACCATTCGCTGTCTAATCTCGTCTTCTTTATTTTCGTTTACTTCCCTCAGCTTCTCTCTCTTTCCTATTCCGGTATCTCCTAGTTCCATGCTCCCAGTCTCTTAGTTCCTCACCCTTTTTATACCTCAAAGCCCTTCTAATTCCAGGTGTCTACAGGTACCTGCAATTGTTTGGGGCGGGACCTGAGGTCCGTGTGCACAGTGCTTCTGATAAACAAAACAAAAAATACTTTAATTACGAACTCCGTTTCACCCGTGCACCAAACAAAACAGACAAATAATAATCAACACAGCAAAAACACAGTGCAAAGCAAACAGAAAATTATGAAAAGAAAAAAAAAACGATCTAAATAAAATATTCACACAATACTAATTAATACGTGCAGAAAATAAATAAATAAACACAGGCATATGATTCCCAGCCAATACAACTGTGTTTATGCCCACGTTTCAAATAATGAAATTTCTAAAAGCAAATCGTATTGTTTTATGTTTTCTTTACTTTAAAAGCTGAGAATCAAACACACTTCCGAAAACTTCATAGCCCTGCTGGCTACGAACAAGTATTGAGTCGTCTGTTTCCCATGACCCTGGTGATACCCCGTGTTTTCCTAGTATCAGCGTCGGCATTACCATGCGTTTGGCATGCTTGCTGTACACTCTAGCATTGCATAACAAGCTACCATTACAGCTGGACTTCGTGGCGCAACGGTAGCGCGTCTGACTCCAGATCAGAAGGTTGCGTGTTCAAATCACGTCGAGGTCAAAGCCGCCTTTGTTTTTATTCCGCACTATTTCATTTTTTAACGTGTTTGAATTTGACTGTTTCCGGACATTTATTTATACAATTTAGCCTATACAACATATTGATTGTATAGCGATCAAACAGATATTTATTGTATTGCGATTCATTTTTATGTTTTATTTGATACAGCACAATAAACTAAAGTGAATCCGAAATTACTGTTGACCAGTTGGGTAATAAAGTCATATTAACACTTCCTTGCATGAGATAGTGAAAATGTGTGTAACCTTTCAGTAAGTATTTTAAATTCATTTGGGAAGGTTTAAGATTGTGAAGAAGTTTAAATATGCTGCGTATTTGCGCATTGGGAACTTTGCATAATGACGTTTTTATTAATGACACTTTCTTACGGACAGTAGTCAGGGTGATGATACAAGACCAGAGCCAATACTTGCTATTTGCTTGTCCTTTCACTACCATATTCTATTGTGCTTGTTCAGAATACGCGTGAATCCTGAAAACATCTCGTTAATATTTAAACAAAGCCAGCAGTCACTTTATTGATCACCCTGTGGATTAACCGCTATTGGAATACAGATGATTGTGTTAAAGATGTTAATAGACTTTCTATGTACACGTTTTAGAGCTAAGCGTTTCTTGAGGCAGTTCAAGCGTGGCACTTTCAGGCAACCAGTTCCAGTGTTTGCCTTTTGGACTTACTCTGGAAGGAATACAAAAAAAAAAAAAAAAAAGCATTTGTTGAGAACCGCATTTGGGAGAAAACTTAACAGTTTCGAAAAGCATTTGTAAAGGCTTCGGATTCTATTATGGTGTTGCCGAGCTCTTGAACGTTTTTCATTACAGGTTTACTGGATTGCCAAAAAGAATGCTATCTCGAAACCTCAGTCTTGTCACGCCGAAATAGCTCAGTTGGGAGAGCGTTAGACTGAAGATCTAAAGGTCCCTGGTTCGATCCCGGGTTTCGGCAAACAACAAGACGATATTGGTTTTGTATTATTTTGAACTAAAAAAACAGAGCACATTCATTCTTCAGCGTAATTGGATGAAATAACAGCGTATCAAAGTGCCATTTTCTAATGTGATTAAGAAATGCAAAAAACATCGTCCCTGGGTGGGCTTGAACCACCAACCTTTCGGTTAACAGCCGAACGCGCTAACCGATTGCGCCACAGAGACCAACCTGTTAAGCAGCCAAAGCATACGGGAGTGATGAGCAAGGCGAGATGCTGCAGAACGTGATCGAGGGAGCAGAAGTCATCAGAACCTGAGATCACATCTAAGAAGAAAGCAACACGGGGCAGGAAAGTCTATGTAATCGATTATGGAAGCACAGCATATGTCGTTTTGTTAGATAACACCCTGGGAGACAACAGAGCAGTGTGTGTAAATAGCTACAATGGAAACCATATACTTACGACTTAATTTTGATACAGAACTGTGGTCATGTGTAATCTGTTTTCATTATGATAAGAAAACTACAGTTCAGTGGATTATATTTGGAATCTTTGGTTCTGTCATTCAATTATTTCTCAAATAAGATGACAAATTAATAGCTCAGTTGGTTACAGTGAAAGACACCTCGAAAAGTCAGCCCGGCTAGCTCAGTCGGTAGAGCATGAGACTCTTAATCTCAGGGTCTCTGAATGGAGGCGTGGGTTCAAATCCCACTTCTGACAGTTGACTTTTACTTATTTTTAAAAATAATAAATTTCAGCACTCAATACCATTTTAATTTCCATTTTAAATCGGACTAAAATAGTGTTCCTAACACAGATTGCATTTTTGTTGTGTGAGACTCTTAATCTCAGGGTCGTGGGTTCGAGCCCCACGTTGGGCGTCCTTTTTAAATACAAATTTAAGATGTTTCTTCGAGACAACGGAGCAAAGTCTGATTCTGTTCACATTGTATACAGTATTGCAACAAAATTACTTATTGGTCATTGTCAAATAGCAATTGCTATTGTAAAAAGCATGCATCGTTTATAGCTATAACGATATTGAAATAAATAATCTTACTTTTTTGGGTTGACTTCAATCCGTTTCTTTTTTTTTAGAATTGTCTTAACATCATTCATGGAGCATCAGTTGGTATGTGCGTAATAAACCCAATCGGGCCTTGATACGACCCCCTAGTGTGTGCTGAAATAAATAATGCGGTTTTCTACATTAGCAAACGCAGCTTGTCAGAATGGCCGAGTGGTCTAAGGCGCCAGACTCAAGGACTCTGTCTTTCTAAAGAATTGTGTGTTCTGGTCTCTGAATGGAGGCGTGGGTTCAAATCCCACTTCTGACAGTTGACGTTTACTTATTTTTAAAAATAATACATTTTAGCACTCAATACCATTTTAATTTCCATTTTAAATCGGACTAAAATAGTGTTCCTAACACAGATTGCATTTTTGTTGTAAACAGACTACTTGTTAACGTCACTGAAAAATATTTTGTGTCCAAACATGTTATTTAACTTGATTGTTTTAAAATTCCAAATAACATATTACTTTGAAAAACATCTCCGTCGACCACTGGATTGCGGTCTCAGGCTGGGACGTGGACCATTGAGAACAGTATAAACCATCTATTACTAGACGCAGCTTACAGGAGAAATGCCCTCGTTTAACATGCTAGGATGATCGACTTCGGCATTCTCCAACTGCTGTTTACATTTTCTAACACGTTATGAGGAAGAACAATATTTTGGTGTCCAAACGTGTTATTTAATTTGATTGTTTTAATATTCCAAATCACATATTACTTTGAAAAACATATATTTTTTTAATACAGTCCTATTTGAGAATTTAAAATATGGTTATATTCAAATGCCAGCAACGGTGTGTTAATTTAACGAAGCGCCTAACGCCGCTCGGAACGTTCGCATTTTTAAATCCTAACGGTCTCTCCTCAGCTGAGCGGAATGTTCACGAGCCGGTTGCCTAGCAGCGTCTCCTCCTCCTTCTCTGCCCCGCCCTCTCGTCCTCTCTCGTTGTACCAGCTAGGAGTTCAAATTTAGCTTCGTTATATTAGCGCAACTCTTTACTAACTTTTACAAATTAGTTTATTAGGGGCTTCGTGTTTTTAAGATGGTTCAGGTGCAGTCCGGACAGACTGACTGGAGCATCATTACAGTATACCGCACTGCGCTCAGCTTTGTGTGGCCGCTGATACACAAAATAATGAACGACTGTTTAAATAAATCACATGTATTGCTTTTTAATGCTAAATATGTATCTGGTATTCTAAGTATTATCAACAATTAATAATTCAGCTCTATTCATATTCAGAATGTAATACAGTATTAAAACTATCAAACTGACTGGAAACATGGAACACATTAATTGCGATCGATTCGATACCAATAGGATTACATAAGAGCTGTTGTGTATAGACAATGTCATAAACGCCGAAATGAACACGGACGGTCTTTATTAAGGGCTGACTCGTTTAGATGTTCGAGAGATCTAGGTGTACTGGACAAATCTACTGGATTTGTTTTCCAAATCGTAAGTGTACCGCCTGTGATAATACATTTAAAACTAAGAAAATGTACAAGCCATACAACGAAAAAAAAGAGTACAGTATCTTACAAGTGATTGTGCTTCAGCTCATGTCATTAATGTGATTTCTTGTCCTAGCCATTTGCAATATGATGGTAAAACTACTAGACAGTAACAATTGCGCATTAATGAGCGAACATAAAAGTTCAATTAGGAGAAAATATATTCATCCACCACTAGCTAGACATTTTGTAGATGCCAAATATTCCGTTTCAGATCTTAAATTCTGTGGCATACAAACATTTTCAAGATCGCAGTGGTGGTAATGTCACGGGTGACGAATGTGTTGATTATTATTTTATTCAGTGTTATCACTTAAGATTTTTGAATTTTAATTGGATTGGTTTTCCTTTTCTGCACAGTTTGTTTATTTGAATTATTGTTTTATTTTTGAGCATTAGATGCATTTTAATGTGTATTTGTTCACTTAACTATACGTCATCCTCTCTCTGGTCCAGACCTCCTCTTAGGGCTCCTGTCCAGACGCCTGTTTGGGCAGCCCTCTCCATAAGGTGCTGCGCTTCAGCTGAAGTCCTCAGGAGAGATCCTGATATCCTGACATAAACCACGAACGCAAAGGTTCTTGTCAGTACCTCTTTTCAAATGTCTTCAATCACCAAATTCCGCAGTCCTCCCAGAGTGAGTCTACGAGAAGAAAATAACAAAACGAACCTGACACTGTCCGTGCACAAAAAAACCCCAACCACTCGCTGTCTAATCTCGTCCTCTTTATTTTAGTTTACTTCCCTCGGCTTCTCTCTCTTTCCTATTCCGGTATCTCCTAGTTCCATGCTCCCAGTCTCTTAGTTCCTCACCCTTTTTATACCTCAAAGCCCTTCTAATTCCAGGTGTGTACAGGTACCTGCAATTGTTTGGGGCGGGACCTGAGGTCCGTGTGCACAGTTCTTCTGATAAACAAAACAAAAAAATACTTTAATTACGAACTCCGTTTCACCCGTGCACCAAACAAAACAGACAAATAATAATCAACACAGCAAAAACACAGTGCAAAGCAAACAGAAATTTTTGAAAATTATGAAAAGAAAAAAAAAACGATCTAAATAAAATGTTCACACACGATCTAAATAAAATATTCACACAATACTAATTAATACGTGCAGAAAATAAATAAATAAACACAGGCATATGATTCCCAGCCAATACAACTGTGTTTATGCCCACGTTTCAAATAATGAAATTTCTAAAAGCAAATCGTATTGTTTTATGTTTTCTTTACTTTTAAAGCTGAGAATCAAACACACTTCCGACAACTTCATAGCCCTGCTGGCTACGAACAAGTATTGAGTCGGCTGTTTCCCATGACCCTGGTGATACCCCGTGTTTTCCTAGTATCAGCGTCGGCATTACCATGTGTTTGGCATACTTGCTGTACACTCTAGCATTGCATGATAACAAGCTGCCATTACAGCTGGACTTCGTGGCGCAACGGTAGCGCGTCTGACTCCAGATCAGAAGGTTGCGTGTTCAAATCACGTCGAGGTCAAAGCCGCCTTTGTTTTTATTCCGCACTATTTCATTTTTTAACGTGTTTGAATTTGACTGTTTCCGGGCATTTATTTATACAATTTAGCCTATACAACATATTGATTGTATAGCGATCAAACAGATATTTATTGTATTGCGATTCATTTTTATGTTTCATTTGATACAGCACAATAAACTAAAGTGAATCCGAAATTACTGTTGACCAGTCTTCATTGACACAGTTGGGTAATAAAGTCATATTAACACTTCCTTGCATGAGATAGTGAAAATGTGTGTAACCTTTCAGTAAGTATTTTAAATTCATTTGGGAAGGTTTAAGATTGTGAAGAAGTTTAAATATGCTGCGTATTTGCGCATTGGGAACTTTGCATAATGACGTTTTTATTAATGACACTTTCTTACGGACAGTAGGCAGGGTGATGATACAAGACCAGAGCCAATAAACATGCTATTTGCTTGTCCTTTCACTACCATATTCTATCGTGCTTGCTCAGAATACGCGTGAATCCTGAAAACATCTCGTTAATATTTAAACAAAGCCAGCAGTCACTTTATTGATCACCCTGTGGATTAACCGCTATTGGAATACAGATGATTGTGTTAAAGATGTTAATAGACTTTCTATGTACACGTTTTAGAGCTAAGCGTTTCTTGAGGCAGTTCAAGCGCGGCACTTCCAGGCAACCAGTTCCAGTGTTTGCCTTTTGGACTTACTCTGGAAGGAATACAAAAAAAAAAAAAAAAAAACATTTGTTGAGAACCGCATTTGGGAGAAAACTTAACAGTTTCGAAAGCATTTGTAAAGGCTTCGGATTCTATTATGGTGTTGCCGAGCTGTTGAAAGTTTTTCATTACAGGTTTACTGGATTGCCAAAAAGAATGCTATCTCGAAACATCAGTCTAGTCACGCCAAAATAGCTCAGTTGGGAGAGCGTTAGACTGAAGATCTAAAGGTCCCTGGTTCGATCCCGGGTTTCGGCAAACAACAAGACGTTATTGGTTTTGTATTATTTTGAACTAAAAAAAACAGAGCACATTTATTCTTCAGCGTAATTGGATGAAATAACAGCGTATTAGAGTGCCATTTTCTAATGTGATTAATTTGTCATCTTATTTGAGAAAATAGTGAATGACAGAACCAAAGATTCCAAATATAATCCACTGAGCTGTAGCTTTCTTATTATAATGAAAACAGATTACACATGACCACAGTTCTGTATCAAAATTAAGTCGTAAGTATATGGTTTCCATTGTAGCTATTTACACACACTGCTCTGTTGTCTCCCAGGGTGTTATCTAACAAAACGACATATGCTGTGCTGCCATAATTGATTACATAGACTTTCCTGCCCCGTGTTTCTTTCTTCTTAGATGTGATCTCAGGTTCTGATGAGTTCTGCTCCCTCGATCACGTTCTGCAGCATCTCGCCTTGCTCATCACTCCCGTATGCTTTGGCTGCTTAACAGGTTGGTCTCTGTGGCGCAATCGGTTAATAGCTCAGTTGGTTACAGTGAAAGAAACTACGAAAAGTCAGCCCGGCTAGCGCAGTCGGTAGAGCATGAGACTCTTAATCTCAGGGTCGTGGGTTCGAGCCCCACGTTGGGCGTCCTTTTTAAATACAAATTGAAGATGTTTCTTCGAGACAACGGAGCAAAGTCTGATTCAGTTCACATTGTATACAGTATTGCAACAAAATTACTTATTGGTCATTGTCAAATAGCAATTGCTATTGTAAAAAGCATGCATCGTTTATAGCTATAACGATATTGAAATAAATAATCTTACTTTTTTGGGTTGACTTCAATCCGTTTCTTTTTTTTAGAATTGTCTTAACATCATTCATGGAGCATCAGTTGGTATGTGCGTAATAAACCCAATCGGGCCTTGATACGACCCCCTAGTGTGTGCTGAAATAAATAATGCGGTTTTCTACATTAGCAAACGCAGCTTGTCAGAATGGCCGAGTGGTCTAAGGCGCCAGACTCAAGGACTCTGTCTTTCTAAAGAATTGTGTGTTCTGGTCTCTGAATGGAGGCGTGGGTTCAAATCCCACTTCTGACAGTTGACTTTTACTTATTTTTAAAAATAATAAATTTCAGCACTCAATACCATTTTAATTTCCATTTTAATTCGGACTAAAATAGTGTTCCTAAAACAGATTGCATTTTTGTTGTAAACAGACTACTTGTTAACGTCACTGAAAAATATTTTGTGTCCAAACATGTTATTTAACTTGATTGTTTTAAAATTCCAAATAACATATTACTTTGAAAAACATCTCCGTCGACCACTGGATCGTGGTCTCAGGCTGGGATGTGGACCATTGAGAACAGTATAAACCATCTATTACTAGACGCAGCTTACAGGAGAAATGCCCTCGTTTAACATGCTAGGATGATCGACTTCGGCATTCTCCAACTGCTGTTTACATTTTCTAACACGTTATGAGGAAGAACAATATTTTGGTGTCCAAACATGTGTTATTTAATTTGATTGTTTTAATATTCCAAATAACATATTACTTTGAAAAACATATATTTTTTAATACAGTCCTATTTGAGTATTTAAAATATGGTTATATTAAAATACCAGCAACGATGTGTTAATTTAACGAAGCGCCTAAAGCCGCTCGGAACGTTCGCATTTTTAAATCCTAACGGTCTCTGCTCAGCTGAGTGGAATGTTCACGAGCCGGTTGCCGAGCAGCGTCTCCCCCTCCTTCTCTGCCCCGCCCTCTCGCCCTCTCTCGTTGTACCAGCTAGGAGTTCAAATTTAGCTTCGTTATATTAGCGCAACTCTTTACTAACTTTTACAAATTAGCTTATTAGGGGCTTCGTGTTTTTAAGATGGTTCAGGTGCAGTCCGGACAGACTGACTGGAGCATCATTACAGTATACCGCACTGCGCTCAGCTTTGTGTGGCCGCTGATACACAAAATAATGAACGACAGTTTAAATAAATCACATGCATTGCTTTTTAATGCTAAATATGTATCTGGTATTCTAAGTATTATCAACAATTAATAATTCAGCTCTATTCATATTCAGAATGTAATACAGTATTAAAACTATCAAACTGACTGGAGACATGGAACACATTAATTGCGATCGATTCGATACCAATAGGATTACATAAGAGCTGTTGTGTATAGACAATGTCATAAACGCCGAAATGAACACGGACGGTCTTTATTAAGGGCTGACTCGTTTAGATGTTCGAGAGATCTAGGTGTACTGGACACATCTACTGGATTTTTTCCAAATCGTAAGTGTACCGCCTGTGATAATACATTTAAAACTAAGAAAATGTACAAGCCATACAACGAAAAAAAAGAGTACAGTATCTTACAAGTGATTGTGCTTCAGCTCATGTCATTAATGTGATTTCTTGTCCTAGCCATTTGCAATATGATGGTAAAACTACTGGACAGTTACAATTGCGCATTAATGAGCGAGCATAAAAGTTCGATTAGGAGAACATATATTCATCCACCACTAGCTAGACATTTTGTAGATGCCAAATATTCCGTTTCAGATCTTATATTCTGTGGCATACAAACATTTTCAAGATCGCAGTGGTGGTAATGTCACGGGTGATGAATGTGTTGATTATTATTTTATTCAGTGTTATCGCTTATGATTTTTGAATTTTAATTGGATTGGTTTTCCTTTTTTGCACAGTTTGTTTATTTGAATTATTGTTTTATATTTGAGCATTAGATGCATTTTAATGTGTATTTGTTCACTTAACCATACGTCATCCACTCTCTGGTCCAGACCTCCTCTTAGGACTCCTGTCCAGACGCCTGTTTGGGCAGCCCTCTCCATAGGGTGCTGCGCTTCAGCTGAAGTCCTCAGGAGAGATCCTGATATCCTGACATAAACCACGAACGCAAAGGTTCTTGTCAGTACCTCTTTTCAAATGTCTTCATTCGCCAAATTCCGCAGTCCTCCCAGAGTGAGTCTACGAGAAAAAATAACAAAACGAAACTGACACTGTCCGTGCACAAAAAAAACCCAACCACTCGCTGACTAATCTCGTCCTCTTTATTTTCGTTTACTTCCCTCAGCTTCTCTCTCTTTCCAATTCCGGTATCGCCTAGTTCCATGCTCCCAGTCTCTTAGTTCCTCACCCTTTTTATTCCTCAAAGCCCTTCTAATTCCAGGTGTGTACAGGTACCTGCAATTGTTTGGGGCGGGACCTGAGGTCCGTGTGCACAGTGCTTCTGATAAACAAAACAAAAAAATACTTTAATTACGAACTCCGTTTCACCCGTGCACCAAACAAAACAGACACATAATAATCAACACAGCAAAAAACACAGTGCAAAGCAAACAGAAATTTTTGAAAATTATGAAAAGAAAAAAAAAACGATCTAAATAAAATGTTAACACACGATCTAAATAAAATATTCACACAATACTAATTAATACGTGCAGAAAATAAATAAATAAACACAGGCATATGATTCCCAGCCAGTACAGCTGTGTTTATTCCCACATTTCAAATAATGAACATTATAAAAGCAAATCGTATTGTTTTATGTTTTCTTTACTATTAAAGCTGAGAATCAAACACACTTCCGACAACTTCATAGCCCTGCTGGGTACGAACACGTATTGAGTCGGCTGTTTCCCATGACCCTGGTGATACCGAGTGTTTTCCGAGTATCCATGTTTGGCATGCTTGCTGTGCACTCTAGCATTGCATAACAAGCACTCACTATGCCAAGATTTCGTGGCGCAACGGTAGCGCGTCTGACTCCGGTTCAAAAGGCTATGTGTTTAATTCACTCGAGGTCAAAGCCTCGCTGCTTCAATAAAAAAAAAAAAATCATTTCCAAAATATCCTGACTCCCTGATTTTATGTTTCCAATCCAGGGATTTCTGTATCAGAAAAAGATCCGGGAATCCGTGATTGGATTCCCTAATTATTATCCGTAGATTTCCTTTGTTTACAGATGATGTAATTGGCATTGAAAAAGTGATTGTGAATGGTAGAGGTGGAGACCTACATACAAATGAATTCAATGGGAGTCTTTTTGGACACACACCCTGAATACACTGTCACCAATTGGGATGAGCGAGGAACTGGATTTGGTAGCTTTTTATCATTTAGAATTTGGCCTCCTTTATAATTTGGTTGTTTTTTCATTAATGTATGTAATATTTTGTTCAGTTATTTATAATCTATTTAATTAATAGTGATGCATTTAGAATGAGTTATTGAAAACCAATGAAAGGTGAATGATGCTTTGTTTAATACAGTATTGATGGCTGTGTTGTTGTATATGTTATGATCCACTAGACAGCATATTAAACAAGAAGAACAGTAAAGCCTGAATCACAATATTGCAGAGATGTGTATTATATACACTTTCAGCCTGATTTTCGCTGTTTGTGTCTGTGTGGAGTCTGGCTTTATATTTTTGACTGTGCAAAGCCAAAGGACTTTTGTGAGCGGGGCCACTGTTTAGAGGAGCAGCGCACGCCGCCTTCACTGGAACTTTGATTTGGAGTTTCTGGATGTTTTGCTTTGCTTTTTGTACACTGGGCTGTATGTCCTCCATGAGTTCCCATAGCTGGTAGTGTCACGTGAGTGTGTGTGTGAATAAATCCTGAGTGCCTGTGTCTCTGTGCATCCCTCTCTGCCTCTCACCTGCCTGCCTGCCTGTCTCAACCGCTGTGAAACACACACTTCTCACAAACTGGATTGAGAGATCTGACTTTTTATCTTGCTTGAAAAAAAATGAAAGGAAAGTACTTGTGATTGTGCAACCATTCTTTAAATTCAATTGTATATATTAACATGGTATGCACCTCAAATAGATGGAAGATTGAGTTTGTGAGTCGTCTTTATCCAACTCAGGTTATAACTTATAATAATAAAAATGAAGTTATCTCAATTTAAGACACATCATTTAAATGAGGAATTCATAAATTCATGATTGAATTCTTATTTTTTATTAAGGAGCAGCACATCAGCGTTATTGAAGGCAGTTTATTCTTCATTGTCTTGCCTCCTGTGTCATCCTTGTTACCCACCTGGTCTCCTTCATTCCTTATGTGTGCAGCAGCTCCCTGGCACACATGTCTCAACACTTATGGGCCAGTTCATTCTGAACAGGCAGATTTCTAATGCCCCTCCTAGAGAGCAGGAAAGCACTGAGAGGCAAAACTACAGGAAGGATAATCTAACTGTACTGTGAGTCACCCAACCCTATCAAGTCCCACCTGTGTTCACAGCTCAGTGTCTGTGACACTTATTGAAACAGAAGTGCAGCGCTTAGAACACATATACAAATAGAACTAATCCACCCTTCTATTAAACTGTGAACTTAGTGTTTGATTGAATCCCTCTCTGTTTTTGTATAGCCTGGAAATAGGCATCAGTACCCTGCCAAGCTGCACACACTGCCATCATTCACACTGACCACAAGAGGTAGCCAGAGCACCACTGCTGTCTATAATGTAATAACAGTACAGTAGAAACACAATTGAAATAGGCAGCAGTTACCTCCCCAGTCAGCCCAGTTCTCCCATTGTTAACACAAGACTCCTCACACCCAGTCATCTAAACACTACAGTGTGGTCTGTGTCTGGAGGAAGGAGCTGCTCACAGTGATGCATGCTGGGAAACACTGACTCTCATATCTCCACACTTGGCATTCATTTCCTCTTGATTCCACCCCTGGCAGTGAGGGATAGAAACAGATCCTCAACTTAACAAGAAACTCCTTTAGGATTTGACTTCATTTTAAACAAAGTAAATTAAACCATCAGACACAATCCTTCCTGACACACAACACAGACTGCAAATATTTACACTGACCAAAAGAGAAAGCCAGAACAGCCCTCCTTTTTATAATGTAATAACACAGTAATAAGACAGGTTATTAAAGCAGAACCCCAGACTGACAGGAATCCCAGTGCCATTATGTTTCTCCTGCCATTCTGACCCTTTCCATCCCAAAGGTGCCAGTGGGTAAGTAGTGCTGCCCTCAGTGCCAGTGAGAGCTCTTCAGTTACACTAGAAGGAACAGTTTGGACTCCAGATACAGTGTCTTTTACTGTTCCTGAAGGCTTTCTGATAGAGTGTTTGACATTGTGGATGAACTACCTACAGCATCGCAAGAGCCACTCAACAAAGAGCCAAACAAGGACTGGCAATCTCTACTACAGCAGGCTTAGTGTCATCTAGTGTTACTGAAGCCAGTGAGAACTTCACTGCACTTCAAACATGACGGTGCTGCTGTTTAATAAGCAGTACTGCCGCATTACACTTTAATGAGTGCATTAAGGACTGTGCTAATCAGGTTCCAATGCTACTCTTAATAGCTGGGCTCCATTGTATAGTCCCACTGTCCTGGAAGTGTTAATGCCAGGGCAGTTACTAATCTTGCTCTGTCTGAACACACAGTGCAAGTACTGCTTTAAACACACACTCCACACTTGACTCCATTCCAGCTGTGTTGAATGGAATAAGGGCTCAGCTGATTGGATCTCCTCATATGCTCCTATTAAAGCTGTTCTTTGTCTAGTCCTGCTGCCTTGGGAGTGTTCATTTATTTATTTCTTAGCTAAACTGCAAAACTGCTAAACTTGCTCTGTCAGAACACACAGCACCAAGCCTGTGTTTACACCACTGCTTGGCTACAAGTGGCTGCTGTGCCAAGGAAGACAATTTGCATAGAAAAGACACTTTGCATTGGCAGCACATGCTTCAGTGCTCTGGGAGTGTTTATAGCCCTGTGAGTTTAACACTTCATGATTGAGAGCTGTCCTTCATGGCAACAGAATCCACAACAACAATGACTTTTATCAGCATCTTCATCTGGGCACTTGTCATCTGCACTCAGGGTAAGAATCATTTAGAAAAACCTGTTTAAAGAAATATCTGTTTCTGGGACAATTCTTAATACATAACTCTTAGAAGTAAAATGGGGAAATGAAAAAATAAAAACTGTTTAAAATGTGATGTGTTTTTGTTGTTTAAATCAATAATGTTCTATAATTGTCTATGTTATTATTTATTATTTTCAGAATCCAGTGGACAGTATACTGTGACTCAGACTCCAGCAGTGAAATCTGTTCTCCCAGGAGACACAGTCGCTCTGAGCTGTAAAGTCAGCAGCGCAGTGTATGGTAATAACCACCTAGCCTGGTACCAACAGAAACCTGGAGAAGCTCCCAAACTCCTGATCTATTATGCAAGTACCCTTCAGTCTGGGATCCCAACTCGTTTCAGTGGCAGTGGATCTGGGACTGACTTCATTCTGACCATCAGTGGAGTCCAGGCTGAAGATGCAGGAGATTACTACTGTCAGAGTTTACACTACCCCAGCAGTAGATGGGTGTTCACACAGTGCTACACACTCGTACAAAAACCTCCCTCAGCAGGCCTTCACAGCGACTGCACTGCTGCAGCTGGGACCTACTGCAGGTGCTGAGGGTGAAGGCAATGAAATGGGACACGGCCTGTGGAGGAGCTCAACTGCACACAAATACACTGAGCTCAACAACAACACACAGTTACATGTAGGTATGGATTAAATATTAGTCCAATTAAACAAACTGATTTTGTTGTGACTACATGGTTATCTAGTAATATAGTGATGATACCATCTATTCTAAATTCAGAAACATCATTCAGTTATTCCAAGAACTGTAAAAATGTAACTCATGTTTTTCATATCTGATTCTCATATGAAGATGTCCATGAATCCTGAACTGGGTTGCACCAGCTGTGTGTAAGATCTTACTCAGCTTAGTTATAGCGTAAGTCTCACTAACTTTAATTTGACACATTACTACATTGACACTAGTTGCACCAGGTAAGATAGTTCTAACACAAGGCTTAGTTGTTGTTTAAAATGTATCCATACCTTTGAGTGGGTGTAATCTATTAGTAGAATCACATTTCCAGACGGCTCGGCAGCTGTTGCTGCTTCTCTTTCATGCTGATTTTAACAGAGTTTTTCGGCGTCAGCATATCTTGCGAGGCCGCATACATCCTCTTGACAGTTAAGATATTGACATTGATGCCGTTTTAGATGAGAGAATATTCTGATCACTGATTATGTGTGTGTGTATAATAGGTGAAATGTGAATACAAATAAAAATGTATTTACTGAAATGTACAATTCTTCATTCATATCACTGTCACATGTCATGTATATTTTGAACACATTAATAATATTCACTTGAATTCCCTACATCACAGATTCCCCACTAATTCAGTCTCATTCTAAATGGTTTGTTCCAATCGTTCTCAAAACAACATGTCAATACAAGAGCCATGTGTTTCTCAGTGAGCTGGGATTGCCATGGCAATGGAGTGTGATCAGTCACTGTGTGCACCCTTTCACACACATCAATTAATCAATCAATAAAGAAATCAATACATGAGTTTTCTACCTTTTCCCCTGGCTTGTTAAATATTAGCATGATTGAATTCATGAAAACGCACTCGTAGCAGTTCAAGGTATATCTTGGAAAGGCCTGTGAAAGACAGTGAAGTAGATGTTCCATTTAGAAGAGTAAGAAGCTGTCAAAATGAGAACAATGAAAATAAAAATGACAGGTCCATTACTTGTACAGCAGCAGCAACACATGGGAAGGTATAACACTAGGGTTAGGGGTAGGGCACTACATACCCTTTAATTCTCAATAGGATTGAAGTAATGTCACAGACAGAAACATTATTGTCAGTTCAGACAGACACACAGATTAGACAGCAGTGATATACTGAGAGCTTTGACTGGGGTAAAAATAGAAGAAAACATTAAAAGTGGCCCAACCCTATGAAGCCCCACTGGTGCTCACGGCTCAGATCTCATCTAACTGCCTCGGACAGGATTTATATAAAGGAAGGTGCTTTGCATACCTGTGCCTGCCTCACTGCTCTACACAACAGCTAGAATAACTGCGCTGCTCCATTGCTCAGGGTTTTTAAAGCTGACAGTTCAGCCCTTTCACAGTCACTGAGACACACAGGGAACATGGCTTCACTGGGGCTCCTCCTCTGCACACTGGCACTCTTTGCTCAGGGTAAGAAAGACTCATTATTATGAATTATTATTAATATCAGCGCTTCCTCAGCACACAGTGGAATGCAGTTAATGGACGAGGCTGTTGACTCGGTGGGTTGATGTTCTGTGTTTTTATTTTCAGAATCCAGCGGTCAGATTGTCCTGACTCAGTCCCACAGTGGAGTCTGTCTCTATAGGAGGGAGTGTCACTCTGAACTGCAGATCCAGTAGCTCTGGTTTTACCAGCAGACTAGCCTGGTATCTGCAGAAACCCGGAGGAGCTCCTAAACTCCTCTTCTCTTCACTGAATAGCCGAGTCTCTGGAGCTCCAGCTCCATTCACTGACAGCAGGTCAAGAACAAACTTCATGCTGACCATCAGTGGAGTCCAGGCTGAAGATGCAGGAGATTACTACTGTCAGCAGCACTATAGCTTCCATTCATTTGACCTCCGGAGACACACTGCAGATATTAACACTGACCGCAAGAGGGAGCCAGACCATTAAAATAGGCAGCAGTTGCCTCCCCAGTCAGCCCAGTTCTCCCATTGTTAACACAAGGCTCCTTCACACCCAGTCATCTAAACACTACAGTGTGGTCTGTGTCTGGAGGAAGGAGCTGCTCACAGTGATGCATGCTGGGAAACACTGACTCTAATATCTCAACATCTGTAACTTCCACCCCTGCCAGTGAATATTAAAGAATGTTAAAATGTCCCTTTAGCAGGGCGATGCATGCTTTCATAACATCCAGACTAGATTATTGCAATGCTATTTTCTCTGGTATTCCCAGATCTGTGTTATTGCAGCTTGTGCAAAACGCTTCTGCCAGGGTTTGAACAGGAAGTAGAAGACATGACCACATTACACTGGTATTGGCAGCCCTGCACTGGCTTCCTGTAAGGGTCAGGGTGGATTTTAAGGTCATGCTAATTAATAAGAAAGCATTAAATGGTTTGGCTCCCTCCTATCTAAATGATATTTTGATCCCATATGTACCTAGACGACCACTGCAATCCCAGGACTGTCCCTCAGATATTTTAGGGCCCCTGAACTATGGAATCGACTGCCTGTCTCTGTAAGGGAGGCACCAACTATTGCAGTTTCTAAAACCCGATTAAAGACATACTTTTATAATATATCGTTCACATCTTAATATTAGTTATTGTCTGTACAGTACTGCAGTTTAATTTATCTCTATATTGGATATTTTATCTGTTATTGCCTGTATGATTATTGACTGTTTTTATTTATTTATTCATTTATGTATTTATTAGTAAACAAAAATGACTGTTTTGTTACACTTTGTTACACACTGCCTGGAGACGATGTATTGTGAAGTGCGCTATATCAAATAAAGATTGATTGATGGATTGATACAGTGTGTCATTCCAACAGCATGGGAAGGGATTCCTATTGCAATTCCACAGCAAGAGGCACAGACTGCACTACACTCTGTGACCACAAGAGGGAGAGAGAGAGAGTAATAAAATTATGCTCTTTATTCAAGAGCAGTGGGGGGTTTCTGATTTTCAGGTGAAATATTTTTCTAAATTCGGGTGAATGTTTTTTTTTATTTATTTAATGAGTAAATAAGGTAAAATTGGGTAGATTTTGTAATAATTAAGAAAGAATAAATATTCAGGTAGAAATCATGTAAAAATGTACTTAGCGTCACCATTGCCAGCTCTTTCTGTATGCACTGCATTTGAATCACAGACAACTGAGTGTGCGTTTATTTATATACAGTCCTGCCTATTCAGGGAGGATTCGGGCTTAACCCTAATGCAGAGATAAGCTTTCGGGGGAGGAATCTGGTTAAAGCAAATAAAACCCTAAAATCAGAAGCCCTAGGTATATATGCTTTGTAGGAGGCTGTGTGGTCCAGTGGTTAAAGAAACAGGCTTGTAACCAGGAGATCCCAGTTCAAATCCCGTCTCAGCCACTGACTCATTGTGTGACCCTGAGCAAGTCACTTAACCTCCTTGTGCTCCGTCTTTTAGGTGAGACGTAGTTGTAAGTGACTCTGCAGCTGATGTATAGTTCACACACCCTAGTCTCTGTAACTTGCCTTGGATAAAGGTGTCTGCTAAATAAACTAATAATAACAATATTGTTAACCTGGGGTCCTCAGAGACAGTCCAGGGGGTCCATAGGTAAAAACTGGATTTGATTTCACAAAGTTTATGATGGATGTGTTAACCTGCATCTCTGATTTTAATGTTTTACAATTAATAATCATTTATACTGTGTAACAAAGCTACATAATCACAGATGCGGCTAGGATGAATTGTTTGAGAGAAGGGAGAAGAGAGAGAAATAGCTGTGTTTGTACAAACTCAACACAAAGAAAACTATCAGCTATTTTTTTTGTTTGCAAGATAAAACTTTTTTTCTGTTTATTTCCGAAAGGCAAATAAACTGCATCAGCTGAAAATGAGTTTAAACTTAAAAGCACTGCTTGACTAGAAGTGGCTGCTCTGCTAAGGAAGACAATTTGCATAGAAAAGACACTTTGCATTGGCAGCACATGGTTCAGTGCTCTGGGATTGTTTATAGCACTGTGAGTTTAACACTTCATGATTGAGAGCTGCCCTTCATGGCAACAGAATCCACAACAACAATGATTTTTATCAGCATCTTCATCTGGGCACTTGTCATCTGCACTCAGGGTAAGAATCATTTAGAAAAACACTTTAAAAAAAATCTATTTGTTGGACAATTATATAAATATTAAAAGTAAAACAAGGAAATTAAAAAGATGAAATGAAAATGTGATGAAATGTAATTTTCTATATTATTATTTATTATTTTCAGAATCCATTTTCAGTATACTGTGACTCAGACTCCAGCAGTGAAATCTGTTCTCCCAGGAGACACAGTCGCTCTGAGCTGTAAAGTCAGCAGCGCAGTGTACAATAACAACTACCTAAACTGGTACCAACAGAAACCTGGAGAAGCTCCCAAACTCCTGATCTATGATGCAAGTAACCTTCAGTCTGGGATCCCAACTCGTTTCAGTGGCAGTGGATCTGGGACTGACTTCACTTTGACCATCAGTGGAGTCCAGGCTGAAGATGCAGGAGATTACTACTGTCTGAGTGGACACAACCCCAGCAGTAGCTGGGTGTTCACACAGTGCTACACACCCATACAAAAACCTCCCTGAGCAGGACTGCAGGGGAACATTGTTCATTTTCTGATACTTAAATACAAGCTGAAAATAAAGTAAACCAAGCATTTTACTTCTCTTTCAATGAATGTATATATAAATAAATTCCATATTTAACTTCAAATTGTATTATTTCCTTTTTTTTCATTTTACTCTTTTAATGATTCCACTTCATCAGCAACACATTCTATATACAAACAGAATGATGTTTATATTTTAAAACAATTGAACTGTATGCATATTGAGATTGATTTATTTATGATCCACTGGACAACATATTAAAAAAGAAGTCCAGCAAACAGCAAAGCCCAGTATTGCAGTGATGTGTAGTTACACTGTCTGACTCTGTGGAGTCTAGCTGGATATTTTTCATTGTGTCAATCTGATGTGTTTTAATGGATTTTCAAAACTAATATTAATACATAAATGAATAACATTGAACTTGAACATATAGTTAAGATGAAAATCAAGACACAAATTACTGTTAATTACTATGAACAAACCATGTCTTCTTATGAAATAGAATTTTACACTTTATTCTTAATTATTGAAAACATGTTAACACTATATTGATATACTTCAGATTATAACTTATTTATAATAAAAAATAATGCATCTAACACTTATGGGCCAGTTCATTCTGAACAGGCATATTTCTAATGCCCCTCCTAGAGAGCAGGAAAGCACTGAGAGGCTAAACATAAAACTACAGGAAGGATAATCTAACTGTACTGTGAGTCACCCAACCCTATCAAGTCCCACCTGTGTTCACAGCTCAGATCTCATAGAACTGTCTGTGACACTTATTGAAACAGAAGTGCAGCGCTTAGAACACATATACCAATAGAACTAATCCACTCTTCTATTAAACTGTGAACTTAGTGTTTGATTGAATCCCTCTCTGTGTTTGTATAGCCTGGAAAGTCAAGCTGCACACACTGCCATCATTCACACTGACCACAAGAGGGAGCCAGAGCACCACTGCTGTCCATAATGTAATAACACAGTAATAAGACAATTGAAATAGGCAGCAGTTACCTCCCCAGTCAGCCCAGTTCTCCCATTGTTAACACAAGGCTCCTCACACCCAGTAATCTAAACACAACAGCATGGGAAGGGATTTCTATTGCAATTCCACAACAGTAGCATAGGCTGCACTATACTTTGTGACCACAAGAGGGAGGGAGAGAGTAATTAAATGATGCTCTTTAATCCAGAGCAGTGGTTCTTAACCTGGGGTCCTCAGAGACAGTCCAGGGGGTCCACAGGACAAAAACTGGAAACTTTTAACTTAACATTAGAAATGTGCAAAATCAAAATATTTGCTTCGAGAACGGATTTGATTTCACAACGTTTATTATTATTATTATTATTATTATTATTATTATTATTATTATTATTATTATTTATTTCTTAGCAGACACCCTTATCCAGGCGACTTACAGATACCTAAACATGATGGATTGTGGCAATATTATTATTATTATTATTATTATTATTATTATTATTATTATTATTATTATTATTATTATTATTATTATTGTATGGTAATATGTATTATTAGAAATTGAGGGTGGATGAAAAGCTGTCTGCCATTATTTGTGTCTGTTTGTATTTGTGTAGCCTGCTCTCATGGGAATGCATGACTGACGCTGCTGATTAGAATAGGATGACTCACGCATTTATATTTAAACTCGTTCAAAACACTAGCCGAGGGGTAATAGGATAATTGATAGTTATTTAACCCCTCAGCTTGTAAAGTATGAAAACCTACTGTTTACCACTGCAAGGGTGGAAGTGTCAGCGAGACGAGAGATGAGAGATGAGAGACGCGAGACGCGAGTCTGAATAAATCAAGATATATACAGTTGCTACGTATACTGGGAGTTGTAACCAGCATAATATTTCTGATCAATCATGTATTGTTCCGTGTTCTGTTTAAATTGTTTGTGATTTTGTTTTGTTTAAAAAGGTCTGTTTTTCATTTATAAATGCTGAGCGCAAACAAGCGCTCCGCTTCACCCGTAAATCCAGTCTGTCTGTGTCCATTACTTCCTGATTCTGACATCACCACTCAAGCTATCTGCAGCACATGGTGTCCTGAATGGGATAAACAGCGCCTCCAGGAGTCAGGACCTGGGAAGTACAGCTGCGTTTTTTTTTTTTGCTTTTTTGGAAGAAAAAAAGAAAGAAAGAAATAGGAAGAAGGCAGCAGCAACAGAGGGAAGTACCCTGGTTGTGTTGAGTTCAGGTCTACATTGTGGGCAAGTGGTGCCCTGGTTGTGTTGAGTTCAGGTCTACATTGTGGGCGAGTGGTGCCCTGGTTGTGTTGAGTTCAGTTCTACATTGTGGGCGAGTGGTGCCCTGGTCGTGGTTAGTTCGGGCACACATTGGCCATCTGCCCTACCCAATATCAAGGGGTGATGTTGGCTGTCCGAATGAGCCAGGGCCAGGCACCCTGGAAAACCTGGAACAGTCACAGACAAGAGCAGCAACACCAGCTTCAGCCGGAGGAACCACAGTCCGGGTGTCACTGCTGTGCTGATCCAGGGAATTCCAACATGGACTGTCCCTTGTACCCCCCGGACAGCCACTGCAGTTGTGCCCCATCTGTGGGGCTGGGCACTGTAGCCCGCTGCCCTGCCCACCAGGAGGGTGAGGAGAAAAGAAGGGGGGAAAAAGCCCCGCTGCTCTCTCCAATATCCAGGAGGGGGAATCCCGAGTGTCCAGAGCCCAAGAGGGAACAGCCTAAGCATCCAGAGCCCAAGAAAGGGGAGGCCCAGCGTCCAGAGCCCAAGAAAGGGGAGGCCCAGCGTCCAGAGCCCAAGAAAGGGGAGGCCGAGCGTCCAGAGCTCAAGAAGGGGAGGCCGAGCGTCCAGATCCCAAGAAAGGGAGGCCGAGCGTCCAGAGCCCAAGAAGGGGCATCCGCCTCTATGGAATTAAAAAAAATGTAAGCGGACGTGGCTGCAGAGGTACCCCTCTCACACAGATTCTCTGCTTTTTTGTCACGCAGACTCGTCTGCTTCAGTTTAGCAGGGCGGGGGTTGTGTGAGTCTTTCCGTTTATATATTGTTATGCTTTTGATATTGGTTAATGCAAATTGGCGGGAAGGAGCGTGATATAAAAACTGAGCGGGACTGTGGGCGCGCTCTTGTCCCCACTGCGATGTTAGGTAGGGAGTGTTGTTGAGTGATCAGTGCTGTTGTCATATTCCTTTAAATAAATTTAAAAAAAAACTACCATTGACAGTAAACTGGCTGAGTCCGTACCTTTGTGTTCATCGCTGGGGAAAGCAAGCTGCTGGTCTCTAGCCAACCTCTGACGATCTACCAGACTCATGCGGCAACCTGCCTTGGGTAAGCCAGGGAGTAAGTAGACTGAGATGGAGGGGCAGGTGGTAACAACTGTTGTCAGAAGCGGAGATCCTACCGAGATGGGCAAAACGGACTGAAGGCATTACTGGTGTAGTTACTCAACAGCCAGAATGAGCTAAAATTTGAGATACAGAATTGCACCAAGGCAGCACAACAGATGTGTAAACTTGAAATTGCAGAAACTGCAAGCCAGTTTCGCACCAAAATGGAAGAAGAGCACAGAGACATCACAGAGAAACTGGAAGGTTTTGAAAGCAAGCAAAAAGAAGGTCACAATACGGCTATGGGTGAACAAGATCAGCTGAGGGTTGAGCACTTGGAAAAGTGGCCGATTACAGCGCTGTCCAAACCCGCTGCACAACAGAAACTTAATCCGAGTAAATTCAATGGGAAAATTGACAGGGCCACATACTACCAGCACTTCGAGTCCATGAGTACTCTAAACGGGTGCACTGACGATGAGAAGCGGGCCCAACTTGCTATTAGCCTAGATGGTGATGCTATGACTGTGCTTACCTTGCTGCAAACGGAGGTGGTATCCGACTACAGTGGGCTGGTGGATATCTTTGCTCTGTGCTGCGGGTGATCACAGAAGGAACTTGCCAAAGCTCAATATGACACCAGGAGGAAAAAGCCAGACTAGTCCCTTGCTGACTTTGCCCAGGATCTACAACGTCTTTTCACTCTTTCATTCCCTGAGGTGCCGGAGAAATGCAGAGATGCCTTGCTCACTGACAAATGAATCAGTTTGCTTCGGGACCGTGAGCTGAGAATCCGACTGAAGAGAAGATCTTTTCCTACACTCATCGACGCACTCAATCGAGCAATTGTGCTAACCATGGCTCGCAGTACTAGGGCTGTAATTTTGAATCAGAGGTTTTCTCTAGGGTGTGTCAACTTCTGGGTGTGTGGAAGACACACACCACGTCATTGAGGCCTCAGTCTGATGGTATGGTGGAGAGGTACATACGCACTCTCAAAAACCAGTTACTCTGTTTGTAGAGCAGAACCAGCGGGATTGGGATACTCACCTCCCTTTGCTGTTGTTTGCATGTCGAACAGCTAAACATGAAATAACCCAGAGTGCACCTGCACTCCTGATGTTTGGAGAGGAGCTCCATTCACCACTGAGGCTGCTTTATGGAACCCCTGATACATCCCTATCTTTGAGGATCCCCTGGACTACCTGACAGCCTACAGCAGTCTCTTGAGTGGGTACACCAATTTGTAAGGAAGAACTTAAAATTGGCCGCTAACCAGGTAAAGTGACGTTATGATGTAAGAGCTCTGGCTGACACTGTGGTTTGACTCCCACTTCCTTTCACACTGCAGCCCTACCATGCAGCCACTCAAGAGCTACAGCGTTGGAGGACAACGCAGCTCTCAAGCAGCTCACAGGAAGCCTGCAGGTGCCCGGCCAGACCACAGGGGTCACTGGTGTGCGGTTTCAATGTATTAGGGCTGGCGCTATCCTATGTAACAGGTGCTGAAACCACATCCGTTCATCTTCCAGGGACAGGTTTTCGTGAGCCATTGTTTAAACTACTTGCAAATGTGCATAATCACGCTCTTAAGAACAGGTTAGAGGCTTCTATACCTGTCCTGTTCTGTGAAAAACAGGGAGTGTTCCACACTCTGGAGACTACTGGAAAAGGAGTGCATGTATTAAAACAATCTGGAAGCAACTGGTTTAACTTGCTGGGGTGACTAAACTTTTATTAGGTCATTGAGTCACACAAAGTTGCTCAAAGGACAATATAAATCAATTAGAATCTCTCAGCCAATTAAAATGCTGAATTCATGAAGATGCCAATATGCTTTTAGGGAAATTTTTCTGATCTTTACTCTTTGAAAATATTCACGGTAAGCTGAGTCAGCTGAGCCTGTCTCTTATGGCATGAGAATAACTCTCCACAACCTTAAAATAAGAAAACACAAAACAGCACAAACTGCACTACAATCTGTGACCAGAAAAGGGAGAGAGAGAGTAATACAATGATGCTCTTTAATTCAGAGCAGTGGTTCTTAACCTGGTGTCCTCAGAGACAGTCCAGGGGGTTCACAGGAAAAACTGGAAACTTTTCACTCAGCATTAGCAATGTGCAAAATCAAATTATTTGCTCAGAAAAGTGTTGATAGTGTTAAAACATGGAGTACGCACACAAACACATTGTTAATTCACCATTGTGCAATTTAAAGAACTATATTAAGGGTGGGGTTTGTTTCTTGTTTCAATTTGCAGATCGTTGATGGTTAGATAATTCATTGTAAATTTCACTTCATTAAGTGTATGTTTGTGGTAATGAGCTGGCTGTTTAACAATACCTGTATCGAATCATCTTCATCAATTGATTAATAACTATTAAGGTTTGTTTGGTTTGCAAATTGTAACTTATTTGCCAATCATTGATGTTGGGATATCTGATTGAAAACTTTACTTGATGAAGTGTATGTCTGTGATAATGAATTGTCTGCTTAACAAACCTGTGTTTAATCATGTTCACTAATTGGTATTAACGATATTAAGGGATTTGCTTTGTTTCTTTTAAACACTGAGGACGACTCTTTTGAGTCGAAACACGTCTGTTGTTTGAGGTTTTGGTCTCTGTTTTTAAATAAATGTAGAATGTTTGAAATATCACAATGGTGAACTAACCAGTTTTGTTTTCCTGCTATAAAGTGTAGCATTGACAGGAACACACCCTGATGTTTAGCTGTGGAAGCTGCTGTATGTGCAAGGACTTGGCACTATCAGTGTGAAGCTCTGTGTGGAATGCATGCTTTTATAGACTGATACAACCAATGCATCGCATTGAAAGAGGAAGAAACCATTCTGACTTCATTGTCAACCATACAGGACATTGTCAGTCAACGAGCAGACTGGGGTAACAGAGTGATATACTGTAAGCAAGGAGCGAGTCAAGTCTTGTGAGGCCTTTGTCTGCTCCTTGTCTGGTAAAGCAGGAGATGATGTTGAATGGGGTTACAGATTGATCTGCATCAGAAAATGATGCATGCAGCTCTCCGACATCCCCTGCCTGTGCGCACTGCTGTGTTTTGTGTTGTGTGTTGTTTTCAGAGCAGTCGTTGTTTATATTTGTATATATTTGTAATGATTGCAATGTTAAATCAATCATTTTTCACAGGTATTTATTGCACCGCGCACTTTAGTGTGCTTCTGGTGCTGAACGTTTCCTGCTGTGTATTAATCTGCTGCTAACATTCCATTTCTTTTTATCTGCAATAAAATAAAAGATTATTTTTTAATTGGAAGAGGCCGTGTTTCTGATCCCATCCTTGATTTGCTTTCAGAATAAAATAACCTGTAACTGTTTTATTTGTCCAGTGTCTTACACACTAATCTGGCGCAGACCGACTCCAAATGTGATTATGTATTTCAATTCTGCATAAGCCCTGCCTAGCGGGTGTTACAGTTACATAAATTGACTCTATAGAGTCCTAATGCAAAAAGAAAGAGCAAAAAGCAAGCTGGGAAAGGGGAGGAGGGTGTCAGTAAATATCCAGAGTGCTCTGAGGTTTAATCACAAAACACACAGCTGATAGGAAAGAGGAAACTCTCTCTGAGCCTCCAGCTCAATACAGCAAATCATGGAATAAAGAGATTCAGTGACAGCTAACACAGGAGCTGTTCTGTGTTCAAGTGAATAAAGTGCACGCATTAATTTGACCTCTGAGAGACACATTGCAGATATTAATACTGACCACACAAGGGAGCCAGAGCACCACTAACACCCCTGACTGCCCCCAACCCCCTCTCTCCTCCAGCCCCCCCCCCCCCACCGCAGTGCAGTAAGAAGGAGCCTGTGTGTATTCCTGCTGTCTGCTTCTCTCTGCAACCCCTCTCTCCTGTAGAATCTTCACCAGCCCTGTTGAACAGAGCCCAGTGGCACACAAGCCTTTATCAGAGCACTGCCACTCCCCACACTGGATCAGTGTCTCACTGTTTCTAAATGACATGTGGCATTGGACACTGCACAGGACACTGGAGTGTTAGAGTGGCAATCAGATGAAGCAGGAGCCTGGAGACGTGTCAGAAACATCAAACAGAGCCCTGACTGCAGCACAGACTGCAGATATTAACAGTGACCACAAGAGGGAGCCAGAGCACCACTGCTCTTCATAATAAAATAACAGTACAGTAATAAGACAATAGAAATAGGTGGCAGTTACCTCCCCAGTCAGCCCTGTTCTCTCTTATTGTTAACACAAGGCTCCTCACACCCAGTCATCTAAACACTACAGTGTGGTCTGTGTCTGGAGGAAGGAGCTGCTCACAGTGATGCATTCTGGGAAACACTGACTCTAATATCTCAACATCTACAACTTCCAGCCCTGACAGTGAATATTAAAGAATTTTAAAATGTCCCTTTAGCAGGCCAGCATTTTAAACACAATGATTCTCCCCTTGCTCTCCTCTCTGAGAGTTGCTGTAAGCTGTCTGTCCCACACCCCAGTTATTCCTGCAGACTCACATCACTGTGTGTCAGCATGGAGTTTACAGATTTGGGTGATGTTATGTGTAGACATGGTGTCAATTTTCATTGCTATTCAGATGATACTCAATTATATTCATCCCTTAAACAAGGTGACACCTCAATTGCAAATATCCTCACTATCTGTCTTGCCGACATTGGGCAATGGATGTCAAGGAATTATCTGTTTTTGAACTCTGATAAAACAGAGGTAATGTTATTGGGATCAAAAAAACAATTAAACAATACAAATTCAGATGTTATTGCAGTTGACAGCTTTCCATTGAAGTTGATATCTGAAGTGAAAATTCTGGCCAATTATTTTTACTCTCATTTCTCTCCCAATTTGGAATATCCTTTGTTTTTTGAAGCCCCTGTCTCACCGCTGCAACCCTCGCACTGACTCATGCTCTGTCAAGCTGACCTCTATTATTCACAATGCAAGCCCACAGCTAAGCAAGCAGACCTATCGCGTCGGAGGACAAAGCAGTCCGGTGACAGCACAGCCGGTTCGCAGGCGCCCGGCTACCCACAGGAGGCGCTGGTTTGCGGTGAGACAAGGATTACCCAGCCGACTCGAGCCCTCCCCGTCCGGGCGGAGCACAATTGGCCGAGCTGGGTGTAACTTTTGTCCCATATCTCTCATTCGAACCTCATATTATAAAAAATAACTGAAGTGTCCTTTTTTCATTTGAGAAATATTGCTAAGCTAAGGCGCTTTCTTTCCATGGAAGATGCAGAGAGGGTGATGCATACTTTCATAACATCCAGACTGGATTATTGCAATGCTCTTTCCTCTGGTATTCCCAGATCTGTGTTATCCCGACTGCAGCTTGTGCAAAACGCTGCTGCCAGGGTTTGAACAGGAAGTAGAAGACATGGCCACATTACACTGGTATTGGCAGCCCTGCACTGGCTTCCTGTAAGGGTCAGGGGGGATTTTAAGATCATGCTTATTACTTACAAAGCATTAAACGGTTTGGCTCCCTCCTCTCTAAATGATATTTTGATCCCATATATACCTAGATGACCACTGCGATCCCAGGACTGTCCCTCAGATTTTTTAAAGAACGCAGGTTCGAGAGCATTTGGTTTTAGGGCCCCTGAACTATGGAATCGACTGCCTGTTTCTGTAAGGGAGGCACCAACTGTGGCAGTTTCTAAAACCTGATTAAAGACATACTTTTATAATCTATCATTCACATCTTAATATTAATTATTGTCTGTACTGTACTGCATTTTAATTTATCTCTATATTGAATATTTTTATTATCTGTCATTGCCTGTATGATTATTGCCTGTTTTTATTTATTTATTCATTTATTTATTTATTACTAAACAAAAATGACTGTTTTGTTACACTTTGTTACACACTGCCTTGAGACGATGTATTGTGAAGTGTGCTATATCAAATCAGAGAGCGCTCTTTTAGCTTCATTGATCTGACTCTCTGGAACTCTCTCCCAGCTCTAGGGCGTACAGCTCCCACAATCGCTCGTTTCAAATCAACTCTCAAGACCCGCTTGTTCTCTCTGGCTTTCAATGCTCTTCAAGCCTGATATCTGTTATTAATCGTTGTCTAAATTGCTATTTCAGGTTTTTCACTCCATCTTATTTGTATAATTCTGTATGAAACACGCATCCACAATGTTTAGAAATCACATCCTAGTCTTGTATTTAATGTAATATGCTTGTATTTAATGTATTTGCATTGTTTTTTACTGTTTGTATTTAATGTACTATGCCCTGTATTACACTGTATTTAATGTATCATGCATTGTTCCTCACTATCTTGTAAAGCGCTTTGTGATGGTGCTCCACTATGAAAGGCGCTATATAAAATAAAGATTGATTAAAAAAGAATTTTGCAATTTGATATTATTGAGTTGCTGCTGCGTAATGTAATAACTTTACTTGTGTAGAAATGATGAAATTACAAAAACAAAATGATCATTTATTCACAAAAAAGCTTTTGAGAGTAAAAGATTCCACTCTGAATAGCAGCATTCACTTTCAATATGAGATTAGATCAAACATTTACAAAGTGAAAATACAAACCCCAGGAGGCAGGGAGAGAGGAGGAAGGGAGGCAGGAGGGGAGGATGGAAACAACTGCAAATGTGTCATGTTGACGTTCATCACTGAGCACAACATAAAAAGTACTAACAGACTGAGCTGTGAGAACTGCTGGAAACAGACACACTCTTTCTGTGATCCAGGAAGCTCACATTATTTCAGCTTGCTGCTTTATAGGGAAGTGTTCTGAGAAATCTTCCTGAAGTATAGCTTCACATTCATTTCAATTAATCTTCAGTGTCTTGATTTGGTGAAGTTGCACCTTGGCAATAAAACTGTGGCGCCGCAGAATGGTGCGCTGGGTTTGAGCTCCTCCTTGGCATCGTGTAATGTTGACTCAAGCACTTCCTTTTTATTGTTAGCCATCTATTGGTAGTAGTGTACAATTGTATCTTCATTATCATTGCCTTGTATTACCTGATAGAACAAGCAAGGTCTTGGTATGTGTCGCACTGGCCAAGGCAGCATTTCATCTGCCAGTTGCAAAGTGACCCAATGACCAGGAGATTTCCATTGGGGATATTTTGGCAAACCTATTTCAAACCATCTAGTAGCATCTCTGTGTTCTCATGGTAACGACAGACAGACAGGTTGCACGTGCACAGGGCGCAATGCTGCAGACTTTTTTTGATGTTCAGATTTTTACATCAGGATATTCATTCTTGAAGAGGCGGTGAGCTTCAAGAACCGTCATCAGGAGCACTTTTTTGTGCATTCTTTTTTTTGTGCATCCTCTCTTCTGATAGTGATACAGTCTTTTCATCCAGGCAGCTGACGGGACACACAATCAATCTCATAGAATGCACAAACCTGACATTCTGTTTCACTAACTTCAGCTCTTTGTGTGGAAGCGTGCTTATCTACCAGAGCCAAACCTAATTGAGTTGCCAGTTTCTTTAGCACGACACTTTTCTTCCTGGGGCTCTTTGGAAGTGCCCGGTTTACTCCACTTACTGCCTTCCCTAGTGACTGAGCTGAAAAGAGAACATTTGACGGTGAGTTTGTCAAATGATTCTCATTAAGTTGTGGTTCTGGTTCATGTCATTTTGAAAGATTTCTCCTATACTTTCTCATTGTTTCTTTGCTCTTTTGTGCTTCCCTTTTCTTCCTCCCTATACTCCACTTGCATGCTTTCTGCCGCTCTCTGTTCCTTTATTTCATCCCTACTCTTTTCTCTTCTCACATCCTTGCATGATATGCATGCATTCTTTCTGCTGCAGGTATTGGAAGCATTTTCTAACTTTAATCTAGATAAAAGAAAAACAGGGCTGATTCAGCCAATTAAAACACTGAATTCAATACATCTTTTAGAGGAATTTTCATGATCTTTACTTCTTTTAAATATTCATAGTAAGTTGAGACAGCTTCTGAATGGCTTCTGAACGGCAAAGAAACTGCATCAGCTGAAAATGAGTTTAAACTTAAGAGCACTGCTTGGCTAGAAGTGGCTGCTGTGCCAAGGAAGACAATTTGCATAGAAAAGACACTTTGCATTGGCAGCACATGCTTCAGTGCTCTGGGAGTGTTTATAGCCCTGTGAGTTTAACACTTCATGATTGAGAGCTGCCCTTCATGGCAACAGAATCCACAACAACAATGACTTTTATCAGCATCTTCATCTGGGCACTTGTCATCTTCACTCAGGGTAAGAATCATTTAGAAAAAAAAAAATATAAAAAAATCTATTCGTTGGACAATATGTGTTAAAAATTAAAATGGGCAAAATGAAAACAAAAATTATTGAAATCCAATGTCTTTTCATAATTTAATTAAATAATTTACTATAATTGTCTATATTATTGTCTATTATTTTCAGAATCCAGTGGACAGTATACTGTGACTCAGACTCCAGCAGTGAAATCTGTTCTCCCAGGAGACACAGTCGCTCTGAGCTGTAAAGTCAGCAGCACAGTGTTCAATAACAACTACCTAGTCTGGTACCAACAGAAACCTGGAGAAGCTCCCAAACTCCTGATCTATACTACAAGTACCCTTCAGTCTGGGATCCCAACTCGCTTCAGTGGCAGTGGATATGGGACTGACTTCACCTTGACCATCAGTGGAGTCCAGGCTGAAGATGCAGGAGATTACTACTGTCTGAGTGCACACTACCCCAACAGTAGAGATGTGTTCACACAGTGCTACACATCCGTACAAAAACCTCCCTCAGCTGGACTGCAGGTGAACATTGTTCATTTTCTGATACTTAAATACAAGCTGAAAATAAAGTAAACCAAACATTTTGCTTTTCTTTCAGTAAATGTATATAAATAAATAAATTGCATATTTCACTTCAAATTGTATTATTTACTTTTTTTCATTTTACTCTTTTAATGATTCCACTTCATCAGCAACACATTCTATATACAAACAGAATGATGTTTATTTTTTAAAACAATTGAACTGTATGCATATTGAGATTGATTTATTTATGATCCACTGGACAACATATTAAAAAAGAAGACCAGCAAACAGCAAAGCCCAGTATTGCAGTGATGTGTAGTTACACTGTCTGACTCTGTGGAGTCCAGCTGGATAGTTTTCATTGTGTCAATCTGATGTGTTTTAATGTATTTTCAAAACTAATCTTAATACATAAATGAATAACATTGAACTTTAACATATTGTTAAGATGAAAATCAAGACACAAATTACTGTTAATTACAATGAACAAACCATGTCTTCTTTTGAAATAGAATTTTACACTTTATTCTTAACTACTGAAAAAAATGTTAATACTATATTGATATACCTCAGATTATAACTTATTATAATAAAAATAATGCATCTAACTTTAAATAAAAATAAATAAATGAGGAATTCATACATTGCTGAGTGAATTCTTATTTTTTATTAAGGAGCAGCACATCAGCGTTATTGTAGGCAGTTTATTCTTCATTGTCTTGCCTCCTGTGTCATCCTTGTTACCCACCTGGTCTCCTTCATTCCTTATGTGTGCAGCAGCTCCCTGGCACACATGTCTCAACACTTACGGGCCAGTTCATTCTGAACAGGCAGATTTCTAATGCCCCTCCAAGAGAGCAGGAAAGCACTGAGAGGCTAAACATAAAACTACAGGAAGGATAATCTAACTGTACTGTGAGTCACCCAACCCTATCAAGTCCCACCTGTGTTCACAGCTCAGATCTCATAGAACTGTCTGTGACACTTATTGAAACAGAAGTGCAGCACTTAGAACACATATACAAATAGAACTAATCCACTCTTCTATTAAACTGTGAACTTAGTGTTTGATTGAATCCCTCTCTGTGTTTGTATAGCCTGGAAACAGGCATCAGTGCCCTGCCAAGCTGCACACACTGCCATCATTCACACTGACCACAAGAGGGAGCCAGAGCATCACTGCTGTCCATAATGTAATAACAGTACAGTAATAAGTCAATTGAAATAGGCAGCAGTTACCTCCCCAGTCAGCCCAGGTCTCCCATTGTTAACACAAGGCTCCTCACACCCAGTCATCTAAACACTACAGTGTGGTCTGTGTCTGGAGGAAGGAGCTGCTCACAGTGATGCATGCTGGGAAACACTGACTCTAATATCTCAACATCTGCAGCTTCCACCCCTGCCAGTGAATATTAAAGAATGTTAAAATGTCCCTTTAGCAGGCCAGCATTTTAAACACAATGATTCTTTCCTTGCTCTCCTCTCTGAGAGTTTCTGTAAGCTGTCTGTCCCACACCCCAGTTATTCCTGCAGACTCACATCAGTGTGGGTCAGCATAGAGGTTACAACATGTCATTCCACCAGCATGGGAAGGGATTTCTGTTGCAATTCCACAGCCCAGCAGCACAGACTGCACTACACTCTGTGACCACAAGAGGGAGGGAGAGAGAGTAATTTCACAGCCTAGAAGCACAGACAGGGAGCTCACATTATTTCAGCTTGCTGCTTTATAGGGAAGTGTTCTGAGAAATCTTCCTGAAGTATAGCTTCACATTCATTTCAATTCATCTTCAGTGTCTTGATTTGGTGAAGTTGCACCTTGGCAATAAAACTGTGGCTCCGCAGAATGGTCCACTGGGTTTGAGCTCCTCCTTGGCATCGTGTAATGTTGACTCAAGCAGTTCTTTTTATTGTTAGCCATCTATTGGTAGTAGTGTACAATTGTATCTTCATTATCATTGCCTTGTATTACCTGATTGATAGAACTAGCAAGGCCTTGGCATGTGTCACACTGGCCAAGGCAGCATTTCATCTGCCAGTTGCAAAGTAACCCAATGACCAGGAGATTTCCATTGAAGATATATTTGCAAACCTTTTTCAAACCATCTAGTAGCATCGCTGTGTTCTCATGGTAACGACAGACAGACAGGTTGAACGTGCACAGGGCGCAATGCTGCAGACTTTTTTGATGTTCTGATTTTTACATCAGGATATTCATTCTTGAAGAGGCGGTGAGCTTCAAGAACCGTCATCAGGAGCACTTTTTTGTGCATTCTTTTTTTTGTGCATCCTCTCTTCTGATAGTGATGCAGTCTTTTCATCCATGCAGCTGACGGGACACACAATCAATCTCATAGAATGCACAAACCTGACATTCTGTTTCACTGACTTCAGCTCTTTATGTGGAAGCGTGCTTATCTACCAGAGCCAAACCAAACTGAGTTGCCAGTTTCTTTCCCACGACACTTTTCTTCCTGGGGCTCTTTGGAAGTGCCCGGTTTACTCCACTTACTGCCTTCCCTAGTGACTGAGCTGAAAAGAGAACTTTTGACGGTGAGTTTGTCAAATAATTCTCATTAAGTTGTGGTTCTGGTTCATGTCATTTTGAAAGATTTCTCCTATACTTTCTCATTGTTTCTTTGCTCTTTTGTGCTTCCCTTTTCTTACTCCCTATACTCCACTTGCATGCTTTCTGCTGCTCTGTTCCTCTGTTTCATCCCTACTCTTTTCTCTTCTCACATCCTTGCATGATATGCCCGCATTCTTTCTGTTGCAGGTACTGGAAGCATTTTCCAGCTTTAATCTAGATAAAAGAAAAACAGGGGTCTGTTTCAGCCAATTAAAATACTGAATTCAGTACATCTTTTAGAAGATTTTTTCATGATCTTTACTTTATTTCAAATATTCACAGTAAGTTGAGACAGCTGAGCTTCTTATGGTATGATAATCTTTAGCAGCACAGACTGCACTACACACTGTGACCACAAGAGAGAGAGTAATAAAATGATGCTCTTTAATCCAGAGCAGTGGTTCTTAACCTGGCTCTGGTCTGACGCCACCCACTCCGGCCGTCTTTGTGACACGTGGTGTCCTGCGTGGGATCTACAGCGCCTCCAGGACTCAGACCAGAGCCAGGAAGTAAACAGACAGAGATGTGGTTTGGTGAAGCTGGTCGCGTGATCGCGCTCAGCATTTAATAAACAGAACAGAAAATAAAAGGTTGGAACAGACAAAAACACAGGACACGGCACTTGCGCTAAAATAAACAGACAAACAAAACGTACTAAACACTTAAAACGGACAGACAAACAAACACGGTGAGTGAAAACACTTTAACTATTCGCTTTTATAATTTACAATTACCTCCGTCTCCAATCCCGTTCTCCACTCACCGAACACCCAACCCTGAGTGAAAGAAATGTGCATCTATATATACTGTTGTGCTGGGATTCAATTACTAATTAATTATTCACTTGAATCCCAGCATGTGAATTCATTCTGTGCAACCCCGTGCTCACATATTACATTTAACCAGCACGTGAAGTGATTTGTGCTCTCCTCGTGCCTAAATACAAATCTACACTTTTTAAATACACGTGAAACACAGACCCATTTACATCCCGTGTACCAATGACTATACACCAACATTAACACACGCACGCAACATACAACATATAACACACAAATGCACATAGGGGCGGGGCACATTGCCACAGTCTCCAAGGCGTTTTTACCAAGTTTCCCTGCTATCTTTGCCTTTGGGACAGCAGGGACACCAAGGCGCACTACCACAGGCGGGACTGGCCACAGCGGACCGAGTTCTCTGTGGGGAGGAACAACGTCAAGTGGGAGCCACTGGTGGACCCCCGGAAGGTGCTGATGCCACCACTGCACATCAAATTGGGCCTTATGAAACAATTTGTCAGAGCTCTAGATAAGGAGTCGGCAGCCTTCAAGTACCTTCAAGACTTCTTCCCTAAGCTGTCTGAGGCAAAGATCAAAGCTGGTGTCTTCGTCGGACCACAGATAAAGAAGATCCTGGAGTGCTATGAATTCCCCAAGAAGCTCACTAGTAAGGAGAAAGCGGCTTGGAACAGCTTTGTCTCAGTGGTTCGGCGCTTCCTGGGCAATCACAAGGCCGAAAACTATGTGGAGCTGGTTGAGACTCTGGTGAAGAACTACAGCACAATGGGCTGAAGGATGTCCCTCAAAGTCCATATCCTTGATGCTCATCTTGATAAATTCAAGGAGAACATGGGAGCGTACTCAGAGGAGCAAGGCGAGCGCTTCCACCAGGATATACTGGACTTTGAACGCCACTACCAAGGACAGTGTAACAGGAACATGATGGGAGACTACATTTGGGGGCTGATTCGTGAAAGTGATTTACAGTATAATCGTAAATCTCAAAAAACTACTCACTTCTAAATCTTTTGTAGTCATTTTTGTATTACTTTAGTATAAATACATGTTAATTTGGATTCATATGTTGTTTTTTTCTGACTTTATGTGAACGAAAAGACACAAATAGGTAAATTTCAAAATATCACTGTCCTGGTCACAAAAGCAAAGTTTGTGGGGAATAATAGCCATTTTCTATACTTTTGAGGCATAAGCAATTAGGAAATAATTACTACCCAGGAACAAAAATTGTGTTACATAGTGTAACCAATGAAAGGTGATTGATGCTTTGTTTAATACAGTATTGATGTATATGTTACTGGTATAGTTTTATTATCAGTTGATAATTAAGTGGTTCTGAATTACTGTTTAAAATCAGGCTGTTTGTGTCTGTGTGGAGTCTGGCTTTATATTTTTGACTGTGCAAAGCCACAGGACTTGTGTGAGCGGGGCCTCCGTTTAGAGGAGCAGCGCACGCCGCCTTCACTGGAACTTTGATTTGGAGTTTCTGGTTGTTTTGCTTTGCTTTTTGTACACTGGGCTGTATGTCCTCCATGAGTTCCCATAGCTGGTAGCGTCACGTGAGTGTGTGTGTGAATAAATCCTGAGTGCCTGTGTCTCTGTGCCTCCCTCTCTGCCTCTCACCTGCCTGCCTGCCTGTCTAAACCCCTGTGAAACACGCACTTCTCACACACTGGATTGAGACTGTGTCATCCTTGTTACCCACCTGGTCTCCTTCATTCCTTATGTGTGCAGCAGCTCCCTGGCACACATGTCTCAACACTTATGGGCCAGTTCATTCTGAACAGGCAGATTTCTAATGCCCCTCCTAGAGAGCAGGAAAGTACTGAGAGGCTAAACATAAAACTACAGGAAGGATAATCTAACTGTACTGTGAGTCACCCAACCCTATCAAGTCCCACCTGTGTTCACAGCTCAGATCTCATAGAACTGTCTGTGACACTTATTGAAACAGAAGTGCAGCGCTTAGAACACATATACAAATAGAACTAATCCACTCTTCTATTAAACTGTGAACTTAGTGTTTGATTGAATCCCTGTGTTTGTATAGCCTGGAAACTGGCATCAGTGCCCTCCAAGCTGCACACACTGCCATCATTCACACTGTCCACAAGAGGGAGTCAGAGCACCACTGCTGTCCATAATGTAATAACAAGGTAATATGACAATTAAAATAGGCAGCAGTTACCTCCCCAGTCAGCCCAGTTCTCCCATTGTTAACACAAGGTTCCTCACACCCAGTCATCTAAACACTACAGTGTGGTCTGTGTCTGGAGGAAGGAGATGCCCTCAGTGATGCATGCTGGGAAACACTGACTCTAATATCTCATATATTAATTTCCCTTTGTTTCCAGTAATATGGTGTGGCGGAGTGTCCCGCCCCTATTTATTATTATTTGTATTTTTGTTTGCGGCGCGGGTAAAAGTGCCGCGTCTTTTATTATTATATTTAAAAACCCCGTGAGGATGCATGGCTGATCAGCTACTGATTATTTAACTAGCTGACAGTCATGCATCCTTACCAAATGCTTGCAGACTCTGGCCGAGGGATAATAAGATAATTACCAACTAGTTAATCCCTCGGCCAGAGTATATAAACCTGCAGCTCTCTGCACTTGTTGCTGAGTGTAGAGGAGAGTACGGGAGAGCGGAGAGAGAAAGCAACATTGGAAAAACAATTGCTAAGACGTGCTGGATTTCCCAGCACATCACTTACTTGTTTGTTTGTTGATTCGTTTGGCCCTCGTGCCCTTTTGTTTTGTGTTTTGTTGTTTTGTTTAAATCTTTTGTTTTGTTTGTTTATTAAATACGCTGAGTGCACTAGCATTCAGCTTCACCCGCCCATCCACTGTTTTGGTGTCAGTTACTTCCTGGTCCGTGACGTCATCCACTTCACCACTGCGAGCCAGTCTGTCACATATGGTGTCCTGCGTGGGACCAACAACGCCTCCAACAGCCGGACCAGGAACGGCAAAGGAAGTTTTTTTTTGTGTTCGTTTTTTCGAAGTGTTTTTTTTTGTGGGAAATAAATAAATAAATAAATACAAATAAAATAAAAATGGAAGGCTGGAGAGACGGGTGCAGGGACCTGGAGGAGCTCCTCGGCAGGCTGGAGGACCAAGGCTGGTGCCTTGCCTGCGGGGTGTATGGGCACACGTTGGCTGTCTGCCCCTTCCAGGAAGAGGAGGAGGAACCAGCCCAAATGAGGAAGGTGAGGAGAAGGAGGCAGAGAGGGGGAAAAGTGAGGAGGAAGCAGAGGGAGCCAAGGTGGTGCACCATGTGCATTGCCTATGGGCATGAGGACGAGGACTGCCCAGAGCAGGAGCCAGGGGATGAGGAGCCCGCACGTCCTGCGCCTGAGTGGGAGGAGCCCGCACGTCCTGCGCCTGAGTGGGAGGAGCCCGCACGTCCTGCGCCTGAGTGGGAGGAGCCCGCACGTCCTGCGCCTGAGTGGGAGGAGCCCGAACGTCCTGCGCCTGAGTGGGAGGAGCCCGAACGTCCTACGCCTGAGTGGGAGGAGCCCGAACGTCCTAAGCCCAAGAGGGGGGAGTCGGTGCGTCCACAGCCCAAAAGGGAGGAGTCGGTGCGTCCACAGCCCAAAAGGGAGGAGTCGGTGTGTCCACGGCCCAAAGAGAGAGAAGTCGGGGCTTCCACAGCCCTAGGACCCAAGCTGCAGTCCCAAGAGCCAGAAGGGGAGGAGTTACAGGCTCAACCCCCTGAATTTTTCTGGGGGGGAGAAGGGCAGGATGCTGGTGTCCCCCAGCAGCCTCTATTTATGCTGCTGAAGGGAGCACGGCACACACCAGCCCAGCCGCCACAGCAGAGGGAGCCAGCACCGCCACAGCCTCCCTCTGAGTGGCCAGCATCCGCCCCATCGCCTCTGCCTCCACCACCACCAGGAGCAGAGCAGCAGGAGCTGCTTCTGTCTCCACCATCACCAGGAGCAGAGCAGCAAGAGCTGCCTCTGCCTCCGCCACCTCCACCAGCAGAGGGTGAATGCCTGCTGGTTCTGCCTCAACCGTCGTGGGAGGACTTCTTGCCCCTCCCACCTCCACCAGCAGAGGGTGAATGCCTGCTGGTTCTGCCTCAACCGTCGTGGGAGGACTGCTTGCCCCTCCCACCTCCACCAGCAGAGGGTGAATACCTGCTGGTTCCGCCTCAGCCGTCATGGGAAGGACTGCTCCTGCCGCTGCCGTCGCCTCCCGAGGGTCCGCTGCCGCTGCCGTCTCCTCCCGAGGGTCCGCTGCCGCCACCTCCAGAGGGTCCGCTGCCGTCGCCTCCCGAGGGTCCGCTGCCACTGCCGTCGCCTCCCGAGGGTCCGCTGCCGTCGCCTGGGGTCGCCAGGGATCCTGCTTCGCCTGGGGTCGCCAGGGATCCTGCTTCGCCTAGGGTCATTACACTATGGCCGGAGCCCTACGGAGGGGAACGGACGGCCATGAAGAAAGGGGGAGAGGTCCATAGACCAGCTCCCCCAGCCGCACTTTCGCGGCAGGAGATTGTGTGGTCAGAGCCCCACGGAGGGGAACTGCTGGCCGTGAAGAGGAGGGGTAAGGTCAGGAGACCAGCTCCCCCAGCCGCACTTTCGCGGCAGGATAGTGTGTGGAGGGAGCCCCGGAAGAGGGAGCTGCCGGCCACGAAGAATTGGGGGGTGCCAGAAATTCCACCATGGCCACCCCCCAGAAGCAACTTGCTTCCCCCTCTTCCAGGACATTGAGACTGAGGGGGGAGGTGGCCGAAAAGGCCATGTGTGCTGCGCACAAGGGGGGGCATGTGTGGCGGAGTGTCCCGCCCCTATTTATTATTATTTGTATTTTTGTTTGCGGCGCGGGTAAAAGCACCGCGTCTTTTATTATTATATTTAAAAACCCCGTGAGGATGCATGGCTGATCAGCTACTGATTATTTAACTAGCTGACAGTCATGCATCCTTACCAAACGCGTGCAGACTCTGGCCGAGGGATAATAAGATAATTACCAACTAGTTAATCCCTCGGCCATAGTATATAAACCTGCAGCTCTCTGCACTTGAGGCTGAGTGTAGAGGAGAGTACGGGAGAGTGGAGAGAGAAAGCAACATTGGAAAAACAATTGCTAAGACGTGCTGGATTTCCCAGCACATCACTTACTTGTTTGTTTGTTGATTCGTTTGGCCCTCGTGCCCTTTTGTTTTGTGTTTTGTTGTTTTGTTTAAATCTTTTGTTTTGTTTGTTTATTAAATACGCTGAGTGCACTAGCATTCAGCTTCACCCGCCCATCCACTGTTTTGGTGTCAGTTACTTCCTGGTCCGTGACATCATCCACCTCACCACTGCGAGCCAGTCTGTCACATATGGTTATTACACCAAAACTGTGTAGGCCTACTGAATGCTTTTCTTAAGTTAAAGTGAGTACTAATCATGGGATTATGAAATAGAGCTTTTGTTAAACAAAGCAAGGACCACACCAGCTAGTGTTGAATAGTTACCCACAACATAGAAATGTTTGGAAATAAGTACACTCGTAAATACAGCATGGTGGAAAATAAAGCTGCCTCTTTTTGGCTAGCTCATTTCAAACAAGGAAACATGACATTGTTATCAGCTCATTCGTATGCACACACATTTACACAGACACAGCACAAGCACAGACATGAGGCTTCCAAATTAAAACACAGACACAACGAAACACCAACAGTGCTCTGCTTTTGACATCAAACCTGCACCCATGAAATGTTTGTACCATCAATACAGAATTAATAAGGCATGACATTTTACAGCTCTGAGATTCTGACAAACTTCCAACATGTGATGTTTATCGATACCAGATGTTGAAATGTTGACGGTTGTGTGCAATGAGACATGGTTAAGGCTGGGCGCTTGAAGGGTCATCAGTAGGGACATTTGATACCTTGGAGTAGAGGGAGTGACAGAACCTTCACCTTCAGTTCCAGGGTGTAGTGGTTAGAACTATGAACTCTGAATCCAGAGATCCCAGTTCGATTCAGGAAATGAAGCGTGTGCTTGAACAAGTGAAATGAATGCAGATTTCCATGTCTGAGGTGGGAAATGCATGTTTTGTTTCATTTGCAGAAATGTCCCGTAGTTCATTTTGGAGTGGTGCATGGTATGGGAAATACATTACCATGCTGAAAGCCTCTGCCGCAGGTTTGAAGTAACTTAGAGCAGAAAATGTATGTTTTTTCGTCTCAAACAGTACGACCTAAAGTGAGATTGGACAAACTACTGTAGTTTTACCTAATAATAATAATAATAATAATAATAATAATAATAATAATAATAATACATTCCTATTTATATAGTGCAATTCATGTGCAATACGGCTCAAAGCGCTTTACAAACAGATTAAAACAGAAAAGTAAAAAGTACAATTATTAAAAGCAGAAGTAAGAACAAAACTCAAACTAAAACATGCTGATATTAAGAAAAAGCAATATTTTAAAATATGTTTTAAATCGAGATTTAAAAATAACACTTGAGGGTGAATCTCTAATAAAAGCTGGTATAGAGCTCCAGAGTGTGGGAGCATTAAAACAGAAAGCAGCCTCTCCCATCCTTTTACGATTCACCCTCGGAATACACAGGAGACCAGCATCAGCAGATCTAAGAATGTGTTCCGGCTGGTATGGAATCAGCATGTCATTCAAGCAGACTGGAGCCAATCCATTCAATGCATTAAATACTAGTAATAAAACTTTACAATCAATCCTATAACGCACAGGAAGCCAATGCAATGATGCCAACACAGGAGTAATGTGAGCCCTTTGTTTTGTTCTCGTTAGTATTCTAGCAGCTGCATTTTGCACAAGCTGCAGGTGTGATAGAGCATGACATGTAAATACAGAAAATAAAGCATTACAGTAATCTAATCTAGAGAAAATAAAAGCATGTACTAATTTCTCAGCATCACACAAGGACAGAAAAGATCTAACTTTAGCAATATTCCTCAAATGATAGAAAGAGACATTGGAGTTTAACAAACCTAAATCAATGTTTGTCGACTGCATCTGTTGCTTAGAGGCTAAAAGTAGGACTTCTTTCTTATCCTGATTTAACTGTAAAAGACACCCAATTTCTACTATCAGCAAGACACTTGAATAAGACATTGATAGCTGTTATTGCACCTGGTTTAACAGATATATACATCTGTGTATCATCTGCATAGCTATGAAAATTCACCCCATGTTTCTGAATAATCTCCCCAAGTGGAATCATGTATAAAGAGACTCACATGGGAGCAGGAATGGAGCCCTGCGGCACACCACATGTAATACTGGAGAATCCAGATGCACATTCTCATAAGGCAATATTGTCTATTCGATAAAAATGATTTGAATCCTGCAGGAAACCTTCACAATACCTGCAGGCCTGCCGTGAATCCTGCAGGATACCTTCACAATACCTGCAGACCTGCCGTGAATCCTGCAGGATACCTTCACAATACCTGCAGGCCTGCCGTGAATCCTAATAATAATAAAGTTGTCAAAACTGCAGATGTACTCTATGTATGCTGCAGTTACACTGCAGTTTATTTATCACGGCTTCAGCAGCATAGTTAACTTTCTCAAAGTGCTGTAGTTATGTTTAAGCTATTTGAAACTTTTTTAGGTAAGTGAATATTTTTTTTTTTGTACAAAACGCCACATGTGTAATAGTCATTAGTAACATTGGAAGCATACTAAAATCAAAGAATGTACGTTTTTAGTATTAAAATATATATTTTTTATGGTGTTGCTATGCACCTATTTAATTTATCCGGTGCCAAAAATAAACCACTCATCTATGCTCTTAAGTAATAACCTGTAGTAATAAATCAGGGCTTGAATTTCATTTTTGTGTTCTGGGGGGGTTTACCCCCTATGCTGCAGCCAATAAGGGGGGATTTTAAAATTTTAGGGGGAATGGCAAAAGAAAAGGCACATTTGCATATAAAAAACTATAGTGTGGAGTAGTGGTTAGGGCCTTGGACTCCTGACCGGAGGGTCGTGGGTTCAATCCCTGGTAGGGGACACTGCTGCTGTACCCTTGAGCAAGGTACTTTACCTAGATTGCTCCAGTAAAAACCCAACTGTATAAATGGGTAATTGTATGTAAAAAATAATGTGATATCTTGTAACAATTGTAAGTCGCCCTGGATAAGGGCGTCTGCTAAGAAATAAATTATATATATATATATATATATATATATATATATATATATATATATATTACTGCATCATCATTCACACAGGTGTTGCTTTAAAATAAGCTGCTTTCAGGAGACCTAACAGTTGTTCTTCCCTGTGAGACAGAGCACGCTCCACTGCTTTTGCCATGGCATGACGTGAAGTTTTTGCTGCAGCAGAAAAAAAGTGCTTTTCTTTTAAACCAGCGCTCCATTTCTTTTTTGTTTGTAACTCTGCACACTCAGCTCTATTTCTGCCTGTTTTTCACTGTTTTCATTCATGTATGTTTAACTGCTCGATAGTTTGTACTGCATGCAAGTAATATATCAAATGAAAGGCCACACAATTGCCTTTCATATTATGTAAGTTGCAACAGGATCAGGTATACTATATGTGGTAGAGATGAGAATATATGAAAAAAAAATAATCATGTTTGGTCACTGCTATATATATTGTAATCATAGATGGCTAAAAAAAAAACAACATTGCACCATGGAACCTCAATATGAAATTAACATGGGGAGGGGGGGGGGGGGAGCTGAGCTTCTAAGCTCTCCTCAGGCGATCGTAGTTCCGGCTAGGAGTACTGCATACGCAGTGCCTACAAAGGTAACACGAAATGTTCCTGTCAGGAAGTCAGCACCTCCGGTCACTTTTTTTAAAGTAACACAAACGCTTATTCACTGGCAAACATGAACTGCTTTAGATGTGTAATGGCTGCAGTATAGGAGACTGACCTTAGGTTTAGGGTGTCGGTATTGGGAGAGGATTGTTTTATTAAGAATAATATGATAACCAATCAGAGTGCAGTGTCCTGACAGGACCATTTGGTGGTACCTTTGTAAGGACAGCTACCGCATACACACGCTGAATACGTCTTTGGAGAAACCCGAGTCTGTACTTTTATAAAAGCCAAGCCAGGTAGTTGGCTTTTACGGTGCCTGAGTAATATGTGCGTAACCTTCGTTGCGCTGGCACCCCAAAATGAATGGGGCTGAGTTTGAAGACTTAAAGCGAGTCACCGCTTGCAAAACAACACCTACATATACTTAATATCGTCTTTCTTGTTTTTCAAAACCTGTACTTACTGCAGTGTACTGCGTTTCTATAATCCTTAAAGTAGCGGCCAAGAATCACGTACGAGAGAATACAGTCTCACAGCACTTAAAATATCCAGCACTACTTTTATTTATTTATTTATTTATTTATTTATTTGTTTATTTTAACCAGAACTCCTCAGAATGTGGCTCATTGTGCTTTCCTTACTGACACACACTTCCTTAGAGATTGTTGTAGAGTTTAAGGCATTCTAAATTGGGTGTAAAATCCAGTAGCTTGGTGTCTTAAATATCTGTGGGATTTCCACGCACTGAAAGTTGCAGATATGCCAGAGCAACATGTAAAATGCGCGATTCCCGGAATCCCGCGCTGAAATTCATGCCCTGTAAATATGTTTGTATTTTAAGCAATATAACCGATCATTCTCAATTGTGTTGAAGAAAGCACTGTATTTATTTTATACGATAGAATTTGTCTAACAAACTGCTGCACCACGTTGATTTGAGTATTGATCTTAATAATAGAATAATTCATGCTGTGGTAATATGGCAATTATATATTGTACAACTTTAGGGTTGTTTTTTAAATTCTGATTGTCTTTAATAAAAAACATAAAATTGGTGCTGCTGTAATTAGCTGATGTAATTTCTGGTGTATTTCTTGCATTAGTAAATCGCTTGCTGTTCATTAAGATGTGTGTTTGACATACTCGTTTCTTGTGCCGCATTTTAGCTAGAGATCTGAAGGGCGACTCAGGCACAAGACACTGGCCCCGGTAGAAAGAAGGGCAGTTTGAATTGCTAGGTGTCACTCTGTAGATTTGTCACTGAAACATACTTCATCAAACAGGAGTATGCGGCCAGAAACAAAAACTGCACCACAATTCAGGATTATATTTTGGTCGAACCGTAGAACTGTTATGAGATGACCTGGAACGTATATAATGCTATAAAGTTGAAAACTTCTTACAAATACAAAATCTTATGGACTTTCAGAAAGGTTTCCTAAAAGTATATGTGGAAATACAATTAGCTGTTGTGTTAAATTTGCATTTGCTTTTGAATACGGACAAGATTCTCAGAAGACTGGGGATGTCAATGGATTTAATGTATTGTAGCTTGAGGATTATACTTGGATCCTGGATAATATCCTGGATAACATCCCACTAAATTTGAATAAATGGGTGTTGAAATAATGATGTACTGAAAGAAAGTGTGATGAACATGGAAAGCATCAGCCTCTGAATGTAATCTAACAAAGTGTGGTATTCAATGTATGCAAATACAAGTTTAACTATCTTTTCATTCAAACTAGGCAACAATGCTTCCTTCTTTGACAAGGAAGTTTTGAATGAGCCTTTCAAGTGGTTGAGTGCAGTAAAGTTTCATTTATTGAAGAGTATTCCTTGTCTCATTTATTGAAGATTATTCCTTGTCTCATTTATTGAAGGGTATTCCTCATCTCATTTTTGAGAAAGGAAATATCCTATAAAAAGTTGCAACAAAGATTTGCTTACAAAAAAGTAGCTTTTTGCAATATCTTCACAAATCCGCTGCACTAGAGGGTTATTTCTGATAAGAATCTCAAATCTGTGAGCACTGCTCTGTAGATGTCATGCACAGTTCTCTAGGATCAGCACACTGCTCTGTAGATGTCATGCACAGTTCTCTAGAATCAGCACACTGCTCTGTAGATGTCATGCACAGTTCTCTAGAATCAGCACACTGCTCTGTAGATGTCATGCACAGTTCTCTAGGATCAGCACACTGCTCTGTAGATGTCATGCACAGTTCTCTAGGATCAGCACACTGCTCTGTAGATGTCATGCACAGTTCTCTAGAATCAGCACACTGCTCTGTAGATGTCATGCACAGTTCTCTAGGATCAGCACACTGCTCTGTAGATGTCATGCACAGTTCTCTAGGATCAGCACACTGCTCTGTAGATGTCATGCACAGTTCTCTAGGATCAGCACACTGCTCTGTAGATGTCATGCACAGTTCTCTAGGATCAGCACACTGCTCTGTAGATGTCATGCACAGTTCTCTAGGATCAGCACACTGCTCTGTAGATGTCATGCACAGTTCTCTAGGATCAGCACACTGCTCTGTAGATGTCATGTACAGTTCTCTAGGATCAGCACACTGCTCTGTAGATGTCATGCAGAGTTCTCTAGGATCAGCACACTGCTCTGTAGATGTCATGCACAGTTCTCTAGGATCAGCACACTGCTCTGTAGATGTCATGTACAGTTCTCTAGGATCAGCACACTGCTCTGTAGATGTCATGCACAGTTCTCTAGGATCAGCACACTGCTCTGTAGATGTCATGTACAGTTCTCTAGGATCAGCACACTGCTCTGTAGATGTCATGCACAGTTCTCTAGGATCAGCACACTGCTCTTTAGATGTCGTGCCCCGTTCTCTAGGATCAGCACACTGCTCTGTAGATGTCATGCACAGTTCTCTAGGATCAGCACACTGCTCTGTAGATGTCATGCCCAGTTCTCTAGGATCAGCACACTGCTCTGTAGATGTCATGTACAGTTCTCTAGGATCAGCACACTGCTCTGTAGATGTCATGCCCAGTTCTCTAGGATCAGCACACTGCTCTGTAGATGTCATGCAGAGTTCTCTAGGATCAGCACACTGCTCTGTAGATGTCATGCACAGTTCTCTAGGATCAGCACACTGCTCTGTAGATGTCATGCCCAGTTCTCTAGGATCAGCACACTGCTCTGTAGATGTCATGTACAGTTCACTAGGATCAGCACACTGCTCTGTAGATGTCATGCACAGTTCTCTAGGATCAGCACACTGCTCTGTAGATGTCATGCCCAGTTCTCTTGGATCAGCACACTGCTCTGTAGATGTCATGCCCAGTTCTCTAGGATCAGCACACTGCTCTGTAGATGTCATGTACAGTTCTCTAGGATCAGCACACTGCTCTGTAGATGTCATGCACAGTTCTCTAGGTTCAGCACACTGCTCTGTAGATGTCATGCACAGTTCTCTAGGATCAGCACACTGCTCTGTAGATGTCATGCACAGTTCTCTAGGATCAGCACACTGCTCTGTAGATGTCATGTACAGTTCTCTAGGATCAGCACACTGCTCTGTAGATGTCATGCACAGTTCTCTAGGATCAGCACACTGCTCTGTAGATGTCATGTACAGTTCTCTAGGATCAGCACACTGCTCTGTAGATGTCATGTACAGTTCTCTAGGATCAACACACTGCTCTGTAGATGTCATGTACAGTTCTCTAGGATCAGCACACTGCTCTGTAGATGTCATGCACAGTTCTCTAGGATCAGCACACTGCTCTGTAGATGTCATGCACAGTTCTCTAGGATCAGCACACTGCTCTGTAGATGTCATGCACAGTTCTCTAGGATCAGCACACTGCTCTGTAGATGTCATGCACAGTTCTCTAGGATCAGCACACTGCTCTGTAGATGTCATGTACAGTTCTCTAGGATCAGCACACTGCTCTGTAGATGTCATGTACAGTTCTCTAGGATCAGCACACTGCTCTGTAGATGTCATGTACAGTTCTCTAGGATCAGCACACTGCTCTGTAGATGTCATGTACAGTTCTCTTGGATCAGCACACTGCTCTGTAGATGTCATGCACAGTTCTCTAGGATCAGCACACTGCTCTGTAGATGTTATGCACAGTTTTCTAGGATCAGCACACTGCTCTGTAGATGTCATGCCCAGTTCTCTAGGATCAGCACACTGCTCTGTAGATGTCATGTACAGTTCTCTAGGATCAGCACACTGCTCTGTAGATGTCATGCACAGTTCTCTAGAATCAGCACACTGCTCTGTAGATGTTATGCACAGTTCTTTAGGGTCAGCACCACCACACTCTGCTCAGTAGTGTTATTTCATGTAAAAGCTAAGCATGCACACAAATTCCCATAATAATCAAATTGATGATTTAATTCAGTTACATTCCAGGTCTCTCTTGCTGTGACTGTTAAATAAATACCTGTTGTCTGTGCACCAAGCAGCTGACTTGTCGCTATGTGACTCAGAAACCTTCCATGGATTGTCTCTGTGATCGACTTTCAGCTGGTCTTTAAGTTCTAAAAGAAATACTTAAAAAAGCAAGGACGGGGGATGTGGCTCTAACTTTAGAAACAGCTGCTACTGATGACACTCGGGTTTGAAGACTAGAACAGCTGCCACTGATGACACTCGGGTTTGAAGAAGACTAGAATAGCTGTCACCGATGACACTCAGGTTTGAAGACTAGAACAGCTGTCACTGATGACACTCGGGATTGAAGAAGAATAGAATAGCTGTCAATGATGATACTCGGGTTTAAAGAAGACTAGAATAGCTGTCACTGACGACACATGGGTTTGAAGAGGACTAGAACAGCTGCCACTGATGACACATGGGTTTGAAGAAGACTAGAACAGCTGCCACTGATGACACTTGGGTTTGAAGAAGACTAGAACAGCTGTCACTGATGACACTCGGGTTTGAAGACTAGAACAGCTGCTACTGATGACACTCGGCTTTGAAGAAGACTAGAACAGCTGCTACAGATGACACTTGGGTTTGAAGAAGACTAGAACAGCTGTCACTGATGACACTCGGGTTTGAAGACTAGAACAGCTGTCACTGATGACACTCGGGTTTGAAGAAGACTAGAAGAGCTGTCACTGACACTTGGGTTTGAAGAGGACTAGAACAGCTGCCACTGATGACACATGGGTTTGAAGAAGACTAGAACAGCTGCCACTGATGACACTTGGGTTTGAAGAAGACTAGAACAGCTGTCACTGATGACACTCGGGTTTGAAGACTAGAACAGCTGCTACTGATGACACACAGCTTTGAAGAAGACTAGAACAGCTGCTACAGATGACACTTGGGTTTGAAGAAGACTAGAACAGCTGTCACTGACGACACTCGGGTTTGAAGACTAGAACAGCTGTCACTGATGACACTCGGGTTTGAAGAAGACTAGAAGAGCTGTCACTGACACTTGGGTTTGAAGAAGACTAGAACAGCTGTCACTGATGACACTCAGGTTTGAAGAAGACTAGAACAGCTGTCACTGATGACACTCGGGTTTGAAGAAGACTGGAGTTGTTGGGTTAAATAAACACAGCGTATGCATGAAGCAAAACTTTAACTGTTAGCATTAACTGCAGGATACCTTCACAATACCTGCAGGCCTGCTGTGAAACCTGCAGGATGCCTTCACAATACCTGCAGACCTGCCGTGAATCCTGCAGGATACCTTCACAATACCTGCAGGCCTGCCGTGAATCCTGCAGGATACCTGCCGTGAATCCTAATAATAATAAAGTTGTCAAAACTGCAGATGTACTCTATGTATGCTGCAGTTACACTGCAGTTTATTTATCACGGCTTCAGCAGCATAGTTAACTTTCTCAAAGTGCTGTAGTTATGTTTAAGCTATTTGAAACTTTTTTAGGTAAGTGAATATTTTTTTTTTGTACAAAACGCCACATGTGTAATAGTCATTAGTAACATTGGAAGCATACTAAAATCAAAGAATGTACGTTTTTAGTATTAAAATATATAATTTTTATGGTGTTGCTATGCACCTATTTAATTTATCCGGTGCCAAAAATAAACCACTCATCTATGCTCTTAAGTAATAACCTGTAGTAATAAATCAGGGCTTGAATTTCATTTTTGTGTTCTGGGGGGGTTTACCCCCTATGCTGCAGCCAATAAGGGGGGGATTTTAAAATTTTAGGGGGAATGGCAAAAGAAAAGGCACATTTGCATATAAAAAACTATAGTGTGGAGTAGTGGTTAGGGCCTTGGACTCCTGACCGGAGGGTCGTGGGTTCAATCCCTGGTAGGGGACACTGCTGCTGTACCCTTGAGCAAGGTACTTTACCTAGATTGCTCCAGTAAAAACCCAACTGTATAAATGGGTAATTGTATGTAAAAAATAATGTGATATCTTGTAACAATTGTAAGTCGCCCTGGATAAGGGCGTCTGCTAAGAAATAAATAATATATATATATATATATATATATATATATATATATATATATATATATATATATATATATTTTACTGATCATCATTCACACAGGTGTTGCTTTAAAATAAGCTGCTTTCAGGAGACCTAACAGTTGTTCATCCCTGTGAGACAGAGCACGCTCCACTGCTTTTGCCATGGCATGACGTGAAGTTTTTGCTGCAGCAGAAAAAAAGTGCTTTTCTTTTAAACCAGCGCTCCATTTCTTTTTTGTTTGTAACTCTGCACACTCAGCTCTATTTCTGCCTGTTTTTCACTGTTTTCATTCATGTATGTTTAACTGCTCGATAGTTTGTACTGCATGCAAGTAATATATCAAATGAAAGGCCACACAATTGCCTTTCATATTATGTAAGTTGCAACAGGATCAGGTATACTAGCTAGAGATCTGAAGGGCGACTCAGGCACAAGACACTGGCCCCGGTAGAAAGAAGGGCAGTTTGAATTGCTAGGTGTCACTCTGTAGATTTGTCACTGAAACATACTTCATCAAACAGGAGTATGCGGCCAGAAACAAAAACTGCACCACAATTCAGGATTATATTTTGGTCGAACCGTAGAACTGTTATGAGATGACCTGGAACGTATATAATGCTATAAAGTTGAAAACTTCTTACAAATACAAAATCTTATGGACTTTCAGAAAGGTTTCCTAAAAGTATATGTGGAAATACAATTAGCTGTTGTGTTAAATTTGCATTTGCTTTTGAATACGGACAAGATTCTCAGAAGACTGGGGATGTCAATGGATTTAATGTATTGTAGCTTGAGGATTATACTTGGATCCTGGATAATATCCTGGATAACATCCCACTAAATTTGAATAAATGGGTGTTGAAATAATGATGTACTGAAAGAAAGTGTGATGAACATGGAAAGCATCAGCCTCTGAATGTAATCTAACAAAGTGTGGTATTCAATGTATGCAAATACAAGTTTAACTATCTTTTCATTCAAACTAGGCAACAATGCTTCCTTCTTTGACAAGGAAGTTTTGAATGAGCCTTTCAAGTGGTTGAGTGCAGTAAAGTTTCATTTATTGAAGAGTATTCCTTGTCTCATTTATTGAAGATTATTCCTTGTCTCATTTATTGAAGGGTATTCCTCATCTCATTTTTGAGAAAGAAAATATCCTATAAAAAGTTGCAACAAAGATTTGCTTACAAAAAAGTAGCTTTTTGCAATATCTTCACAAATCCGCTGCACTAGAGGGTTATTTCTGATAAGAATCTCAAATCTGTGAGCACTGCTCTGTAGATGTCATGCACAGTTCTCTAGGATCAGCACACTGCTCTGTAGATGTCATGCACAGTTCTCTAGAATCAGCACACTGCTCTGTAGATGTCATGCACAGTTCTCTAGGATCAGCACACTGCTCTGTAGATGTCATGCACAGTTCTCTAGGATCAGCACACTGCTCTGTAGATGTCATGCACAGTTCTCTAGGATCAGCACACTGCTCTGTAGATGTCATGCACAGTTCTCTAGGATCAGCACACTGCTCTGTAGATGTCATGCACAGTTCTCTAGGATCAGCACACTGCTCTGTAGATGTCATGCACAGTTCTCTAGGATCAGCACACTGCTCTGTAGATGTCATGCACAGTTCTCTAGGATCAGCACACTGCTCTGTAGATGTCATGCACAGTTCTCTAGGATCAGCACACTGCTCTGTAGATGTCATGCACAGTTCTCTAGGATCAGCACACTGCTCTGTAGATGTCATGCACAGTTCTCTAGGATCAGCACACTGCTCTGTAGATGTCATGCACAGTTCTCTAGGATCAGCACACTGCTCTGTAGATGTCATGCACAGTTCTCTAGGATCAGCACACTGCTCTGTAGATGTCATGTACAGTTCTCTAGGATCAGCACACTGCTCTGTAGATGTCATGCAGAGTTCTCTAGGATCAGCACACTGCTCTGTAGATGTCATGCACAGTTCTCTAGGATCAGCACACTGCTCTGTAGATGTCATGTACAGTTCTCTAGGATCAGCACACTGCTCTGTAGATGTCATGCACAGTTCTCTAGGATCAGCACACTGCTCTGTAGATGTCATGTACAGTTCTCTAGGATCAGCACACTGCTCTGTAGATGTCATGCACAGTTCTCTAGGATCAGCACACTGCTCTTTAGATGTCGTGCCCCGTTCTCTAGGATCAGCACACTGCTCTGTAGATGTCATGCACAGTTCTCTAGGATCAGCACACTGCTCTGTAGATGTCATGCCCAGTTCTCTAGGATCAGCACACTGCTCTGTAGATGTCATGTACAGTTCTCTAGGATCAGCACACTGCTCTGTAGATGTCATGCCCAGTTCTCTAGGATCAGCACACTGCTCTGTAGATGTCATGCAGAGTTCTCTAGGATCAGCACACTGCTCTGTAGATGTCATGCACAGTTCTCTAGGATCAGCACACTGCTCTGTAGATGTCATGCCCAGTTCTCTAGGATCAGCACACTGCTCTGTAGATGTCATGTACAGTTCACTAGGATCAGCACACTGCTCTGTAGATGTCATGCACAGTTCTCTAGGATCAGCACACTGCTCTGTAGATGTCATGCCCAGTTCTCTTGGATCAGCACACTGCTCTGTAGATGTCATGCCCAGTTCTCTAGGATCAGCACACTGCTCTGTAGATGTCATGTACAGTTCTCTAGGATCAGCACACTGCTCTGTAGATGTCATGTACAGTTCTCTAGGATCAGCACACTGCTCTGTAGATGTCATGCACAGTTCTCTAGGATCAGCACACTGCTCTGTAGATGTCATGTACAGTTCTCTAGGATCAGCACACTGCTCTGTAGATGTCATGTACAGTTCTCTAGGATCAACACACTGCTCTGTAGATGTCATGTACAGTTCTCTAGGATCAGCACACTGCTCTGTAGATGTCATGCACAGTTCTCTAGGATCAGCACACTGCTCTGTAGATGTCATGCACAGTTCTCTAGGATCAGCACACTGCTCTGTAGATGTCATGCACAGTTCTCTAGGATCAGCACACTGCTCTGTAGATGTCATGCACAGTTCTCTAGGATCAGCACACTGCTCTGTAGATGTCATGTACAGTTCTCTAGGATCAGCACACTGCTCTGTAGATGTCATGTACAGTTCTCTAGGATCAGCACACTGCTCTGTAGATGTCATGTACAGTTCTCTTGGATCAGCACACTGCTCTGTAGATGTCATGCACAGTTCTCTAGGATCAGCACACTGCTCTGTAGATGTTATGCACAGTTTTCTAGGATCAGCACACTGCTCTGTAGATGTTATGCACAGTTTTCTAGGATCAGCACACTGCTCTGTAGATGTCATGCCCAGTTCTCTAGGATCAGCACACTGCTCTGTAGATGTCATGTACAGTTCTCTAGGATCAGCACACTGCTCTGTAGATGTCATGCCCAGTTCTCTAGGATCAGCACACTGCTCTGTAGATGTCATGTACAGTTCACTAGGATCAGCACACTGCTCTGTAGATGTCATGCACAGTTCTCTAGGATCAGCACACTGCTCTGTAGATGTCATGCACAGTTCTCTAGGATCAGCACACTGCTCTGTAGATGTCATGCACAGTTCTCTAGGATCAGCACACTGCTCTGTAGATGTCATGTACAGTTCTCTAGGATCAGCACACTGCTCTGTAGATGTCATGCAGAGTTCTCTAGGATCAGCACACTGCTCTGTAGATGTCATGTACAGTTCTCTAGGATCAGCACACTGCTCTGTAGATGTCATGCACAGTTCTCTAGAATCAGCACACTGCTCTGTAGATGTTATGCACAGTTCTTTAGGGTCAGCACCACCACACTCTGCTCAGTAGTGTTATTTCATGTAAAAGCTAAGCATGCACACAAATTCCCATAATAATCAAATTGATGATTTAATTCAGTTACATTCCAGGTCTCTCTTGCTGTGACTGTTAAATAAATACCTGTTGTCTGTGCACCAAGCAGCTGACTTGTCGCTATGTGACTCAGAAACCTTCCATGGATTGTCTCTGTGATCGACTTTCAGCTGGTCTTTAAGTTCTAAAAGAAATACTTAAAAAAGCAAGGACGGGGGATGTGGCTCTAACTTTAGAAACAGCTGCTACTGATGACACTCGGGTTTGAAGACTAGAACAGCTGCCACTGATGACACTCGGGTTTGAAGAAGACTAGAATAGCTGTCACTGATGACACTCAGGTTTGAAGACTAGAACAGCTGTCACTGATGACACTCGGGATTGAAGAAGAATAGAATAGCTGTCAATGATGATACTCGGGTTTAAAGAAGACTAGAATAGCTGTCACTGACGACACATGGGTTTGAAGAATAGAACAGCTGCCACTGATGACACTGAGCTTTGAAGAAGACTAGAATAGCTGCTACTGATGACACTCGGGTTTGAATACTAGAACAGCTGCCACTGATGACACTCGGGTTTGAAGAAGACTAGAATAGCTGTCACTGACGACACATGGGTTTGAAGAAGACTAGAACAGCTGCCACTGATGACACTTGGGTTTAAAGAAGACTAGAATAGCTGTCACTGACGACACATGGGTTTGAAGAGGACTAGAACAGCTGCCACTGATGACACATGGGTTTGAAGAAGACTAGAACAGCTGCCACTGATGACACTTGGGTTTGAAGAAGACTAGAACAGCTGTCACTGATGACACTCGGGTTTGAAGACTAGAACAGCTGCTACTGATGACACTCGGCTTTGAAGAAGACTAGAACAGCTGCTACAGATGACACTTGGGTTTGAAGAAGACTAGAACAGCTGTCACTGATGACACTCGGGTTTGAAGACTAGAACAGCTGTCACTGATGACACTCGGGTTTGAAGAAGACTAGAAGAGCTGTCACTGACACTTGGGTTTGAAGAGGACTAGAACAGCTGCCACTGATGACACATGGGTTTGAAGAAGACTAGAACAGCTGCCACTGATGACACTTGGGTTTGAAGAAGACTAGAACAGCTGTCACTGATGACACTCGGGTTTGAAGACTAGAACAGCTGCTACTGATGACACTCGGCTTTGAAGAAGACTAGAACAGCTGCTACAGATGACACTTGGGTTTGAAGAAGACTAGAACAGCTGTCACTGATGACACTCGGGTTTGAAGACTAGAACAGCTGTCACTGATGACACTCGGGTTTGAAGAAGACTAGAAGAGCTGTCACTGACACTTGGGTTTGAAGAGGACTAGAACAGCTGCCACTGATGACACATGGGTTTGAAGAAGACTAGAACAGCTGCCACTGATGACACTTGGGTTTGAAGAAGACTAGAACAGCTGTCACTGATGACACTCGGGTTTGAAGACTAGAACAGCTGCTACTGATGACACACAGCTTTGAAGAAGACTAGAACAGCTGCTACAGATGACACTTGGGTTTGAAGAAGACTAGAACAGCTGTCACTGACGACACTCGGGTTTGAAGACTAGAACAGCTGTCACTGATGACACTCGGGTTTGAAGAAGACTAGAAGAGCTGTCACTGACACTTGGGTTTGAAGAAGACTAGAACAGCTGTCACTGATGACACTCAGGTTTGAAGAAGACTAGAACAGCTGTCACTGATGACACTCGGGTTTGAAGAAGACTGGAGTTGTTGGGTTAAATAAACACAGCGTATGCATGAAGCAAAACTTTAACTGTTAGCATTAACTGCAGGATACCTTCACAATACCTGCAGGCCTGCCGTGAAACCTGCAGGATGCCTTCACAATACCTGCAGACCTGCCGTGAATCCTGCAGGATACCTTCACAATACCTGCAGGCCTGCCGTGAATCCTGCAGGATACCTGCCGTGAATCCTAATAATAATAAAGTTGTCAAAACTGCAGATGTACTCTATGTATGCTGCAGTTACACTGCAGTTTATTTATCATGGCTTCAGCAGCATAGTTAACTTTCTCAAAGTGCTGTAGTTATGTTTAAGCTATTTGAAACTTTTTTAGGTAAGTGAATATTTTTTTTTTGTACAAAACGCCACATGTGTAATAGTCATTAGTAACATTGGAAGCATACTAAAATCAAAGAATGTACGTTTTTAGTATTAAAATATATAATTTTTATGGTGTTGCTATGCACCTATTTAATTTATCCGGTGCCAAAAATAAACCACTCATCTATGCTCTTAAGTAATAACCTGTAGTAATAAATCAGGGCTTGAATTTCATTTTTGTGTTCTGGGGGGGTTTACCCCCTATGCTGCAGCCAATAAGGGGGGGATTTTAAAATTTTAGGGGGAATGGCAAAAGAAAAGGCACATTTGCATATAAAAAACTATAGTGTGGAGTAGTGGTTAGGGCCTTGGACTCCTGACCGGAGGGTCGTGGGTTCAATCCCTGGTAGGGGACACTGCTGCTGTACCCTTGAGCAAGGTACTTTACCTAGATTGCTCCAGTAAAAACCCAACTGTATAAATGGGTAATTGTATGTAAAAAATAATGTGATATCTTGTAACAATTGTAAGTCGCCCTGGATAAGGGCGTCTGCTAAGAAATAAATAATATATATATATATATATATATATATATATATATATATATTTTACTGATCATCATTCACACAGGTGTTGCTTTAAAATAAGCTGCTTTCAGGAGACCTAACAGTTGTTCATCCCTGTGAGACAGAGCACGCTCCACTGCTTTTGCCATGGCATGACGTGAAGTTTTTGCTGCAGCAGAAAAAAAGTGCTTTTCTTTTAAACCAGCGCTCCATTTCTTTTTTGTTTGTAACTCTGCACACTCAGCTCTATTTCTGCCTGTTTTTCACTGTTTTCATTCATGTATGTTTAACTGCTCGATAGTTTGTACTGCATGCAAGTAATATATCAAATGAAAGGCCACACAATTGCCTTTCATATTATGTAAGTTGCAACAGGATCAGGTATACTAGCTAGAGATCTGAAGGGCGACTCAGGCACAAGACACTGGCCCCGGTAGAAAGAAGGGCAGTTTGAATTGCTAGGTGTCACTCTGTAGATTTGTCACTGAAACATACTTCATCAAACAGGAGTATGCGGCCAGAAACAAAAACTGCACCACAATTCAGGATTATATTTTGGTCGAACCGTAGAACTGTTATGAGATGACCTGGAACGTATATAATGCTATAAAGTTGAAAACTTCTTACAAATACAAAATCTTATGGACTTTCAGAAAGGTTTCCTAAAAGTATATGTGGAAATACAATTAGCTGTTGTGTTAAATTTGCATTTGCTTTTGAATACGGACAAGATTCTCAGAAGACTGGGGATGTCAATGGATTTAATGTATTGTAGCTTGAGGATTATACTTGGATCCTGGATAATATCCTGGATAACATCCCACTAAATTTGAATAAATGGGTGTTGAAATAATGATGTACTGAAAGAAAGTGTGATGAACATGGAAAGCATCAGCCTCTGAATGTAATCTAACAAAGTGTGGTTTTCAATGTATGCAAATACAAGTTTAACTATCTTTTCATTCAAACTAGGCAACAATGCTTCCTTCTTTGACAAGGAAGTTTTGAGTGAGCCTTTCAGTTGGTTGAGTGCAGTAAAGTTCCATTTATTAAAGGGTATTCCTTGTTTCATTTATTAAAGGGTATTCCTCATCTCATTTATTAAAGGGTACTCCTTTTCTCATTTTTGAGAAAGAAAATATCCTATAAAAAGTTGCAAGAAAGACTTGTTTACCATAAAGTAGCTTTTTGCAATATCTTCACAAACCCGATGCACTAGAGGGTTATTTCTGATAAGATTCTCAGATATGTGAGCACTGCTCTGTAGATGTCATGTACAGTTCTCTAGGATCAGCACACTGCTCTGTAGATGTCATGCACAGTTCTCTAGGATCAGCACACTGCTCTGTAGATGTCATGCACAGTTCTCTAGGATCAGCACACTGCTCTGTAGATGTCATGCACAGTTCTCTAGGATCAGCACACTGCTCTGTAGATGTCATGCACAGTTCTCTAGGATCAGCACACTGCTCTGTAGATGTCATGCACAGTTCTCTAGGATCAGCACACTGCTCTGTAGATGTCATGCACAGTTCTCTAGGATCAGCACACTGCTCTGTAGATGTCATGCACAGTTCTCTAGGATCAGCACACTGCTCTGTAGATGTCATGTACAGTTCTCTAGGATCAGCACACTGCTCTGTAGATGTCATGCACAGTTCTCTAGGATCAGCACACTGCTCTGTAGATGTCATGTACAGTTCTCTAGGATCAGCACACTGCTCTGTAGATGTCGTGCCCCGTTCTCTAGGATCAGCACACTGCTCTGTAGATGTCATGCACAGTTCTCTAGGATCAGCACACTGCTCTGTAGATGTCATGTACAGTTCTCTAGGATCAGCACACTGCTCTGTAGATGTCGTGCCCCGTTCTCTAGGATCAGCACACTGCTCTGTAGATGTCATGTACAGTTCTCTAGGATCAGCACACTGCTCTGTAGATGTCATGTACAGTTCTCTAGGATCAGCACACTGCTCTGTAGATGTCATGCACAGTTCTCTAGGATCAGCACACTGCTCTGTAGATGTCATGTACAGTTCTCTAGGATCAGCACACTGCTCTGTAGATGTCATGTACAGTTCTCTAGGATCAGCACACTGCTCTGTAGATGTCATGTACAGTTCTCTAGGATCAGCACACTGCTCTGTAGATGTCGTGCCCCGTTCTCTAGGATCAGCACACTGCTCTGTAGATGTCATGTACAGTTCTCTAGGATCAGCACACTGCTCTGTAGATGTCATGTACAGTTCTCTAGGATCAGCACACTGCTCTGTAGATGTCATGCACAGTTCTCTAGGATCAGCACACTGCTCTGTAGATGTCATGTACAGTTCTCTAGGATCAGCACACTGCTCTGTAGATGTCATGTACAGTTCTCTAGGATCAGCACACTGCTCTGTAGATGTCATGTACAATTCTCTAGGATCAGCACACTGCTCTGTAGATGTCATGCACAGTTCTCTAGGATCAGCACACTGCTCTGTAGATGTCATGTACAGTTCTCTAGGATCAGCACACTGCTCTGTAGATGTCATGTACAGTTCTCTAGGATCAGCACACTGCTCTGTAGATGTCATGTACAGTTCTCTAGGATCAGCACACTGCTCTGTAGATGTCATGCACAGTTCTCTAGGATCAGCACACTGCTCTGTAGATGTCATGTACAGTTCTCTAGGATCAGCACACTGCTCTGTAGATGTCATGCACAGTTCTCTAGGATCAGCACACTGCTCTGTAGATGTCATGTACAGTTCTCTAGGATCAGCACACTGCTCTGTAGATGTCATGTACAGTTCTCTAGGATCAGCACACTGCTCTGTAGATGTCGTGCCCCGTTCTCTAGGATCAGCACACTGCTCTGTAGATGTCATGTACAGTTCTCTAGGATCAGCACACTGCTCTGTAGATGTCATGTACAGTTCTCTAGGATCAGCACACTGCTCTGTAGATGTCATGCACAGTTCTCTAGGATCAGCACACTGCTCTGTAGATGTCATGTACAGTTCTCTAGGATCAGCACACTGCTCTGTAGATGTCGTGCCCCGTTCTCTAGGATCAGCACACTGCTCTGTAGATGTCATGCACAGTTCTATAGGATCAGCACACTGCTCTGTAGATGTCATGCACAGTTCTCTAGGATCAGCACACTGCTCTGTAGATGTCATGTACAGTTCTCTAGGATCAGCACACTGCTCTGTAGATGTCATGCACAGTTCTCTAGGATCAGCACACTGCTCTGTAGATGTCATGTACAGTTCTCTAGGATCAGCACACTGCTCTGTAGATGTCGTGCCCCGTTCTCTAGGATCAGCACACTGCTCTGTAGATGTCATGCACAGTTCTATAGGATCAGCACACTGCTCTGTAGATGTCATGCACAGTTCTCTAGGATCAGCACACTGCTCTGTAGATGTCATGTACAGTTCTCTAGGATCAGCACACTGCTCTGTAGATGTCATGCACAGTTCTCTAGGATCAGCACACTGCTCTGTAGATGTCATGTACAGTTCTCTAGGATCAGCACACTGCTCTGTAGATGTCATGTACAGTTCTCTAGGATCAGCACACTGCTCTGTAGATGTCATGTACAGTTCTCTAGGATCAGCACACTGCTCTGTAGATGTCATGCACAGTTCTCTAGGATCAGCACACTGCACTGTAGATGTCATGTACAGTTCTCTAGGATCAGCACACTGCTCTGTAGATGTCATGCACAGTTCTCTAGGATCAGCACACTGCTCTGTAGATATCATGTACAGTTCTCTAGGATCAGCACACTGCTCTGTAGATGTCATGCACAGTTCTCTAGGATCAGCACACTGCTCTGTAGATGTCATGTACAGTTCTCTAGGATCAGCACACTGCTCTGTAGATGTCATGCACAGTTCTCTAGGATCAGCACACTGCTCTGTAGATGTCATGTACAGTTCTCTAGGATCAGCACACTGCTCTGTAGATGTTATGCACAGTTTTCTAGGATCAGCACACTGCTCTGTAGATGTCATGTACAGTTCTCTAGGATCAGCACACTGCTCTGTAGATGTCATGCACAGTTCTCTATGATCAGCACACTGCTCTGTAGATGTTATGCACAGTTTTCTAGGATCAGCACCACCACATTTTGCTCAGTAGTGTTATTTCATGAAAAAACTAAACATGCACGCAAATTCCCATAATAATTAAATTGATGATTTAATACAGTTACGTTCCAGGTCTCTCTTGCTGTAACTGTTTAATAAATACCTGTAGTCTTTGCAGCTGGCTCGTCACTGTGGGACTCAGAAGCCTTCCATGGATTGTCTCTGCTATCGACTTTCAGCTGGTCTTTAAGTTCTGATAGAAATACTTAAAAAAACAAGGACAGGGATGTGGCTCTGACTTTTGAAACAGCTGCCACTGTTGACACGCGGGTATGAAGAAGACTGGACATGTTGACCAACATGGTTGGTCAAATAAACATTAACTGTTTAACGTATCAGATCAAACTACTTTTTAGACAGAGGGTAGACCCAGGGGGAGATGTAAGTAACAGAGGAGCAGATTCACAACAAAGCACAACTGACCATGTACAGCAGCATGACAAAGTTAATAAAAGGAAAAGCAATCTGCTCACATTGTAATGTGCCAATTTATTTATTTTTTGTTGCATATTATTTTGGTTAAAATTTTCTGAAACCAAATAAAATATTTTCAAAAATATTAACATACCACTATATTATTTGATTCCAATACAGCACAATTGAAAACTGTTAAAGGTGATAAATAATTTGAACAAGAGGTATATATGAATCAGTCCTTAGAATCAGAAATTCTAGCATAAACCCTCATCACATGACCAAAATATAGATCTGACTATAGCACTCTCCAGCGGCAATAGTTTTATACATCTTCCCTCAGATGATGTCATCACGTTGAACGTACTTCTTCTCCCCCAAAACAAAATATCTGACAAACCTGCTGAATAGCGATTGTGTGACAACAGAAAATTCACTACAAAATATACTACAAATCAAAGATGCTGCAAACACTAAAGTCAAACTAAAAACGCATCTTTCAGTGTTTTCCAACTCCCTAAAATTAAATTTTGCTGATGTAAGCAAACATGTCCGTCACTCAGCAACTAAACGCACCTACGGCTTTGTGCATTTAGCCCCCAGTGGTAACTATAATCTTCCCTCATGGGCCATAGTTTACTCTATGAGCCTCTTCTCCAGTCCACTTACTATATACAGTTTAGTCAAAAGTTTAGGAAATCTTTTGTAGCAAAAGTTTTGCTTTTGTAGATGAGGAAATAAAATTAAAAATAAATAGATGTCTACAATTATTTATTTCAGCAGTTATTTTGCAAAACTCCATGCTAATTCAAAAGTATTCATAGCCTTTGATGCTATGATAGTATTGTCTACAAGGTGCTAGAAATATCAATATGATAATATAGAACCTAATTCTAGAAAAGTCTAGAAAATGCTGGATTGTCGGTGAACATTCTTAGAGAGTATAAAAGGGATAGGCATAGGATGACTGCTGTCATTACCAATAAGTCAATATGGGAAAAAGTAAAGAGCTATCTGAAGACCTTAGGCAGAAAATTATTTGCCATAAAGCTGGAGAAGGATACAAGGAGATTTCCAAACTTTTGAGTCTCTCAATTTCAACTATTGTTATTATTATCAAGTACAAAACTCGTGGTACTGTCAAATCGCTCCCTCGGTCTGGAAGAAAGAAGGTTCTTTCACCAAGAACAAGTAACATAATTGTGAGGAAGAGTAATAATAATCCAAGATTGACTGCCGAAGATATTCAAAGTGAATTGGCTGCAAGTGGGACTAGGGTTTCCATTTCAACCATAGCTTGAATATTGCATGGTGAAAATCTCAATGGTCATAGGCCAAGGAAAAAGCCACTATTAGGAAAATATCACAAGGACAATTGCTTAAAGTTTGCAAAATGGCATTTGAATGATGGATATGTTCTGGTTTTGTGGAGTGATGAAACAAAATTCGAGCTATTTGGTCACGCTGATAGTCGTTACGTTTGGAGAGTCTGGTGAGGCCTACAAAGAAAAGAACACCATACCTACTGTCAAGCATGGAGGTGGTAATATCCTTCTATGGGGCTGTCTTTCCTCTAATGACACAGGAAATTTAGTTCCAATACATGGTAAAATGGATTCCATAGCATACCAAAAGATATTGGCCAATCATCTGAAACCCTCCGCTACAAAACTTGGTTTAAAGCGCAACTGGACATTCCAACACAAAAACAATCCAAAGCACACATCAAAATCTACTTCAGATTAGATTCCTAATTTTAGGTTGTTTACAAAATCTGCCCACGCTCCATATTTGCTAGACATCTTTTACCCAATTCAAACATACTTATCTTTAGCATATAAACGGATTGTCACACAAACAGTCTGAAAGAATCATGAAAAGAACAGACAATTATTCATTTAACCCTGTCAATACTTTCCACACGCACAGTCACACACACACATGCACACACCCTCTCTCTCTCTCTGCTGCTCTATAAAAAGACAGATCAACTTTCTGCCTCTCCACACCAGAAGAACCCAGCTGCTCAGACACAACCTGTGACACTGACCTGAGCGTACCGTGGTAAAACTCCTCTCAATCATGGTAAGTACACTGCTGCTGTCCCCTCTCATTAAAAGACAGATAGAATTTGTTTTCAGAAGTCAACAGTCTCATGTTCATTGTTTTAAATTAATTTCAAAGTTCGAACATTTTGAATAAAAAAATCCAAAGTCAAATCAGGTAAAACTTTTTTTTTTAAAAAATGATAATTTTTTAAAATTACAATGAAATCCTGAGTTTTTCAAGAATAAATAAATTTCTCATAATTTCCAACATTATTCCACAAACTAACACTATTCATGTCATGTATACACACTTTTTAAAATGTGTTTTATTCATGGATTTGTTCTTAAGAAGCTGTTTTCGTTCTTATTTAAAGGTGGCACTATCAATCAAGGTAATGATGATAAATAAAACTATTGATGAATCAGATTTACTGTGATTATTGTTTTATGTAACTCTCTCTCTCTCTCTCTCTCTCTCTCTCTCTGTCTCTCTCTCTCTCTCTCTCTCTCTCTCTCTCTCTCTCTCTCTCTCTCTCTGGTATTTGTTTTCGAGGGCGGTGGTTATTTTAGATCTCACTGGGGCCTGATTAGAGCAGCTGTTCTGAGGCTCTGTGATGCTGATCTGGTTCTCCTCACAGAGCTTCTCCATCATGTAGTTGATGGTCTTTTTATTTGGGTAGCTCTCCTGGATCTTCAGGGCCTTGAACTGGTAGGAATCGGGGTTGCTTTATTTCAGGTAGCTCCAGTACCTCAAACGTCTCTTTTGTACAATGAGCAGTAAGGGAAAACGTCCTAGCTCAGCTCTACAAGAATTGCTTGGAGCATGTCTGTGCAACTACAGGATGTTTTTTGTCCTAATTACTATATTCACAATTTAGTGGGGCACCAAAGTTCGCCGTCGTACAAAAGGATTGGTTGTATAACTTGGTCAAAGAGTTTGAGCCAGACCGTGATTGATGGTTTTAGGATATACACCCGTTTTCTTATTGTGTGGATAGCTTTGCTGGCTTTGTCTCAGTGCACATGCTCTGTGGGAGATAACAGAACCAGATCATTAGCCTAGAGCAAGCATTTAATTTGAGTGCCATCCACAGTTACTCCTGGAACAGAGGACTGCTCCAGCACTGCAGCCAACTCATCCACATAGATGTTAAAGAGAGTTGGGCTCAGGTTACACCCTGACTACTTTTATTTCCTGAGTACATTGATTTAATAATATTGTACACCTTGCCCCCTATGCCACTTTGGAGGAGTTTGAGGAAGAGACCAGGGTGCCAGTTTGAGTCAATGAAACAAGCAAACACTTTTCCTTTGCTGGTCTGATTGATGTGCTTGTTAATAATGGCCTGCAGGGGGTACATGTGGTCTGTAGGGTGGTCCTTTGGCAAGAAGCAGATATGGCTTTTAATCAGCATGCTGTGTTCTGTCAGAGAGTCCAGTATTCGGGTGTTAATACTGCATAATACTTTCCTGGCTGAGAGGGACTTCAGTTTGTCTGTCACCTCCTGCAGGGTGATCGGGGCATCTAGAGGTGATTGATTATCTTAATTCTTTCCAGGTTTGCTAATTTATTAAGTAATTCATTTTGATTTAGAGTTAGATTATTTTTTTGGGATTGGTTTGTAAGGTTTTTCAAAGTATTGTTCCCAAATATTTCCATTAAGGATTGCCAGTTCCTTGTTACTGCTACTGGAGTTCAGATTCTTCCCATTTGACCAGAATAAAGTATTATCGATTGATTGCTTCAAGCTGTGATAATTGTTTGGTCACGTAGGCTTGTTCTTTTGAAGTGTATGTTTGTAGTGTTTTAAAGTTTGACAGTAATTGAGTCGTAATTCTTCATTTTGATTCTGTGTTGCAGCTTAGATAGTTATCTTTTTTTGTTCCTCGTTGCTTTACATTCAACCATTTGCATTTAGATTTTGTTTTCTGGCTCTTAATAATTGTGTTTTTTTCCTTCATTCTGATTTGGCTGCTGCTATTAGTAAGATTTTGCTGAAGTCTCTCACAGACTCTGTTTGCATCAGACTCTGTTTGCATCAGTCTGGTAGCTGTTATGTCAGAAAATGTTTAACGTTTGTTTGATTTCGTCACTGTTGATGATTTCCTGGTATTTTAACTGGCTGGTTTGTTTAGATTTATAGGTGGGTGGGAGTTTGTTTAAGTTTGTATATGTATTTACATTAGTGTTGGGCTGTGCTGACCTTTTTAAATACAGCACTGTCTGGCTGTGGTCTGACAGGGTGGACTGTGCCTGACTATGAAGCTGTTAATGAGCTGGGGGTCCATGTCAGTGATGAAATAGTCCACCACACTGCAGCCCCGAGCAGAGCTGAAGGTGAATCTTCCTTGGGAAGTCTCCTCTAGTCCGGTCATTTAGAATGTACACTTCTGCACATCCCTCCCCCTCTCCCACCCCCACCTCCCCCTGCTAGATTACATCATTCCTCCTTTTGCACTATTATGAGACAGAATTAATTTTTGCAAGCATATCAATTATTCTTTGTAGGATTTGACAATGCAACAATTTATTTAAAGGCCAACTAATGTGAAAAAAACATATTGTCCCAATGTGTGCAGTTATGCCCAAAAATAAGTACTTGGAGTTTAATTTTTGAGTCATTTACCAAATAAGGTGCATGTCTTTTGAAAAGACATGCAGCGTGTGGAAGCGACATCGTGGGAGAAGTACAGTCGTGGACAAGTACAACGCAGTTAGAAGCAGAAAGGAGGAATTACATCTTTAAATTTGGAGTTGCTTTAATCAGAAAATATTGTAGCTGCGTGTATTTTTCTGATCAGCTGAAACTCGGAGCAGCTGATTCAAATCCTGCGGCGTTCTGGGACACGGGGTCGGAGCGGAGCATGCAGCACAAACACAAACAAACAAAAGGCAGGCAGACTTCCCAGCGACAGCGTGTGGAAGCGACATCGTGGGAGAAGTACAGTCGTGGACAAGTACAACACAGTTAGAAGCAGTTTGAAAGCAGGTTGACAGCTGCAGAAGCTACACTAAAATAAAAAAAAGGTCTTCAAGCCAGTAATCTGTGACAACTGCATGATGTGGGAAATCCCAGAAAACCCAACAGAGCTCAACCAAGTGTGTGTAAAGTGCAGCACGATCCAGGACTTACTTCAGCAATTAAGCCTGCTAGAAAAGGAGCTGGAGGAAATGAGACAGCAACAGGAGCTTGAGGAGCTGGCACACCCACAATTCATGGAAGTCTGCACCCCTAGCAGACTGAAAGCCACCACGGAGATGGAAGAGAGTCGAAACAGCTGGGTTCAGATAGGCAGAAGCAGGGAAAAAAAGAAACTTCGTCAAACACAACCACCAGAAATCCAGACATCCAACACATCTGAGCCACTTCAACATTTAGATGACCAAAACCAACATCAAGACAATGAAAGGAACAAAATCCAGGACCCTATAAACAGTGCTGACCAGGCAGCAAAAAGAAGGGAGGTCATGATTGTTGGGTCAGAATAATGGACACAAATTCAAAGGGCATAATAATAGGAGCATGCTATAGACCGCCAAATTCAGACGCTGAGCAAAATAATCTGTTGTACAATGACATTCGAAATGTGTGTAGAAAAGGAGAAGCCATACTAATGGGGGATTTCAACTTCCCCTGTATAAAATGGGAAAACCCAATGGGGGGCACGACGGACAAAATTGAAATGGTGGAAATGACAAATGACTGCTTCCTAACGCAATTTGTCAAGGCATCGACTAGAGGGGAGGCATGCCTTGATTTAGTCTTTTCAAATAATGAAGACAGAATAACTAAAACAGAGGTCAGAGAGCCATTGGCAAACTCAGACCACAACATGGTCTCATTTGAAATATTTTTTAAAACCCCAAAAGTAATGACTAAAGCTAAGGTTTACAATTTTAGAAAAGCAAACTACGAAGGTATGAAATAGAGACTAATGGAAGTAGATTGGAGTAAAATAGAGAAAACATCCACAGAAAAAGGGTGGCTGTTTTTTAAAAATGTAGTACTAGAGGCACAAAACAATTACATCCCAAAAGTAGACAAATCTAAATCTAAAACAAAATGGCCAAAATGGTTTAATAGATCAATTAAAAAAAATATTCAGCGAAAAAAGGCACTTTACAGAGCGTATAAAAGGGACCAAAAACAAAGTACACAGAAAGAGTACTTGGAACTGCAAACACAAGTCAAAAAGGAAGTTGGAAAGGCCAAGAGAGAGATAGAAATCAATATTGCTAAGGGGGCTAAAACCAATTCCAAAATGTTTTTCCAATATTATAACAGCAAGAGAACATTCAAAGAGGAGGTTAAATGTCTAAGAGACACAAATGGCAAAAATCATAGATGAAGAAAAAAAAATAGCAAATATATTAAATGATTACTTTTCACAGGTTTTTACAAAGTAGGATACGGATAACATGCCCCACATGTCGACCTGTTCCTATCCAGTTTTAAATAACTTTAGCATAACAGAGGTAGAAGTGTTAAAGGGACTAGGAGCTCTTAAAATAAACAAATCCCCTGGGCCAGATGAGATCCTCCCAATAGTACTCAAAGAAATGAAAGAAGTTATTTACAAACCGCTAACCAAGATCATGCAACAGTCTCTTGACACAGGGGTTGTACCAACAGACTGGAAAATAGCAAACGTAATACCGATCCACAAAAAAGGGAGACAAAACCGAACCAGGTAACTACAGACCAATAAGCCTGACTTCTATTATATGTAAACTTATGGAAACTATAATAAGATCCAAAATGGAAAATTACCTATATGGTAACAATATCCTGGGAGACAGCCAGCATGGTTTTAGGAAAGGGAGATCATGTCTAACTAACCTACTTGACTTTTTTGAGGATGCAACATTGAAAATGGATAACTGCAAAGCATACGACATGGTTTATTTAGATTTCCAGAAAGCTTTTGACAAAGTCCCGCATAAAAGATTAATTCTCAAACTGAACGCAGTAGGGATTCAAGGAAATGCATGCACATGGATTAGGGAGTGGTTAACAGGTAGAAAACAGAAAGTACTGATTAGAGGAGAAACCTCGAAATGGAGTGAGGTAACCAGTGGTGTACCACAGGGATCAGTATTAGGTCCTCTGCTATTCCTAATCTACATTAATGACACAAAAATAGGAGGAGTGGCAGACACTGTTGAAGCAGCAAAGGTCATTCAAAATGATCTAGACAGCATTCAAAATTGGGCAGACACATGGCAAATGAAATTTAATAGAGAAAAGTGTGAAGTATTGCATGCGGGCAATAAAAATGTGCATTATAAATATCATTTATTTGATTACATTTTTCTATGCAGCTGTTTATTGCACGGAATGGGAAATGAAAGGTCTGTTCGGTGGGTTTTTTTCAATAGTGTTATGATGCCCTCACTTAGTTGTATTGTCGTCTTTGCACCTTCGGAACCCAGTGTCCCGGGATCTTTTTGGTGATAAAAAGAGGGTTCTGGCCCGGAACGGGTTAATGACAGCGCGTTATTAATCAGTTCTGATTGCTAAAATATTCTCCTCATGTGTCTGTAAATTTTTATGCTGTTTTTTAAAGCAATTGAATTCATTAAAGTGCCGTTCCGTCTCCTTCTGGCTTTTTCCCGTCAAATTATTATACCGGGAGTATTTTATTAAATGTACTTCTGTGACTAAGATGCAAATGTATGCATGTTTACAGAAATAAAATACATTACGATCCAGAAAAAAAAAAAGATATTACATTCAAGGACTTTTACATTTTATCTTTATGTGGGAGATTAATAACCTATAAAAGAAAGTGCACATAATACCATCAACAATTGAAAGGATACATTTTCAACTGTTGAACAAAACTTGAGACAAGCATAAAATAAAATTATATATACCATTCTGTAATGAATGAATTAATACACACATACACGTAGTAGGGTCTTATTATTTTATAATAATTTAAGTGTGGATTGTGTTCTTAGATTATTATTTGATAAATGTGTATTGTATATGTATTTATTTATTTATCAATAAATAAATCAATACATGCTGTTCGAACACCCCGCCCTGCCAATTATCTACTGCCTTTAAAAATGCGGAAGACTGTGAGAGAAATTAGATCCTGATTTGTGAAGGAGATTCCTTGTTGCAGATTTGAGCTGGAACATGGAGAGACTTTATAATTGTGTAGCACACCAGGAAGGCTGTGTTTCACCGTGAGGGTATCATTTCCAACACGAGGTGTAGCGTGTTGGGGTTCCCCGGTCAGCGAGCCTGTTAGTTTATTGTTAACGTTGTGTGGTTTATTTGATAGTTGTCCCGCTCCTGCAGCAATGAGTCCTCTGGTTTATTTGTTATATTTTATTTTATTCTTGCGTGCACGCACGCACGCAAGAATAAAATAAAATAAAGTACTGTGTACTTTACAAATAGAGTTTGTAACGAGGCCATTCAATTGCTGACGTTGTTGTCCACTTTGTATGCACCAAAAAGGGAACAGATCTGCTGTAGTGGTTAATTAACTTTACTATAAGAAACTGATAGATCCAAGTATGTTATACAAGCTGCAATAATACAATCTGTTGTAACTAGTTTAATTAACTTCACTACAAGAAACAGATAGATTTAGAGTTTGTTTTATTGTATCTTCCCTATATATAAGACAATTGTTATAGACTGTGAACTGAAGGCGGAATTGTCATATGGTTTACATTATTGTTAATGTGTTTGAGAGATTTTTTTAAAACAATTATTACTATTAAAAACTTGTAAAGGTTATGCTTGATGTATGATTGTTTGGTTTCTCCTGGATAAAAGAATTTGAGTGGGAACCAACCACTCGAGGTCCTTGTCCTCAATAAACATGAGGTGGTGTAGTCAAATTATTGTATATATATACAGTGCCTTGCGAAAGTATTCGGCCCCCTTGAACTTTGCGACCTTTTGCCACATTTCAGGCTTCAAACATAAAGATATGAAACTGTAATTTTTTGTGAAGAATCAACAACAAGTGGGACACAATCATGAAGTGGAACGAAATTTATTGGATATTTCAAACTTTTTTAACAAATAAAAAACTGAAAAATTGGGCGTGCAAAATTATTCAGCCCCTTTACTTTCAGTGCAGCAAACTCTCTCCAGAAGTTCAGTGAGGATCTCTGAATGATCCAATGTTGACCTAAATGACTAATGATGATAAATAGAATCCACCTGTGTGTAATCAAGTATCCGTATAAATGCACCTGCACTGTGATAGTCTCAGAGGTCCGTTTAAAGCGCAGAGAGCATCATGAAGAACAAGGAACACACCAGGCAGGTCCGAGATACTGTTGTGGAGAAGTTTAAAGCCGGATTTGGATACAAAAAGATTTCCCAAGCTTTAAACATCGCAAGGAGCACTGTGCAAGCGATAATATTGAAATGGAAGGAGTATCAGACCACTGCAAATCTACCAAGACCTGGCCGTCCCTCTAAACTTTCAGCTCATACAAGGAGAAGACTGAAGACTGAGGTGGGAGACTCTGTCCATAGGACAACAATCAGTCGTATACTGCACAAATCTGGCCTTTATGGAAGAGTGGCAAGAAGAAAGCCATTTCTTAAAGATATCCATAAAAAGTGTCGTTTACAGTTTGCCACAAGCCACCTGGGAGACACACCAAACATGTGGAAGAAGGTGCTCTGGTCAGATGAAACCAAAATCGAACTTTTTGGCAACAATGCAAAACGTTATGTTTGGCGTAAAAGCAACACAGCTCATCACCCTGAACACACCATCCCCACTGTCAAACATGGTGGTGGCAGCATCATGGTTTGGGCCTGCTTTTCTTCAGCAGGGACAGGGAAGATGGTTAAAATTGACGGGAAGATGGATGGAGCCAAATACAGGACCATTCTGGAAGAAAACCTGATGGAGTCTGCAAAAGACCTGAGACTGGGACGGAGATTTGTCTTCCAACAAGACAATGATCCAAAACATAAAGCAAAATCTACAATGGAATGGTTCACAAATAAACATATCCAGGTGTTAGAATGGCCAAGTCAAAGTCCAGACCTGAATCCAATCGAGAATCTGTGGAAAGAACTGAAAACTGCTGTTCACAAATGCTCTCCATCCAACCTCACTGAGCTCGAGCTGTTTTGCAAGGAGGAATGGGCAAAAATTTCAGTCTCTCGATGTGCAAAACTGATAGAGACATACCCCAAGCGACTTACAGCTGTAATCGCAGCAAAAGGTGGCGCTACAAAGTATTAACTTAAGGGGGCTGAATAATTTTGCACGCCCAATTTTTCAGTTTTTTATTTGTTAAAAAAGTTTGAAATATCCAATAAATTTCGTTCCACTTCATGATTGTGTCCCACTTGTTGTTGATTCTTCACAAAAAATTACAGTTTCATATCTTTATGTTTGAAGCCTGAAATGTGGCAAAAGGTCGCAAAGTTCAAGGTGGCCGAATACTTTCGCAAGGCACTGTATATTAGTACTGTGCAAAAGTTTTAGGCAGGTTTGAAAAAATGCTGTAAAGTAAGAATGCTTTCAAAAATAGACATGTTAATAGATTATATTTATCAATTAACTAAATGCAAAGTGAGTGAACAGAAGAAAAATCTAAATCAAATCCATATTTGGTGTGACCACCCTTTGCCTTCAAAACAGCATCAATTCTTCTAGGTACACTTGCACAAAGTCAGGGATTTTGTAGGCATATAGTCAGGTGTATGATTAAACAATTATACCAAACAGGTGCTAATGATTATCAATTCAATATGTAGGATGAAACACAATCATTAACTGAAACAGAAACAGCTGTGTAGGAGGAATAAAACTGGGTGAGGAACAGCCAAACTCAGCTAACAAGGTGAGGTTGCTGAAGACAGTTTACTGTCAAAAGTCATACACCATGGCAAGACTGAGCACAGCAACAAGACACAAGGTAGTTATACTGCATCAGCAAGGTCTCTCCCAGGAAGAAATTTCAAGGCAGACAGGGGTTTCCAGATGTGCTGTCCAAGCTCTTTTGAAGAAGCACAAAGAAACGGGCAACGTTGAGGACCGTAGACGCAGTGGTCGGCCAAGGAAACTTACTGCAGCAGATTAAAGACACATCATGCTTACTTCCTTTCGCAATCTGAAGATGTCCAGCAGTGCCATCAGCTCAGAATTGGCAGAAAACAGTGGGATCCTGGTACACCCATCTACTGTCCGGAGAAGTCTGGTCAGAAGCGGCCTTCATAGAAGACTTGCGGCCAAAAAGCCATACCTCCGACGTGGAAACAAGGCAAAGCGACTCAACTATGCACGAAAACACAGGAACTGGGGTGCAGAAAAATGGCAGCAGGTGCTCTGGACTGATGAGTCAATATTTGGCTGTAGCAGAAGGCAGTTTGTTCGCTGAAGGGCTGGAGAGCGGTACACGAATGAGTGTCTGCAGGCAACAGTGAAGCATGGTGGAGGTTCCTTGCAAGTTTGGGGTTGCATTTCTGCAAATGGAGTTGGGGATTTGGTCAGAATTATACGGTCTCCTCAATGCTGAGAAGTACAGGCAGATACTTATCCATCATGCAATACCATCAGGGAGGCTTCTGATTGGCCCCAAATTTATTCTGCAGCATGACAACTAACCCAAACATACAGTGAAAGACATTAAGAACTATCTTCAGCGTAAAGTAGAACAAGGAGTCCTGGAAGTGATGGTATGGCCTCCACAGAGCCCTGATCTCAACATCATCGAGTCTGTCTGGGATTACATGAAGAGAGAGAAGCAACTGAGGCTGCCTAAATCCACAGAAGAACTGTGGTTAGTTCTCCAAGATGTTTGGGCCAACCTACCTGCCGAGTTCCTTCAAAAACTGTGTGCAACTGTACCTAGAAGAATTGATGCTGTTTTGAAGGCAAAGGGTGGTCACACCAAATATTGATTTGATGTAGATTTTTCTTCTGTTCACTCACTTTGCATTTAGTTAATTGATAAATATAATCTATTAACATGTCTATTTTTGAAAGCATTCTTACTTTACAGCATTTTTTCACACCTGCCTAAAACTTTTGCACAGTACTGTATTATATATATATATATATATATATATATATATATATATATATATATGTATATATATATATATATATATATATATATATATATATATATATATATATATATATATATATACACAGACGTGCTCAAATTTGTTGGTACCCTTACAGCTCATTGAAATAATGCTTCATTCCTACTGAAAAGTGATGAAATTAAAAGCTATTTTATCATGTATACTTGCATGCCTTTGGTATGTCATAGAATAAAGCAAAAGAAAAGAGATGAATTATTGCTTATTCTACAAAGATATTCTAAAACGGCCTGGTCACATTTGTTGGTACCCCTTAGAAAAGATAATAAATAATTGGATTATAATGATATTTCAAACTAAATAGTTTCTTTAATTAGTATCACACATGTCTCCAATCTTGTAATCAGTCATTCAGCCTATTTAAATGGAGAAAAGTAGTCACTGTGCTGTCTGGTATCATTGTGTGCACCACACTGAACATGGACCAGAGAAACAAAGGAGAGAGTTGTCTGAGGAGATCAGAAAGAAAATAATAGACAAGCATCGTAAAGGTAAAGGCTACAAGACCATCTCCATGCAGCTTGATGTTCCTGTGACAACAGTTGCAAATATTATTAAGAAGTTTAAGGTCCATGGAACTGTAGCCAACCTCCCTGGGCATGGCCGCAAGAGGAAAATCGACCCCAGAGTGAACAGAAGGATAGTGCGAATGGTAGAAAAAGAACCAAGGATAACTGCCAAAGAGATACAAGCTGAACTCCAAGGTGAAGGTATGTCAGTTTCTGATCGCACCATCCGTCGCTTTTTGAGTGAAATTGGGCTCCATGGAAGAAGACCCAGGAGGACTCCACTTTTGACAGAAAAACATAAAAAAGCCAGACTGGAATTTGCTAAAATGCATATTGACAAGCCACAATCCTTCTGGAGCTTTTTGGCAAGTCACATCAGCTCTATGTTCACAGACAAAAAAAAATGAAGCTTTCAAAGAAAAGAACACCGTACCTACAGTGAAACATGGAGGAGGCTCGGTTATGTTTTGGGGCTGCTTTGCTGCGCCTGGCACAGGGTGCCTTGAATCTGTTCAGGGCACAATGAAATCTCAAGACTATCAAGGCATTCTGGAGCGAAACGTACTGCCCAGTGTCAGAAAGCTCTGTCTCAGTCGCAGGTCATGGGTCCTCCAACAGGATAATGACCCAAAACACACAGCTAAAAGCACCCAAGAATGGATAAGAACAAAACATTAGACTATTCTGAAGTGGCCTTCTATGAGTCCTGATCTGAATCCTATCGAACATCTATGGAAAGTGTTGAAACTTGCAGTCTGGAGAAGGCACCCATCAAACCTGACACAGCTGGAGCAGTTTGCTCAGGAAGAGTGGGTCAAACTACCTGTTAACAGGTGCAGAAGTCTCATTGAGAGCTACAGAAAACATTTGATTGCAGTGATTGCCTCTAAAGGTTGTGCAACAAAATATTAGGTTAGCGGTCCCATCATTTTTGTCCATGCCATTTCCATTTGTTTTCTTATTTACAATATTATGTTGAATAAAAAATCAAAAGCAAAGTCTGATTTCTATTAAATATGGAATAAACAATGGTGGATGCCAATTACTTTTGTCAGTTTCAAGTTATTTCAGAGAAAATTGTGCATTCTTCGTTTTTTGTGGAGGGGTACCAACAAATTTGAGCATGTCTGTATAATATATATATATATATATATATATATATATATATATATATATATATATATATATATATATATATATATATAATTTTATTTATGTATTTATTTATTTTTTACATTAATCTTGTACTTTTTATATAGGTATATAAATGTCAATTGCTGTGGATTTAGAAAAGGAAGCTACATGCCACTCTTGTGTGCAATTCGATTCTAAGGTATTGTGGCAGGCTGGCTTGCAGTGGTGACGTCACGGACCAATGAGTAACTGAGTCAAACAATGGATGGGCGGTTGAAGCTGAGTGCAACGGCACTCAGCTGGATTTATTAATAATTAAAACAAAAGATTTAAACAAAACACAAAACAAAAAGGCACAAGGGCCAAACGAAGAAACAGACAAACAAGTAAGCTACTCCAGCACGTTTTAGCAATTGTTATTGTCTGCTCTGCTCGCTCTGCTCGCTCTGCTCGCTCTGCTCTCTCTGCTCTCTCTGCTCTCCTCTGTACACCCCCCCGCAGAACAGACAGCTGCCACTTCTTATACTGAGGCCGAGGGGTTAACTAATTGTTAATTATCTTATTACCCCTCGGCCAGAGTCTGCACGCGTTTGGTAAGGATGCATAACTGTCAGCTACTTAAATAAACAGTAGCTGATCAGCCATGCATCCTCACGGGGTTTTTAAATATAATAATAAAAGACGCGGCGCTTTTATCCGCGCCGCAAACAAAAATACAAATAATAATACATAGGGGCGGGACACTCCGCCACAGGTATCTACCAAACAAACAGGAAACTAGAAATTTTCAGACAGGAAATAAATGAAAAAAGTAGCTCCTACTTTTGCAATGTTCTAATTGTTAACAAGTAAACTAACAAATTTCTCTGTGTTGCTGCTCTGTCCTTCCAAACACTGAAATGATTACAGTTTTTCTCGGTTGCTTGAGCACATTTGTCCAAACAGAATTCACTTTTTCAAAACAATTAACACGCATCCCCAAACTGAAACACGTTGGCCAAAATGACACATTTCATTTGCAAAATACACTAAGACTCTCAAAACATTAAATACATGACACAAAATCAACCACCTCCATCAAAACATACAACCTGTTATCTAATGAATAGTTATTTCAATCAATCGTTACACAATGGCCCAATAAATACTAACTACAACTATCAATATACCCTAACATGGTTAACCCTCTTTTATGTGTCTGTGCCATTTGCTGATACTATAATTATAGTATGTACCATAAAAGGCAAGTCAACATATTATCACAGCATGGGCTGTATTCTTTTTTCCTAAAATGGTTTTACCAAAGATGACCAATGCAGAAAGAATGTCACTCAAGAGAATGAATGTCCAGAAACAAAAGGCTTTATTTTACCTTTTTCCATTTTGTCCTTTACAAATTCAATGATGCTGTATATACAGAGAATAAAAATAAAATACACCAAGCTAACAAAATCACTGCAAAAACAAAGCAATGTCAAAAAAGGCAACACAAATACACATTCAGTCCATTCGTTCATGTCGATCAGGCTGCATGTTTTCATCAACATCACACCAGATGTTTTCTCTCGCAATGCAGTGAGAAAAAATCTCCTTGCATGGCGCATCCACGCTTGGCAGTCCTCTGCAGTCATTGCCAGACAACCGGCATTCATTGCGTTTAGGAGGGACATCTGGTCATGTGGACGTTAATCATAAACTTTCCACCTCCACGCAGAGAAGAATTCCTCGATTGAATTGAGAAAAGGAGAGTACGGAGGGAGAAATTGCATCATTATTCGTGGGTGGGCTGCAAACCATTCAGTAACCAGACGGGAGTGCTGGAAAGCAACATTGTCCCATATGATGACGAAGCGGGACATGTCAGGCCTCACCAGCCCTCTCTCTTCTGGTGGTACCACTCTGTGGTGCAATGCATCAACAAATGTGAGGAGACGTTCTGTATTGTATGGGCCAATTGTAGGGATGTGGCAAAGAACACCATCGCTGGAGCTAGCGGCACACATGGTGATGTTTGCACCCCTTTGCCCTGGCACATTTACGGTGGCCCTCTTACCAATGAGGTTCCTCCCTCGTCTCCTTACTTTTGAAAGGTTGAAGCCGGCTTCATCCACATAAATGAATGCATGGGGTGTTGCGTTTGCTTCAAGCTCCATTATTCTCTAAGATAAAAATACAGTATTTATGTATACATAAAGTAAATACATTGTAAAATATTCCAGCTGCATGCAATGCAATGTTTTACTGTAAGAAAAGGCATTACAGTGACAAACCCTCACCTGCACATACTGGAGTCTAGTCTCCTTCACGCTGTCACTGTTTCTTTGGAATGGGACTTTATAAAGTTGTTTCATTCCCACTTTGTTTCTTTTAAGGACCCGATCAATAGTGTCCAAACTCACACTGTTGACATTTCTGAACATGTTGTGATATTGAGTGACTGCTGTCTGGATCTCTCGCAATCTTATGGAATTGTTGGCAACAACCATATCCACTATGGCAGCTTCCTGTGCCGCAGTGAAGACTTTACCTCTGCCACCAGCGTGTGGTTGTCTTTGAATTCTATAAATACAGTAAATATGTACAAACTGTGACATTTTGATGGTCACATGAAGGGCATTGACAGAACAACTGTTTTACACATATATTGTACTCTATACAGTACAGTAATACTGTGATATAGCATTGTAACTTACCTGTTCTCATTATTGAATATTCTTACTATTGATGCCACAGTTGATCTACTGAGACTGGGCTGCACCCGCTGCCCAGCCTCTCTCATTGTCAAGGACATGATTGACAACATGGTCAATAATTGTGGCACAAATTTCATTTGAAACATTAGCTCTTTGTATTCCCCTTTGAGCTACTCCACCACCACACATCTGAACCCCTCTTCCTCTATGGGCCCCTCTACCTCTCCTTTGTCCTTGCCCTTGCCCTCGGCCTCTTACTTGGTCCATTCTTGAAAACAGCAACACAGAGTTGACCTATTTTATGCATGAATAAGGACTGATTGCTGATTGAACAATTGTGGAAAGAAGTTTTGCACACGTGCAGAAGAGGTTCACATTCATGGGAATAATTTGTATCAGCTGTGACCAAATGTTTTAATTTTGTTTGACATGATTTACTCAGCTGAGTTTTGCAGCTTTTGTAGAGAGTTGTGTTTACTGTTTTGCAAAAATGTGCTTAGCATTTGCATTGTGTGTGAAAGCAATGAAAAATGACTTACTGTTTTGCAAAAAAGAATACTGTTGTGCTCATTAGGTTATGATGGAGATCAAGTGGACCCCAGTTTCATTAAAAGTGTCTTAGCAATCGAGAAAAACTGTAAGACATGACCCCATGTTGCATTATGCCTAGATTCGAATAATGAACCTGCATTCCGAAACAGAAAGCATTATCATTCCATAAATATGCAGGTCGCATGTGATGCTCATTGTATCATCAACGATGTAGTTGCCAAGTACCCTGGCGGATGCCATGATTCATTCATTCTACAGAACAGTGCTTTATTTAGAACATGTGAACAGGAGCTTCTAAAAGGAGGCTGCCTTTTAGATCAGTTGTATTTGTCAGGGTGTCCTCTGAATAACATATTACACTTGAAGTTGATTTAATATCTTATTAAAAGTGTGTTTGAAGGTGACAGTGCATACCCACTGAAACCATGGCTGCCAATCCAAATTTTAAATCCAGACACAGAAGCAGAAACAAAATACAACAGTGCTCACATTTGTAGTCAAAACGCCATTGAGAGGTGTTTTGGGATTCTGAAAAATAGACTTAGATGTCTACATAAATCTACTGGTGAGCTACATTATAACCCTGCTAAGGTATGCAAGATCATTGTGGTGTGTTGCATGCTGCACAATATTGCCACTCAGCATGATCTGGAGCTTGCTCTGTATCACGGAGAGGAAATGTTACCAGGGGACATAGATGACAATGATGAAACCCTACACAACCCTGTGCCACAGGCAAGGCAGATACGCCAACAGAACATCCATGAATCCTTCACTACTTAGTAAGTATGATCAATTTCCTTAGTTATGTATACATAAATAAAATTATTTATATATAATCAGTTCTAACAATTAGCATATGCCCTGGGTAAAACACAGCTATGTAACAAATGTTAGTGTTTAACAGTTTTTATTTGGAGTTTTCAGTGACAATACAGAATATTGATTCAATGTATTACAAGCATGTAACATACTGTTCTTCTAACCATTTGGTAGTGCAGGGCTCTGATGCAACGGGGGTAGTGCTAGAAGCCATGGCCCCATATCTTGCCCTATGCCAGTCATATTGCAGTTGCTGCAGGAACTGCTTGATGCTGGATGGTCACCTTCCACATTGAAGGTGTATTTAGTGACTATCTCTGTTTGCCATGCCCCCGTAGATTCAGTGACACCGGGTGCACATTTTTAGGCTACCCATTATCTTAAAAGCGCACAGTGATTACGTCCTCCTAGGAGGACTGTTCTCCCAGAATGGAGCCTTTAATATTGTACTAGAGGCTCTCACGAAGGCCTGTTTGAGCCCTTACACTCCATGGAGCTGAAGTACCTGTCTTCCTCGTGGCTATCACCTCTGCTAGGCTGGTCAGTGAGCTGCAGGCGCTGTCTGTGCACAGCTCCTGCATGTGTATTTGGGAGGATGGCAGCAGGGTGTGTCTGCGCACCAACCCTGCTTTCCTCCCCAAGGTGATCACAGCCTTCCATGTTAATCAGTCTGTGGAATTGCTTCAATGGAGGGAGATTAAATTTCCTCTGCCCAGTGTGGGCATTGAGATGCTACGTGCATAGGACGAGAGCTCTACATCAATCTGACCAGCTCTTCAACTGTCACGGGACACAGACCCTAGGACAGCCCCTTTCTAAGAAGCATCTGTCATACTGGATTGTGGACACAGTCTTGACTGTGTATAATGGTACTGGCTTGCCCCCACCTGGTTGGGTAGCGGCACACTCCACTAGAGGGTTGGCTATATCTTGGGCTCCCTTCAGAGGTGCCTCGATGTCTGATATTTGTACTGCAGCTAGCTGGGCTACGCCGCATACCTTCTCCAGGTTCTACCGTATTAATGTGGTAGACCCTAACCTGCCTTCATTAGGCACACGGGTTCTTGAGGGTGGTCAGTCCCTGACTACCTTCCGGTGCCTCCTCAAAACTCACCTTAAGTTACCAGGGTTACGGAAGTAACTTAACGTTTTTATCATTAAAATACATTTTTAATGGTGTTGCTATACACTATTTTATTTATCCCCTGCCAAAAACAAACCACTCATCTCTGCTCTTAGCTAACATATAACCGGACACATTTTCAAGTGCTTGTAAACCCTGTCACCCTGTAAACCCTGCCTGCGAGGCTGTACAAAACATACAATACCTGCCCAAGCATGCAGGATTACTTCATGAATCGATGAAGTCACTCACTCGATCTTTATTGGATTATAATTGTGTGCAGTTTTGGATAATCCTTCAGTCAAATGTATAGTAATAATAATAATGCACTCTCCACTGGTACGGGTCCGCTGACTTGTTAATGGTATGGCTTTTAGTTGTTTATTTATAATTATAAACATTAGAAGAAATTAATATGATCTCAACTTGCAAAACGTCACATAAATCGAACACTGTTTCTAGTACCTAAGATTATTAAATATTTCACACAGTATTTAATATTAATACACATTTCACAAAACGGTAAGTACATGAAGACATTTAGAAAATATATCGTAGGTATTATAGATGTAGTTTAGCGGGCCAGGGAAAATTAGGCTTCAGCCGTTCAGATCGGAGAATGTTGATGCATTTTCAAGCCATTAGTTCCTAACTGTGATTTCTGACCGCTCCACCCCGAAGCATGGGATAAAGCATAAATAAGTGTGTTTCTGTATTTTAAAGTGTGTGCTAAAAGAATAGAAAATACATTTGAAAAGTGAAGGTGAAAGTTTGCTACTTTTAAAAGGAAAGTTACATTCTGTTAAATGTTCAGCACAATTTGTACAATTGAGATATCTACAATAAATACAAAATAAGTCATATTGGATATGGGAGTGTCTTCAAGACATGTCTTCTTTTCTTAATGAAATGTCTTAAGACACGTAAAACACTACAGTTGTACAATGAACTTCGTCTGGGTGTCTTGAAATTGACACTTTCATGTCTCAAGGCATCTGAAGACATAGGTTATGTCTGGGTATGTTTGTGTGTTAAGCCGTATTTCCGATCATTATCTAATTGTTTTTACCATCCGTTGAAGAAAGTACTTTATTTATTTTAGGCGATAGAATTTTTCTTACAACTAGCGCACATATATAATGTTACCGACACACTGTGAAATGAGGCTTTTCGCGAAATGTCTAAAACGTTCAGGCATTTCGCGAAATGACTGATTTTAGGAGCATCCCATTACACAATTTGCCTGTTTTACTCAGTCATTTTGCGAAATGCCTGAAACTGCCTCCGACAGATCAAACAATTAGGATATCAAGGATCAGAGGTGCAGATTTGGAGCTGGATTCCTAGCGCCAGGGTACCTCATGTAGCGCAAGCGACATTACATTCTGGTGCCAGTAGACATGTTTCATTTATTATTATTATTATTATTATTATTATTATTATTATTATTATTATTATTATTATTATTATTATTATTATTTATTTGTTAGCAACCATAGATGATGAGTGTCTCCTTGGATCTTGACTACTCGCATGCACAGGAGAGAAGGTTTGTGTCCTGTGAGAAGTTCTGAGGGTGGCTTGATTTGGGCGGTATTTAATAATTTAACACCAGTAGGCTCTCTGGTGCTAACATTTTAAAAAAGTTTAGCAGCAATTTTCAAAACGATTTGCACCCCTGTTAAGGATTCTGTGTTCAGGATCAAAGGTTCCAGTGTCATCTTACAAACATGAATGTGCATCACGGCAGGAAGGCGTGAGGCCGATTAAAATGTTGACATGTGGAAACCCACGCTGACAAGCAGCACTGCTTAATGACCATGTCAGAGACAACAACAATAGACTGGATTGCTGGTTATTACAATGTGTAACAAATCATCTCGCATTCTGGGTTTATTTCAATAGCCTACCAGCCCTGGGGATTCAAAAGCAAAACACAAAACGTATATGTTGCACGAGGCAGGAACACAAAGGAATAAGTACCCTGTCAGCTGCCATATATTAGTTTTAAAGAAAAGAATGTTTCAACACTGTCTTTGTAGTTTATATTTATCTATTAACCCCACTATTATACCGTAATTTGGTAACAAAAGAAATAGACATACTTGTGTTTTATCTTCGTTACGTGCTGCGAGCCAACAGCTGAGTCGGCTACGGGATCGTAAAATAAATGTGCACGTTTTTTTATAGAATCCTTTTTGTTCACTTTTATATTTGAGTTGTAGTATACACAATCACATTGTAGGATTTATTTGATTTATATTTTCACGATGGATTGTTTTGTTATTTAATTTAATATATATATATATATATATATATATATATATATATATATATATATATATATATATATATATATATATATATATATATATATATTCACATCGCTGTTGTAGCTGTGATGCTGAAGGTGTGGTGACGTTGTCAACCTGCGACTAATAACTTAAATGTGTTGTAGTTTAGCGTAGGGTCATTAACCTCTTTGTTTAAGTGGTGGTTTATTGGGTTAAGGATCACATACTATAAAAGGCAAGTGTATCCGGAGATCGGGAGCGCAGCTCAGTTTTGCTTGGGATAGCTGAAGCAGGGACGTTTGGGAGACGCCGGGTTGGACGCGTTACCTTGATCGGAGATATTTTGTTGCGAAGCTGACGGTGTTTACTGGGGTTGGTTTCGCTTTCAGCCGCTATTGTTCTTTCTCTTCAATTGGTTTCAGGTATAGTGGCAAGAAGTTTTGCTTGTTTTGTTAGTAGGCTGTGCTATAAACGCGTTGTGGTATTATCGGAGCCTGCCTGAAAATTGTGAAACGGTGACTGGTGGGGAAGAAAGAGAAAAGGAAATACTGTACTGTAGTGATATAGCTGCTGTTTGTTTTACTTTATTATTGCTGCTGGATTGTGGTTGGAGTCCTCTGGCGTTCTGTGTGTGTGGAATATGTTACTTTAAAGTGAACCACTAAATGTTTTAGCTTGGTACTGTACTATAGCAATATAGCTGTTTGTTTATTATTGCTGCTGGATTGTGGTTGGAGTTCTTTGGTGTTTCTGTAGGTGTGTCATAGGTTATTATAGAGCAAATAACCCAGTATTTTACTATGTTTTAATTATTGTATATTAGTTATCGTGAAGAAGGCAAGGTTTTTATGTTTTGGGGTTTTGCTGCTGTCTTTCTTTTTGTTTTGATATTTATTTAGAATTCCCGACCTACCTGCTTGGTGATTGGGGTGCTGCTATTGACCATCGTGTGCTTCTCCTCTGCCCTTCCTTCCCTCACCTTGAAGAGGTTGTTGGTGCTGGCAACATTGCAGGGGAATCTTTTTTTTTTTCTTTTCTGTTTTTTTTTTATATATACTTTACATCCTAGCTAATCAGTGGGTGCCTATTGTGTTGCTACTTTCACACCCTAGCCATCCAGTGGGTGTTTGCTTTTTCTTGTTTAATTGATTTTTTTATGTAAATTTTTTTTAATATTTAATAAATATTGTTTTAACTGAGTTAAGCCTTGTCTGTCTCTCTGTGGTGTTGCTACTGGTCCATATCCCAACTATCACTAACGAACTTGTGTTTTTATTGGGGGTTATTGATTTTGTTAATTATAGGTCTATACTTATTTTTAGTTAGTCCTGGCGCTTACCACCAGGTGGCGTAGTCGGCGACTATATATTTTGAGGGTTCTGAGTGTGACACCCGTGACATTATATATCGCGGTTCCTGCTGTCATTGGTTGTTTCAAGTGTCCATTAAATGAACATGATTGATGTCATGATTATGAACTGGAGTGATTCCACCTATCATGCTCCATTTGTTTTTTAAAACCTTGAAGCAGCCAATGATAGCGCTAGCAGGGAGGGACTTTTTATTGATTTGGAACCCTCCGGCTTTAAGTGAAATATGGGGACTGGTATTCAATTCATTGAATTCTGGTCAGCGATAATAAGTTCAGTTACCTGGAGATCGTTGACAGAGACCTTGAGACTCAATAGAAAACCCGGAGGTAAGGCAGGTATGGGTGACAGCTAGGTAATATTCTTGACCTTGTAAGCGTGAGTACCTTCGCTGCTTGCATGAAAAAATGCTTTCCTGTTAAAATGTGTTAATGGTATGCATGTGCGTGTGCTTTTTATTTTTCGTGCTGAGAGAATGCTACTCTAACTAAGCCGACATCCAGCTGAGGAGCGTCTTGTGAGCTGCAGCACCGCTCCTGAGGCTTTGCTGTTTGGTTCCCGTTAGTGGTAAGCCCTGTCTTGCGAGACGAGTATTTCATGTGTGCGTATTCTTTTATTTATGGTATTGCTCGCTCTTCGCTCTGCGGAGTGCTTATTAGTAACTGCTCGTTCTGCATTGCACTGTACTGTATGGTTTGGCTGGAAGTTGTTTTGGTTTGTATAGTAGATGGTCTTTAAACTATCACCCCCTTTGGTATATTACGTGCCGTGTATTTGAAACTGTGATTTATTCAGACGTTGTGCATTTACTGTGGATAATGTGCAATATGTTTTATAACAGATATTCAATTCTAAAGATACGTTTTTGTAGATTAAATGCTATTTTTAAACTAGTGGGTTTCCTTTAATATATATATATTTTAGAATAAACGCTATTACATATAAAACCGACTTATATTTTAACATAACTATTCGTAAAGGATTGGAGAAGCGAGGGTTGTAGATTGCACGTTTGGAATTTGATTTGTATTGCACGTTTGATTTGAATATTGCTTTGTCCTGTGTTGGATTGTTCTGTTTGATTTCATTTGGATTTGTGCACCACGTTGTATTGGGTTTCACATTTATTAATGGTTTGTGTGGATTTATTTCTGTTAGATGCATTCAGAATTTTCTCCACTTTTGTATAATTATTTAGCTAAGTGTAATACAATACTGATATAGATTGACTTTATATGGAACATTTGAAATCCATTAAAAACTTTCTGTTAACTGGCTATTTGTTAGCTATTGCTGAATATTGCACAATTGTATTGCGGTATTTAAGTGTTTCCTTTAAAATAAATTGTTTTGACAATTCAATTTTTGCATGGTGCGCTGTATACGGTTGCTTACCCAATTAAAGAATCTTAGCAGTGGGAACTCCAAAGTAAATTCAAAGGTACACCAGAGGACCTTGCCCTCTTTAAACACAAGGTGGCGTAGCCGGTTTGGGGTCATAGCCCCACTTGAATAATTTTACCCCTTGAAGCTGTGTAACCACCTGTTACAGCTTTGGTTTTATATATCCTAAAAGAAGATAGATATAATATATACACACACACACACTGAACATAAAAATAAACTAATATAGATAGATTGTGTATCCTCACCGCTAGCTATATAACTATGGCTCCAAAAAAATAACTTTCTGGGGTTATGTGAACAGGATGGCTTTAGGGGTGACATCAGACCAGAAAGCATAAACCAAAACAAGGAATGGCATGTGAAACTGAGGCGCAATGGAGCTCAGTGCTTTATTAAACAATAGGAAATAAAAGATTTAAACAAACACAAAACTACACAAACAAAAAGGAGCGTTGGCCAAACAAATAAACAATGTCTGGGATTACATGCACGTGAAAATCGACTGTGTGATGTCATGACTGTAGTCACACGAATACATCGTGAAACAGCAAAAGGACGTCCGTTTGGCAGTGCGACTTTAAGGGCAGGTTCAATCGCATTCTCACGATAAAATGCTGTTTTTAAAAAAAAAAAAAAAAAAAAAAAAAAATGTAAACCAGAGCAGGAATCGTGCTTGTGTCTGACGAGGCACCCGATACGCATGCCAGCGTCAGTGACACACTGTCGCTGGAGGTGAAAAGCGCTCAGTGCCTACTGGCGCTGGTGTATAACACCTGTAACATGTTAAACCAGCGCTCAGTGCCGCACCGCCGCGGACCAGCAGCCAACTGCAAGCTAGCAAGCAAATATAGAAAGTGTCACATGACGAGTGTTCGTGTGGTGTTTTAGCTTGCTGAAATCATCTTCTTTAGAAACTTTATTTTTATTTTTGATGGCGCACATTGTAAGTGATATTATGGAAGCGGAGACTCCCTTTTCAAAGCGCGTAAACATTGTTAATTAAATCAATAAACACCCTTGCACCTGGAAATCATTGTCTGTGTTTTGTATCCACTGCACTGCACGCACCTGGATCTACTCACCACTTTGCCACACACTGCATGAAGTTCTCCTCCTGATATTCAGAGTTGTTCTTTTCCTAACTGTTAGGCAGACACGGGCATTTAAACATCCCCTCCCCTAAATCACTATGAAGAGAGTAATTTTTACTGGGGTATATATAAAGTGTGTGTGTGTAAAATAATATTAATATATAAGCTAATAAACTTCCATTTGTTTGAATTTTACCAAGAGTGCTACAGCGTGAAGATGGCAGCTGGATCTAGAGCCTTAACAGCAGAGGAAGTCTCCAGAGATATAGAGACGTACAGAAATATTACTATTTCAATTGAAAACAACTCTGATTTCTCTCTAACAAGCCCAAGGTAAGTGATCATAATCCTACTTTTTGTTGACCCCAAAGGCTGTTCTGCAAATTCTTTAATTTCACTGAATTATTTTTATGTGAATACAGAATTTTTAAAAAGCTGTTCTGCAGGGAAGCCAAATGGATTTTTTTTTTTGTCATTATCAGCCCTATAATTACACAGAATAAATAACATTGCCTGCTTTGAAAATGAAAACAATCTATTCTTGGTAATGCATTCATTTGATACACAGTGGGATATATGCATGGAATCTTTAGAATTTAACAACTCTTGCTCAGAAGTACACAAAAATGATACAAAACCAAACAGTAACAAACCAGAAAAAACAACATTAAACCTATACTATATCTGCACTGTAAGCTTTTGCTTAAGAAGTTCTGTTAGCAAATTGGATAAACTGTTGGAACTTAAGAACATGCACGAGTGAGAGGAAGCTATTCAGCACATATACAGGCGTCCAGTTCCTAGTAGCTGATAGATTTCAAAACTTTGTCGAATTGGGTCTTGAAGGATCCAAGTGATTCAGCATCAACAACATGACCACCGGTACAGGGATCCTGGATTCTGAGCTGTGCTTGAAAGTATTAGTGTTAACTTTGTCAACTTCTTTTTCAGATTTTAAAGACTTCTGCACATCTTCTAATTCTTCTTTGTTCCAGGCTAAATAGATTCAGTTCTTTCAGCCTGTTTTCAAGGCTCATTCCTCTAAGCCATGATGGGATTAGTCTGCTTCTCTTCACTGGACTCTCTCCAGGGCCACAGTGTCCCTCTGGTACTGTGGTGACCACAACTGGACACAGTCCTCTAAGTGAAAGCTCACTAGTGCATTATACAACCAAATCATAACCTCCTTTGATTTAGTCGTTAGTCACATTTTGTAAAGCTGTCATCTACAATAATATCCATGTAGATGAAATCTAAAGACTTCAGCCTTTCGAGTGATGTACTGGATTAGCAAATAACTGAATTTATAATGATGTGGGAGCACAGAGTTATGCACCTGTATCAATTTCACCTATTGCCAGCATGCTATGTACACAGGTACCATTTTTATAGGACTATTAAAGCACTTTGTGTTTTATTTCATCACAATCAGTAGATTTAATATAGTAGATTTAATTCAGTCCTGCTAGATTAGCTATCTGCAGTTTCATTTTTATTGCATTATTTAAAATAAATATGCTATATATTGAAACACATACATGTACTGCAACACAAAGACTGTGTTCCCTTGGACATGGCTGTATTGGGCTCTGCATTGCTTCAGGCTCCTGATTGATTTGGTAGATGATATGCAAACTGTGAATCTACAAACCAATCCTGAATCGTTCTGTCCATCTATCCAATAGAATTGTGGATTGCATCTGTCCCCAGGTCCTACAGCACTTCATCAGTCAGTTCTCTATTAAACCTGGAATCGAATGGCCCACCAGTACCTATGTTATGAGCAGGCATTGCTGCAACATACTTTGGAAATGTTGTTACAGTTTAGCCCAATCTAATCTAATCAGTCATATTTAATACAAGCTCACTCACAGTAACAAGGCAGTTAATGTTTGTAGTCAATGGTACCCATAATATTCCAGCTGCTTTATGCATGGACTACATTGCTTAAATAAAAATAAAGTGTCAGTTATAACAAATTAAAGTTCAAAAACAAAGAAACATCAGGTAACTAATAGGCATCCAGCAAAGTCCAATCATTGCTTGTGTCTTTGCTGGCACAGTGAGGACAGAAGTGTGCAGTTACTGTAAACAGCTTGGCCCATTTTTACTGCCCATTTAGAAATGACTGTTACATAATGTACCTTTGTTACAAGCTCAGGGTTCCCCAGTAAACAGGGACAGGTACTCTAGCAGTACAGATCTTGGCTTGCTAGATACAGTTTCCTCGTATGATCATTGTAATGCTGTTCTTTTTTTCATCAGGATTTGCACTTTCAGTGGATATAATGTAGATCCTCCTAACCCAACCATCAATGCAAAAACCACGGCCGTGTGTTCCTTCAGCAAAACCAGTTATTCTCCACGTGGAAGTGTGGGCGTCTTAACCTACGATGTCATCGACAACAATGCTGCTGTCGAACGCATTGCCATGATGTTTTCTGTACCATATGATTACAATTTGTATACAAACTTGTTCGCTATAGGGTCCTTTAGTGTAGGAACGTCCTGTGATGATGCCTTATACAATCGAATGTATCAAGAGCGGGCGGAGGGTTTCATCAGAAGACAAGCAACAGAAGGAATCATAGAGTTTACTGGGAAAGCTGTTGAAATAAAAGCCACAATGTCTCCCGCAGGCAGGTCAATAATGAAAGTTGAAGTGTGGAACAAACCTTTATGTGCTTGAGACATACTGTGCTTGCTTTTCATTGACTGCCTGATATTTGCTTGCATGAAATCATTCTGCTCAGCTATTGCGAAACAGTCATATAGTGTGCACTAGATGCATTATACTTTTTATACTGTATAAAAGCATTTTTCAACATATATAATAAACTATGGATTGTGTTGCAGCTGTTGATATAAATGAACACTGTACTATATGTACACTTATAGCCTGTATGTACACTTCTGCCTGTCTTCGTTTGAAGAGCTTGAGGCGAGATGGTATGTGTTTTTCTCTGTCCAATCTCAATTAGCAAACTCAATAAAATATATTTTTCTTCCAAAGAGATGAAGCTTAAACTGATTAAAACACTTGAACAATGTATATGAATTTGCTATTTAACTGCTAACCCTATTTCCATGAACAGTTCTTACTTATTTAACTTGCATTAGTAAAGCGATTTGTTTCATTGCATACAGCTGGAGGGGTAGGGAATTACCTTTGGAAAAGTATTGGAGGTGAAATGTATAGAAATCAACATCTTTGTAGTTCAAATCTATGGAAGGGATTTAAAGTTTGATATTGAGTACTTTGTCACGAAGTAATAAGGGGAAGTCCAGTTCTGCAAAATGAAAGCAGGTTGCTTGGCAATGGCTGCCTTGGCTGAGTGTATGAAATGCATGTGATAAAAGGTGTGAGCAACGTAGGTGAAAAAAGCAAGCTGGGGTCAAGAAGGAAAGTACAGGAATGACCAGAATGCTGCAGTCAGTTAATCAGTAAGAGAAACGGGTTAAAAGGCATGTAGGCTGTGTGATAGCTGCGTATACATTATTATTATGATAAGGTGACTTACAGGTGGTACAGGGCAGTAATGTCCTCAGGTCAGGCAAAAGAAAAGAACGTACATGCAACACAAAATGATGACAATTAATCAACTGCTGAAAGTATGTCACTTTTGCATTCAATGCCACTTTGTGAATCTTGCATTCATTCAAATTCATTGACAGAATGACTGGTTGAATAATTCAACAAGATATAAAGATCCATGGGAACATTACAATAGGAATCAGAGGAGATCTGAACTGCACACCAGAAACTTAAACTCGGCACATATACTGACTTAGGCTGGCGGTTGTCATGCTGCTGAAGTATAAATTTGATAAATTACAGGAATTTTAATTATTTTATTTATTCAGCCAATATAGTATGGTAATAATATGATAATCGATAGCTGAAAATTTTGTTATCGTCCAACCCTACTCTACAGTCATGACTGTGTGACGTTGTCATGTGAATACATTGTGAAACAGCAAAAGGGCGTCCTTTTGGCAGCGCGACTTTAAGGGCAGGATCAATCGCTTTCTGTAAAAAACCCATGTAAACCGGAGCAGGAAGCGTGCTTGTGGCTCACGAGGTTTCAGCAGTCAAGATCCAATTCTTCTGACTTAATATCATGTAATCTCCAGCAGAAAGGACGTACAAAACACACACACTACATTTATGGATTACTTCAACACTAAAACCGCCGATAGCAGTCATTATCATGGTACATTTTAAACCTCATCAATATTAAAATGAAAGACAAACTATTGGATACAACTCAAAAGTTTTATTTAAGCACATCATATCAAACATCTGCACAGCCGAAATGTTGTATTTAAATGAACAATTAAACATAAAAGGGTTTATTTTCTAACTTACCACATATAAAAGCACTAGTTACTTAAATGAAAAACTGTAATAAAATACTGATGTCAAAATAAATTAGTGTAAACAGATATATGCATTACAAAACTGTAAAAAAGTCGTTTTTAATCAAACGAAAGTAACATGTGATTTATCCTGTGTGTGTGTCACTCGCAGCACAGAATCCAGGTTGAGCTGCTGCAGCCTGCAGCCTGCAGCTTTTTGATTGAAATGTTTCTGCCGAAGTGCTGTGGCTAGCTTCAAGATGAAATCTCTCCTACCTTGTGAAACGAATGAATTGATGACAGCCAGGTCCACTAGAGATAGACTTGGAGATATAGATATATATCATATTTAATTTTACAGCATTTTACATTCATACTGAAATTATTTTATTAATATTTTTTTACTTTAGACATTTAAACACTAGAAGCGCCGGAATTTCAAACTACCTAAAAGCGCCAAACCGTTCATTTTAACCGCTAGCTTTTTAAACAGCTGTAATACGATAATGAACAAACTATCGTATAAAACTCAAGTTTTACCTATTAACATCAAATCAAACATTTGCACAGCGGAGACACCATATTTAAATGGAAAACAAAACTCTTCAAAAGGAGAAGTACAAAACAAGAAACAAATAAAATAAACAATTCACTATTAACTGTTCTGTAACGGGTCCCTGTACATAAGAAATTATATAAACATTTTATTTGTTTGTAAAAATAACAAATGGTCTTTTGTTTTTAAATAGTATATACTACACTACAACACAATAAACTATTTCCATAATGTGACAATGCGACTATTACACTATATAATTAACTGTTTTATTTGACTACGCCACCTTGGGAATTTCCCCCAAAGAAATAGTTTTATGAACACTTATAGTGAGCAAGGCCAGGTTCCCCAAATGCAGACCCCTTTCAATTAAATGAAAATAAGCAGAGACATGAGCAAAACTAATAATTTAAAAAGTATTGTAGGGACAAATTGAAGTAATAATTATTGTACTGACATCACCTAAAATAAAAAGATTGCAGACAAATACTGTAAAGTACACAGGAATTTTACAGATGCAATACAAGAATACACTATCGGGAGATCACCCGAACAGCCTAGATTCAAGGAGATACAATTATAATAGTTTAAATCTCAAGTGCCACAAAAACCAGATTATTAATGGTTGGGTATAAAAGTGCCACAAGGCAGACAGGGGTTAACAGGGCAAATAAACAAACAAAATGAAACCACTCCAAAATAAGAAATACAAAATGTGCAAACACATGGAAAAGTGAAAGAATTAATACAAACCAGATAATCAAAATAAAACAACCGTGGATAAATAAAAGAAAACACAACCAGCAAGAGACAAAAAACAATAAACACAGTAGTACAGAATACCCCCTCACATATACCAATACAAAAAGATAAAAGAACCGTGTAAAAATAAAATCAAAAGAAACAGCAGCTGACAATTACTCCGTCTGCAATTACAAAGAACAACAATTACTCGTAATGCCAGCAACACAATAGTTAAAAACAGATTACCCCAGAGAGTTTCATTTATCCTACAACTTCACCGCTATACATAGTAAAATTCTTAACAGTGTTACCTTAGGCAGCACAACACTTACCCTACAAACACCTACATAAAATGTAAGTTGATATTACCTCGAAACACAGCAACAATAGAGGCATCCTGCACAGTTGTACCTGTAAATACCAGCATAGCGGTAAGTTACCATGGCTTGTGGCAAAATGAATGCTGTTCTCAACCTGGCCGGGACGGCAGTTTATATGCGCTGCGAGTGACAACAAGCATTAATTAAACTAATTAAGGTGAGAATAAGTCTCACCTGTTACAATAACATATTTATTTAGCCTACATACCTGGCAGCTTTCTACCCTGTACAGTCCACACACAATACACGCTTCTCCGCTTTCCCTGAGCATTTACCGCACAGATCCACAGTTTTGTTGTCCTTGCATTTTGCGAGCCCACACTGTTTCCTCTTGCGTGTGGGTGCAGCGCTGCAGCACTGCCAGAAGGGGAATCTGTCTCTGCACTTTTCTGATCCATATGTGCTTGCCCAAGCTCCATGGCAGGATTATAAGCTATGTGCTTCTAATTATCAATTTCTTGTGAATATGCGGCTCAAACGCCGTCTATGAGCCAGAGCAGTTCCTGCAGAGCTGAGGGAGGTTTTTGTAAGGATGTGTGAGAGGGGAGCTATAGGACTGCTGACAGTAGTAATCTCCTGCATCTTCAGCCTGGACTCCACTGATGGTCAGTGTAAACTGTGTCCCAGATCCACTGCTACTGAATGGAGTTGGAGTCCCAGTGAAGAGTGCTGGCATATCTAACCAAGAGCTGTGGAGCCTGGCCAGGTTTCTGCAGGTCCCAGTGGAGGGAGCTGCTAATGGATTGACTGGCTGTACAGCTGATAGAGACAGTGTGTCCTGGGAGAACAGACTGAGCTGGTGGAGACTGAGTCACAAAAAATACAATAAAAAAAGATTTTGAAATAATTCTTTTTAATTGTCACCCTGAGCAAAGAGCCCCAGTGTCCCCAGCAGTAGAAGCAATGGCATCATTGTACTGTGTCTTTCAGTGACTTTGAAAGGGCTGAGCAGTAACTGACAAATACTGTGTGTCTTAAAGTGTTTGGAGAAGTGAGGCAGGCACAGGTATGCAAAGCATCTTCCTTTACACAAATCCTGTCCCAGGCAGTTAAATGAGATCTGAGCCATGAGCACCAGTGGGGCTTCATAGGGTTGGGCCACTTTTACTGTTTTCTTCTATTTTTCCCCCAGTCAAAGCTCTCAGTATATCACTGCTGTCTAATCTGTGTGTCTGTCTAAACTGACAATAATGTTTGTGTTTGTGTCATTATTTCAATCCTATTGAGAATTAAAGGGTATGTAGTGCCCTACCCCTAACCCTAGTGTTATACCTTCCCATGTGTTGCTGCTGCTCTACAAGTAATGGACCTATCATTTTTCTTTTCATTGTTCTCATTTTGACAGCTTCATACTCTTCTAAATGGAACATCTACTTCACTGTCTTTCACAGGCCTTTCCAAGATGTACCTTGAACTGCTACGAGTGCGTTTTCATGATTTCAATCATGCTAATATTTAACAAGCCAGGGGAAAAGGTAGAAAACTCATGTATTGATTTCTTTATTGATTGATTGATTGATGTGTGTGAAAGGGCGCACACAGTGACTGATCACACTCCATTGCCATGGCAATCCCAGCTCACTGAGAAACACATGGCTCTTGTATTGACTTTTTGTTTTGAGAAAGATTGGAACAAACCAGCTTTCTTTCATTTGGAACGAGACTGAATTAGTGGAGAGTTTGTGATGTAGGGAATTCAAGTGAATATTAGGAATGTGTTATAAATATTGCAAAATATACATGACATGTGACAGTGATATGAATGAAGAATTGTACATTTCAGTCAATAAATTTTTATTTGTATTCACATTTCACCTATTATATACACACACATAATCAGTGATCAGAATATTCTCTCTTCTAAAACGGCATGAATGTCAATATCTTAACTGTCAAGAGGATGTATGCGGCCTCGCAAGATATGCTGAAGCCTGAAAAACTCTGTTAAAATCAGCATGAAAGAGAAGCAGCAACAGCTGCCGAGCCGTCTTGAAATGTGATTCTACGAATAGATTACACCCACTCAAAGGTATGGATACATTTTAAACAACAAATAAGCCTTGTGTTAGAACTATCTGACCTGGTGCAACTAGTGTCAATGTAGTAATGTGTCAAATTAAAGTTAGTAAGACTTACACTATAGCTAAGCTGAGTAAGAACTTACACTATAGCTAAGCTGAGTAAGAACTTACACACAGCTGGTGCAACCCAGCGCAGGATTCATGGACATCATATGAGAATCAGATATGAAAAACATGAGTTACATTTTTACAATTCTTGGAAGAACTGAATGATGTTTCAGAATTTAGAATAGATGGTATCATCACTACATTACTAGATGACCATGTTGTCACAACAAAATCAGTTTGTTTAAATAGACTAATATTGAATCCATACCTACATGTAACTGTGTGTTGTTATTGAGCTCAGTGTGTTTGTGTGCAGTTGAGCTCCTCCACAGGCCGTGTCCCGTTTCATTGCCTTCACCCTCAGCACCTGCAGTAGGTCCCAGCTGCAGCAGTGCAGTTGCTGTGCAGTCCTGCTCAGGGAGGTTTTTGTACGGGTGTGTAGCACTGTGTGAACACCCAGCTACTGCTGGGGTAGTGTTCACTCTGACAGTAGTAATCTCCTGCATCTTCAGCCTGGACTCAACTGATGGTCAGAGTGAAGTCAGTCCCAGATCCACTGCCACTGAAACGAGTTGGGATCCCAGACTGAAGGGTACTTGCCAAGTAGATCAGGAGTTTGGGAGCTTCTCCAGGTTTCTGTTGGTACCAGGCTAGGCGGTTGTTATTGTACACTGCGCTGCTGACTTTACAACTCAGAGCGACTGTGTCTCCTGGGAGAACAGATTTCACTGCTGGAGTCTGAGTCACAGTATACTGTCCACTGGATCCTGAAAATAATAAATAATAATATATAAAATTATAATAATGATTGAAATAAATGATGAAAACAGATTATATTTCAAGCCTTTTTCTTTTGATTTCATTCAGTTTGCATGCTTTATTTTTAATACTTATTATAAAATATTAATAATTGTCCAAAAAATCTTTTTTTAAACATGTTTTTCTAAATGATTCTTACCCTGAGTGCAGATGACAAGTGCCCAGATGAAGATGCTGATAAAAGTCATTGTTGTCATGGATTCTGTTGCCATGCAGGGCAGCTCTCAGTCATCAAGTGTTAAACTCACAGGGCTATAAACACTCCCAGAGCACTGAAGCATTTGCTGCCAATGCAAAGTGTCTTTTCTATGTAAATTGTCTTCCTTGGCACAGCAGCCACTTCTAGCCAAGCAGTGCTCTTAAGTTTAAACTCATTTTCAGATGATACAGTTTCTGTGCCTTTTAGAAATCAACAAGTTTTCTCTGGCAATCAAAAAGAAAAAAATAGCTTATAGTTTTCTTTGTGTTGAGTTTGTACAAACACAGTTATTTCTCTCTTTCTTCTCCCTTCTCTCAAACAATTTATCTTAGCCACAGCTGTGATTATGTAGCTTTGTTACACAGTATAAATAATTATTAATTGTCAAATATTACCTTGCTGCTGTACCCTTGAGCAAGGTACTTTACCTAGATTGCTCCAGTAAAAACCCAACTGTATAAATTGGTAATTGTATGTAAAAATAATGTGGTGTCTTGTAACAATTGGAAGTCGTCCTGGATAAGGGCGTCTGCTAAATAATAATTTCGAAATATTCAAATCAGAGCTGCAGGTTAACAGATCCATCATAAACTTTGTGAAATCAAATACTTTCAAGAAGCAAACATTTTGATTTTGCACATTGCTAATGCTGATTGAAAAGTTTCCAGTTTTTTCCTGTGGACCCCCTGGACTGTCTCTGAGGACCCCAGATTAAGAACCACTGCTCTGGATTAAAGAGCATCATTTTATTACTCTCTCTCTCCCTCTTGTGGTCACAGAGTGTAGTACAGTCTGTGCTGCTAAATATTTTCATATCATAAGAGGCTCAGCTGTCTCAACTTACTGTGAATATTTAAAAAAGTAAAGAACATGAAAAATTCCTCTAAAAAATGTATTTAATTCAGTGTTTTAATTGGCTGAAACAGCCGCCTATTTTTCTTTTATCAAGATTAAAGTTGGAAAATGCTTCCAGTACCTGCAGGAGAAAGAATGCGTGCATATCATGCAAGGATGTGAGAAGAGAAAAGAGTAGGGATGAAACAGAGGAACAGAGAGCAGCAGAAAGCATGCAAGTGGAGTATAGGGAGGAAGAAAAGGGAAGCAGAAAAGAGCAAAGAAACAATGAGAAAGTATAGGAGAAATCTTTCAAAATGACATGAACCAGAACCACAACTTCATGAGAATCATTTGACAAACTCACCATCAAAAGTTCTCTTTTCAGCTCAGTCACTAGGGAAGGCAGTAAGTGGAGTAAACCGGGCACTTCCAAAGAGCAACAGGAAGAAAAGTGTTGTTGTAAAGAAACTGGCAACTCAATTTGGTTTGGCTCTGGTAGATAAGCACGCTTCCACACAAAGAGCTGAAGTTAGTGAAACAGAATGTCAGGTTTGTGCATTCTATGACATTGATTGTGTGTCCCGTCAGCTGCCTGAATGAAAAGACTGCATCACTATCAGAAGTGAGGATGCACAAAAAAAGAATGCACAAAAAAAGTGCTTATGATGACGGTTCTTGAAGCTCACTGCCTCTTCAAGAATGAATATCCTGATGTAAAAATCAGAACATCAAAAAAGTCTGCAGCATTGAGCCCTGTGCACGTTCAACCTGTCTGTCTGTCGTTACCATGACAACACAGAGATGCTACTAGATGGTTTGAAAAAGGTTTGTCAAAATATCCCCAATGGAAATCTCCTGGTCATTGGGTCACTTTGCAATTGGCAGATGAAATGCTGCCTTGGCCAGTGTGACACATGCCGAGACTTTGCTAGTTCTATCAATCAGGTAATACAAGGCAATGATAATGAAGATACAATTGTACACTACTACCAATAGATGGCTAACAATAAAAAGGAACTGCTTGAGTCAACATTACAGGATGCCAAGGAGGAGCTCAAACCCAGCGCACCATTCTGCGGAGCCACAGTTTTATTGCCAAGGTGCAACTTCACCAAATCAAGACAGTGAAGATGAATTGAAATGAATGTGAAGCTATACTTCAGGAAGATTTCTCAGAACACTTCCCTATAAAGCAGCAAGCTGAAATAATGTGAGCTCCCTGGATCACAGAAGGAGTGCCTCTGTTTCCAGCAGTTCTCACAGCTCAGTCTGTTAGTACTTCTTATGTTGTGCTCAGTGATGAACGGCAACATGACACATTTGCAGTTGTTTGCTACAATCGGGCTATTCTTGATGAAGCCTCAACTTCAGCCAACATCTCTAACTTGCACATCTTTTCTGATGGTGCTGCGAGCCAATTTAAAAAACAGATTCATCTTGTCCACCCTTACCATGCCGAGCAATGTACACTGTAGTCTGCATCGAGATGATAGGAGCTTGTTTGGCACAGCACACGGCAAAGGGCTAGTTGCTGGATTTGCAGGTAAAGTAAAGCGTGCAGTTTGGAGGCGCATTCTGCAAAAGCATGCTGTTGTCAACACAGCAGAAGAATTTGCTAAGGTGGCAAAAGAAGCATGCCCAAATGTGAGCATTATTTATATTACAAAGTATGTGGTAAAGAAGGTGCAAGATGAATGGGCAAACGGGTGGGAACAGAACTGTCCAAAGAAAACCCCAAACACGCACAGCATTCACTATGCTAGAACGCTTAGCAACACTGAACTTGAGCTCAGCACAGTAGGTCCATTTGCAGAAGAAATCCAGCCTGACTGGAAAGTGGTCAGTGTGTTTGGCATTGTAGATCAAGCACCAGCTATGGCAAAGTATCCATTCAAAAGCATTGAATTGTCAGTAAATGAGTACTGCATTGTTATGTATGAAGGTAAGTGTTCCCCTGGCATAGCTGAAGAAACCATACCGGCCCTGCCATAGGAGCTCCTCAGTGTTTTGCATCCATGCAAAGGGGGCTGGAAGTGGCCGACACAAAAGGATGTAACGTGGTGCCTTGCTTCATCTGTTCTCAAAAGGATTGATACCCCAGTACCTGTGAATACCCGGGGAGTATATGCCTTTCAAGAAAACATTACAAACTCTGCAGACACTTCACTGTGTGAGCGCTTCAGCTTGCGCTGTGTTCACATCCATGCATTTTTCATAGTGGTTACGTCAGTTACAGGACCTGGTTATGTCAGGCACATCATGTTTGGGGTTCTAATAGAGGGTAGACTAGAAGTGGTGTAAATTGTTTCCTTATATTTGAGGACCAGACACTGTTCATTATTTTGTGCAGTTCAACATGTATAATTGCCTCTTTATTTCAGAAGACTTATTTTGTTAAAGTCAATTTTATGATACATCAGTTACCAAATAAAATGTCTGTGTTTTAATAAAATGATTTACTGATTATTTCTAATTTTATATTTACTTGAATATAAGCATGCTAGTATTATCCATGGGTAAAACTATAGTAGTTTGGCCAATCTCACTTAAGGTAGTACTGTTTGAGACCAAGAAACATATATTTTCTGATCTAAGTTACGTCAGTTACACTTTGCCCATCTAAGCCACGGTGCCCTGCGTCACTTCAAACCTGCGCAGAGGCTTTCAGCATGGTAATAAGAACATAAGAACATAAGAACATAAGAAAGTTTACAGACGAGAGGAGGCCATTCAGCCCATCTTGCTCGTTTGGTTGTTAGTAGCTTATTGATCCCAGAATCTCATCAAGCAGCTTCTTGAAGGATCCCAGGTTGTCAGTTTCAACAACATTACTGGGGAGTTGGTTCCAGACCCTTACAATTCTCCATGTAAAAAAGTGCCTCCTATTTTCTGTTCCGAATGCCCCTTTATCTTATCTCCATTTGTGGCCCCTGGTCCTTGTTTCTGTTTTCAGGTCAAAAAAGGCCCCTGGGTCGACATTGTCTATACCTTTTAGGATTCTGAATGTTTGAATCAGATCGCTGCATAGTCTTCTTTGTTCAAGACTGAATAGATTCAGTTATTTTAGTCTGTCTGCATACGACATGCCTTTTAAACCTGGGATAATTCTGGTTGCTCTTCTTTGCACTCTTTCTAGAGCAGCAATATCCTTTTTGTAACGAGATGACCAGAACTGAACACAATATTCTAGGTGAGGTCTTAATAATACATTGTAGAGTTTTAACATTACTTCCCTTGATTTAAATTCAACACTTCTCACAAAATATCAGAGCATCTTGTTGGCCTTTTTTATATCTTCACCACATTGTCTAGATGAAGACATTTCTGAGTCAACATAAACTCCTAAGTCTTTTTCATAGTTCCCTTCTTCAATTTCAGTATCTCCCATATGATATTTATAATGCACATTTTTATTGCCTGCATGCAATACTTTACACTTTTCTCTATTAAATGTCATTTGCCATGTGTCTGGCTGTGGCAGAGTGTCCCGCCCCTATTATTATTTGTATTATTTTTTGCGGCACAGATAAAAGCACCGCGTCTTTTATTATAATATTTAAAAACCCTGTGAGGATGCATGACTGATCAGCTACTGATTATTTAAGTAGCTGACAGTCATGCATCCTTACCAAACGCGTGCAGACTCTGGCCGAGGGGTAATAAGATAATTAACAACTAGTTAACCCCTCGGCCAGAGTATAAGAAGCGGCAGCTGTCCGTTCTGCAGGGGGTTGAGTGTAAAGAGGAGAGTACGGGGAGCGGAGAGAAAGAACGACAGTTAAAAACAATTGCTAAAACGTGCTGGAGTATCCAGCACGACACTTACTTGTTTGTTTGTTTATTCGTTTGGCCCTCATGCACTTTGGTTTCTGTTTTGTTTGTTTGTTAATAAATCCACGCTGAATGCAGTTGCATTCAGCTTCACCCGCCCATCCACTGTTTTGATTCAGTTATTTCCTGGTCCGTGACGTCACCACTGCGAGCCAGACTGCCACACTGCCCAGATCTGAATTCCGTCTAGATCATTTTGAATGACCTTTGCTGTTGCAACAGTGTTTGCCACTCCTCCTATTTTTGTGTCATCTGCAAATTTAACAAGTTTGTTTACTATACCAGAATCTAAATCATTAATGTAGATTAGGAATAGCAGAGGACCTAATTCTGATCCCTGTGGTACACCACTGGTTACCTCGCTCCATTTTGAGGTTTCTCCTCTAATCAGTACTTTCTGTTTTCTACATGTTAACCACTCCCTAATCCATGTGCATGCATTTCCTTGAATCCATACTGAGTTCAGTTTAAGAATTAATCTTTTATGCAGGACTTTTCAAAAGCTTTCTGGAAATCTAAATAAACCATGTTGTATGCTTTGCAATTATCCATTGTCAATGTTGCATCCTCAAAAAAGTCAAGCAGGTTAGTTAGACACGATCTCCCTTTCCTAAAACCATGCTGACTGTCTCCCAGGATATTGTTATCATATAGGTAATTTTCCATTTTAGATCTTATTATACTTTCCATAAGTTTACATATCATAGAAGTCAGGATTATTGATCTGTAGTTACCTGGTTCGGTTTTTTCTCCCTTTTTGTGGATCGGTATTATTTTTGCTATTTTCCAGTCTGTCGGCACAACCCCTGTGTCAAGAGACTGTTGTAGCGCTGTGCCCTATAATTCCGTGTTGTGTAAATCCTTACTGTCACTTTAAATATTAATTGGAAAACAAGGAGGGATGTGGTTGGAGGATTTCTTTGCGGTGCAGAGGTTAAAAAGGGGGAATGGGGTTTAGAGAGAAAAAAGAGAAACATGGAGACGTGCTGATATGGGAACTGCAAGTGGATGATCAACCAGTGGTTTTAAGTTCTGTTTTTTTTTCGTTTAACCCAAGAGGAAAGGTGCACTGATGGTTCGAGTTACGAGACTGCTATTGTTGCTGTGTTGGTATCATGGTTGATGGCGTCCAGGCGAATCGGAGCTGCAAGCTTCAAGCGGGTTTGACTCTGAAAAGCTATTATCAGTATTGCTGGATTTTGTTGTGTTTGGGCAACTAACCGTGTGCAATTAATTCTGTACTGTGTGCTGTTATCTTGGGACTGTTGCTATTTTGGACGGCGTGGGGACTTATCTGGTTGGTTACTGCGGTTTCCCGGGATGTAGGAGTTTGTTATTGTTTTGGCCGAAATAAGGACAGATTCTGGTATATAGTTCGGGACGGTTTCTTTTTCCTTTTTTATTCGGCAGAAGAAATATTATACGTACTCCTTCCCGTTTGGCAAAGATATTACTTTGTTTGTTCTTTTTCCTGTTGTGAGGTTGGGGGAGATAGTTTAAGGAACATTAATACGTTTTGAAACATATATGCATTTGTCTTGTTGTTAGTACTTTTATTTTGCAGTGCACTGCAACGTCCTGGGTGCTTTATGGTTTTGTTTATATATATATATATATATATATGTACATAGTTACCGGGCTCTTGACCCATTAATTGCGCTAATGTAGAATCATTTGGGTAGCTGTAGTTAGGTACATTTTAAATGAATTGTAAACCATAGAGCATAATGGATGTGTTTTTCTTTTTTGGGTTTGTTAATATGTATTCAAATGTGTGCAAATTGATTAACAACTCTGCTTATTAATTGAAGGTGTTGCTACTGGTCATGTGCAATAAGTATTTCAATGTGTGCAAATTGATTAACAACTCTGCTTATTAATTGAAGGAGTTGCTACTGTTCATGTGCAATATGTATTTAAATGTGTGCCAATTGATTAACAACTCTGCTTATTAATTGAAGGTGTTGCTACTGTTCATGTGCAATATGTATTTAAATGTGTGCCAATTGATTAACAACTCTGCTTATTAATTGAAGGTGTTGCTATTGGTCATGTGCAATATGTATTTATAACTACTACCTCTGAATAAGTGTTACTGTTATTTGGATGTGCAATATTTACTTAAGGGTGTGCAATAGTTAGTGCTCTTACTAATTGTATGGAATGACTATTTAAATACTAATATTCTGTAACTATCGAATTGACTCTTGTTAATTTGTGGAATGTTATTCATTGTTTTTTAAACCCTTGTTTCTGGTATTTTCCTTTCTTTAGTTAACATAATAAATTCGATCTATTTTTCCCTGGATATATAGGGTGTAGTGGAATTTTCTAGTATGTCCTAGTAGCGGGTTGGTGAGAATAAATAAATGGTAAAATTGTAGGTTTACCTGGCACCCCAGATCGCCAAGCGTTACACTGTTGCATGATCTTGGTTAGCAGTTTGTAAATAACTTCTTTCATTTCTTTGAGTACTATTGGGAGGATCTCATCCGGCCCAGGGGATTTGTTTATTTTAAGAGCTCCTAGTCCCTTTAACACTTCTGCCTCTGTTATGCTAAAGTTATTTAAAATTAGATAGTAACAGGTCAACATGTGGGGCATGTTGTCCGTGTCCTCATTTGTAAAAACCTGTGAATTAATCATTTAATATATTTCCTATTTTTTTTCTTCATGTATGATTTTGCCATTTGTGTCTCTTAGACATTTAAACTCCTCTTTGAATGTTCTCTTGCTGTTATAATATTGGAAAAACATTTTGGAATTGGTTTTAGCCCCCTCAGCAATATTGATTTCTACCTCTCTCTTGGCCTTTCTAACTTCCTTTTTGACTTGTGTTTGCAGTTCCTAGTACTCTTTCTGTGTACTTTGTTTTTGTTCCCTTTTAAATGCTCTGTAAAGTACCTTTTTTCACTGAATATGGGACATGGGGCCGTGCATTATCATGCTGAAACATGAGGTGATGGCGACGGATGAATGGCATGACAATGGGCCTCAGGATCTCGTCACGGTATCTGTGTGCATTCAAATTGCCATTGATAAAATGCAATTGTGTTCGTTGTCCGTAGCTTATGCCTGCCCATACCATTACCCCACCGCCACCATGGGGCACCCTGTTCACAACGTTGACATCAGCAAACCGCTCGCCCACACGACGCCATACACGCTGTCTGCCATCTGCCCGGTACAGTTGAAACCGGGATTCATCCGTGAAGAGCACACTTCTCCAGCGTGCCAGTGGCCATCGAAGGTGAGCATTTGCCCGCTGAAGTCGGTTACGACGCCGAACTGTAATCAGGTCAAGACCCTGGTGAGGACGACGAGCACGCAGATGAGCTTCCCTGAGACGGTTTCTGACAGTTTGTGCAGAAATTCTTCGGTTGTGCAAACCCACAGTTTCATCAGCTGTCCGAGTGGCTGTCTCAGACGATCCCGCAGGTGAAGAAGCCGGATGTGGAGGTCCTGGTCTGGCGTGGTTACATGTGGTCTGCGGTTGTGAGGCCGGTTTGACTACTGCCAAATTCTCTAAAACGACATTGGAGGCGGCTTATGGTAGAGAAATGAACATTCAATTCTCTGGCAACAGCTCTGGTGGAAATTCCTGCAGTCAGCATGCCAATTGCACACTCCCTCAAAACTTGAGACATCTGTGGCATTGTGTTGTGTGACAAAACTGCACATTTTTTAGTGGCCTTTTAGCGGCCTTGTCCCCAGCACAAGGTGCACCTGTGTAATGATAATGCTGTTTAATCAGTTTCTTGATATGCCACACCTGTCAGGTGGATGGATTATCATGGCAAAGGAGAAATGCTCACTAACAGGGATGTAAACAAATTTCTGCACAAAATTTGAGAGAAATAAGTGTAGCCCTGCTGCAAATTTGCGCTATTCCTTTAAATAAATGTTTTATTTTTTGTAACATAGTTAGAATGCACCATAATCACATTTACTAGCTGGCTACATCTAAACACAATTCTATTGAACAGGTTTCCCCTCTGAACCAATTAGCCAACAGGTAGTAGAATTTGGGGGTGGGACTTAGCGTTTTGATTGGGTTTGTGCGAGAGAGAAAGGAGGTTCGAGAGTGTGAAGGAACAGACGCAGACCCTGAGACCCAGATAGCACTCGGGGTGACCATGAGAAAGCCCTGAGTAGCTCTGGCCTCGTTTGAAGATTTTTCAGCTGTCGTTGTGTTTATTGTGTCCTTCTACGAACTTACCTTGGAAGCAAGAAACGGAACTGTGTTGCTGGTCGTGAGTACTGCTTGCATTCAAAAAAACGTTTTTTTTTTTTTAAAGTATAATTTTGTTGCTTATTCGACATAAATAAGTGAAGGGGTATTTTTTTTTTATTATTGCCACTACGTACCCGAGCGACGGTTCAGGCCTGGAACGTGTTATTTCTTTTATACGATGCACGTGTTCAGTACACGTGAGTACACGTGTGTGCATGTGTGTGTGTAGTGCAAGTGCTTAATTATTTTGCATAGCAACGCATATTATTTAAGAGTAAATATATTATTTGTAATAGTGATTGTATATTATGTTGCTTATATTTATTTTAATACCTAGCCTTTGTTTATTGTGTGTTTATGTTATTATTGAAAATACTTTATTTTTGCGCATTTATTTGAGTAAATTGTTTACTTATTTCTATTGGTGTGTGTTGTGTGAGTGGATACTGGGGTTAATATTTGACAATAATTCCTATTAGGGGGTGCACTTGTATTTAGATGTCCCTTACATAGGTGGAGGCACCGCATTAAAGAAACAGTACACATATATTTCTACCAGACAAATTGTAATTTAAATAAGTATTGGGAACCCAGGCCTCGCCACTTACAGTGAGTTAGGTGTTGTTTACTCAATACACTAACAGGAGTGGGAGGGGCGTTACATAAGCTTTTTGTGCGTATGGAAAATTTCTGAGATCTTTTATTTCTGCTCATGAAACATGGGACCAACACTTTACATGTTGCGTTTATATTTTTGTTCAGTGTATATATATATATATATATAGATTAGATAGATAGATAGATAGATAGATAAAATGAAACGCAGTTGCATATGCATTAGCTCAGCCTTCAGTTGCCGAGTTTCTGATTCCGGGGAAATGGCAAGCCTACTTCCAGCAAATAATTGCAAGGGAACTCACAAAAACTAGAAGAAGGAGCTCTAAAGAGTCAATAACAACTGGAAAAAAGGGTTACTCACCACTTTACCTACCTGTCAGTGAAAGGCAAAAAAGACTGAGATCTCCGCTCAGTAAGTATTTATTACCTCGGTGAGGCAGGACCGAGGACGTCACTCCGCTGAGGGGCCTGTCGGCATACTTTGATATAAAATGCTCAGCGAATACCTGACAAGCAGGCATATCCCAAAAGTATTACATTTGGCGGTGATCTTTGAATTGAAAGGGAACTAAATTACACATACAGGATTGGCCTCTCTAAATTGGCCCTGTGTCTGCTGGTTTGGGCTCCAGCTCACTGCAACTTTCTATAGGATTAAGCTATGCGTTACAGATAATGGATGTATCAGAGTTGTATCTGTGCTTTTCTCTGTGATGAAGATGTCATTGATGACTTCACTGGTGGTGAATTGGAGCTGCATTTTCTATTCTGGCCACTAGAGGTCTGTGTGAAAGCTCTAGATTTAATATATAGCAGGACTAGTGTATTCGAGTGTAATCTGTATCTGTGATGATGTCATTAATGACTGAGCCCCCAGTCACAGGCAGTGCTGCTCACTGCAGAAGTAGATTTTAGTTGTGAAATTTTCCAGGAGGCAAAATACAGAACAACTCAGTCTGGATAAAACCCTGTCTTAAATAAGCACAGAGCACACAACACATTGGTATATTTTATTTTCTTGTTAAAATTACAATGTCTTTAACCTGAGGGCAATTGCATACGGATAAAATACAGTATTTGATTAAAAAGATTTAAGCAAGGGCCTTGCATAGCAGACTACAGAGGATTTCAGCTTGTGTATTTTATACCTCTGTTACAGCTTGTACGCTCACCAGGAGAAGCGGATGGATAATGGATGGATGGATGGATGGATGTTACAGCTTGTATCCTCACCAGTAGAAGCAGATGGATAATGGATGGATGGATGGATGGATGTTACAGCTTGTACCCTCACCAGGAGAAGCGGATGGATAATGGATGGATGGATGGATGGATTTTACAGCTTGTACCCTCACCAGGAGAAGCGGATGGATAATGGATGGATGGATGGATGGATGTTACAGCTTGTACCCTCACCAGGAGAAGCAGATGGATAATGGATGGATGGATGGATGGATGGAAGTTACAGCTTGTACCCTCACCAGGAGAAGCGGATGGATAATGGATGGATGGATGGATGTTACAGCTTGTACCCTCACCAGGAGAAGCGGATGGATAATGGATGGATGGATGGATGTTACAGCTTGTACCCTCACCAGGAGAAGCGGATGGATAATGGATGGATGGATGGATGGATGTTACAGCTTGTACCCTCACCAGGAGAAGCGGATGGATAATGGATGGATGGATGGATGGATGTTACAGCTTGTATCCTCACCAGGAGAAGCAGATGGATAATGGATGGATGGAAGGATGTTACAGCTTGTACCCTCACCAGGAGAAGCGGATGGATAATGGATGGATGGATGGATGGATGGATGTTACAGCTTGTACCCTCACCAGGAGAAGCGGATGGATAATGGATGGATGGATGGATGGATGGATGAATGTTACAGCTTGTATCCTCACCAGGAGAAGCAGATGGATAATGGATGGATGGATGGATGGATGGATGTTACAGCTTGTACCCTCACCAGGAGAAGCGGATGGATAATAGATGGATGGATGGATGATGCAGCTTGTATCCTCACCAGGAGAAGCGGATGGATAATGGATGGATGGATGGATGGATGTTAAAGCTTGTATCCTCACCAGGAGAAGCGGATGGATAATAGATGGATGGATGGATGATGCAGCTTGTATCCTCACCAGGAGAAGCGGATGGATAATGGATGGATGGATGGATGTTACAGCTTGTACCCTCACCAGGAGAAGCGGATGGATAATAGATGGATGGATGGATGGATGATGCAGCTTGTACCCTCACCAGGAGAAGCGGATGGATAATAGATGGATGGATGGATGGATGTTACAGCTTGTACCCTCACCAGGAGAAGCAGATTGATAATGGATGGATGGATGGATGGATGTTACAGCTTGTACCCTCACCAGGAGAAGCGGATGGATAATGGATGGATGGATGGATGTTAAAGCTTGTATCCTCACCAGGAGAAGCGGATCGATAATGGAAGGATGGATGGATGGATAGATGTTACAGTTTGTTTGTAATGATCTTTTTACAGTATAACCCGTTTTCTTACTTGTTTATTGTTTTTTCAATGGGCTGCAGTAATTTCAGAATCAGTAGTTCTCTGTTGCTTATTCTCACTTATTGTTAAACATGACTACATTGATTATAGGCTGATAAAATGATTACATTGATTACAGGCTGATAAAATGCAATATATTAAAATAAGTCTATCCAGGGTGGTTGAGGATAGACCGTAACTGACCTACAGTACAGCAGCCGATCTGTGCTGTGTGACCGCGGGGGGCGACTCTATTAACCCTTTGCGGTCCATTTATTAATCGCGCGTCAGACACGCCAGGTCTAATTAATTTTCACACGCGCAGTTAATTTTATACGCGCTGTTTAAAAGTATTTTTTTTCACAGTCAAACGGGTTTAAATGGCCCTGCATATCAACAAAGCACACACTAGGCATCTCCAGCCCCGCCCCAGCCTTTTGTTTGCTATAGCGTTCAGCTATGTAAGAAATAAATAATAATAATAATAATAGTCGTACATACCGATCGATCATCTCCAGATCACTCGTTTTATCACCAAACTCCTCAATAATGCGATCCAAGTCATTATTTTATTACTATAACATCTGAAAAAAGCTCTGCAAATGTCCATGATAGTCTCAGTGCGCTGACACACTTAGCCAGCTTGTTTACTATGGACGCCCATTATCTGATACCTGATACCATGTATGACTATTCATGAAATACGCCTTTTTTTTTTTTCCCCGACTTGTCTCGGCTCCTGTCGCTACCACTCGGCAATTGAATGGTTTTCTCTGCTTTTTCCGGAGAAAAAACGACTAAACACCCGTTTATTGCGTTGCTATAATGATGTCGGACCCAGTCCGACAAAGGACCTGTGAGGAATAATTGCAATGTCGGACCCAGTCCGACAATGGACCGCAAAGGGTTAATATTAAAAACAAACTTGCACCGACGCTACACTACATGCTAGCATTAGGTATCCTGAAGCGTCATTCAGAAACTGTGTAGAGTGGAAACAGTCACTTTAATCTGGTGTATTATTGTTATTGTATAGGGAGGAGATTTTTAGGGTTAGGGCCTATGCACGGGATGATATTTATTTATTTATTTATTTTTCTTTGCTTTTTTCCTTTTTCTTTTTTCATTTTTGTTTCTCTTTTTTTATATATATTTATACACAAGATAACAAGGGGTATAGGAATGTTTGGAAATACTGCTCTGTGATTGGTTGGTTTCTGTGATTTATAATTATGATAAACTGGAGCAGGCAGCAAACACAAAACTGTTGATATAGCAGCAGCTGCAGATCTGACAGGGAGAACAATCTCTTCTGGTGCACCTTCTTTCATAGCCCTGTGCTGACTCACAGGTTACAAAATGTTCTTTGTCACAATTGACCTCCTCCAGTTTTGCTAGTTCTAATTCTTCAGTTTCCACCAGCTTGCGAATCTCTTGTGCTCTTTCAATTGGACTCCCTTCATGAAGTTTTTTGGCATTTAAACCAATCTGCACGGCATCCCAAACTACAAACACTCCAGCAGCAACACCTCCGACTATTCTGCCTGTACTTTTGAGCGCCACAGAAGCAGCATCATCAACCAGGCCTGCACCAACACGGCCAGCAGAAGCAGCAGCAGCAGCATCATCAACCAGGCCTGCAAGAACACGACCACCATTAACAACAGAAGCACCAACAGCAACCCCAGCAACAGCACCACCATCATCATTCAGGTTTGGGGTTACACCAGCAACAGCATCAAGACTTACAGCAATATCAATAACAACATTTGCAGCAGTAACAACAGCAGCATCAACCAGGCCTGCAGCAGCAGCACAAAAACGTTTTTTAACAATGCCTGTTAAAGCAGCGTCCTCTATATTCCAGTTACATTGTGGGAGTGCAATTTTGCACGATTTACTAAGTGCTATGATTTTAGTGTGAATTATTTCCATTATTTCCGTTACTCTCTTGTTAGCCTTGCCATCCTGTACATGCTTTCCTATTTGTGCGCCACCACTGGTGACTGTGCCAGCTACAGCAGTAGCAGTCCCTGCAATGGACAGTCCAAGGGAGACTCCAGCAGTAACAGGAGCCAGGCATATCCCCACAATGGTCAGGACCCCCCCGACTACACCAGCAGAGCTTCCTGTAGTCTTAGCGATGATACAGTGCCTGTCCACCTTGTCCAGCTCATCAGCAATCCCTTTGAGTTCTGTGAGGAGTTCTTTAATTTCCTGCTTCTCCTTTTCATACATCTGTACAAAGTACTTCAGTAACTTGATTCTTCTGCAAGCCTCTTCAGGGTCCATACGGCAAAGACAGGTTTAGAATCATGTCACTTTACTGTAGTGCTGCTGAGACAAACATCCAGTTATTATTCAAACAATGTTTTATTGATGTATCTGTACACAGAAATCAAATATTGGTATTTGCCAGAAATAACTAATTTTAAAAAATCAGTGGTGATAGGAGCTGCAGTTTCTATCCTTGCCACTAGAGGACTCTGTGAGAGCTCTACATAGATGGAGTGTATCAGAGTTGAATAGGTATCTGTAAGAGCTAAGGAAGAGCTGTACTTTTACAGTCAACTCTTGATTTTCCGTGGGCAGATTTTCCGGTTTGCCAATTATCTGTGCTAACAGAAAAAAAAAAAAACTTACACATGCTTTGTCGGTCAATGTGACAGAGATCGAATGATTCTTGGTGTTAGATATCCCTCCCTCCCTGTGAGGGTGCTGTGTAAAAGGAACAGAGTACCCTTAATCAAATGGCATGGCAATTTATTCCTTAGGGTAGGTGGAAGTCAGTCATTGTGAAGCGACCGCGTGGGAGAAGTACAGTCATGGAGAAGTACATCACAGTTAGAAGCAGTTTGAAAGCAGGCTGACATCTGCAGAAGCTAAACTGAACTTCGAAAAAAGAAATCATGGTCTTCAAGTCAGTAATCTGTGACAGCTGCATGATGTGGGAAATTCAAGAAAACCCAACAGAGCTCAACCAAGTGTGTGTAAAGTGCCTCATGATCCAGGACTTGCTTAAACTAGTTAGTGTGCTAGAAATGGAGCTGGAGGAAATGAGACAGCAACAGGAGCCTGAGGAGCTGACGCACCCACAATTCATGGAAGTCTGCACCCCTAGCAGACTGAAAGCCACCACGGAGATGGAAGAGAGTCGAAACAGCTGGGTTCAGATAGGCAGAAGCAGGGAAAAAAAGAAACTTCGTCAAACACAACCACCGGAAATCCAAACATCCAACAAATTTGAGCCACTTCAACATTTCGATGACCAAAACCAACATCAAGAGAACGAAAGGAACAACTTCTTGAATAGAAGTTGATTTGCTATTTGATTGGTTTCCACACAGTTCAGTTGGTTCTTTTCCCACCCCGTTGTTATATTAATCAGGCAGGCTATTTCTGCGCCAACATGAAGCGGCAGCAAACAGAAGAGCCTCAACAAAAGAGCCGGGAGTCTAGCTGTGGGAGTCCAGCGAGGGGAGGTCTGCGCCGAGACGCTGTTGGAATAGATCCAAACCTAACAGCGCTCTGGAAGATGCCATCTACTAGTCAGGTCTGTACCCTCCACCCCACCACTCCCACTGTGCCTATTTGTTTTGCCTGTCCTGCTATGACTGTCTCTCACATCCCTGTTCTATTCTCTCATCCTCACCCTCTGCCCTCTCTCCGCCGCTGCTCCTCCAACCCCTCTAACCTCATCCCTCTGCCTCTCCCCCCTCCCTCACACTCTCTGGTGTACTCTGGAACTGTCACTCTTCTGCTAACAAAGCTGATTTCATCTCTGCCTTTGCCTCCCACCTCTCGCTCGATTTCCTTGCTCTCACTGAAACCTGGCTGTCCCCTGATAACACTAACTCCTGCCGCCCTGTCCTCTCTCTACATCCTGTCCCATACCCCGCGTCTCAATGGACGGGGAGGTGGGACTGGTCTTCTCCTCTCTCCCTCTTTACTCTTTTCTGTCCCGTCCGACCTCTCCTCACTCTCTGTTAACACCTTTGAATTTCATGCAGTCCAACTAACCTCTCCCTGTCAACTCCTGCGAATTGTACTGTACCGCCCCCCTGGACCTCTCGCTCACATTCTCGATGAACTCCACTATCTACTCTCCTCTCTCCCCTCTCCGTCTACCCCAACTGTCCTGTTAGGTGATTTCAATATCCATCTCTCCAACCCCAGACACTCTGCCGGATTCCTCCATCTCCTTTACTTCTTCGACTTCTGTCTCTCTCCATCTGCCCCTACCCACAAAGCTGGCCATCAACTGGACCTCACCTTCTCCAGGGCCTGCTGCCCCTCCACCCTCTCTGTCACCCCCTGGACACCTCATCACTATTTCATCTCTTTTTCTCTGTCTCTCCCCTCTCTCCCTGCACCTCCTACCACCACTGTCACCTCTCGCCGTAACCTCCGCTCTCTCCCCTCTGTCCTTGCCTCCACTGCTCTCTCTCACCTCCCTCCTATCTACTCCTTCTCACAACTCTCTGTAGACTCTGCTACCTCCACCCTCTTCTCCTCCCTCACCTCCTCCCTCGACTCCTTCTGTCCCCTCACCTCCCGACCTGCTTGCCCCTCCCCAACCCTGGCTCTCCTCTGCGCTACGCTCAGCAAGAACCACACTGCGATCTGCTGAACAGAAATGGAAGAGAGCCAAACTCCCTGCTGCCCTAGACCTCTACCGCACTCTCCTCTGCTAGATGTACTTATTTCCAATCTGTAATCCAAGCCTCCACTAACAACCCACATAAACTATTCTCTACCTTCTCCTACCTCCAAAACCCTCCCCCCCTCCTCCTCCCTCCTCTATCTCCCCTGATGACTTTGCCTCCTTCTTCTCTTCTAAAATCTCAGATATCCGCAAACTCTTTAACACCTCCCCCGCACCTCCCCCGCACCCCCTCCTGCTCCAACCCCTACACCCACTGCATCCCCTACTAACTCACGCTCCTTCTCCACCTTCTCGCCCCTCTCAGACTCTGACCTCTCCTCCCTGCTCCAGGGTCACAAAGCCACCACGTGTGCCCTGGACCCCCTCCCCACTCACCTCTTTCAAGCTGCTGCTCCTGCTCTACTTCCCTTCATCTCCTCCCTTCTCAACACCACTCTCCTTTCTCTTCTCTTTCCCTCTGCCTTCGAACAAGCCTCTATCACTCCCCTCCTCAAATAACCTACCCTCGACCCCACCTCCCTCCAGAGCTACCGTCCTGTCTCCCTCCTACCCTTCCTCTCCAAAACCCTTGAGCGGACTGTACACCGCCAGCTCTCTGCTTTCCTGTCCAACCACTCTCTGTTCGACCCTCTCCAATCTGGCTTCCGCTCTGCTCACTCCACTGAAACCACCCTCCGGTCTGTCACCAACAGGGCAGCAGTGTGGAGTAGTGGTTAGGGCTTTGGACTCTTGACCGGAGGGTCGTGGGTTCAATCCCTGGTAGGGGACACTGCTGCTATACCCTTGAGCAAGGTACTTTACCTAGATTGCTCCAGTAAAAACCCAACTATATAAATGGGTAATTGTATGTAGAAAATACTGTGATAGCTTGTAACAATTGTAAGTTGCCCTGGATAAGGGCATCTGCTAAGAAATAATAATAATAATAATAATAATAACTCACTAAACTCTGCCTGAGCTGCCTCTCTCTCCTCTGTCCTAATTCTCCTCGACCTCTCTGCTGCCTTTGACACTGTCGATCACTCAATTCTACTATCATCTCTCGCTGAGCTGGGAATCTCTGCCACTGCTCTGGCCTGGTTCTCCTCCTACCTCTCCAACCGCACTTATCAGGTAACCTGGCGTGGAGCAACTTCCAAACCTCACCCTCTCTTAACAGGAGTCCCCCAAGGGTCAGTCTTGGGTCCTCTCCTGTTCTCTCTATACACCAGCTCCCTGGGCCCCCTCATCGCATCCTATGGCTTCTCATACCATTTCAATGCTGATGATGCTCAGATTTTCCTCTCCTTCCCCACCTCTGACTCCACCATCCCCTCCCATAACTTTTGCTCTCGTATCTTTTGCTATCTCCTCCTGGATGCAATCGCATCACCTCAGACTCAACCTCTCTAAATCTGGCCTCCTGTTCTTTCCATCCTCCTCCTCCCCCTCCTCTGATCTCTCTATCTCCGTTCCTCTGGAATCTACCACTCTCTCCCTCCTCCTCAGCTAAGAACCTCAGAGTCACCCTGGACCCCTGCTTCTCTTATTCCCAGCACATCTCCACTCTGGCACGCACTTGCTGATTCTTCCTGAGCAACATCCGAAGAATCCGACCCTTCCTCACCAACTATGCCAACCAACTCCTGGTCCAGGCCTTGGTACTTTCCCGCCTAGACTACTGCAACTCCCTCCTAGCTGGCAACCCGTTCGCTCCAGCACATTCAGAACTCCACTGCTCGCCTGGTGTTCTCTCTGCCTCACTTCTCCCATGCAACTCCACTGGCTCCCGATCACCGCTCGCATCCAGTTCAAGACTCTTGTACTAGCCTACAGATGCCCTGACCAGACTGCACCCAACTACCTCCAGACCCTCATCTCTCCCTACACCCCCACTTGACCTCTCCGCTCCGCCTGCACTAGAAGACTGGCTCTACCTCCTTTACACTCCCCTGAACACACTTTAAAATCAAACAACAAACAAACAAAACGCACAGCTACACCGTAATATTTAAATACAATATATAAATACAAAAATAATACAGACGGCACTTCACCGTCATATAAATAAAATAATAAATCAGAACAATATTAAACCACAAATACAAAATAAACTGGACAGGGGTGGAGGGGGAAACTCTGTTCTAAAAATAAACAAAATACATTTACACAGCAGGGCTCTCTACTGCCCTGCTACTGCTATTAAATGTATTTATCTTAATGCTAGAAGTCTCAGAAACAAAATGTTAGAACTTGATGCTACTGCACTAACAAGTAACTACGATGTGATAGGTGTTACAGAAACTTGGTTGTCTGAGAGTGATGGAGACGAATATAATATTAATGGGTATACACTGTATAGGAAAGACAGGCAGGACAGAAGAGACAGAGGGGTAGCGCTATACATAAGAAATAGTCTTGAAGCCCAGGTGTTAAATCTGGACAAAGAAAACAATGCCGAATCAATATGGGTCAGAATAATGGACAAAAATTCAAAGGGCATAATAATAGGAGCATGCTATAGACCATCTGTGACAGGGTGATTGAGTCGTCTAACGTCAGGCAGAAGCAGGAAGGGAAACTGACACCAGGGAGTACTGCAGTTAAAGGCGGCGTTTGCCGTTTTATTTAAATACAAAACATAAATAAATTATTTAAACAAAAACAGTCAAACAAAACAAATCTCACGCACAAAATAATAAATAATACAAGTCAGGCTGGGCTGTAGCCTTCAATGTTCCTCTATCTGTTTTTAATTTTAGTTTCGTTTTCGCTTGCTTGCTGCTCGCTCTCTCCTCTCTAACACCCCACCACGAACATGGAGCGCTGCAAATATATTAAATGATTACTTTTCACAGGAGGACATGGACAACATGCCCCACATGTCAATCTGTTCCTATCCAGTTTTAAATAAATTTAGCATAACAGAGGCAGAAGTGTTAAAGGGACTAGGAGCTCTTAAAATAAACAAATCCCCTGGGCCGGATGAGATCCTCCCAATAGTACTCAAAGAAATGAAAGAAGTTATTTACAAACCGCTAACCAAGATCATGCAACAGTCTCTTGACACAGAGGTTGTACCGACAGACTGGAAAATAGCAAACGTAATACCGATCCACAAAAAGGGAGACAAAACCGAACCAGGTAACTACAGACCAGTAAGCCTGACTTCTATTATATGTAAACTTATGGAAACTATAATAAGATCCAAAATGGAAAATTACCTATGTGGTAACAGTATCCTGGGAGACAGCCAGCATGGTTTAATGAAAGGGAGATCGTGTCTAACTAACCTGCTTGACTGTTTTGAGAATGCAACATTGACAATGGATAATTGCAAAGCATACAACATGGTTTATTTAGATTTCCAGAAAGCTTTTGACAAAGTCCCGCATAAAAGATTAATTCTCAAACAGAACGCAGTAGGGATTCAAGGAAATGCATGCACATGGATTAGGGAGTGGTTAACATGTAGAAAACAGAGAGTACCGATTAGAGGAGAAACCTCAAAATGGAGCGAGGTAACCAGTGGTGTACCACAGGGATCAGTATTAGGTCCTCTGCTATTCCTAATCTACATTAATGATTTAGATTCTGGTATATTAAGTAAACTTGTTAAATTTGCAGACGACACAAAAATAGGAGGAGTGGCAAACACTGTTGCAGCAGCAAAGGTCATTCAAAATGATCTAGACAGCATTCAGAACTGGGCAGACACATGGCAAATGACATTTAATAGAGAAAAGTAAAAGTGTAAAGTATTGCATGCAGGCAATAAAAATGTGCATTATAAATATCATATGGGAGATATTGAAATTGAAGAAGGAATCTATGAAAAAGACCTAGGAGTTTATGTTGACTCAGAAATGTCTTCATCTAGACAATGTGGGGAAGCTATAAAAAAGGCCAACAAGATGCTCGGATATATTGTGAGAAGTGTTGAATTTAAATCAAGGGAAGTAATGTTAAAACTTTACAATGCATTAGAAAGACCTCACCTACAATATTTTTTTTCAGTTCTGGTCACCCTGTTACAAAAAGGATATTGCTGCTCTAGAAAGAGTGCAAAGAAGAGCAACCAGAATTATCCCGGGTTTAAAAGGCATGTCGTATGCAGACAGTCTAAAAAAATGGAGTCTATTCAGTCTTGAACAAAGAACACTATGCGGCGATCTGATTCAAACATTCAAAATCCTAAAAAGTATAGACAATGTCAACCCAGGGGACCCTTTTTTGACCTGAAAAAAGAAACAAGGAACAGTGGTCACAAATGGAGATTTGATAAAGGGGAATTCAGAACAGAAAATAGGAGTGTGACAGGATTGACCGAGGTTTGAGACTCAGAGACAGTTTAAACGTTCAAAAATAAAGTTTTTAATAAACAAAAATACAAAATAAACCGTCACGAGGGCCAAACAAAAAGGTTTCAAACATAAAATAAACACAAAGCAAAAAGCAAAACTTACAAAAATAAAGCTTTCCAGGCTGAGCGTTGCCTTCACTGGATTACCAAACTTACACAAACAGCACACACTCTTGCTTCTCCTTCTAGAACTCTCCTGTCTAGCCAGGGCCTCTCCCCTGGCTTTTATCCCCTGTGGCTGGAGCCCAATTAATCAATAATTGCTAATTAGTCAATTAGGGCTCCAGCCACATTCTCACATGTTTTTCTGGCAGGGAGGAATTTTAACCCCCTCCCTGCCAGTCCCAACCATGATCATAAAGACGGGGCACCCCCGTCACAAGGAGGCACTTTTTTACACAGAAAATTGTGAGGGTATGGAACCAACTCCCCAGTAATGTTATTGAAGCTGACACCCTGGGATCCTTCAAGAAGCTGCTTGATGAGATTCTGGGATCAATAAGCTACTAACAACCAAACAAGCAAGATGGGCTGAATGGCCTCCTCTCGTTTGTAAACTTTCTTATGTTCTTCTTCTTATGTTCTTATTTAGGAAGGGGCGGAGCTATGACACCCAAGCTCAATGACTCGGACGGGAGACAGTGTGGCATCTGAGGATTGGAGGAGCGGATGCACTCATTAACCTAGGGGTCATGAGCGAGGGTATAAATAGGGGGTGTAGTGTAAGTGATCTGTTCCTCTGTAAAATGTTATTATTATTATTATTATTATTATTATTATTATTATTATTATTATTATTATTATTCTGTCGGAAAACCAAAGCAAATTTAAAAACTTAATCTTGATGCTTCTGAGATGACAGTTAGTCTGCCATTATAGGTATTTCATAATTTTGTTATCTACAGGGATTTATACATTTCGAGGAGACCGCTTGGCATGCTGACACGGTATAGCCAAAATGAAATGTGTGCTCCCTTGAACTGGAACGGTGGGCTTGTTCTTACATGCCGAGAATTTGGGCTTCATAATGTTTCTGTGTAGGCCTACATGTTGAAGTACTTTATGAGAGTAAACAAATGTTAAAAACTAAAAAGTTAATATCTTTAAAGTGGTTAAAGCATTCATACGTTCCTTATTAGTATTCTAATTTGTTTACATTTGCTAGCCTCGAGTTTGATCGAAGTTCAATGTAATGGAGCACTGTGCCTTTAAGAAATGAGTAATTTGAACAGAGGTAGGTGACGTCACAGATGACGTGCGAGTATGTCCATGGACTTAAAAATAAGTGTACTGTAGTCGTAGCTAACTACAAAGATAAGAAATAAAAGAATATATCTAAAAAGCTGTACCATCACTGAAAGAGACACTGCTTCAAACAAACCTCTCCGTGAGTAGAACAGAGTTTATTGTTTGTACATATTAAAGAAATAATACGTCTTGCTTTATTAAACATTTAACTTGAACTGGTGCAAAAAAAGTATTCTAAAGAAGAAAACAGTCTTGTGTGTTTCGTTTAAGGGTGCAACAAACACAACACATATTATGATAATAATAGGAATAATACATATACTAATATTTGATACTGTAAATTATTCAGTGTTGTGTGCATATATGAGGTCTGTTTGTTGTTCTGTAAATATCAGGATGTTTTTTTTTTTTAATATTTGTTTAATATGCGATAGCTTTTGAGAAGTTAGAAGTTGACTATAAAATCTGGTCCTGCAAAAGTCTTGTGATGTGATTTATAGCTGGAATTGAGTAGATTTGGTCGGGTGATAGCAAACCACTCCCCCTTCTCAACCCACTTGTAGTCAACAAGCGGGAGCTGCTTTTTGACGGGCGAAAAGGGCTTGTTTTGGTTCCACGAGATTTCGCTTGGAATTTTTCTTGTGTTTATTACCGTGAATGCTTTCACATCCTCGTTCACTAAGTGCTGACTTTGATTTGGTCCGGCCCTTAGATGCTTTGTAATTTAAACAACTTTCAGTTGAATATGGAATTGGTGAACAGACAGTGATTTTAAAAAAGAACAAGGAGGAGTTGATTTTCAAAGCGAGTAGTTCATTGTCGAGCGGGTTCTAAGAGGAAATCAATGAAAAAGGCAATATATGAGGATTTGGACACAGCAATGCTGGAATGGTTCAATCAGCAAAGAGCTGAAGGCGTGCCAGTGTCTGGACTGATTTGTGCTAAACAAGACACGTTTTTGATGCACTGGGAATAAGTGGTGATTTCAGTACTTCCTCATGCTCATTTAAAGCAACCAGAGCCTCTAATATGTCTGTGGATTATTTTAATAATAATCAACAATGACGCATCCTGAGTGCTACGAACAAATATTAAGAAAAAAGGAATGCCAGTCGATGAGACAAACAACATGACTGACTACTTTAAGAACTATAAAGTAAGTACAAATTTGGAATGAGTTTTATTATGATTTGCATTATCCATGTTTTTGTTTTAACCGTGTGAGTACTCCCCTCCATTAACCCAGATAATCGAGAGCTGACTGTATCTATGATGATGTTATTGCTGACTTCACTGGTGGTGAATAGGAGCTGCAGTTTCTATCCCGGCCACTTCAGGTCTCTGTGAGAGCTCTGGATAAATTTAATATATACACAAAGCTGACTTAAGTCTAATACCAAAAAAAAGGGCTTATGTCGCTTTTGCTGACTTTGTCATGACCAAGTCAAAATTATTTTCGGGTGGGGGGGGGGGGGTCTTAACTTAGACCAGCATTTCTTTTCCTCCCGCAATGTATTCACTGTCTTCCACTCGAGGGAAAGCCGTTGCCTGAGGGACAGATTGATAATTTTACTTCTTCAAAAAAATCATTACGTCATGTTGTGACAGAAATATAATGAGTTCTGGTTGTAAATCTCCATCTCGACCTGTGAGGGCACTAAGTAGCGAAAGGGAAAGGCTTTGGACAGGTTGTCCTGACAGTTCATTCCTTGGGTTGGGAAGTCAGTCTGGAAAAAGACGAGACTCCGGTGCAGGAATGTATTGACCTGGAAGGTAAACAAGGTAGCAGCTGCAGGCAATAGAGTCAGCTGAATCGTTTACCAAGGCATAACCACATAAAAGGGGCTGGAGAAGTGTAAATCTTTTACTTCGCTTTTGGTTTGGAAATAGACCCGGAAGGACCCGTGCACTGTGTATTAAAAGTATCGTGAGTGTTTGTTTTGTTTGTCTTGTCTATAATTGTTACTTGTGTGTTTATAGATGGCTAACACGTTCCGGAGCTGTCGCTAAGAGCCAGCACTGAACCCGGAACAGCACTGCACTATTTATCACACCCACCATGAGCACTACAGCACGCACCCAGGACTGGTGACCGTGGTTGTATATCGTGGGAGAGATATTGTGTTTGTTGTTTAGGGCTGCAATCACTGTTACTGTTCTCTGTGTTTTACGCATCGCTGTGTATAACCAGTGTTTGTTATTTGGTCACCAGACCTGGATTATAATGAAAATAAAACATGTATTTTTCCATACCGGATTACAAATCTCTGTCTGTTTATTCCTGCACTGCATCACCTCTGCACCTGTACATAATCAGCAACCACTTTGCCACATATATATATATATATATATATATATATATATATATATATATATATATATATATATATATATATATAAATAATGTAAAATGCATATATTTTCATATAGAATTTTGTAATTTTCTATAAAAAAATATTGTTATATTTAAAAGTATGATTAAACTGACCTGTTGAATTATTTTACAGTGGTTAGGCTCTCATTGACTAATTAAGTATATATATATATATATACACAGACGTGCTCAAATTTGTTGGTACCCTTACAGCTCATTGAAATAATGCTTCATTCCTCCTGAAAAGTGATGAAATTAAAAGCTATTTTATCATGTATACTTGCATGCCTTTGGTATGTCATAGAATAAAGCAAAGAAGCTGTGAAAAGAGATGAATTATTGCTTATTCTACAAAGATATTCTAAAATGGCCTGGACACATTTGTTGGTACCCCTTAGAAAAGGTAATAAATAATTGGATTATAGTGATATTTCAAACTAATTAGTTTCTTTAATTAGTATCACACATGTCTCCTATCTTGTAATCAGTCATTCAGCCTATTTAAATGGAGAAAAGTAGTCACTGTGCTGTTTGGTATCATTGTGTACACCACACTGAACATGGACCAGAGAAAGCAAAGGAGAAAGTTGTCTGAGGAGATCAGAAAGAAAATAATAGACAAGCATGGTAAAGGTAAAGGCTACAAGACCATCTCCAAGCAGATTGATGTTCCTGTGACAACAGTTGCAAATATTATTAAGAAGTTTAAGGTCCATGGAACGGTAGCCAACCTCCCTGGGTGCAGCCGCAAGAGGAAAATCGACCCCAGAGTGAACAGAAGGATAGTGCGAATGGTAGAAAAAGAACCAAGGATAACTGCCAAAGAGATACAAGCTGAACTCCAAGGTGAAGGTACGTCAGTTTCTGATCGCACCATCCGTCGCTTTTTGAGCGAAAGTGTGCTCCATGGAAGAAGACCCAGGAGGACTCCACTTTTGAAAGAAAAACATAAAAAAGCCAGACTGGAATTTGCTAAAATGCATATTGACAAGCCACAATCATTCTGGGAGAATGTCCATTGGACAGATTAGTCAAAACTGGAGCTTTTTGGCAAGTCACATCAGCTCTATGTTCACAGACGAAAAAATTAAGCTTTCAAAGAAAAGAACACCATACCTACAGTGAAACATGGAGGAGGCTCGGTTATGTTTTGGGGCTGCTTTGCTGTGCCTGGACAGGGTGCCTTGAATCTGTGCAGGGCACAATGAAATCTCAAGTCTATCAAGGCATTCTGGAGCGAAACGTACTGCCCAGTGTCAGAAAGCTCTGTCTCAGTCGCAGGTCATGGGTCCTCCAACAGGATAATGACCCAAAACACACAGCTAAAAGCACCCAAGAATGGATAAGAACAAAACATTGGACTATTCTGAAGTGGCCTTCTATGAGTCCTGATCTGAATCCTATCGAACATCTATGGAAAGAGCTGAAACTTGCAGTCTGGAGAAGGCACCCATCAAACCTGAGACAGCTGGAGCAGTTTGCTCAGGAAGAGTGGGCCAAACTACCTGTTAACAGGTGCAGAAGTCTCATTGAGAGCTACAGAAAACGTTTGATTGCAGTGATTGCCTCTAAAGGTTGTGCAACAAAATATTAGGTTCGCGGTCCCATCATTTTTGTCCATGCCATTTTCATCTGTTTTCTTATTTACAATATTATGTTGAATAAAAAATCAAAAGCAAAGTCTGATTTCTATTAAATATGGAATAAACAATGGTGGATGCCAATTACTTTTGTCAGTTTCAAGTTATTTCAGAGAAAATTGTGCATTCTTCGTTTTTTGTGGAGGGGTACCAACAAATTTGAGCATGTCTGTATATATATATATATATATATATATATATATATACAGTGCCTTGCAAAAGTATTCAGACCCTCTCACAGATTTCACATTTTGTTTCTTTAAAGCTTGCAGTCATGACACATTTAAATAGGAATTAATATGTGTTATTGTGGCGGAGTGTCTCGCCCCTATATATATATATATTTGGCACTTTTGTTATTATTTGTGTTATTATTTGTGTTATTGTTTGCGGCGCAGATCAAAGCGCCATGTATTTGTTATTGTTTTTATATTTTAAAAACCTTGTGAGGATGCGTGACTGATCAGCTAGTGATTTATTTAGCTAGCTGACAGTCACCCATCCTTATTAAACTCGTGCAGATGGTGATCATCTCCTGTGTTAATTCATTGATTAATTGTTGCTAATCGGGAGATGGACACTGTATATAAACCTGCAGCTCTCTACCCTCGCGGAGAGTGTACAGAGGAGAATACGGGAGTGCACGGGATAGCAAGCAGAGGAGAGTGATAAACAACTGTCGAAAACAATTGCTATATTTAAATATACTTGTTTCTGTTTATTTGTTTGGCCAACGCGCCTTTTTGTTTTGTAGTGTTTCATTTTGTTTAAATCTTTTGTTAATTAATACACTGCGCGCCATAGCACTCAGTTTCACCACCACCACCATTCCTTGTTTTGGTTCCTGTTTCTGGTCCATGACGTCACCACTCGCACGCCACTCAACAGCACTCGGACTAGTTAAACCAGACTCCCAGTAACTAATAAAAAACAAAAAGAAAGAAGTAAATAGATAATTAATATTAAATAAAAATGGAAAAGTCAAGATTGCATAAGTATTCAAACCCTTTGCTGTGGCAAACCTAAATTAATTTAGGTGCACAAAATGACCTTAACGAGCCACACAATTAGTTGAATGGCCTCTGTCTGTGTGCAATATTAGTGGTTCTCATGATTTCAGAAAATAACACCTGTCTCTGTCAGGTTCCTTGGTTAGGTAGTGAATTTCAAGCAAAGATTCAACCATGAAGACCAAGGAGCTGTCAAAGCAAGTCAGGGATAAAGTCATTGAAAAGCACAGATCAGGAGAAGGGTACAAAAAATATTGAAGTCTCTGAATATCCCTGTGAGCACAGTCTACTCAATCATCAAGAAATGGAAGATGCATTGTACCACCCAGACACTGCCTAGACCAGACGATCCCTCCAAACTGAGCAGCCGGGCAAGGAGGAAACTGGTGAGGGATGCCACTGTGAGGCCAACGACAACTTTGAACGAGCTACAGAGTTCAATGGCCGAGATGAGAGAAAATGTGCATCAGTCAACAATATCCAGAACACTTCACAAAAGTAACCTGTATGGCAAGGTGGCAAGAAGGAAGCCATTACTAAAAATAAGCCATCTCAAAGCCCGCATGGAGTTTGCAAGAAAGCACCCGAGTGATCCTGCAAAAATGTGGCGAAAGGTGTTGTGGTCAGACGAGACCAAATTGGAACTTTTTGGTGTAAATGCCAAGCGTTACATTTGGCGCAGACCCAACACAGCACATCTCCCAGTCAACACCATCCCTACAGTCAAGCATGGTGGTGGCAGCATCATGCTATGGGGATGCTTCTCCTCAGCAGGGACTGGAAAGCTTGTTAGGATTGAAGGAAAAATCGATGGAGCAAAGTACAGGCAAATACTAGAGGAAAACCTGTTTCAGTCTGCTAAAGACTTAAAACTGGGGCGAAAATTCACCTTTCAGCAGGACAATGATCCAAAGCACAAGGCCAAAGCTACACTGGAGTGGCTTAAGAATAAGAATGTGAATGTCCTTGAGTGGCCCAGTCAAAGTCCTGACTTGAATCCTATTGAGAATCTGTGGAAAGACTTGAAAACTGCTGTCCATAAGCGATACCCAAGCAACTTGAGAGAGCTTGAGCAAATCTGCCAAGAAGAATGGGCACAAATTGCACCGAGCCAGAGTGCAAAGTTGGTAGAGACTTACCCAAAAAGACTTGCGGCTGAAATTGCTGCCAAAGGTGCTTCCACCAAATATTGAGTTGTCGGGTCTGAATACTTATGCAATCAATATATTTCAGTTTTTTTCTCTTTAGTTTTTGTTGACATTTACTGTAACTTATCTTACCCTTAGGTGTCTTCAGTTTGAGCATTCAAGTTTTGAATAAAATATTAAGTTTTAAAAAATGTGTATGCATCATTTTGTAATTTCACAAGATGGGACACCATAGGAAGGGTCTGAGTACTTTTGCAAGGCACTGTATATTATATATAATCACATGTAATTACAGTGAAATGAAAACAATGTAGAATGTTATGTAATTTTTATGTGTATTGTATTTAATGGGATATTTGATCATAAAGTATATATATATATATATATATATATATATATATATATATATATATATATATATATATATATATGTTTATCAGTCAGTCTTTGTTTGCGTTTAGATGTGTATCCCTTTAAGAAAGAGGTTCTTGGTTTTTAATGAGTGGATGCAAGCACTTTTATAAACAGGATATAGTTTCTGGTAATGGTGTAACCAGGCAGAGGGGAAAACAGGCGAAGAAACAGTAGTAGGACAAACGAAAAAGGGTGCACAGCTTGTAGATTTGTTGTTTTTTGTCTTATAGCTGTGGAAAGTTCGAAATACATTTTTGCTTATCTAGTACTGAGAAATAAAATCAAACACATAACTACAATGGAGCTGGTATTACTTTGTATGTTTCTACCTCTGCTAATGAAGTCTTCATTCCTCTCAAGCTGTGCTTTTGGTGCTGCTTGTTATAAATTAAACGTAGATTTGCAGCCCTAATTATAGTTATAATGTTAATGGTATGATCTACATATTTAATACTGTAATAAAAAAAAATTAAAAAATCACCTGCAACAAAGCTGGAATTGCATTGCTGCTTCGGTTAGCTGATGGAGATAGATCGGTATGTAAAATATTTGTTAGGATGTCAATTGACCGTCTATTAAAACGGTATCGGCTTCTCAATTCAGTCTCGCTAAAACATTACAACGGGGTTCCCCTGTCTACATAAAAATGCTTAGGGCAATTGTCATCTGGATGATCATCAAATAAATCATCTATCACCTGTCGAGCCATGGCAGATCTGGACTTAAGCTTCCCTCAGGGTAGTCTTAAAGTTAAGACCTTACTTACGACAAAAATTCCGTTACGACTCGTTCGTGAATAAGACTTAAGTCCAAACTGACGACTTACGACCAGTCTTAGACTTAAGTCAGCTTCGTGAATACGGCCCAGGAGTGTATCAGGATTGAAAATGTATACATTTTAAAAGGCTGAAGTGAAATGTTATTTTGGTGTTTGTGTAAATGATTTTGCTCACACTGTGAAATGTAAAAATGTCTTTGTCTATTATTATTATTTCTAACCTTTGTAAATTTGAGTGCAACAGGTGTATTCTCCTTTGTATTTATGTGGGGAAGTCATTGAAGATAAACTTCAGTTTGCATTTGCTTGTTCAGCTCAGAAAGGCACAAGTAATTATTATTTTAGGAAAATATGTCTAGACCACTGTTTACTGTGAGTTAACGGCAATGTTTATGTTGAGTTCTTATTATTTTTATAATCAGCCTTTGAGCTGCTTTGAGCTGGTCTGGAGAACCCTAGCTGCCAGAATCACATGACAGTGTGATCTGGTCAGGAGGGAGGTGTAGAAAATGAATGGAAATTTACATTTTCTTCTGGAAATCTAACCTGTCGGTATTTTTAAATAAATAACAAACCTCTTCAGTTCGTCCTCCATCTTCCTCATCCGTTCCTCCTTCAGCTGCCTCAGTTTCTTCTCCATCATCTTCCATGTTGCCTTTATCTCACTCAGTGTCTTCTCTATCTCCAACTCCAGTGTCTTCTTGATCTCAGTCAGTTTCTCCTCAATTTCTTTCCCAAGTTTGTTCTTCATCTTATTGAACCACCCCATCTTTCTCTGTTTCTCCTCCATCTCTCTCTTCAGTGTCTTCTCTATCACGCTGATCCAATTCTCAATCGCCCACTTCATCCGTCTCTCCTCGATCTTTCTCAGTTCAATCTCTCTCAGTTCCTCCTCCATCTCTCTCAGTTCCTCCTTCATCTCTCTCAGTTCCATCTCTCTCAGTTCCTCCTCCATCTCTCTCAGTTCCTCCTCCTGCTCATCCACTCTGTTGAGAGAATCACACACACATCAATAATCCTCATCATTAATAATGATGTTGCTGTTCGTTAAAAACACAACCTCCTCTGAGAAGATGAAGCCCTCCCTCACACCTCTCCCTCAGTTACTGGGAGTCTGGTTTAACTGGTCCTGCTGGTAAAGCTGCACTTGAATCATCAGGAGTGTTTCATATTAAACTGGATCAAGCTCTTTACTGTTCCTAACTCTCCTTGGAGACAGTCCTGTTCATGTCTGTTTCCACTAAATCACTTCATCACTCACTCAGCCCTCAGATAGCTGGATTTCTCCTCTGGACAAACAGTTTCCATAATGCTGCTAAACACTCTCTATCTATTCTCATCTGTGCATATAAACTGATATAGAAGAGACAGGCTGCTGGACTGTGCTGGACTGTGCACAAAGCTGCTGCAGCTAGGAATATGACTCCATCTAACACGAGTCTGAATGAGAATTCGACTGCATCTGCATCTCTCAGTGTGTCTCTGAGTGCCACTGCACCTTGGTCTCTGAGTGCCAATGCTCTTCCTTTGACGGTGCCTGCAGATGTGATTGTCAGTATGTCTCCAACTGCACCTCCTACCGTGGTAGAATCTACCTACAAGAAGTGCACTGGAGGGAGAACAGATGTCACAGGTGTTAGACTGCCAAACATTTCTCTGGACAGAAGTATATACTGTACTGTATATAAGTTTATCAGAGATGGGTTTACCTGACAAGATCACGTCTCACTTGAGTCTCGTCCAAGTCTGTATTTTGTAGATCACTGGTTCCTGGTAGCTGGATTTCTCCTCTGAAACACAATTTCAATCAGTCCATTATTAAAGAGCACAGAGCTTCTGTGACAAGGTGACTGAGCGGTGACGTCACGGCAGAAGCAGGAAGGAAAACTGACACCAGGGAGTACTGCAGGTAAAGGTGGCGTTTGCCATTTTTATTTGCAAAACTAAAATAAATAAAATATTTAAACAAAAAGAAACTTGCTCACAGAGCTAAAATAAATATTTAAACAAAACAAATCTCGAACACAAAATAAAAAACACAGGTCAGGCTGAGCTATAGCCTTCACTGATCCTGTATCTTTTTAAACTCCTTTTTCTCTCTCCATTCTCTCCACTCTTAATCTCTCCGTTCCTAACACCCACCATGAGCTGGAGAGCTGCAGGCTTTTTATAATTCAGGTGAACATCTCCCGATTAGCACCAAAATTAATCACTTAATTAATACGGGAGATGGCCACCTTCTGCACGAGTTTCTTAATTATTCCTGGCAGAGGATGAGCACCAATCTTGCCTCTGCCAGAACACGTTTTAAAAATAAACAAAACAATAACGCAGCTGTACGCCGTCACAAATTACAATAAATAAATCATAATAATCAAATATAAAATAACACAGGGGCGGAGGGGGACCCCATTCTAAAATAAAATAAACAAATCAATGTACAGGGCTGTCCGCCCTGTTACATATCCCCCCCCCCCCTTGTGCAACGCACACATGGCCCCAACGGCCACCTCCCCCCTCAGTCTCAAAGTCCCGGAAGAGGGGGAAGCACAGTGTCCATGAGGGTGGCCATGGTGGGAGGTCCGGCACCCCCCAATTTTTTGTGGCCGGCAGCTCCCTCTTCCGGGGCTCCCACCACACACTATCCTGCCACGAAAGTGCGGCTGGGGGAGCTGGTCTCCTGACCTCCCCCCCTTCTTCGTGGCCGGCAGCTCCCCTCCGTGGGGCTCTGGCCACAGTGTTTCCTGCCGCGAAAAAGCGGCTGGGGGAGCTGGTCTCCTGACCTCCCCCCTTTCATCATGGCCAGCAGCTCCCCTTCATGGGGCTTCGGCCACAGTATAGCGACCCCAGGCGAAGCAGGACCCTCGATGACCCCAGGCGACGGCAGCAGCAGCGGCCCCTCGGGAGGTGACGGCAGCAGCAGCAGACCCTCGGGAGGCGACGGCAGCAGCAGCGGACCCTCGGGAGGCGACAGCAGCAGCAGCGGACCCTCGGGAGGCAAGTCCCTGTCAGGGGTGCCTCCCCTTCTGGCTGCGAAGGCGGCAGGTTCTCCTCCCCTTCTGGCTGCGAAGGCGGCAGGGGCTCCTCCCCTTCTGGCTGCGAAGGCAGCAGGGGCTCCTCCCCTTCTGGCTGCGAAGGCGGCAGGGGATCCTCCCCTTCTGGCTGCAGCGGTGAAACCAGCAGGCATGCTCCCTCTGCTGGTGGCGGCGATGAAGGCGGAACCAGCAGGAACTCTCCCTCTGCTGGCGGAGGTGGAAGCAACACGCAGTCCTTCCACGGAGGTGGAGGTGGAACCAGCAGGAACTCACCCTCTGCTGGCAGGTACCTGGGCTGTGGATGTTCAGTTTTCCCCCTCTTGGGCTGTGGACTCACCGACTCCCCCCGCTTGGGCTGTGGGCGCACCTACTTCCCCCTCTTGGGCTGTGGATGCACCGACTCCCCCCTTTTGGGCTGTGGACGCACCGACTCCCCCCTCTTGGGCTGTGGACGTTTGGGCTCCTCCCTTTTAGGTGCAGGATGTTCGGGCTCCTCCCTCTTGGGTGCTTGAGATGGCTGGGTCTGGTCCTCTGCCCAGAACCTCTCTGCAGCGTCCCCTACCAGACCCTGGTTCCACGCCTCTTCATACTTGGGGTCCCCGTAAGGGCAGTCCCCTCTGATGTGCCCAAACTCGCCACAGGCGCCACACATAGGAGCCCCCTCCTTCCTCCACTGCTCCTGTTCAGCTGCCCAGTCTGGGGGTCCAAACTTAGTTGGCACCCGGGACCACCACCTCTTGTTCAGCTGCTGTTGTGGTTGCAGCTCTCTGCAGCTCTTCCTCCTTCCCATCCTCTTTCCTCCCATTCTTCTTCCTCACTCCTTTTCTCCACACACAATAATAAAAAAACGAAAAAAACTAAAAAAACTGCAGTGCCCCACTTCTGCCTGAGTCCAGGAGGTGCTAGTGACCCCACGCTGGACACCACGTGTGATAAGGTGACTGAGCGGTGACGTCACGGCAGAAGCAGGAAGGAAAACTGACACCAGAGAGTACTGCAGGTTAAGGTGGCGTTTGCCGTTTTTATTTGCAAAACTAAAATAAATAAAATATTTAAACAAAAAAGAAACTTGCTCACAGAGCTAAAATAAATATTTAAAAAAAACAAATCTTGAACACAAAACAAAACACAGGTCAGGCTGAGCTATAGCCTTCACTGATCCTGTATCTTTTTAAACTCCTTTTTCTCTCTCCGGCTTTTTATAATTCAGGTGAACATCTCCCGATTAGCACCAAAATTAATCACTTAATTAATACGGGAGATGGCCACCTTCTGCACAAGTTTCTTAATTATTCCTGGCAGAGGATGAGCACCAATCTTGCCTCTGCCAGAACACGTTTTAAAAATAAACAAAACAATAACACGGCGGTACGACGTCACAAATTACAATAAATAAATCATAATAATCAAATACAAAATAACACAGGGTGGAGGGGGACCCCATTCTAAAATAAAACAAACAAATCAATGTACAGGGCTGCTCGCCTGTTACAGCTTCACATTTCAGCCTCATTTCATTTGTATACATTCCCTCCTTCTAGTTTCATAGTGTTTGCAATCATTCAGAGCGCTTCTTTTATACTCCCAAAACTCCAATAAGTATTTTTGTTCTCAGTGTGAGAAGTTTGCTACCAAACCAGTTTCATTCTTATTTGCTGTCTAGCACAGTAGGTCTATAGCAGGGATGAGCAACTGTAGGTATTTTAAAGTTCTTATTGATGTGAGTGTAGTAAAAAAAGACAAAGTGTAGTTCATTGTACTGAATCGTGATCTTCTTTTATTTAAAATACATGTGCCTGATTACATACTTCTTCCCCGTGGAAGAAGGGTTACACCCAGTACGGCAATCAACTGTTGACTGACTTTCTATTCTAACATAATGAATATATACAGTGCCTATAGTAAGTATTCACCCCCCTTGGACATTTTCACAGTTTGTTTTGTTACAACCTGAAATCTTTATGCATTTAAATGGGATTTTTTTTTTCCTTTGATTTACAGAAGCTGGACAGCATGGATATGACAAGGCCTAGCCCTGAGGAGGAGAGCGCGGCTGGAAGGGTCACTCGACAGCATTGATACGACAAGGCCTAGCCCTGAGGAGGAGAGCGCGGCTGGAAGGGTCACTCGACAGCATGGATACGACAAGACCTAGCCCTGAGGAGGAGAGCGCGGCTGGAAGGGTCACTCAACAGCATGGATACGACAAGCCTAGCCCTGAGGAGGAGAGCGCGGCTGGAAGGGTCACTTGACAGCATGGATACGACAAGGCCTAGCTCTGAGGAGGAGAGCGCGGCTGGAAGGGTCACTCGACAGCATGGATACGACAAGGCCTAGCCCCGAGGAGGACACGTGTACTCTCAGGATGAATAGACAATTATTCACGCATGACTGCACAGGCAGTCACTCAGATATGACAGACAGATGACAAGCGGGGGAGGCTGCTGAAAGACAGAAAGGCAAAAAGGACTCAAGTCATTTATTCCAGGAAAGCTGCAAGACGGCTTTCAGCACGAATGCAAGGGAAATACAACCGACTCAAATAGACTCGAGAAGCTCTTTTCTATCAACACGCTCAGTTCAACACAGAGGTCTTACTGTACCGTCTTGAGAGGGAAAAAGAGGAGGATTTTCCTGCGAGTGACGGTTTTATTCCCTCGGTAGGTGGGACTTAGTGCGTCATCCCAGGAAGGGGCCTTCGGCAGCTCTGGTATAGAGAGCTCAGCAATACCTACCCGAATGGTAGGAATATCCCATGACTAACGTAGTGGTGGTCGTCTTCAAATTGAAAGGGAACATTAGTTACTGACAGCGGACAATATTGTTTGAAGCCACAGGCTGTGAGGAAGCACATTCAGTGCGGAAAAAAACAGGTGTAGTCCAAAGTGTTAATACAACTTTAGACCGTAAGCAATGGTGCACCCAGAAATATTTCACATGATGCAAGGGCCGGTGTCAGGTTTGTGTGGGTCCCGGGCAACAGACCTCCAGTGGGCCCCCCCCCCCCCGCCTTCACCCCTAAATCAGAAATGTGTTTCTATCAAAAAGGTATTCATAATCTGTAGTCCCTTGCTAATCCAAACATGTCTGGAGACACGAGTAGTCTGATTAAAAAAAATACAAATAAATTAATAAATAAAACAAAATATATATTAACTGTATAAATAATTGTGCTAAATAACATTTTGTAATACATCTGTACGTAGTAAAATAAATATAACGCAAAATAAATCATGCTGCTGCATTTAATCATTAACGTACAGTGCGAAAACTCAAAGATTATTTTTTAATTAAAACTAAGCGAATTGGTGCATTTTTCTTTTTTTTTTTTTACTGTAGCATACTTACAGCAAACAGATCATAGTGCTGCATTGACGTTATGACAGGACACAGTACCTTACATACCCTGTTGGAAAATCCATGTAGTGGTCTCCATTTGTAACAGTATGGACACAATTGGCCTTTTCACTGTTGCGCAGAATTATATAGTAGCCTATACTATTTTCAGTATTTTCAATTGAATGCATGTTGTTTATTTGTTTACTATGTGACACCGACCACATATAATGGGGTAAGAAATTCCCCATCTGCAACTTAATTGATTGCAGTTAGTCTGGCCAGACACCTTAATCCGAAATGTAATTATCTCAAAGTGGTCACATACTTGTTCAATTAAGAATTATAAAAAAGTGGGTATACACCTTTAAGGGGGGTAGTATAAAAGCACATGTCTGTCTATCAAGGGGGGTGTTTTTCTACTTGGTGACCTGCCTGTGCTCCTGTGCTCCTGTGCTCCTGTGCTCCTCTGCTCCTGTGCTCCTGTGCTCCTCTGCTCCTGTGCTCCTGTGCTCCTGTGCTCCTCTGCTCCTCTGCTCCTGTGCTCCTGTGCTCCTCTGCTCCTGTGCTCCTGTGCTCCTGTGCTCCTGTGCTCCTGTGCTCCTCTGCTCCTGTGCTCCTGTGCTCCTGTGCTCCTGTGCTCCTCTGCTATTCTGCTCCTCTGCTCCTGTGCTCCTGTGCTCCTGTGCTCCTGTGCTCCTCTGCTCCTCTGCTCCTGTGCTCCTGTGCTCCTGTGCTCCTCTGCTCCTCTGCTCCTGTGCTCCTGTGCTCCTGTGCTCCTGTGTTCCTCTGCTCCTCTGCTCCTCTGCTCCTCTGCTCCTGTGCTCCTGTGCTCCTCTGCTCCTCTGCTCCTGTGCTCCTGTGCTCCTGTGCTCCTGTGCTCCTGTGCTCCTCTGCTCCTCTGCCTCTCTTAGCATTTGCAATGTGTAACTTCCTGGCTACCAGCACAAGCTGATTTTTAGATATTTGCGGGTGCTTCCGCTCCTGTTTGGTTTTTATTTGTTATTTTTTTGCATGTTTACCAGTAAGAGTTTAGGGTTTTTCTTCTTTTTTTTTAAGTGTTAGTATTAATTGTGCTAATGAAGAAACCTATGGACTCTGTAATTGCTGGATAAAGCGACATGTGGATACAAAATTATGCCATCGGCAAGAAATGATTTGAAAGCCAAAAGAGGATCCGCATCAGCAAAGTGGTGAGACCATTCCTTTTTTACCAATCTTCATTGCTGGACTTATTTACTTGTTTACTTTGTTTTGTTTCATTGCTGGACTTGTTTACTTTGTTTTGTTTCATTGCTGGACTTGTTTACTTGGTTACTTTTGTTTTGTTGCGTTTATTGGATTATTTATTTATTTTTTTGTTTCTTACCTGGAGCTGGACTTATATCAAGGACTTAGGACCCAACAATATATCTATTTATATCTCTCTCTGTCTGTCCTGTGCTTGTTTTTCATATCACATTATTTTGCTCAATTGAGTGTGTGGATATGTGTACATGTAGATATAGATACTGTGTATATATACGCTGAGATGCATTAAAGGATAGTTTTTTCTTTCTAAAGATACTTGGATTGGCCTTAGTGTTTTAAACAAGACACTTACAACTTATTTGGGGGGCAAAGGTGCAACTACCAGGGGGGTTTGGGGGGGACACTCTCTGTTCAACCTTTTCAGACACCATTTACAGTATGCCCCCCCCCCCCATAACCTGTATGTATGCCAACATACCCGGCTTCATAAACTTTAGTGCTGATATAAAAGATTAAAGGTTAAAATATATAAAAAGCTTTTAAAATAATATAAAGCCCATATTTCATACCTGTATTCAACTGAAAATAATGCAGGAAATACAATTGAGAGCAACAGTGTAACAAATCTAACAAATGTAGCCAATCTAACAAATGGTATACCGGGGTGCATTAAAACTAATAAGGTAAATGAAATAATAAGGTAACTAAATCTTATGTTCTCCAAGCGTTCTGTTGATCTGTCTAATGGTTATAAATAGCAACAGTCATCAGTGAGGCATTTAGCGTTGCAAACTAAAAACTTACTAACGGGGCTCTCGAGTGGCGCATCCAGTAAAGGCGCTCCGCGCGGAGTGTAGGATGTGCCCTTTACCTTGGAGATCGCAGGTTCGAATCCAGGCTATGTCACAGCCGACCGGGAGTTCTTAGGGGGCGGCGCACAATTGGCCGAGCACTGCCCGGGTAGGGAGGGCTTAGGTCAGCAGGGGAATCTACGGCTCACCGCGATAGGGCGCCTGTGGTTCTGCAGTGGAGCGGCCAAGACCTGTGTTGTCCTCCGGCACTATAGGTCTGGTGGCATTGCTGTGGATCTGCAGTGCGAAAAATGACGGCTTGGCAGGAGCACGTTTCGGAGGACGCGTGTTCCAGCCGCCGTTTCCCGAGTCGGCGAGGGGGTTGCGAGCGGTGAGCCGAGGATACAGATAATAATTGGGCATACTAAATTGGGGAGAGAACCAGGGTAAAAAAATTGGTGACGACTAAATTTAAAAAAATAAATAGAAACTTACTAATGTTATACATGCTGTGTATTTACAACCGAATAAAATACAAATTTTAGTATCCAATGAAACGTATGCATGCTGCAACGCATCTTTACAGGACAACAGGAGCAAGCAGCGCAGTCGATCACATTGGCCAGGCTGCACAGCAGAGGCCACCCTTGTTGAATTATATAACGTTTGTTTTTATTGGAGCAGATCAATTGTATATTTAAATAAATTAATACTAAGGATAAAATAGGTACAATATGTAAAAAAAAAAAAAACGTATTGAAGAACTATATTTAAACAGGATTTCAGCATGGATCCAATATATAATCCAGGCCCTGGTACTCTCCCGCCTAGACTACTGCAACTCCCTCCTGGCTGGCCTCTCTGCGTCCGCCACCCGTCCGCTCCAGCTCATCCAGAACTCTGCTGCCCGCCTGGTGTTCTCTCTGCCTCGCTTCGTCCACGCTACTCCACTACTCCGCTCGCTCCACTGGCTCCTGATCACCGTTCGCATCCAGTTCAAGACTCTTGTACTAGCCTACAGATGCCTTGACCAGACTGCACCCAGCTACCTCCAGACCCTCATCTCACCCTACACCCCCACTCGACCTCTCCGCTCCGCCTGCACTAGAAGACTAGCTCTACCTCCGCTATGCTCCCCTGCCTCCAGAGCCCGTTCCTTCTCCACCCTTGCTCCGCAGTGGTGGAATGACCTTCCTACAGATGTCAGGACTGCCCAGTCCCTGACCACATTCCGGCGCCTCCTTAAGACTCACCTCTTCAAACAGCACCTGTAGAACTCCTCTGTTTGTATCCTGGGACACTATCACCCTTCATTTAAATGTGCTTTATTTTGCTCTTATCTGCCCCCTATTTTACTGCATTTAATCCTGTACTTCAGAATACTGTAATCTGTCAAGTGTTTAACCTGTAGTACTTTGTATTTAATCACAGCCTGATGTAACTATCACTATTTAATCATATCCTGATGTAACTATCACTATTATCTGCTGTATTATTGAATTGTGGTTTGTCACACTTGTACTTTGCTTGAACAAAAGTTATTGTATTTCTTGCTCTTATTGTATTACTCATATTGTAACACTTGAAATGTATTTGCTTACGATTGTAAGTCGCCCTGGATAAGGGTGTCTGCTAAGAAATAAATAATAATAATAATAATAATAATAATCCGTGTGCATGTTGTTACATTCTCATGGATGGTATTGAAGCGATATATCATGTTCTTCCAAGCCTCTGCCCTGTGCAGCAGGGTCTCGTAAACTGCTATCTCACAATATTAAATGATCCCTGATGCATTATTTTGTTCGGTGATCTAGTTTCCCACTCGTTTTCCAGACATTGCTGCTAAACTGTTTTAAAAGGTACAATATAGTAATTTAAACACTATATTAAATTGTATTTTAGGTTTCATACAGGTGTATTCAATATTACAAAATACAACGTCCTTATTGTGTCGATGAATTAGAAAGGAAAGGTTCATTTGCGACATTAGTCTTTAAATAAAGCTGGTTTAAAATGGGTCTAAAATAAATCACAGAATGGATCTTGCTAAACCAATGAATTGGTTAAATTGTTTGGTACGTTGGAATATGGGTTAATTTAGGCCAGTTTAATGGTTTATCAGGGGTTGAACCAGACCCGAATTTAATATCAAAATGATGCAACTAGTTTGTTGCAATTCACCCTTGGGGTCCCACTTCTCTTATCTATCAATAAGGGGTGCCGTAGCAGAGTTTTATTGTGTTTAAATAACACATGCATTATTTATGAAAAAAAAAACAAAACTGTGAGCTGCAGTTCTGTGAACAGGTCCCTTACATAGCGCTGCAGCTGCAGTCCTGTGGCAGTCCCAGTTAAGGTGGGTTAACCTGTAAAATATTCAGTCCAGATCTGGATGCTAAACGTTAAAAGGTTAAAAGCTGACCCTGTGTCCAAATCTGTATCCAAATCCTGAGTCCAGATTAAAGTATCAGTTGAACTTCTTTTCAGTGCCTGTGGTAATTTAGCATTTCTTGAAACCAGGTGTTTTTCTGAGTTTATTTAAACCCTGACATTGAATGGTGTGGATCAAGGGTCTCCAACCCTGGTCCTGGAGAGCTTGATTGATCTGGTGCAGATTGATGTTCATTGAACTGTTCTAGACTGCACTCTAACTTATATATTTATATTCTATCCATTTGAAAAGCAACAGAAAAAGAAAACAATAAAGCAGGAACATTGTGTAGTTATATGTGGCTTATAATGGAATTGAACATAATGTAGCCTGTTCAATGAGTATTATTATTATGAATTAATTTATTTATTTCTTAAGACGCCCTTATCCAGGGTGACTTACAATTGTTACACAATATCACATTACAGATAAGAGCAGTTATATATACAATAAAGTTAGTGTAAAAAGGAGTAAATTCAAATAAGAAATACAGTAAATTACGTTTGAGAGCGATTTCGACAAACAGCAGTTAACCGTACAGTAAAAAGATTTGCTTATAAGAGTAAATTCCATTAAGAACAAGTAGTAAGGACAATAAATGGATAAGAACGATTTCAAATCGGCAATTACAAAAACCGTGAATATGGGAGAAAAATCAAGTACAGATACTGAAAATAGTTAGAATTGAGAGCAGTAGCAGAATACAGCAAACCAAACCTAGAGCTTAAATTCACCGAGACTTGTTATGCATTCAATTTGTTTTGTTTTTGTTTTGTTTGTTTGTTAAACAAAGAAATGAAGTCCACTTTTCTCTCCCTTTCTGAACCCACAGACCAAAGGGAACTGCCTGTCTGCAGCACTATATACATTACAATTCATTATTGTAGAGTTTTAAAATGAACATTACAAAGTTTAGGTTGGTTAAACCCAACAGATTTCTAACCTGTACTTTAAAAGCAGGAGCTGGAAACAGGATGGTGTCCTCGCAATCCCGGTGTGCAGAGCCAAGTAAAATATGAAGCAAAACTGTCAGCTTTATACTGTTACACAAGCGAGGGGTGCGGCAGAGGAAGATAACCATGGTATTTGGGCGTGTAAATTTACTCAGGCTACACCAAATTAAGAACTTCGTTTTCTAAGAAATTGCTTGAATAAATGGAAATGCCACAAGCAGTACAGATAAATTATTAAACATTAGGCGACCACAAGTGGTCTGGGAAGAACCGTTGCAGTATTGTTATAGAAACTATATACATTCACAGTGAGAAACACATCGGATCCGTGAGTGATCATAGAAAATGGAAGTAACTAAACAAGTGACCAGTCAGCCCATAGAACAGTCAATGAAACGCAAACAGCTACAGTAAGTTACAGTAAAATACAGCTACAGTAAAATAGAACACATATATACAAAATCTTAATGTTCTGGAATCTGAACACGTGGTAAAGCAGAGTGTCCTGTGAGTGGCGAGAGCACTCTGTTCCAAACATCTCAATATTTGTATCTTATATTTTAAATAAAAATAAAATAGAAGTTTAAAATCATTATGTTTTCTCAATCTCTGATTCCAGTACAACATACAGGAGCAGACTACTTCTAAATGAGATTTGGCATCAGCAAGCAGCCACATTCTCCCGAAGGTAAGTCAGCAGGGTGGTTACTATTAACTGCAACCAGGCCCCGGACTGATACCTACAGTAGTACTAACGTTAGTTGTATTTTTCAAGCTTATGTTAACCAGACAGTTTTTCATGCTTCTGTTTACGTCTCGAAATATGTGTTGTAAACTTCTACGACTACACATCATTTGGTTGTGCTTGTAAGTCTTCTCCCTGATGACACACATTGCAGTCAGGCAGAAGGGTTCACTGGCTTCTTGGTAATATTCAATCTGAAATGCAAAGTGCTGGATCACAGTTTTAATGGGGCATGCAGAGTTTTAATTGTGGTGTTTGCAAAAACTATATTCAGCCCAAACTTTCACTACCTCTGCTTCACTACAGATAAACAATTTCCTATAATCTTCATTGTCCATTTACTTGCTCTTAGTTTGTCTTCTGGCTTGCACCCTATGTTTTGACATCTCCTTTTTATATTCTCATTTTCTAAATACCATATGTGTAAACCACAAAGTCTAAGAACAGTCATACCCTTAGCAACCTATCACCATATAGGGTCGCTGTCTGTTCAGATTTCCTATTCATAAGACTATGAAAGATAGTTTGTCGTTTTTTTAAGTCTCGGATGGGTTTCTCGGTGCCCTGGTGTTCACAGGGAGTGTCATATACAGAATAGATCAATCCTATTAAATGTGTTGTTACTACCCAGACTGAGACTTCCCAATGCATTGTATCAAAATGTTCTGATCATATAATAGGTTCAATTTCAAATGCAAAATTAATTTCCCTTCTGAAGTGTAACAAAGGCTAATTGCAAACTGATTGCACCGGCTGTTAAAATAGCTAATTGAATAAACCTGTGAAAGGATTGGGCCACGGGTTCAATGAAAGCTCACAGCTGTATGAACAAAACAGCTTTTATTTTTGAGTGGGTGCGTAATAAACAGAATCGCTATGGAGAAATGATACGGACTGAAACCGAGTATTCCCCTGCCAAGTACGTGAGACCTCCTCTGAATTTTAACTTGTGGCTGACCCTCTTTTTATCATCGTATATTATAATCATTTTAATGTATTTAAGTGAGGCAGTTATCTGATTATCAGCTAGCATAGGAATAAATCGTTCCTGTATGTGAAAAAAACAAGTTAGAAAAATGCAACAGCCATTTAAAGTGGTGATATCAAACACAAAAGCCCAAATTAGGAGAAGCAATTGGGGCAACCTTGTCAAGCATCAAGCAAATAGGCACAATTGGAAAGGTGCTGAGGCCAAATATTCACACAATTCTTGCTTCTAACTTGGTTTCACTTTATTATTTGTTTATTTAGCAGACGCCTTTATCCAAGGTGACTTACAGAGACTAGGGTGTGTGAACTATGCATCAGCTGCAGAGTCACTTACAATTACGTCTCACCCGAAAAACGGAGCACAAGGAGGTTAAGTGACTTGCTCAGGGTCACACAATGAGTCAGTGGCTGAGGTGGGATTTGAACCGGGGACCTCCTGGTTACAAGCCCTTTTCTTTAACCACTGGACCACACAGCCTCCTTTATCCCTCCACTTTACATTATTATTGTTATTATTATGTATTTCTTAGCAGACGCCCTTATCCAGGGCGACTTACAATCAAGCAAATACATTTCAGAATCACAGTACAAGTAACAATACAATTAAGAGCAAGCTAAATACAAGTGTGACAAAATACAATTCAATAATACAGCAGATAACAGTGATAGTTACATCAGGATATGATTAATTACAGAATACTACAGATTAAACACTTGGCAGATTACAGTATTCTGAAGTACAGGATTAAATGCAGTAAAATAGGGGGTAGATAAGAGCAAATAAAGCGCATTTTAAGGAAGGGTGAATTGAAATGCTAATTCCATTGAAATGCTAATTCCCTTATCAGCTGGTTTGTAACCAGAATAAAGATGCTGAGACACATATGTGCCAAGGAAAGTGCTCATCAGAGACTGAAGTGTTCTTGGTTATCCTTACAAGCACTACTACAGAGAGAAAGACAGACAGGAAATGGGACAGGCGTCATCACAGGTGCAGACAAGTATGCTTTGGGAAGACACATGGACAACATGCAGGTAAGGCACAGGTAGACGAGGGCACACATGGACAGACATTGAGCCCATACATACAAGAATACCTCAAAGAGCATGAAGCAGTATATTTCCAACAATGAAGATGATGAACAAGACCAATAATGGCATTGAGTGCAAGGGATAATGAGAATGCAAGGTAAGTGTATGGGAAGTGAGAGTTGATGGGGCAGGCATTGTAGATCCAGGGCTGGGGTGTTGGAGCATGTTGTTTTTGGTTGTGCATTGTCAATGTTTTTTTTGTTGCAGGTGTGACTTTTCAGCTGATAAGGGAATGGTCACAATGCCCTTGAAGTTGTACAAAGAGCATTTCAATGTAAAAAAAGAAGCCAAGTTAGAAGCAACACTTGTGTGAATGTTTGGCCTCAGCACCTTTCCAATTGAGCCTATTAGCTTGATGCTTGACAAGGTTGCCCCAATTGTTTCTCCTAACTTGGGCTTTTGTGTTTGATATCACCACTTTGAATGGCTGTTGTGTTTTTCTAACTTGTTTTTTTTACATTGATTATAGATATCACATGTTTTTGTTATGGATATATATTTACATGAAACTTGTACTTTTTTATATAGATATATAAATGTAAATTACTGTGGATAAACGCATCAGCCAAATCAATTAATATGACATGTATTTTTGTAGCTTGCTATTTACTAATTTATACATTTATAATATAAACATGTATTAATTTATACATGTATTTAAAAATATTTATTTCTAAATGTGTTTATTCCTCTATGCATTTGTTTAAATCATTTATTTATTTCTACCAAATAAATTATTTATTTTGAATTAAACAGGGAACTACAATTTATCAGAGATTTAGACAAGGAAACTACATGCCACTCTTGTGTGCAATTCCATTCTATGATATCTACCAAACAAACAGAAAACAGAACATTTCTAGAATTGAGCAAAACCTTCATTCTCAGCAAAAGCTGGCCAGGCATGGATGTAAGCTTAAAAAACTAATGTATTTCAACAACAGCCCAGTGGCGCAGCAGGCTAAGGCCGTGTGCTCTTCAAGGCTGTCATGTTGCAAGTTCAAACAATGGTAATTTTTTCTTTTTATTATTTTTTTTGTGCGGTATGTGCTGTTTTAAAACATAGATATAATATAAACTGTGTGGATATCAGACTGCTTGTGTTCCCTTGCTTATTTTGATGACCAAAATGTGGAATCACATGATTGGTAGATGTCCAATTATTTAGCTTTTCTGATTGAAAAGTCGCTACACACCCTTAAAGTAGACAGAAGAAGGAGAATAACAATTTTACCTTAGTTTGACTTGTATCTCATTGTGTATGAGGAATTTACATTTTTATTTCACATTTGATGTAAGAAAGTTTCAGATTTTCGGTACTGGTACAGATGGTAATTCTAAGTAATTTTAGTTTTGCCGCTGCAACGCGGATGCAACCCTGGTTCCCTGAAAGAGAAAATAACCATCAAGGTATGGGATATTGCCATCAGGCAGTAGGGATTGGCTGAGCTTTATAGCAAAGCTGCCGATAGGCCTCTGCACGAGCTGCCGTGTAAGCCCGCCCCCCTGGGAGCTTACTACACACAACGCACGGAGAGTCATTTCCTCTTTTGCTCTTCAGGACGTGAAGGCTTCCAGAGCGACCTCGTGGCTTGATGGTTATTTTCTCTTTCAGGGAACCGGGGTTGCATCCACAACCTATCGTTCCCTTTCAAGTCGAAAATAACCGTAAAGGTATGGGAACAGTGTACCCAAGCCGTCGCGAGGGAGGATTCTCGGCAGTAGGACAGACTTACATCATAACGCAACTGCGTAGGCAACACATCTACGCATATGCGGAGCTGAGCCTCAGCGTCTATGCTAGCAATGACACCTGTCCTAAGGTGGAATAGTTACACCATATTGTCAACCACTCTATACGTCCGCAACCTGAGGCGTAATAGAGTGTAACACAGATGCTCCAAATGACGGAGCAGCGGATTCCAGTACATTTAACCGGTAGAACCTCGTAAATGTATGCGGTGTAACCCAACTGGCTGCAGCGCAAATGTCAGACACCAGCACCCCTCTAAAGAGGGCCCAGGATGTTGCCATACCCCTAGTGGAATGTGCCTTCAACTGGCCTGGTGGCAGAAGGCCCATAGAATCATATGCTAACTTAATAGCATCCACTATCCAATGGGAAAGGCGTTGCTTAGACAACGGCTGACCCAAAGTCTTAGAACCATGGCATATGAACAGCTGTTCTGTTTGCCTCACAGTCCTTGTGCGGTCAATATAACACCTCAATGCCCGCACAGGGCAGAGCATGTGTAACCGCATGTGCAACTCGACTGGTTGGTTCATATGAAACGGGGATATGACCTTGGGTAAAAAGGCCGGATTTGGACGCATGGAGACCTTAGAACCGTCTCCTGCGAAACGAGTACATGATGGATGCACCGAGAGTGCATGTAACTCGCCCCACGCGTTTTGCTGATACCACTGACAGCAAAAACGCAGTCTTAATAGACACGAACTTCATATCCACACTGTGGAGAGGCTCGAACGGTGCCTTGGTAAGGGTTTCTAGCACCACATCAAGGCTCCATGACGGTAAACTGGTCGTCCTTGGAGGCCGCAAGCGTCTTGCGCCTTTCAGGAACTGAGATGCCAGAAAATGGCAACCAGGTGATAACCCGTCAATGCGTACATGGCAAGCCGAAATGGCGGCTAAATACACTTTAAGTGTAGAGGGAGATTTCCTCTCATCTAGCAGCTTCTGCAGAAACTGTAATATCACTGCCATAGGGCAGGAGCCCGGGTCATGGCCCTCAGCCAGACACCAACTTTGAAACAATTGCCACTTATACGCATACTGCGACCTAGTAGAGGGCGCTCTCGCACTTTGAATGGTCGATATAACCGCCGTCGAAAGCCCTAAGGCTGATAGGCGCTCCCGCTCAGGGGCCAAGCCCATAACTGCATGAGTTTGGGGTTTGGATGCCATAGCCCTCCTTGGGCTACGGTCGCCCGAGGGAGCTCCCTCGGGCGACCGTGCAACAACTGCACCAGACTCGGGAACCATATTCTCTGAGGCCACCGAGGAGTGATCAGAATCACTGTCGCTTGCTCTACCCTGACCTTCTCCAAGAAGGCGGGGAGCATCAGAATCGGTGGAAATGCATACAGGAGCCCTGGCGGCCATTCGTGAGCCAGTGCATCGACTCCTAGGGGGCTGTCGAGGTCCTTCACCGAGAACCATAGGGGACAGTGCGTGGTCTCTCGAGAAGCAATGAGATCGACTTGCACTGTGCCGAACCATTCCCAAATGCGCTTTACCACCCGAGGGTGAAGACGCACTTGCCTGCAAGAGGACCTCCTCTGGACAGGAGATCCGCTGCGTAATTGACTCTGCCCGGTAGGTGAACCGCACGCAGAGAGGCTAAAAGCGGTTGTGCCCAAAGCAACAGCCGTGTTACCATCCGGTGAAGACCGGGGGACTGCAAGCCGCCCTGGCGGTTGATATACGCCACTACCGTGGTGTTGTCTGACCGCACTAACACATGCTTGCCTAGAAGCACTGGCAAGAAGTGCCGAAGGGCGAGGTCCACCGCTCTGAGTTCCAGAGCATTGATGTGGGCTGACCTCCAGGGTCCTGACCACACTCCACGTGTCCCTGTCCCGTTCCAGACTGCTCCCCAACCCTGGTTGGAAGCGTCGGTTGTGATGACTTCCCTCCGGTAGATGGGACCTAAGCGTACGCCCTGGCGGATGTTCGACGGAACTTTCCACCAGCGCAGTGCTTCCCAGCAGGTTCGGGATACCCTCAACCTGCGGTGTTTGTCTCTCCATGGATGCAACGCAAAGGCATTGAACCAGGCCTGCAGAGGTCTCTGGTGTAGTAAGCCCAAAGGAAGGGCTTGCGCTGACACAGCTCCATGCTGACTGTTTCTCTCAACCTGAATAGGGAGAGACACCGCTGCAGCGAGGCAACTCTTTGTGTTGACAGGGTCGTTTCCATGGACACTGAGTCCAGATGCAGACCCAAGAATTCGGTCTGTTGGCTCGGCATGAGGCGGCTCTTTTCTGAATTGACCTTCAGACCTAGCCGCTGAAGATGGTCTGTAACCATCACTGTGTGCTGTGCCAACTGTTCCTTTAGATAGTTCAGCAGTCGGACGCCTTGAGCCCGCAAGGGAGCTAAAATGGCATCCATACATTTGGAAAAGGTTCGAGGAGCTAGTGACAGGCCGAATGGGAGGACACAAAACTCGTACACCCTGCTCTGGAATGCGAAACGCAGATACTTCCTGTGGCCCGGGCAGATGGGAACGTGAAAGTACGCATCTGTCAGGTCCACGGTGGTGAACCAGTCGCCGTGTCGGACTGACTGGATGATGTGCCTGTGCGTAAGCATCCTGAACGATAACCGCCGTAGGTATTTGTTCAGTACTCGCAGATCTAAAATAGGGCGGAACCCGTCGTCCTTTTTGGGCACTAGGAAGTATTTGGAATAGAACCCCTGGTCGATCAGAGCAGGGTCTACTTGTTGAAATGGCACGCTTCCTGAGCAATGCCTAGTATTTCCACATTCAGAGCTGAGGACTGAACCGGGTCCTTCAATGCAGTTACGACCACCCCCCTGAAGGGGGGAGGCTTTAACTGGAACTGAAGGGTGTACCCAGTGGATATAGTTTTGCGCACCCAGATATCGTTGGTGCATTGTTGCCAGAACTGGAGCTGTGGAACAGTGTAAGGGTGGGCTAACAGCTGCCTGGATGCCTCAGGGCTGCTTTGGCCAGAGCCACGAGGACATGACCTGCCACCTCCTCTAGGGCGCCATTCTACGCGCCGCGGTCTTGCAAACCCAGGCTGGCCGCCCGCTGATGGACCTACGGGGGAGGTCCTACTACCCCGTGGTTGCGCCTGCTGCTGTGGCGGTGTCCTACGCCATGGCTGTTCCGGAGGCCGCTTTGGCTGGAACTGTTTATTTGGCCACATCTTAGCCATTTGCAGCGACACCTCCCGCGCCTTGACGGAGCGTTGCAACATCTCCTCCACCGCCGGACCAAATGTGTGTCCGGGTGTAATCGGAGCATCCAGCAAAGGGGCCTTGTCAGGCTCCTGCACTCTCGCCTGCGAGAGCCAGAGCTGTCTTCTGGCCACCACCATAGACGCGATGCTCCTGCCCTGAGCCCGCGCGTTGAGCTGGGCTAGCTTCACCAGCAGCTGACTGAGTGTGCCTTGCTCGCTTCTGAGGGCCGCAGAAGGGCACTCAGGTAGGTCTCGAAGGAGTGCCGCCTGGTAAACCGTCAATAGACTGGGTATATTAGACAGTCTAACTGCCTCCGTGGCCGCAGAATACCCTTTTTTCAGGTGTATTTCTGTGGTCCTGCACTACTTATTGGGGCAAGCTGGGTCTTTAGTAAGCCCAGATAGTGTTGGCGTCTTCACTAACGCGGCGAACGCAGCGTCCACCGGTGGAAAGGACGCTAAACCGGCCTCACTAGCCCCTTGCATAGTAAAGGCCGAAGCCTTGCGAGACGTCGCAGGAGCAGAGGCCGGAGCCCCCCAAGTAGACTGCACCTCTTTAACAAAGTCCGGGAATGCCGGAAGCATCCTGGACTGATGGGACTGGGCTGAAGGCAACTCAAACAGAGATCGCCGGGGAAGCTCGGTCCCAGGCCAATCGATGCCCAAGTGGCGGGTTGCTCTGTCCACCACAGACCACACAGGGTCGTCAGTATCCATCACCTCGGACTCAGCGACCTGATCTGAGTGCTGGGAGGCTACCTCAGCCTCTATACTGTCCCCTTCCAGGATGTCAGATGCATCTCTGGAAATGGCATCGATATCCCAGTCCTGAGGTTGCAGTGGAAGGGAAACGGCCAATGGAGGTTGTAGAGGAGCCACTGGCTGGTTGGCGACGGGCCCAGTGAATTGTTCTGTGGCTCGAGGCACTGCATTAGCTAGTGACATGAGAAGAGACTGCTGTCCCATCATCATCTCCATGAACTGAGACATCTTGGAGGTTAGCTCTACCACCCCCGACCTGTCTCTGCATCGCCTGTCACGACGAGGGGAACGAGAGCGTCCTCTACGTCGAGGCGATCTGGAGGGCAACCTAGACTCCCGACGAGGGCATACCCTAGAAGGGGAGGGGCTGCGAGCCCTAGCACGTCTGGTGGGGGACCTCTGACCAGCTGTAATCTGGGAGGCCGGGCTCGTGCAGAGCTGCAGTCGCCCTGGCGGCGTCGCCGTAGACGACGGCGGGGCTGAGATGGTGTGGGAAGATCCCAAGGAGGGAGAGTGCCCACCCACTGATTTCTTAGCCCTTTGCCGAAGGGTGCGTGTCTGAAAACCAGCACAACGGTGGCAAAAAGCCCTATCCGCCAGCGTGGATGAGGCGTGTTCTGGCCCAAGACATGCCACACACTCATCGTGCGGGTCACTGGCAGGCAGCTTCGCCTGGCAAGACGTGCAACGATGGAAGCCCGACATTTCTGTCAAGCATGACATTGAAGGTGCGTCAAGCGTCTAGCGTCGAAGCGTCGAGCGTCAGAACGCCGACGCGTCGAGCGTGTAGCGTCGAGGCGTCGAGGGTCGAAGCGCCGAGCGTCGAGCATCAGAACGCCGACGCGTCGAGCATGTAGCGTCGAAGCGCCGAGCGTAGAAGCGTCGAAGCGCCGAGCGTCGAGCATCGAAGCGTCAAGCGCCGAGCACCGACGCACCAAGCATAGAGCACCAAGTCCCAAGCGCAGAAGCGCTGCACCAAACGCCGAAGCGCTGACACCACGCAGAGCGAGTACCGAGCGTCGAGACGCTAGCACGAGACGCCTAAGCGCCAGCTGACCCGCAGAGCGGAGACGCTAGTGCTGGTACAGTGTCTTATTTGGTGAAATACTTACCTTGGTGCTTAAGGGAGTATTGTGCTTTGTGGTCGTCTTCTTAATGGTGAAAAGGGATTTTTTTTTTTTTTTTTTTTTTTGGGATGCTGCAGCAAGTGCTTAGTGTACTGTATGAATGACTGTAGGGCAAACCGTACAGCTACCACGCGGTGGGGAACACACAGCAGTGGAAGATTTATAGAGGGCTGCAGAGCAGACTCCACATACACACGCGGTCTAGCCAGGCAAGACCGAGGCTGCAATACACGCGTGGCCAAGGCCAGCGACGCGCGTCCAAATAATATATATATATATATATATATATATATATAACAATATATAATATATATACAAAACCCAAAAAACACACAACCAAATATTAGTAATAATATACTAATAAAGAAAAGACGAAGACCACGAGGTTAAACAAAAACGCGATGCCGAAGCAAAGCGTGAAAGGATATATAAAGTAATATATAAAATATATATACACAATTATATAACCAAATTTACCAACAATAAATGCAACTGAAATAAACTGATGCTGAAGACAAAAGAGGAAGTGACTCTCCGCGCGTTGCGTGTAGTAAGCTCCCAGGGGGGCGGGCTTACACAGCAGCTCGCACGGAGGCCTATCGGCAGCTTTGCTATAAAGCTCAGCCAATCCCTACTGCCTGATGGCAATATCCCATACCTTGATGGTTATTTTCGACTTGAAAGGGAACAGCAAAACTCTTGGAGCTGTATAGAGACACTCTCAGTAGTTTCAGACAAGTTTTTCTAACTTGTAGGAGCAACTACTGTTCCTCTCAATTTGAGTGAAGCAATTTATTTAGATTTGGTTATGTTTATAGTTCATGCTTGACACGGTAGAATTGTTTTCTTATTTACACAAACACTTTATTTCTTTTTATGGACTGCACTTTATTTGTAGTTGTGGTGTTTAGGACCTAACTTATTCCTGTTGTCGGATTCATAAACTTACTGGTTATTGAAAAGTAATTTTTTTATTTTAGGTTTTTCTGCTTCATCTACTCCCTATTGGGTTTACTTTTTTGTTAGGCAACTAGTGTTGATGATCAGCTCGTTATTTAAATTTGTATTTATTTATTTTATTTAAGCACTGGATCTTATTTTTGTAGGTGGGCAATATCGGTGTCAAGCAATTTATTAACTGAAACAGGTGAGTTCAACTAAATCTATATTGCCAAGGCTCCCCCTTTTAGAGCAGTCTGTTTCAGCAGAATAGAATAGAGAAATAGGGAAGAGAAAGTAAAATAAAATGTCACTGCTGGTCTGAGGCTTGTCCATGAAGAAAAAAAAGATCCATCTGTAAAAATCAACATAAAATTAAGAAGAAAAAAAATTAAAATCAAGTTGGGTATAAAGAGTTGAGGGGAGACAAAAATGTAAAAGAAAGGTAAGATAAGGAATTGTTTTCGCAAGTGTTTTTAAAGGGCCATTACAATCTATTTTAAAATACTAACTTTTTTTCCCTTTTGTAACAAAGTACAAAATGTAACAAAATAAAACAATTCAGTACTAAATAATACAAAAGTTATACAAATTAATCTGTTAGGAACTGGGGTATAGAACGTTTTTATAGCTTTCCATAATTATTCCAGGGCCATCAAAATAACCACATTTATAATATGTCATCGCTTTTATTGATGTTAGTTTGGGAAACTGACTCATTTTATTGATGTTAACTGCAATAAAGGAAACCACTGTGGTTTCAATATGTGTGTATATGTGTGTGTGTATATATATAAACTAGTACGCAAGTTAAATACCACTTGCAACGAACTTGGCGGCTGAAGTTAGTCCCCAGCTGCGTACTAAAAAAGGTCTCAATTGCAACAAACCCAAAAATAACTGCTGCTGCCTTCTAGAGAATACTAAGTACGGGACTAACTTAGTCTAACTCTTGCTATGGACTAAAATTTTGTATCGTACTAAGTGGAATAGTGGAAGACATGTGAAAGTCCCAGAATGTACTGGCAGTTTATTTTTGCTGAAGTAATGTGTGCATATAATATACACATATATGTCATCACTATAGTATATTTGAAGCATCTGCTAACTGTACGGATATTGTAATAGTAAAATAAAATTACATTACGACTACAATACTGTTAACTACTAATAATGAAGGAAGATGTCGGCAGCATTACAGTCATGCATGTAGAGCCTGTAGTATGCGAGAGTAGCTTTCACATTTGAGAGACGTCATTTATTTTTTTGGTGGGGGGGGGGGGGTGTGCAGCAGCAAGTGTTTTCATTCCCTTTAATTTGAGGGGACTTGACACTGGTGGTTCTTAGGGGCTAGCAGGGATATTTGAGGAGTAGGGACACGGTGGGTAGATTGTGAGTTGAGTGTTTTATGTAGTAGGACCTGGGGGCACATTGAAAAAATAAAATACAGTGCTCTTCTCAGGGTGTTTTTAGAAGTGATTATCTATGATACTTCGGAATACCACCTCTTCCCTGTTTTGTACTTGTTGTGGTCCAATGAGAATGGTGTCGAAATGGTCAAACAGTGTGTGTTGACCAAGGTTATCATTTACTCCCTTTAAAACAGCCTGAGCTGCACTGTACGAGCTGTAACTGTCTATCATGTATAAAGCTAATGTTGTAATCAAAAACAGAATTCAAAATTAAACCAGCTTTGCTAGTTTATTTCATGGCATTGCACATAGTTGAGTATGTTATATGCAGTCAGTGTGCCCTGATATGGAGTATTTTACCATGCATGTAGCCAATATCTTAAAAAATAAATAAATAAATAAAATGTTACCTGGAGGTTTGACATGTTGAACCCTTATTCATGGATGCTGTTGCTTCAGAGTAGATACTTGTTGCCACAAGGAGTTCTTATGGTCTACAAACCTATTCTCTTCCCAAAAAGTGTGTGCAGTAGTGAACGAGGAGACAATGTAAAAAGAGTCAGATAAAACAATTGCAGTGCAGTTTTATTTGGCGGTATTTCTTGTAAGACAATGCCTTGACCTCGGCCACCTGCGCAGAGGCTCCAGTAATAACCTCGGAGGTTGCCTTGTCTTCATGGTAATTACAGTGTAGGTCCATTCTCCCGAGGCTCACTCCTGTTCCTGTGCATTTAGCAAAAGGCATCACAGTATGCAATCAAATCCTGTAGTGGCATGGGTGGGATGTCTGGGACTCTTTCCCCCTCATCAAATGGAGGTGTCCTGGCAGGGGGAGAGTTTTGATGAGTTCTAAAAATCAGTGTATTCCCATTGACCTCCCAGCAGTTTATTCCATGTCAGCCACCTGCTACCCAGAGCTTTAGCAATGGATATTATATTATGAATTTCTTAGACACCTTATTCAAGGCAACTTACAATTACATCACATTATTTTTTACATAAAATTCCCCATTTATACAGTTGGGTTTTTACTGGAGCAATCTAGGTAAAATACCTTACTCAATGGTACAGCAGCAGGTGTACCCCACCTAGGATTGAACCCACAACCCTCCGCTCAAGATCCAGAGCCCTAACCACTACTCCACACTGCTAGGTACTGACGTTCATTGTATGGAGTCTAATTATGGTATGTTAGTATGAATTATAATAGTCTCATCATGAGCTAGGTCTCTAGCATTGATCAGTGCCATAATCATGGCAGTGAAAGTTTTCTCTATTTTAGTAGATTTCTATTCAGCACTTGAAAAATTGAAACCTATACATTATAAAATGGGTTCCGAAGCCCAGGCACCGCCTCACTCAGTTGTTGTCTTCTGATTTCTTACCCAGGATAATGCACGTATGTAAATTTCAACCACCAGAGGCAGACTGAACTGTTAGTTGTAATTGTTTCAAACAATTGAGGTCTATTTCAGCGAATGAGAATGGTTTCCTTGTTAACAGCTGGTCCAAAGGGGCAGTCAGCTGTGCATAGGCTGGAATAAAATCTCAAGCAAAGTCTAACAGCCCTAAGATAGCCTGCAACTGTCTTTACCTTTTAAATTCAGCTGAAATTGTACTTGATTACATGCAAACTGAGATTTCTTAATATTAACCTTAACACTACCTCTGACCTCTCCAGCTCACTTTTTATTTTGCTCTGTGAGCGTTGGTTTGTCTGCCTTTTTAATTTATTTTTTCAATTAAATTGTATTCGATGACCGAGTACCTCAGCCAGCTAACAGTGTTCTCTTCATCAACCTAGTCTCTCTTTTCAATGAAATTCACAACTGACTAAACAAATGATTAGTAAACGAATCCATATCACTTTTTAACTTGTACAGGTATATTAATAGTAAAGCAGTATATAATATATTTATAGGACTGTGTGTGTTCTGTGTTCTCTTCTACTCATGCACAGACGTTCGCCATCCTATAACTTTATAATATACAATAGCTGGTTCCACAAACCATTTTTTAAAAAGTAAATAGGTATTATACATTTCTTTACTATTTATTCAGTTCATTGTATTGTCCCAGTTTTTTTCCAGGTGTTATTTTTCTGACAGTTATTATTATTATTATTATTATTACTATTTGTTTATTTAGCAGACTCCTTTATCCAAGGCGACTTACAGAGACTAGGGTGTGTGAACTATGCATCAGCTGCAGAGTCAATTACAACAATGTCTCACCCAAAAGACGGAGCACAAGGAGGTTAAGTGACTTGCTCAAGGTTACCTCTTGGTTACAAGCCCTTTTCTTTAACCACTGGACCACACAGCCTTCTTGTTGCAGCTCTTTCATTAAATGCCTGTGTGAAGTCCTTGAAACCTTTCATCTAAAAAAATTAAACGAACTGAAGAGGATATCATTTGAATTTGCTCATCTGATGAGACTAAACAATCATGCTTTTTTTAATTTTTATGTTTGCTAAAGTAACTAAGCACTCTTTAATCCTGCAAGCTATTGAAATGTAAGAATATTTTAATCATATGTAGCAGGGCGGTAGAGAGCCCTGTACGTATTTATTTATTTATTTGTAGATCGGGGTCTCCCCCTCCGCCCCTGTGCAGTGTATTTTGTATTTGTTTTCTTTGATTTTATTTATGTATTTATATGATGGCGAAGTGCCGTATGTTTTGTTATTATTTATGTATTTGTGACGGCGAAGCCCCGCGGGGTTTGTTTATTGTTTTATTTAAAGTGTGTTCTGGCAGAGGAGAGGGTGGGTACGCGTTCTCTGCCAGGAATAATTTAATAAACTAGTGCAGGTGGTGGCCATCTCCCGAATTAATTGGGTGATTAATTTATTACTAAATCGGGAGATCTTCACCTGCATATAAACGTGCAGCACTCTCAGTTCCGTGTGGGTGTTAGAGAGGATAGAGCGAGCGAGAGACGGAGAGCGAAAACGAAACCGAAACTAAAAGAAAACCTTAAGGATCAGTGAAGGCTATTGCCCTGCCTGGTCGTGTTGTTTGTGTTTGTGATTTGTTTTGTTTAAACCTTTCATTTTGCTCTGCGAGCACAGTCTTTTTCTGTTTAAATATTTTATTTATTTTTGTTAATAAAAACGGCACACCGCGTCTTTTTGTTTGAAAACTGCAGTGCCTGGTGACAGTTTATTTACGTTCCTGCTACGGCCGTGACGTCACCGCCCAGCCACCCTGTCACACATAACTTACAGGGTTTTCGTTTAGTTTTAAGGTATGTGGCACTGTGAACAGGATGACTTGCAGTGGTGATGTCAGACCAGAAACACAGACTCAGGAAGTAGCGGGGCAAACTGAAACGCTACGGCGTTGTGACAGGCTAGCTGCAGGGATGAGTTCAGGCCAGAGAGAATCACACAGACAGACAGCTGTTGCAGTGAAACAGAGATGCTGCGGCGCTCAGCGTTTTATTAATACACAGAAAATAAAATGTTTGAACAAAACAGAAGACAGGACACGATTCTCTCTCCATTGGAATACATGGGAAGACTTAATCAAATCCAATCATTAATTAGCTTTTGACAGTTTTTTAAAAAATTCACTGTTTTTCATATCAGCAGGCACCCAGCATCTGTTTTGCTCTACATCATCAGTGGGCAGACTTAATGTAACTGAATCTGAAACAATCGTTGAACCGTGAACCCTAGCCACCGAAATTCTCCATGCAAAGGGATCCAATGTCTTACTACACATAATAGCTGGTTCGGGGTAAACCGTGACAACGTGCTGACAGCTCTCAGATTGACTACTTCAGCCGGGGCAGTCATGGCAGTGGAAAGGCTGCTTGGGGGGTGGTCTCCTGATCTCCCCCCTTCTTCGTAGCTGGCAGCTCCCTTTTGTGGGGCTCCGGTCACAGCACTTCCTGCAGCGCACGTGGTACAGTGGGAGTAGGTCTCCTGACCTCCCCTATGATCTCCGGCAGCGAAACTGCTGCTGGGGTTGGTGGTCTGCGGACCTCCTCCCTCTTCTTCATGGCCGGCAGCTCCCCTTGGTGGGGTTCCGGCCACTGTACTTCCTGCTGCGATGTGGAGCAACAGACAGCCCCAGGCGATGCGAGGCTGGCATCCTTGGGCGGTGCGAAACTCAGCTGCAGCTCCTCTGGTGGTGGAAGTGAGAGCGATCTTCCCACAGCAGTGAAGGTGGAACCAGCAGGTATTCACCCTCTGCTGGTGGAGGTGGGAGGGGCAAGCAGTCCTCCCATGATGGTGAAGGCGGAACCAGCAGGTATTCACCCTCCGCTGGTGGAGGAGGCAGAGGCAGCTTCTGCTGCTCTGCTCCTGCCGGTGAAGGTGGTGGAAGCAGAGGCAGCTCCTGCTGCTCTGCTCCTGCCGGTGAAGGTGGTGGAAGCAGAGGCAGCTCCTGCTGCTCTGCTCCTGCCGGTGAAGGTGGTGGAAGCAGAGGCAGCTACTGCTGTTCTGTTCCTGCCGGTGGAGGCAGAGACAGCTCTTGCTGTTCTCCTCCTGGTGGAAGCGGTTGAGGTGGTGGAGACAGAGGCAGCTCCTGCTGCTCTTTTCCAGGCGATGAAGGAGGTGGAGGCAAAGGCAGCTCCTGCTGCTCTGCTCCTTGTGGTGGAGGTGGGAGCAGCGTGTAGTCTCCTGGTGACGGAGGTGGGAGCAGCGTGTAGTCTCCTGGCGACGGAGGTGGGAGCAGCGTGTAGTGTCCTGCTCTTGCTGGGGAATGGTGCCACTCTCTCTCTTGCAGTGGACTGGTGTGTCTCTACCTCACTTGCAGAGGACTGGTGCAGCTGGAGAAAATATAAAGGTCACGGACACGGGACACGGCACTTGAGGCCAAATAAAACAGACAAACAAAACGGACTAACACTTAACAAATGGTGGACAGACAGACACACAAACACGGTGAGTAAAAATAAACAAACAAGTATCGTGCTGGTCCTACCAGCACGCAATAGCAATTGTTATTAATATTTAACTTTATTTCTCCTCCTCTCTCTCCCATTCACTACTCACCGAACACCCAACCCCCAGTGAGTAAAACGTCCATCTATATATACTGTTGTGCCAGGATTCAATTACTAATTAATTATTCACTTGAATCCCAGCATGTGAATTAATTATGTGCAACCTCGTGCTCACATATTAAATACTTTAAATGCACGTGACGTGCAATCCCTGTGTCTAAATACAATTATACATTTTAAATAACTCATGTTCATTACCCACATTATATCCCGAGTACCAACTACAATACACCAACATTAACACACGTAACATACAACATATAACACACAAATGCACAGAGGGGCGGGGCAAATTGCCACAGGCGTTCAGTTATTTTATTAAATAATAAAACAAACAAAAGATTTAAACAAACACAAAACATTAAACAAAAGGGCATGTTGGCCAAACAAATAAACAAATAAGTATCATGTTGGTGTATAAACCAGCACGCTTAGCAATTGTTATATTTTCATTTCTTTACCTCCTGTCTCTACACTCGTTCTCTACTCCGAACCCTCCCCTTGAGCGCAGACAGCTGCAGGCTTTTATATTGTGGCCGAGGGGTTAACTAGCTATTAATTAATTATCTTATTACCCCTCGGCCACAGTCTGCATGAGTTTAGTAAGGATGCATGACTGTCAGCTAGTTAAGTAATCAGTAGCTGATCTGTCATGCATCCTCACGAGGTTTTAATAATCAAAAACACAAAACAATAAAATAATGGTAGCGGCTTTCATCTGCGTCGCAAACAATAATAATACAAATAATAATAACACAGTACACATACTGTATATATAGGGGCGGGACACTCTGCCACACATGCCCCCCCATTGTACGCAGCACACGTGGCCTTAAAGGCCACCTCCCCCATTAAAAACCCAGCAGTCCAGGTCAAAGTCTTGGGTCAGGAAGAGAGGCTTCAGTAGGCCCATGGCTGGAAAAGCAGTTAGCTCTCCTGCCAGCAGTGGCAAGGCTGACCATGCACAAGCCGGCTCCTCTGGCCAAGGCAATCTTGCAGCCACCCGGCGGCCTGTGGGGGTGGTCTCCTGACCTCCCCCCACTCTCTGTAGCCAGCAGCTCCCTCTTCTGGGGCTCCGGCCACCGAATTTCCTGCAGCGAAAGTGCTGCAGGGGAAGGTGATCCTGCAGCAACCCCAGGCGAAGCAGAGCTTGGGAGGCGATGGCCGCAGCGGACCCTCAGGCGGTGACGGCAGCAGCGGACACTCGGGAGATGATGGCAGAAGTGGTTCCTCGGGAGGCAACGGCCGCTCAGATCTTTGGGAGGTGAACTTGGGAGGGGAGCCCCTGGCCATGGAGGTGGCAGAGGGAGCTCCACTTCTCCCTCGTACCCTGTGACTGGTGGCTCCACAGACGATGCAGAGCAACAGTCAACCCCAGGTGATGCGGAGCAGAAGGCAACCCCAGGCGATGCGGAGCAGCAGGCAACCCCAGGAGATGCGGAGCAGCAGGCAACCCCAGGTGATGCGAAGCAGCAGGCAACCCCAGGCGATGCTGGTGCGAGGCAGGCATCCTTGGGCATAGCGAGGCAGGCATCCTTGGGCAGTGCGAGGCAGGGCAGGAGCAGTTCCTCCCATGGTGGTAGAGGTGGGAACGGTCAGCAGTCCTCCCATGGCAGTGGAGACAGAGGCAGCTCCTGCTGCTCTGCTCCTGGCATTGGAGGTGTTGAAGACAGAGGCAGCTCCTGCTGCTCTGCTCCTGGCGGTGGAGGTGGTAGAGACAGAGGCAGTTCCTGCTGCTCCTGGCACTGGAAACAGTGGTAGGACCTCTCCCTCTAGCGCTGTTAATGGTGGCGAGGGCTCCTCTCCTTTTGGCGCTGGAGACGGCAGCGATGGCTCCACGCCCTCTGGCACTGGAGATGGCAGCGATGGCTCCTCTCCCTCTGGTGCTGGAGATGGTATCCATGGCTCCTCTCCCTCTGGCACTGGAGACGGCAGCGATGGCTCCTCTCCCTCTGGTGCTGGAGACGGCAGTGTGGACCCTCTCATATCTGCAGCCAGGTAGTTGAGCACCATGGCTGCGATGTCTGGGAGGGATGCTGGGTGGTGTTGCTGTTCCCAGGCCTCCCAGCGCTCTCCATCTCTCGCCCAAAGGAGGTTGATCACAGCAGGGAGGGCCTCCACGATATCACTCTCAGGCTCTGCTAGCCAATCCCAGATCCCCCCTGAGGAGCGTGGACCAGTCCGCCTCGGAGGATGCTGATCCTCTCCCACTGGCACTTGGGACAACTCCTCATTCCCTGGCGTTTTGGACACCTCCTCTTCCACTTGCCATGGTGGGTTTTGGACAAGGGGAAGATACCGGACCTCTCCACAAAGGAAGCATCACTCTTCCTCGTCTAGACAGATGAGACAGACGTCCGGTGTAGCAGAGACACAGTGGAACCTGCAACTGGCCCTGCGCTGTTGCTGTTGTTGCTGCTTTCTCCGGCCGCTTCTTCCCATTTTTATTTTTATTTATTTATTTATTTATTTATTTTTTTCCCCACCAAATCAAAAAAGCACTTTGAAAAAAACCCACCATATTTCTAGCCTGACGCTTGGCGGCGCTGTCATCCCGGTTCTGACACCAACTGTGAACAGGATGGGTTGCTCTTCCGTAACCCGTATAATTCTATTGTCAGTGTCGTTTGAGCAGCTTTGCTGCAGTTTTCTTTTGTATTTCAAACTAGAAATGCCTTGCTTTGTCGAATCAGCACAACTTGTAAATGTTCATTATAGGAGGCTGTGTAGTCCAGTGGTTAAAAAAAGGGCTTGTAACCAGGAGATCCCCGGTTCAAATCCCACCTCAGCCACTGACTCATTGTGTGACCCTGAGCAAGTCACTTAACCTCCTTGTGCTCCGTCTTTCGGGTGAGACGTAGTTGTAAGTGACTCTGCAGCTGATGCATAGGGGCAGCAGTGTGGAGCAGTGGTTAGGGCTCTGGACTCTTGACCGGAGGGTTGGGGGTTCAATCCCCAGTGGGGGACACTGCTGTTGTACCCTTGAGCAAGGTACTTTACCTAGATTGCTCCAGTAAAAACCCAACTGCATAAATGGGTACTCCACAATGCTGCCCACACTGTGGTGACAGGGAGGGAGTTCAAATCCTCCCTGCAAAAACACAGGAATGTGGCTGGAGCCATGAATTGAATAAGTGATTAAATAAATATTGTAGGCTCCAGCCACAGGTGTATAAATAGGGTGATTGTGGGTGTTCGGGTGGTTAGTGTTGGATTTAATGTTTTCCTGTGGCGTGCTGTCCAGTCTTGTTTGTTCACATCCGTGTCTCGTCCTGTAGTACTGTAGTGTTTTGTATACCATTTTTTTGGCACTTGTGCTGTTTGGTTCCTGTTTGGTTATTGGATTTATCAATGTGCACCACTCATCATTGTCAAACTGTGTGGATGTTGTCTCTTGTGTAGTATTATTATTATTATAATTATTATTCATTAAAGTGTGCATTCGCGCTTCACTGAACCTTCTGTGTATGAATCTCCCTTCCTGCTCTAAACGCCATTGCCAGTGATGCTGTCCTGTCACACTTCTGTATAGATTTGTAAAGAATTAAAAAAGATCTTTGTATTTGAAATGTGGGTTATTAACTTGTGTGTGTTTTCTTCTGTTAATACTACTATGGCTTGAGAAATATTCTCTAAGGTTAGTGTGGGTATATGGAATTTAACTACATGTCTGGCATGCTAGACAATGCTATGTTATTGGATTTATCAATGTGCACCACTCATCATTGTCAAACTGTGTGGATGTTTTCTCTGGCTTTCGTGTTTCAACAGGAAACAGCTCACAGTAGCCCCATTAACCACAAGCAGCAGCATCCTGCTTGAACTGTGTTTCATGTGCAACAGGTCATGTATTTTGTGTAGTCTCATGGCAGTATTTTGTGCAGTCTCACAGCAGTATTTTGTGTAGTCTCACGGCAGTATTTTGTGTAGTTTCACGGCAGTATTTTGTGCAGTCTCACGGCAGTATTTTGTGCAGTCTCACGGCAGTATTTTGTGTCGTCTAACAGCAGTATTTTGTGCAGTCTCACAGCATTATTTTGTGCAGTCTCACAGCAGTATTTTGTGCAGTCTCACAGCAGTATTTTGTGCAGTCTCACAGCAGTATTTTGTGTAGTCTCACGGCAGTATTTTGTGTAGTTTCACGGCAGTATTTTGTGCAGTCTCACGGCAGTATTTTGTGTAGTCTCACGGCAGTATTTTGTGTAGTCTCACGGCAGTATTTTGTGCAGTCTCACGGCAGTATTTTGTGCAGTCTCACGGCAGTATTTTGTGTCGTCTCACAGCAGTATTTTGTGCAGTCTCACAGCAGTATTTTGTGCAGTCTCACAGCAGTATTTTGTGCAGTCTCACGGCAGTATTTTGTGCAGTCTCACGGCAGTATTTTGTATAGTCTCACAGCAGTATTTTGTGCAGTCTCACGGCAGTATTTTGTGCAGTCTCACGGCAGTATTTTGTGTCGTCTCACGGCAGTATTTTGTGTAGTCTCACGGCAGTATTTTGTGTCGTCTCACGGCAGTATTTTGTGTAGTCTCACTGCAGTATTTTGTGTAGTCTCACTGCAGTATTTTGTGTAGTCTCATGGCAGTATTTTGTGCAGTCTCACGGCAGTATTTTCTGTAGTTTTGCGGCAGTATTTTGTGTCGTCTCGCAGCAGTATTTTGTGCGGTCTCACAGCAGTATTTTGTGTAGTTTCACGGCAGTATTTTGTGCAGTCTCACAGCAGTATTTTGTGTAGTTTCACGGCATTATTTTGTGCAGTCTCAAGGCAGTATTTTGTGTAGTTACACGGCAGTATTTTGTGCAGTTTCACAGCAGTATTTTGTGAAGTCTCACTGCAGTATTTTGCTACCTCAGCTTTTTGTGGTTAGCATTCTCTGTAAATTGCACATACAGATCAGGTTCACTCTCGAACAATAAATGTACACAGTTGAAAAAAAAGGTCAAATTAAAAGGACTTGAAGTTTTCTGGTTTTATTTTTATCTAAACTAAGTTCAGATCAGATTCTATTTCACATACAGATCTGGTCAGTGGAGTAGCTGGGCAGGGGGCGGGGTTAGGGATTTGAACCCCCCCCCCAAAAAAAATGAATTATGCAACTGCGTGGGACAGTAAAAAAGGTCAGCCATGTGCAAACATTCTCGAGTAATACAATCACTGTGCATCCTGTTCGCTGGCAAACCACGGTTTAAATAATTATTCCATTAAATAACTATTACTACTCTTAACCAGAGCCCTAGATATTTAATACTAAGTTGCACATGACATTATGGAGGTTAGACCCTGTCGCTGCAATGATACAGAATTGCTGTTTTAAAATAGTAGATTTAGTGTGAAAATAAATTACTTTAATCCAAGTTAATTAATGCAGCTAATACTTCTGGATATGCATCACATCTGCAGATATACCTGAAACCCAGCGATTGACAGAAGCTGTTATCAGGTGGCTGCCATGTGGAGTTAGCATTTTGAATTCCCAGAAGCGGGAACTGACCCTGCGCATTCTTTCCTAATCAACCCGTGCAATACTCCTCGGCTTCCTACACGAGCCTTCTGATGAAACTCATTCTGTAGGAATAGAAAGTGTTAAAGGAACAAAATACATTTTATTGACAGTACATGCATATTACCATTTGTATTCCTCACTGTTTATCTGTATCATTCATTTCCTGCACCAATCTCAATATTTGTAATGATATGAAATCATCTTTGTCTGGTACCTTCCTTTCTATCATATTGACCATACACACTTTAATAATAAAAAATTAAACACATTCTCTACTATATGCATTTGCTGAACAGTTATACTTTCCTCCTACACCAATTGTTTCACTAATTACATATCTGGAATACCCAATTTAGTAGATGTAAATGTCCTGAACCAAATTCTGTAACTGAATTCACAAAACTTGTAGTTTACGTCCACATGGCAGATCTATGGGAGATGATGCTGTGATGTTGACATGGCAGGTCTAAGGGAGATGATGCTGTGATGTTGACATGGCAGGTCTATAGGAGACAATGCTGTGATGTTGACATGTCAGGTCTATGGGAGACAATGCTGTGATGTTGACATGTCAGGTCTATGGGAGACAATGCTGTGATGCTGGCATGTCAGGTCTATGGGAGATGATGCTGTGATGTTGGCATAGCACGTCTATGGGAGATGATGCTGTCATGGCCCCAATGGCCACCCCACCACCCCCTTGAAAGTGACCCACCATCCCTCAAGTCCCCTAATGTCCTTCTTGAGGGAGGGATAGTCCATAGTCTGGCGCCTTCCTTGTGGGACCGAGACCTGGCGACAGGGGGCCCAGGCGCAGTGGATGGTGCATAGGGAGCACAGGCCAGCGACCATTTGGCTGCAGCCCCAGGCAGAGGTGCAAGCCAAGGCAACTGCTCAGTAACGTCTGGGCAACTAGGGGGAGCGGAGCAGGAGACAAGGTGACCATGTGTGACTGGTGGTGCTGCGACTTGGGAGTCAGGCCCAGCAACCAGAGGTCCAGACATGCAGCCTGGGTGTCTGGGAGCCCAGTTTGAGGGAACCAACCGCAAGGTGCTGGCCTGTGGCACAGGGGTGATGGTCAGGGCTGTGGTGGAGGTGGTCTCCTCACCCCCCCCCCCCCCAACCCCCCCCCCTTCGTAGCCGGCAGATCCCTCTTCTGGGGCTCTGACCACACAATCTCCTGCAGCGAAAGTGCTGCTGGGGGCAAAAAATTCCCGGGCAGTGTCGTGCTGGCATCCCTGGGTGGTGATGTGCAGGCATTCCCGGGCGCTGCAGAGCTGACGATCCCAGGCGGCAGTGAGCAGGCATCCCCATGCGAAGCAGGACAGGCAGCAACCCAAGGCGAAGCAGGACATGCAGCAACCCCAAGCGAAGCAGGACAGGCAGAAACCCCAGGCGAAGCAGAGCAGTAGGCAACTCCAGGCGAAGCAGACCAGCAGACAACCCAAGGCGAAGCAGGGCAGCAGGTAACCCCAGGCGATGGCTAACTGGCATCCCCAGGCGATGACAAACTGGCATCCCCAGGTGATGTAAAACAGGGTGGGAGCTCCACGCGTCCCCCTGGTGGTGGAGGCGGGAGAGGCAGGTAATCCTCCTTTAGCGGTGAAGACGGGAGCGGCAGGCTGTCCTCCCCTGGTGGTGGAGGCGGGAGCGGCAGGCTGTCCTCCCCTGGTGGTGGAGGCCGGAGCGGCAGGCTGTCCTCCCCTGGTGGTGGAGGCCGGAGCGGCAGGCTGTCCTCCCCTGGTGGTGGAGGCCGGAGCGGCGGGCTGTCCTACCCTGGTGGTGGAGGCCGGAGCGGCGGGCTGTCCTCCCCTGGTGGTGGAGGCCGGAGCGGCGGGCTGTCCTCCCCTGGTGGTGGAGGCCGGAGCGGCGGGCTGTCCTCCCCTGGTGGTGGAGGCGGGAGTGGCGGGCTGTCCTCCCCTGGTGGTGGAGGCCGGAGCGGCAGGCTGTCCTCCCCTGGTGGTGGAGGCGGGAGCGGCGGGCTGTCCTCCCCTGGTGGTGGAGGCGGGAGAGGCAGGGAGTCTCCTATTCCTGGGGACTGGTGTAACTCCCCCTCAGTTGCTTGGGACTGGTGCAGCTCACTATTGGTTGCTGGGGACTGGTGCAGCTCACTATTGGTTGCTGGAGATAGCCGGTCCTCTCCCTGTTGCACTGGATGCTTGACCCTGATTCCACATAGGGGCAGTCCTCCCGGGGGTGGCTGAACTCTCCACAGGCACCGCTTGCTGAACTGCTCTGCACGTGGTACATGGTACCGGTACAAGTAATACAAAAAATAAAATGAAAAAAACTTTTCAGTGTCTAGACAGTGAATTATCCTGAAATACTGCTTTTACAAGCGCAATGGGTTCCACATTCAACTCAAATGGTGGCAACAGAGGACTAGGAAAGACAAGGCTAAAAAAGCTAAGTTGATTGTATTCAATGTAAGTTTAGTTGTTTGCAACGTACATGTGTGGCAGACCCAGATTGTGTTTGAAAAATGAACAAAGCATGGCATCAACAAGACTGATTCTAGTTTTGTTCCTCAGACCTCTGACAAAAAGCCTATGCCTGCTCCTATCCAGCAGTTCCTCGCTAATACAGACAGTGATATGCAGCACATTCGGATATCCCGACACAACGCATGCCCCTCAATAATATCCAATTAAGTGTGATGACATGACTGTAGGTCACTGTGAATTGCTTGATCCAAAGAGACGCACTGAAAAAAACAAACTGTTACACTGACACCAGACAGGATGAAAATAAACAAGAACAGACAGCTAACAGGGTAGCTGCTAAATCACTAAAATTAAGAACATGATTAAAAGATGGTATATGAACTCACTCTACAGAGTTTAAACTAACTGCGATCGATCGATCGGGTGGAGAAGGGAGAGAAGCTTTCAGAAATACTGATGGACTCCAGTGATTTGAAATGCAAGATGTGGACTGATAATACAAATTCTGAATGTGAAGTCTTTAATTGCTCTAGTAAAGAAAGCCTGACTCATACACACAGAAAACACGTGTAGCAGGTAGACTGTGTGTTTTACTTGCAGCTACACGTACACTGTAACATTTTCTATGGAAATAAAAAAGGATTTACTTCTGTAAAGTGTGTGCAGTTTATATAAGGTACTGTATAGTATCGCAATGATCTATTTGTGTTAATTGTATACTAAGTAGGCTACATTAAAAAGAAAATGCACTAAAATCCCTTAGTTTCAATTTAAACTAATCCTTTTATTATTTAGTTACATTGTACTACATTGCACAGTAATGTGTGCAGTGCAGCAGCAGGATTTATTTTGTTACTAGAATGTGTGCTAAGTATTCATTTGATTGTGCTGCTGTACTGTATACTGTATAGTTCAGGACAGTAATAAACACTAACTGCTATAATCAATGGCTAATTAAACAATAATGAAGTTATGAAGCAATGTGAAAAGTTAGTATAAAAGTTGCAGAACACAGTTTGTTGTGTCAAAAGCATTGAACTCAATAATCACTTATTAACTGACAACAAACTGAAAGTGGAAGCAAATCAAAAACAGGAAGAACAAGTTACTGAGCCTTGTATAAAATAGTATAAAACATATTTTATACAGGTTGGCAGCTAAATAATTTCTACTGTCTATTATACAGCATTAGATTTACAGTGCAGATTGGATTTTGAGTGAAGTATTCTACCAAAGAATCCTCTGACACCCATAGCTGCATTTCCTCTGTTGTAAATCTAGCCTCGGACCACACATCTTGGATCAATGATGTGAGCTTTTCACCTACTCTGTTGTTTAAAATGGTTTCTATCTTCAGGTATGAGACTGGGTCTTTCCTTAGCTGCTTCACTTCTTCCAAAAGAACATTTAAATGTCCAGTATCTTCAAATAGATTCTCGCCAGGCAAAAAGTAATGGGGTATAGAACGCTGTTCCAAGCCACGAATCAGCTCGTCCACCAGCAGATTTAAAGAGTCTTCTAAAGCTGCCCATTCACTTGGGTCTGGGTGCTTTTCACATGTCCAGAAAAGTATAGTCTAAGGGGAAAAAAGAGTTTGAAAAATGTTTTATTCATTTTATAATAAACAGCTATTTTACCCCTGGTTTTCTCTTCAATCTATTCAATCTATTCATTCTATCTCCACAACAGTTGAGCAGAACTGAAGGCCAGCGGGTGTCCTTCAGTCCCCTCTTTACACCCAGGAGCGCTACAGCAGATGTGAGCCACCGGGCCCTGGAGGCCAGCCCTGCAGGTGTCTGCTGGAGTCACAGGGATCTGGCCAGTAAGGTTCACTGGAGCATAATGAGAGAATGGTGAGAGGATGGAATGAGCTACCTAGTCATGTTGTTGAAGGAGACACTACTTCACACAGAGTGGTGAGGGGATGGAATGAGCTACCTAGTCATGTTGTTGAAGGAGACACTACTTCACACAGAGTGGTGAAGGGATGGAATGAGTTACCTAGTCATGTTGCTGAGGCAGAATCATTTGGATCCTTTATGACCCAACTTGACAAAGTTTTGAGATCAATCAGTTACTGGGAACCGGACGAGCGCTGATGGGCTGAAAGGCTTTGTGACGGTGCAGTGGGTGTGGATGTGAAACAGACGTCACAGAGTCACTTATTGAGGTGCAAATACTTTACCACAATGGTAGAGGGTGAACTTTATTAAAAGGGAAACACAGTCCAAAGCTAAAAATACAAATCATAAGTCCCAATAGAGCAAGTCCCTCTCAACTCTTTGGGTGCACTTTTGGGGTGGTGAAAGGTGCAGGTGCTCAGGTGCTGAAGTGTCCAGTTCAGTTGTGCGGGGCGTGTGATGTCCAAGGTGAAAAGTGCTGGCAGTAGTGCGGCAGCTCCTTGGCGTCAGGGATCACTCTGACCCCGGGCCTGACGACAAACAAATCACAAACGCGTAGAACACAAACAAACAAAACAAACACACAGCTCAGCAACCCAGGTTTAGTATTACCTCAAAGGCCCCGCACTTACAGAATGACAGCCGTTATATACTAGGAGACTCCACCCCATGATCAGCGTGACTCAGAACACCTGCCAGTTGTCTGATGCAGCACAGCTGATCACAGTAATCTTGTCCCCTAATATGGTCATTCCGCCCTGCACCAAGATGGCCGACTTCCTTTTCCGCCCCTCTCTCCAAGCCGGCCCGTCTCTGAACAGGCGTGCAAATACCTCTGCTTAGTGCCCTCTTGGGTCGGGAGGGAGATTTGCAGCTCAGATCCTCACGCTCCCTGTCACACACCACAACAAAAAATATTATTGGGACACTTTGGACAGGCTGTTGACATACTTACAAGAGCAGGGTTTTAAGGTTAATATTAAGAAATCTATGATTGCATGCAATCAAGTACAATTTTTAGGGCTTACCATTAAAGATTAGATAATAGGACTTTCAGCTGAATTTAAAGGTAAAGACAGTTGCAGGCTATCTTAGGGCTGTTAAACTTTGCTTGAGATTTTGTTCCAGCCTATGCACATCTGACTGCCCCTCTGGACCAGCTGTTAACAAGGAAACCATTCTCATTCACTGAAATATACCTCAATTGTTTGAAACAATTACAACTAACAGTTCAGTCTGCTATTGGTATGCACACATGAGAACCAGACATGCCTCTGGTGGTTGAAATTTACATACATGCATTATCCTGGGTAGGAATACGACAAAACCTGAGTGAGGTGGTGCCTGGGCTTCGGAACCCATTTTAAAATGTATAGGTTCCAATTTTTCAAGAGCTGAACAGAAATCTACTAAAATAGAGAAAACTTTCACTGCCATGATTATGGCACTGATCAATGCTAGAGACCTAGCTCATGATGAGACTATTGTAATTCATACTAACATACCCTAATTAGACTCCATACAACGAGCATTAGTACCCATTGCTAAAGCTCTGTATAGAGCCCCCGGTTTCCTGCCGTCTGTCTCAAATTGAACTTGTGCATGATGGTCTGGCTCACTATGACAGAGTACAGAATACCCTCCCGAGACAAAAATATCTCTGATCACTACTTTATCTCCTCTCTGTCACTCCCATCCTTTTTTTACTCCGCAGACCCCCTCTGTCACCTTCTGTCCCTCTCCCCCTGTCTCTTCCTCTGCTGGTCTTTCGCACCTCCCCTCTATCAACTCCTCCTCCCAATTCTCTGTAGAATCAGCTATCACCACTCTCTTCCCCTCCCTCGACTCCCTTTTCCCCCTCACCTCTCTACCTGCCTTACCCTCTCCACCCAGCCCTGACTCTCCTCCGTGCTCATATCAAACTGCGCTCTGCTGAAAAGAAATGGAAGAAAACCAATCTCCCTGCTGCCTTGGATCTCCATCGCTTGCTTCTCCATTCCTTCTCCTCTACACTCACCTCTGCCAAACAGTCCTACTTCCACTCTATCATTTAGTCTTCCATTAACAATCCCTGTAAACCTATCTACCTTCTCCTCCATCTATCTCGGCTGATGACTTTGAACCTTTCTCCTCCAAAATTACAGACATCCGCAAACTGTTCAATTCCTCGCCTCCTTCCCAACCCACCCCCTGTACTCTGCTCACTCACTCCCCATCACCCTCTGCAACCCCGACTAATCTACCCCCCTTCTCGCCCCTCTCAGACTCCAATCTTTGCTCACTGTTCCAGAGCCATAAAGCCACCACGTGTGCTCTGGACCCCCTCCCCACTCACCTCTTCCAGGCTGCTGCCCCTGCTCTACTCCCTTTAATTTCCTGCTCTCTGGGTGTTTCCTCTCTGCTTCAAAGATGTCTGCATAATCCCCACCTTTAACAAAAAAAAACCCTTCATTGATTCCTCATCCTTTCAGAACTACTGTACTATCTTCCTTTCCTCTCTACAACCCTCGAGCGAGTGGTATATTGCCAGCTCTCTGCTTTCCTGTCTCTGCACGACTCCCTCCAATCCGGTTTTCGACCGGCACACTCCACTGAGTCTGCTTTTCTCTCCATCACTAGCTGTCTACTCTCTGCTCGTGCCGACCTCCCCCCTTACCTCTGTCCTAATTCACCTCGACTTCTCTGCTGCCTTTGACACAGTTGACCTCTGTATTCTCCTGTCCTCCCTCGCTGACCTGGGACTCTCCAGCACCGCTCTTGCCTGGTTCTCCTCCTATCTCTCCGATTACATGTACCAGGTGTCCTGGCATGGCTTACCCTCTGCTTCTTGCTCTCTTTCGACATGTGTCCCCCATGGCAGTCCTGGGACCCCTCCTGTTTTCTCTTTACATCTGCTCCCTGGGTCCCTTCATCTCCTCCCATGACTTCTCATATCATTTCTATTCTGATGATGCCCAGATCTTCCTCTCCTTTACCCCCACTGACTCCCGTATCTGTACCTGCCTCTTCGCCATCTCCTCCTGGATGCACTTGTATCATCTCAAACTCAACACTAACAACTGTAAGTTGCCCTGGATAAGGGCGTCTAAGAAATAAATAAATTAAAAATAAAAAAGACTACTGGTGGCCAAGAATGATCAAAAAAGGAAACACATATGTTTCACAGGATCCACTCAAGTGTATCACACATAAAAAATTAATTAAAAATTGCACTACTACAACCTGGTTAATATCTTGCTAAATGATTTAATCCTCAGATTTGGGTTAATTTTCATAATACAAGAGGAAGTTATAATTGTTTAGTAAAACACATGTTGTGATAAATGTGTTTAAAAAAGGGGGCTAATTAAACTAAATTAGAAATTGTAAAACAAATAATCAATTGATCTATTTACTGAAGTTGTAATGATTACATATTTTACACATTGTTCAAATACTGGCCTGACAAGAAATCCAAGTTGTACTACTTCCTAGTGAAGAAACTATATCCTTCAATTATGGAAGGGTGCAGGAAGTGAATGATACAAGCAAAGCAAATGGCACTGTGGTAATGACATGCATTTCATTTCTTTAACACTCTCATGTATGAAGCTTGGACGGGTCAGTTCTGAAAGACTGCGTTGGGACACCCCCACTTCTGGTAAGACAAAATACATGCTCCACAGGACAGCACTTGATCTCAGTTACTGTCAGTCGCTGGGTTTTAGGTCTAACTGCAGCCACCAGTGCCAAAATGTGTGTGGGCTATCTTTACCTGATAATGATTTGGACGACGTATAACTAGTGTCCAGTGGCTATACATGTACTACAGTTATATATGATTTAAATGTCAAGTATTGTAATTACCAGAGTAGCAAATGATCATTAATAAACACAGCCTATTGTGATATGTATGTGTTCCAAACTGCATCACACCATTCTTTTGATCAAAAAATATTGGAGTTTTGGCTTGTGTGACAGAGATCGAATGATTATTGGTTTTAGATCTGTGAGGGTGTTGTGTAAAGGGAACAGAGTACCCTGGACTAAATGGTCGACCACCTAGAAAGGGGGCAGAGCTACGGTATATGAACTCAATGATCCGGACGGGAAACGGCGTGGCATCCGAGGATTGGAGGAGCAGATGCGCTCGTTAACCAAGGGGTCATGAGGGAGGGTATAAATAGGGGACGTAGTAAAGAGATCTGTTCCTTTGTGAATGGTTATATTAAATGACCAGAAGGCGAACCTGTATTGTGAAACGTGAGCGTTTTGTTTGTCGTTAATAATACTGTTTGTAATTATTTGGATGTCTAACACAATCCGGAGCTGTTGCCAAAGGCCAGCACTAAATCCGGATCAACAAGGCTGCACTTTTGTTTGCACTAAAGCACTGTATTCACCATGAGCACTAGAGCATACACTGTGGACTGGTGTTGGTGTTTGTGTTACGTGTGGGGGGCTAACCCACGGATTACAAATAAGCAAAACACGCCACTGTATTGCTTCATTACCATTGTTATTATTTACTGATTTGCCATCAGGCCATTGGATTTAAACCATTAAACAACATTGCACCTGGATTATAATTGTCTGTCTGTTTATTAAGCACTGCTGCATTACCTTCACCTGCACACAGTTAACCACTTTGCCACAGCTTGGTAGACACAATTACACAATTCGACATAACCTCCCAGCTTGGATAAAGAATGAACGTTTTGATCAAATGGATCCTTGTTATGCCAATGTGCTGTTTAAGTTGTCCGATTAACACCATGCACTCAATTGATATTGTTTCTATTGTTGTGTTGGTGGTATTTGATAAATGTGCATAAGATAAATAACACTTTAAATTTTAACTTTTGATAATATCAATATGCTGGTAATGCAAGATTATTCTCTATGTATTTATAGGTGACACTCTTCAACTGTGAGCTCCAGAGTACTAACAGGGGGAACAGTGAGGAAAGGTTTAATAGTACCTTGAACTTTCAAAAGTTGTGCAAAAAAATGAAAGAGGGGTTAGCAAGTCTGCAAACATCCTCAGTTTGCAAGTATCTGCTAAACAGGAAACAGAGTGCGATTATGAAACTAAAAGTTAACCAGGGTAAAACAAGCACATAAAACACAAACGTTATAGTGACTAAACAGGCTATGCATAAAAAGATACCAGCTTTAAAAGAAAATGTACAAAATGGAGAAAAAAAACGATTTAATGAAGTATTTTGATTGCCTGAAGAAGAGTAAAAGTCACTTAAATGTAAATTCTCTAGAAAAACCACTATACATCTACGCCTATCCGGCACAGCTGCAAACTCAAACAGAAACTAGGAACACAGAGAGCAACATGTTTTAAAGAATAGTACAGACTGTGGCACATATCTTTAAACCTGTCACATTATTATACCGGGAGTATTTTATTAAATGTATTTCTGTGACTAATGTATGCATGTTTGCAACAACAAAAAAAATACATTACGATGCAGAAGAAAGGATAGGTTTGCATTCAAGGATTTTATACAGTTACATTTTATCTGTATGTGAGGGTGATTAATAACCTATAAAAGAAAGTGCACATAATACCATTAAAGATGAAAAGAATAAATTTACAACTGTTGAACAAAACTTGAGACTAAAACATAAAATAAGATTTTCTAAATACCGTATGTGTATATATATATATTCATTACAGAATGGTATATATATATATATATATATATATATATATATACCATTCTGTAATGAATATATACACCGTATTTAGAAAATAAGAAAATATAAAGAGATGTCAAAACATAGGTTGCAAGCCAGAAGACAAACTAAGAGCAAGTAAATGGACAATGAAGATTATAGGAAATTGTTTATCTGTAGTGAAGTGGAGAAATTTGGGATGTATATACTTTTTGAAAACAACACAATTAAAACTCTGCATGCCCCATTAAAACTTGGATCCAGCACTTTGCATTTCAGATTGAATATTATTACCAAGAAGCCAGTGAACCCTCCTGCCTGACTGCAACGTGTGTCATCAGCGAGAAGACTTACAAGCAAAACCAAACGACATGTAGTCATAGAAGTTTACAACACATATTTCGAGACGTAAACAGAAGCGTGAAAAACTGGTTAACATACGCTTGAAAAATACAACTACTGTTAGTACTATTGTAGGTATCAGTCCGGGGCCCTGGTTGCAGTTAATAGTAACCACCCTGCATACTGAAGTATTTTTTCAAAACCCCAAAAGTAATGACTAAAGCTAAGGTTTACAATTTTAGAAAAACAAACTATGAAGGTACGAAACAGAGACTAACAGAAGTAGATTGGAGTAAAATAGAGAAAACATCCACAGAAAAAAGATGGCTTTTTAAAAAAATTTAGTACTAGAGGCGCAAAACAATTACATCCCAAAAGTAGACAAATCTAAATCTAAAACAAAATGGCCAAAATGGTTTAATAGATCAATTAAAAAAAAATATTCAGCGAAAAAAGGCACTTTACAGAGCGTTTAAAAGGGACCAAAAACAAAGTACACAGAAAGGGTACTTGGAACTGCAAACACAAGTCAAAAAGGAAGTTAGAAAGGCCAAGAGAGAGATAGAAATCAATATTGCTAAGGGGGCTAAAACCAATTCCAAAATGTTTTTCCAATATTATAACAGCAAGAGAACATTCAAAGAGGAGGTTAAATGTCTAAGAGACACAAATGGCAAAATCATAGATGAAGAAAAATAAATAAATAGCAAATATACAAAATGATTACTTTTCACAGGTTTTTACAAAGGAGGACACGGAAAACATGCCCCACATGTCGACCTGTTCCTATCCAATTTTAAATAACTTTAGCATAACAGAGGCAGAAGTGTTAAAGGGACTAGGAGCTCTTAAAATAAACAAATACCCTGGGCCAGATGCGATCCTCCCAATAGTACTCAAAGAAATGAAAGAAGTTATTTACAAACCGCTAACCAAGATCATGCAACAGTCTCTTGACATGGGTTGTACCGACTGGAAAATAGCAACCGTAATACCGATCCACTAAAAGGGAGACAAAACTGAACCAGGTAACTACAGACCAATAAGCCTGACTTCTATTATATGTAAACTTATGGAAACTATAATAAGATCTAAAATGGAAAAGTACCTATATGGTAACAATATCCTGGGAGACAGTCAGCATGGTTTTAGGAAAGGGAGATCGTGTCTAACTAACCTGCTTGACTTTTTTGAGGATGCAACATTGTCAATGGATAATTGCAAAGCATACGACATGGTTTATTTAGATTTCCAGAAAGCATTTGACAAAGTCCCGCATAAAAGATTATATCTCAAACTGAACATAGTAGGGATTCAAGGAAATGCATGCACATGGATTAGGGAGTGGTTAACATGTAGAAAATAGAAAGTACTGATTAGAGGAGAAACCTCAAAATGGAACGAGGTAACCAGTGGAGTACCACAGGGATCAGTATTAGGTCCACTGCTATTCCTAATCTACATTAATAATTTAGATTCTGGTATAGTAAGCAAACTTGTTAAATTTGCAGACGACACAAAAATAGGAGGAGTGGCAAACACTGTTGCAGCAGCAAAGGTCATTCAAAATGATCTAGACAGCATTCAGAACTGGGCAGACACATGGCAAATGAAAAGTGTAATATATTGCATGCAGGCAATAAAAATGTGCATTATAAATATCATATGGGAGATACTGAAATTGAAGAAGGGAACTGTGAAAAAGACTTAGGAGTTTATGTTGACTCAGAAATGTCTTCATCTAGACAATGTGGGGAAGCTATAAAAGGCCATCAAGATGCTTGGATATATTATGAGAAGTGTTGAATTTAAATCAAGGGAAGTAATGTTAAAATTTTACAATGCATTAGTAAGACCTCACCTAGAATATTGTGTTCAGTTCTGGTCACCTTGTTACAGAAACGATATTGCTGCTCTAGAAAGAGTGCAAAGAAGAGCCACCAGAATTATCCCATGTTTAAAAGGCATGTCCTATGCAGACAGGCTAAATGAATTGAATCTTTTCAGCCTTGAACAAAGAAGACTACACAGTGATCTGATTCAAACATTCAAAATCCTGAAAGGTATAGACAATGTCGACCCAGGGGACTTTTTTGACCTGAAAAAAGAAACAAGGACCAGGGGTCACAAATGGAGATTAGATAAAGGGGGATTCAGAACAGAAAATAGGAGGCACTTTTTTACACAGAGAATTGTGAGGGTCTGGAACCAACTCCCCAGTAATGTTGTTGAAGCTGACACCCTGGGATCCTTCAAGAAGCTGCTTGATGAGATTCTGGGATCAATAAGCTACTAACAACCAAACGAGCAAGATGAGCTGAATGGCCTCCTCTCGTTTGTAAACTTTATTATGTTCATTGTTGCTGCTTGCTGATGCCAAATCTCATTTATAAGTAGTCTGCTCATGCATGTTGCACTGAAATCAGAGATAGAGGAAAATAATGTATTGAAACTTCTATTTTATTTGTATTTAAAATATAAGATATAAATATTGAGATGTTTGGAACAGATCCCTCTCGCCACTCACGGTACACTCTGCTTTACAGAGATTTTTGTATATATGAATGTTATATTTTACTGTAGCTGTATTATCGTTTTTTACTGTAGCTGTTTGCGTTTCATTGACGGCTCTATGCTCTGGCTGGTCACTGTTTAGTTACTTCTATTTTCTATGATCACTCACGGATCCGATGTGTTAGTCACTGTGAATGTATTTATATAGTTTGTATAACAATACTGCAACGGTTCTTTGCAAACCACTTGTGTTTCGCCAAATGTTTAATAATATATCTGTACTGAATGTGGCATTTCCATTTATCCACGTGATTTCTTAGAAAACGAAGTTCTTAATCTGGTGTAGCCTGAGTAAATTTACACGCCCAAATACCACGGTTATCTTCCTCTGCCGCACCACTCCCTTGTTTAACAGTATAACATTTTACTCGGCTCTGCACACTCGGACTGCGCTGACATCTTCCTAGCTCCAGCTCCTGCTTCCAAAGTACAGGTTAGAAATCTGTTGGGTTTACAACCTAAACTTTGTAATGTTCATTTTAAAACACTATAATAATGAATTGTAATGTGTATAGTGCTGCAGACTAGCAGTTCCCTTTGATTTGTAGCTGATTAAAAGATGTGATTGTGAGTCTGTGTGTTCAGAAAGGAAGAGGAAAGTTGACTTAATTTCTTTGTTTAACAAACAAACAAAACAAAAACAAAACACATTGAATGCATAACAAGTCTCGGTGAATGTAAGCTCCAGGTTTGGTTTGCTGTATTCTGCTACTGCTCTCAATTCTTACTATTTTCTTTATCTGTACTTGATTTTACTCCCGTATTCACGGTTTTTGTAATTGCTCTTATTTGAAATCGTTCTTATCCATTTATTGCACTGACTACTTGCTCTTAATGGAATTTACTCTTATAAGCACATTTTTTACTGTACGGTTAAATGCTGTTAGTCAAAATCGCTCTCAAACGCAATTATTTACTGTATTTGTTCTTATTTGAATTGGTTCCTTTTAATACTAACTTTATTGTATTTAGATCTGCTCTTATCTGTAATGTGATATTTTGTAACAATTGTAAGTCGCCCTGGATAGGGGCGTCTGCTAAGAAATAAATAAAATAATAATAATAATAATAATAATAATAATAATAATAATAATAATAATAATAATAATAATAATAATAATAATAATAATAATAATACTCAGTGAACAGGCTACATTATGTTCAATTCCATTATAAGGCACATATAACTACACAATGGTCCTGCATTTTGTGTTGCTTTTCAAATTGATAGAATATAAATATATAAGTTATTAAAAAGTGCAGTCTAGAACAGTTCAATGAACATCAATCTGCACCAGATCAATCTACACCAGGGATCTCCAACCCTGCTCCCGGAGAGCCTCTATCCTGCAGGTTTTCTGAGTGTCTTTACATCATCAATGGCTAAAGATCTGGAACACTTGTTAATCTGACTAATTAAGCCAATAATTGGTGCAATGAAGTAACTTTGAGCTCAGTTGAAATGAAAACCTGAAGACCCAGTAGCTCTCCAGGACCAGAGTTGGAGACCCTTGATCTACACCATTCAATGTCAGGGTTTAAATAAACTCAGAGAAACACCTGGTTTCAAGAAATGCTAATTACCACAGGCACTGAAAAGAAGTTCAACTGATCCTTTAACATGGACTCAGGATTTTGATACAGATTTGGACACAGGGTCAGCTTTTAACCTTTTAACGTTTAGCATCCAGATCTGGACTGAATATAACATCTATAACAAAAACATTGTCAACAAGTTAGAAAAACGCAACAGCCGTTTAAATGGGTGATATCAAACACAAAAGCCCAAGTTAGCAGAAGCAATTAGGCCAATCTTGTCAAGTTTCAAGCAAATAGGCACAATTGGAAAGGTGCTGGGGCCCAAGATTCAAACAATTCTTGCTTCTAACTTGGTGCCTTTTTTTGATCGCTTCGCTTCACTTTATCGCTCCTCTTAAAATGCGCTTTGTATGACTTGAAGTGACTGAGACACACACACACACACTGAGACACACACACAGACACACACACACACTGAGGCACACACACACACACACATTGAGACACACACATACACACTGAGACACACTCACACACACTCAGACACACACTCACACACTGAGACACACACACTGAGACACACACACACTGAGACACACACACTGAGACACACACACACACTGACACACACACACACACTGAGAAACACACACACTACAACACACAGCCTCAGTGTGTGCGAGTGTGTCTAAGTGAGTGTGTGCCTCAGTGTGTGTGTGTGAGTGTGTCTCAGTGTGTGTGTGTCTCAGTCACTTCAAGTCATACAAAGAGCATTTCAAGTGGAGCGATAAAGTGGAGCGAAGCGATCAAAAAAAGGCGCCAAGTTACAAGCAAGAATTGTGTGAATCTTGGGCCCCAGCACCTTTCCAATTGTACCTGTTTGCGTGATGCTTGACAAGATTGGCCTAATTGCTTCTCCTTACTTGGGCTTTTGTGTTTGATATCACCCCTTTAAACGGCTGTTGCTCTTTTTTAACTTGTTTTCTTTTTTACATTGACAATGTTTTTGTTATAGATATCACTTCTTTTTTTTACTTCAATGAATAATGAATAAAGCTTGTTGGGAGACATTGTCCTGTGCGAGAATTTGTTTAAGAAAGACACATGTGCTGTTTTGTAGTGCAGTAAAGAGACGACGTAGGTTGTTCTGCATTTTCAAAAAGACCTTAATAGAAAGGTCAACAAGATATGTTGCTGTCTTGAGTTCTGAAGCACGACTCCTGCCTTTTAAGTTTTTCACTAGTTGTGTGACGTAGTATTGTTTTTGGTGTTGGAGTCTTAAAATGTTTTTCCTTTTGTATGTGTTTACTAATTGTTTCACTTTGTAGCAAATGTTGTAGTTGTGTCTTCTTTTAGCTCTTGCAAGGATATATTTGTCAGCATAATATGGTCTGTACAAAGTGTTTTTCTGTTTGGGTTCTGATGGTATTGTCTTTTCTTTGCAGTTGTTTGTAAAGCAGGATTTGCAGCATGCTTTGTCTTTCCACTGTTTCTTTTTTGGTTTTTGATGTTTGTAGGTTTCATGATCCCAAAGTCGCTTTGCCTCTAATTTTTGTTGGTAATGTTCCCGCTGTTGAAGTCGCTTTGCCGCTGTGTTTTGTTGGTAACGTTCCCGCTGTTGAAGTCGCTTTGCCGCTGTGTTTTGTTGGTAATGTTCCTGCTGTTGAAGTCGGTTTGTCTCTAAGTTTTTATGGTAGCTTTCATGCTCCTGAAGTCTCTTTGCCTCTGCTAGAAGCTGTTTTTGTTGCCTTTGTGTTTGGATATGTGTGTCCTGATGGTTGGGATGTAATTGTTTTCATTGTTTTGGTTCTGGGTTATTTTGGCAATGTTCCTGCAATTGTTGTTTTCGGTCTGGCTGTGGTTTGTAAATTCCTTGCTATTCTGTTTTAAACACTGGGGCATGACTGGTGTGGTGTTGTATTGGGGCATGATTGGTGTTGTGCTGGAATAGAAAGTTCTGCGGCTCTGGTTCTTGATAAAGTTGTGGTTTCTGCTGTTGTGTTTTGTGCTGTGTCTCCAAGTAATACTAATCTGGCTGTTTGTGTTGTTGAGTTTGTCTGTTTAGTTGTTCGTCCCAATGACGTTATTCCTGGTTCTGTTGGGCTCCGGCTTGTGGTTCATTGCGATGCTGATCCTGCTGGAATGTGTTACAGACAGTTGTGCGATGACATTCCTGAATGTGCTGTATTCGCTCTGGATATCTTACTTGGATAGTTGTGCGATGGTATTCCTGAATGGGTGGAATCTGTTCTGAACATGTTACATTGACAGTTGTGCGATAATAACTCTTAACGGTCTGTGATTGGTAGGAGATGCTACATGGACAGTTGCACGATAGTAACTCTCAATGTGCTGTAATCGGTCTCGAGATTGCTGATATTGTGGTTGGGATCCATATCCTTTTGGTGGTTCAAGTGGTATTCACGTCATTGTCTTTGTTGTTTTCTGGTGAAAGACATGATGGTTCTAGTATTTCTGGCTGGGTATAAGCCCCTGTAGGAAAGAAATTATAATCCTTAATATCATTGTATGAGTATCCATAAGCATAATGTGATACAAACAGACATTGGGTCAAATGCATTTACATTTTAATGTAAATGACTGCATGTATTTGAAAATTGGAATTTGCTCAATGCAAATGCAAATGTCATGTATGTACAACCAAACTAAATACAAATGTAAATATGTTACAAATGCTAAATGTATTTCAAATACTTTGGCACATAATAAATTGCTCAATTAACAAATATTATCATGAATTTGGCACAGGCCTTTACCAAGGTGACATAGAATGAGTATAGTTTATATAATGGCAACATAAGCACAGTAGTCACGTAGTTAATAGTAATTTCCAGGTATGTACCAATATCAGAAGCATGTTACATAAAACAGTGTTTCTCAGTCTTGGTCCTGGGGCTCCACTGTCTGCTTGTTTTTGATCCAACTGAGCTCTGAATTACTTCATTAAACCCTCAATTGAACTAATTGTCTAATCAGCGTTTTTGAATGATATTTAGCTCTTAAATGGCTAGTTGCTCAGGCATTAATCTTGAACTACCTAATTTTAACTCTGGTAAGGTAGTCCAAGATTAGTCCTGATCAGGGCAAAAAGAGTTGGATATTTTAAGTTATGTCGAACATTGCATGAATTAACTATATATATATATATATATATATATATATATATATATATATATATATACAGCTCTGGAAAAAATTAAGAGACCACTGCAAAATTATCAGTTTCTCTGGTTTTACTATTTATAGGTATGTATTTGGGCAAAATGAACATTTTTGTTTTATTCTATAAACTACTGACAACATTTCTCCCAAATTCCAAATAAAAATATTGTCATTTAGAGCATTTATTTGCAGAAAATAACAAAAAAGATGCAGTGTTGTCAGACCTCGAATAATGCAAAGAAAATAAGTTCATATTCATTTTTAAACAACACAATACTAATGTTTTAACTTAGGAAGAGTTCAGAAATCAATATTTGGTGGAATAACCCTGATTTTCAAGCACAGCTTTCATGCGTCTTGGCATGCTCTCCACCAGTCTTTCACATTGATGTTGGGTGACTTTATGCCACTCCTGGCGCAAAAATTCAAGCAGCTCGGCTTTGTTTGATGGCTTGTGACCATCCATCTTCCTCTTGATCACATTCCAGAGGTTTTCAATGGGGTTCAGGTCTGGAGATTGGGCTGGCCATGACAGGGTCTTGATCTGGTGGTCCTCCATCCACACCTTGATTGACCTGGCTGTGTGGCATGGAGCATTGTCCTGCTGGAAAAACCAATCCTCAGAGTTGGGGAACATTGTCAGAGCAGAAGGAAGCAAGTTTTCTTCCAGGACAACCTTGTACTTGGCTTGATTCATGCCAAAGCTGCCCGTTTCCAGCCTTGCTGAAGCACCCCCAGATCATCACCGATCCTCCACCACATTTCACAGTGGGTGCGAGACATTGTGGCTTGTAGGCCTCTCCAGGTCTCCATCTAACCATTAGACGACCAGGTGTTGGGCAAAGCTGAAAATTGGACTCATCTGGGGGTGCTTCAGCAAGGCTGGAATCGGGCAGATTTGTCTTTGTGAAGGACATATTGCACAAAAAAAATAACATGATTGTCCTTGAAGAGCACACTGCCGCAGCCCGCTGCACCACTACACTGTTGTTAAAATGCGTTCATTTTTTAAGTTTACATCAATGCTTTCGCTGAAAACCTGAAGGTTCTGCTCGATTCTAGAAATGTTCTATTTCCTGTTTGAAAATATCCGACGGATTTCTAACTACCTAGAACTGCCACATGGGTCACTTTGACCGATACATTTTTAAACTGCTTTGTTATGAAAATGAAAGACATACTATCAGATACAACTGAAAAGTTTTATTCATGAACATCATGGAATGGAAAATGAAACATAAAAGGCTTTATTTTTAAAATGAGCACATATACAGCACAATTTCAGTGAACAAATATAATATTATTATTATTTATTTATTAAAATACACATTTCAAAAGAAACAGGTATGTACATATACTCGTGTACAGGTGTAAACAGGTATATGTATACCACAAAACTATAAAACAGAAATCATCATTTCCAATACTACATAAAAAGAAAATATAACACTACTTCTGGTATGACGGCTGCATTGTACTCTGTGGAGGAGCGTACGCATCTGCCAGCTGACTGTGCCTGCATCCAGGAGCTGTGTTGTAAACACAGACGCAGTTCCATTGAACACTATTGTGTAAACTGGTACATACAAACCTGTAAAGCCAAAATGTTTTACTTCCTAAAAGTAATCTAAAAAAAAGAATATATAACATACGTTTCATATTAGGTACATAAGTTGTTATCCTATCTGTCATTTCAGTTTGTCGTATTCCAATCAAAATGACTACTTTCAAGATTAAATATTTCCTTCTGATAGATTCCCAGTTGCATTTGTGGAACAAAACAAAGGATTGTTGTCTCCAGGTACTTTGAAAAATAAGCAACTAGGCTTTCACTGAGGTTGTATCTTGACAAATCCACAATCATAGCAATCTCTGTCTCATAGTCAGTCTACAAACAAATAAAGGCTTGAAATAAAAAATTAAAAAAAAAAAAAAAAAACATTTGTGCCAGGAGGAGGAGGCATGTCTTGTTTGCTGCATTTAAAAAAAAAGAAAATAGAATATCTTATATTAAAAAAAAAGACATGTATTGTAATGCATGGGTCACATTGACCCACGTGGCAGTTCTAGGTAGAACTGTTTATAATGTTATCATTTTTGCGATTCTGGCTATCAAATGGCATCAGGAAATTTAATTCATATATTTAGGAAAAGTCAAAAACGGACATACACATACGATTTACAATGAAAGAGTAATTAACATTTTAAATGCAAAATGGGTCCAACTGAGCTGCATGGCAGTTCTAGTGTTAACCAACTAACTCCTAACTTGGTAGGCATCATCCTGGGGACAAGGGAATTCAAATATAGAAAACTGGTGTTCTTTCATAAAACAAGATGGCTGTCAGACCTACATTTTGTTCTTAAATTTAAAACCGCTTCAGTTGAACACAGTTTAGTTGATTAACTCCAAAGTTGACAAGCATTATTTCTTTGTCAATACAATTTACTTTTTCAAAAATGTTTGTGCATTAAGCAAGATGGCTGCCTGATGCATTTCCTTTAAAAACCTTTCAAAATCTTCTTCTTGGGAAGTGGTGAACCGATTGATCTGAAACTCATACGTCATCAGCAACCAAACCTACTTCAAGTTTGTGAAGCAGAAGTTGCTGCGATAGATTTTAATATCAAAATGGCTACCACCAAATTCACCAAAACTCGTGCCAAACATAAAATTTCTTCTATTTGCAAACTGTTTAACCAACTAACTCTAAACCTGGTAGGCATCATCCTGGGGACAATGGAATTCAATTAGGTTAAAATGGTGTTCTTTTGTTAAACATGACCTACATATTCTTCTTAATTTTAAAACGGCTTCATTTTAAAAATGGTTTACTTGATTAACTCCAAACCTGAAAACCATCATGCCTGTATCAGTACAATTGTGCGTGAACCAAGATGGCCACCTGATGCATTTTTTGGAAAAAAAAAACTTTCAAAATATTCTTCTGGAGAACGGATGAAGTTACTGATTTCAAACTTGCCATAAAATATTTGTTTTTGTATATGGAGGACGAGCGAGGTGCCGTCCGCCATGTTATTGTTTTGTTTTTATTTTGTTTATTTATTTTAGAACAGGGTACCCCTCTGTGATGAGTCAAAGGGGTCTCGGTCTGTAATTTAGCCTCCCGACAGTAGAAGGCAGCAAACCAACTCGGGTCTTCCCTTACCAAGGTCTCGTGACCATGGCGAAAGTCATCTTTATGAGGGGCGTCACCTTGGTGAGGGGCGGAAGTACGAGTATGTAAATTCTGGCCACTGGAGTCAAGTGAGTTGTAAGGACACTTGTCAGTTTGGGATTGGTGTTCCGCTGACTACAGGGGTGGGGCTTTGCATACTAAAGGGAACGTGCTACTGTGTTCGGGGTTGGTCCTAGAAAACATAGGCGGAGGGAGAGACACCGCTTCGGTTGTGCTGCAAACATCCGGGCAACTGCTGTCTCTGATGTTGATGGAGGTGTTGAGAGCTTCTCCACCAGCTGTCCAAAGAACTGGGCAAGCTGTTCCTGGCGCCATGTCTCTCTCTCCTCTCGCTCCTCCTCCTGCTCCCTAAACATTGCCAAAACTGTAGCTGGATCCATTTCCCACAATGACACCATGTGTGAGGCGTGTGAGTAACAATGGAATGTCCAGACAGTAATTTGCGTGTTACCAAATAAAAAGTTTTATTAATATTATTCGCTACACGAAATAAGTAAAACAAAACAAAAAAAAAGAATGGCTTGAGGGAGGGGATGCTGGAGTAATGGTCAGAAAGAAGGGAATTGGAAACGTCCTTAGTCTTCTTCACGATGATTCCGAACATAAAAAGGGGATAAAACAAAAAAAGAAAATATTAGTGAAGTTTTCCACCCCCGTGCAAACAAAACGAAACCAAAACAAGCCAAAACCCTTCATCTCTCCCTCCACCTATTTACCCCCCCTATATTTTCTAGGACCAACCCCGAACACAGTAGTACGTTCCCTTTAGTATGCAAAGCCCCACCCCTGTAGTCAGCGGAACACCAATCCCAAACTGACAAGTGTCCTTACAACTCACTTGACTCCAGTGGCCAGAATTTACATATTCGCACTTCCGCCCCTCACCAAGGTGACACCCCTCATAAAGATGTCTTTCGGCATGGTCACAAGACCTTGGTAAGGGAAGTCCCAAGTTGGTTTGCTGCCTTCTACTGTCGGGAGGCTGAATTACAGACAGAGACCCCTTTGACTCATCACACCCTCCGCCCCTGTGTTTAGTGTGTGTTAGTTTGTATCTGTTTTGTTTTATTATAATTTATGTATTTTTAAATATGACGGTGTAGCCATGCGTTTTTGTTTTGTTATTGTTTCAATGTGTTCTGGCAGAGGCGAGGCCGGCAGCTTGTCCTCTGCCAATAGTAATTGGAAAGCCCATGCAGAATGTGACCGAGGGATTATCAGATAATTGATAGCTAGGTAATCCCTCGGTTACTAATATAAAAGCCTGCAGTTCTCCCTGCTCTGGGTGGGAGTACAGAGGAGAGTACGGGAGAGCAAGAGGAGAAAGGAAATCAAAAGAAAAATCAACCATTCTAGGAACAAGGACAGCAACTGCCCAGTTTGAAGTAGAATTGTATTGTATTTTGTGTTTGTAATTTGTTTTTGTTAAAACCTTTTATTTCGCTATGTCAGCAAAGTGTTTTTGTTAAAATATTTTATTTTTGTTTAAATAAAAGGCGCATGCTGCGTCTTTTGCCCTGCAGTACTTGCTTCTTTGTTTTCTTCCTGCATCTGGCCTGACGTCACCACACAGCCATTCCTGTCACATGGCCAAATTGACCCGCTTGGCGGTTCTAGTGTTAAAATATAAATGAATTGTTAAATAGAAATGGTGTGGATATCAAACTGCTTGCATTCCCTGGTTTATTTTGATGTTGACCAACATTTGATATCACATGATTGGCAGATGTCCAGTTATTTAGCTTTTCTGTTTGAAAAGTCGCTACACACCCTTAAAAAGTAAACGGAAGAGGAAGAAGGAGAATAACAATTTTTCCTTAGTTGTTGTTGTTATTATTATTATTATTATTATTATTATTATTATTATTATTATTATTTATTTCTTAGCAGACACCCTTATCCAGGGTGACTTACAGTCATAAACAAATACATTTCAAGAATCACAGTACAAGTATTAATACAATTAAGAGCAAGATAAAATACAATGACTTTGGTTCTAGCAAGTACAAGTATATGACAAAATACAATTAAGTAATGGAGCAGATAACAGTGTCAGTGATAGTTGCATCAGGATATAATTAAATAAAAAATACTACAGATTAAATAACACTTGACAGTTTGATGACTTATATCTCATTGTGTAAGAGGTATTTATGTTTTTTTCACATTTGATATTTGATACTGGTACAGATGGTAATTCTAAGTGATTTAGTTTTGCCGCTGCAACATGGTGAAAACAGCAAAACTCTTGGAGCTGTATAGAGAGTCTCTGCACTTTCCGACACGTTTTTCTAATTTGTACGAGGAACTTCTGTTCCTCTCAATAAGGCCATGAGTAGAGTAGCGCAGTCAACTGAGGAGGATTTTGGAGTGGTGATCGGAACAATAACAAGATTATTAAGATTACAATCAGCATTATCTTTTCAATAAGTTTAATTCTGTGAGTGATGCTGGTCAAACACATACTCTGAGCATCTTTTACTTGGCCATACAGAGGCATGACCACAAACTTGCTATATTTATAATAAGGAGTGTGCAGAGCCACAGGCCACACCCACAGTCATATACACTGGTGAGATTTCTGTGTGAGAACATGCGTAAGATAAAAGCATGTAGCCAGTGTAGGTATATCATGTTAGCGCCGAGTCAGAAGAGACCCCTTAATGAATAGGTATATCACGTTAGCGCTGAGTCAGAAGAGGCCCCTTAATGAATAGGTATATCACGTTAGCGCTGAGTCAGAAGAGGCCCCTTAATGAATAGGTATATCACATTAGCGCTGAGTCAGAAGAGGCCCCTTAATGAATAGGTATATCACGTTAGCACTGAGTCAGAAGAGGCTCCTAATGAATAGGTATTCCACGTTAGCGCTGAGTCAGAAGAGGCCCCTTAATGAATAGGTAAGTGACCATGTAGGGACAAAAAATGAAATCAATCTCCAAGAGTCAATGATAAAGAAGGCACTTTTATTCAAGCAGATATGGAGAGATAACACTTCACAGGCAATCTGTTAATGACTCTCTAACAGGTACACACTTAAATGTATCAGAAGCGGGACAGATCTATTCAACCAATAAAAGCGTGCCAGTCCCTTTTAATGATCCTACGACAAGCTCTGTAAGGTGTGTGACAAAGAGAGAATGAACTCTTGTTTTAGATCTCCCTCCCGACCGGTCAGGGTGCCAGGGAGGAGGAGCAGATATCCCCAGAAAAGGTGGAAGTCGGCCACTTGGGACGGGGGTGGAACCACGGTGTGCAACATCATCGACCCAGACGGGAAGCGTTGTGGCAATCGTGTATTGGTCAACAGCGGTTGCCCTCGCTGACCAATGGGGACGGGATGGAGCGTATAAAAGGGGGCGTGGCCCAGGGTTCTGTTCCTTCTGGCAAGGTACAGTGTGTGAGAGAGAGATAGCGAGCGAGCGAGAGAAAGAGAGAGATGAGCAGGGAAATAAATAGAGAAAGGGGAATAAGGAGACAGGTCGTTTTTGTGTGTGCATACCTGCTAACCCCTTCTACCTTTTGTGTGTTTTTAGAGCACTAACGGGATGCTCCGGGAATACGCCGGAGGAGCGAGAACCCGGAAGTGCCGGATTTATTACCCCCTTGTTTTTCCCTTCCCGGATTTGGAAAAGACGGACTGTTTTGTTTTGTTTCTCCTTGTTTGGGACTGCAACCCCCTCATTCTCTTTATTTTTGTCGGGTTACACATCGCTGTGTACCCCGGCTTCCCTATTGTTTAATTCCCCTAATTTTTGGTGCCTTCCGGTTCCTTGTTTTGTTGTAAAATAAAACCGGGTGCTTGTTTTTGGGAAACTGGACTGGTCTGTCAATTATTTACACCACATTCCGTCATCTACACCCCCTTGAACTTTTTTTACATTTTGTTGTGTCAGTGTCTCAGAGTTTCATGCATTTAAATGAGGATTTTTTCCACTTATCTACGTTTTATTGAGAAAAAAATTACATATTAAAAATACAAAACTGAAAGATCATAATTGGATAAGTCTCCACCCCCGAGTTAATACTTGGTGGAAGCACCTTTGGCAGCAATTACAGCTGTGAGTCTGTTGGGATAGGTCTCTACCAACTTTGCACACCTAGATTTGGCAATATTTGACCATTCTTCTTTACAAAACTGTTCAAGCTCTGTCAAGTTCCTTGGGGAGCGTTGATGGACAGCAATCTTGAAATCATGCCACAAATTTTCGATTGGATTTAGGTTGGGGCTCTGACTGGGCCACCCAAGGACATTTACCTTTTTGTTCCTTAGCCACTCCAGTGCAGCTTTGGCTGTGTGCTTTGAGTCGTTGTCATGCTGAAAGGTGAACTTCCATCCCAGTTTCAGCTTTCTTGCAGAGGGCAGCAGGTTTTCCTCAAAGACTTGTCTGTACTTTGCTCCATTCATTTTCCTTTCTATCCTGACAAGTGCCCCAGTCCCTGCCGATGAGAAACATCCCCATAACATGATGCTGCCACCACCATGCTTCACAGTAGGGATGGTGTTCTTTGGGTGATGCGCTGTGTTGGGTTTGCACCAAACATAGCGCTTTGCATTTAGTCCAAAAAGTTCAATTTCGTCAGATCACAAAACTTTCTGCCACATGTCTATAGAATCTCCTGAGTGTTTTTTTGCATACTTCAAACGGGATTCAAGGTGGACTTTCTTGAGTAACAGCTTCCTTCTTGCCACCCTACCATACAAGCCAGATTTGTGGAGTGCTTGGGATATTGTTGTCACATGCACACTTTGACCAGTCTTGGCCATAAAAGCCTGTAGCTCTTGCAAAGTTGCCATTGGCCTCTTGGTAGCCTCTCTGATCAGTCTCCTTTTTGCTCGGTCATCCAGTTTGGAGGGACGGCCTGATCTAGGCAGGGTCTTGGTGGTGCCATACGCCTTCCACTTCTTAATAAGCACCTCGTGCTCCAAGGGATATTCAAGGCCTTTGATATTTTTTTATACCCATCCCCTGATCTGTGCCTTACAACAACTTTGTCCCGGAGTTCTTTTGAAAGCGCCTTGGTGCTCATGGTGGAACTTTGCTTTGAAATGCACTACCCAGCAGAGGGAACCTACATGAACTGCTGAATTTATCCTGAAATCATGTGAATCACTACAATTTAACACAGGTGGAGGCCACTTAACTTGATGTGTGATTTTGAAGGCGATTGATTACACCTGAGCTAATTTAGAATTTAAGGGGGGTGGACACATATCCAACCAAGTTATTTCAGTTTTTATTTTTAATAAATTTTCTACAAATTTCTAGAATATTTTTTTCACTTGGAAGTTGTGGGGTAAGATGTTTAGCTAAATGGAAAAAAAAACTATTTTAATGCATTTTAATTCCAGGCTATAAGGCAACAAAATGTGAACATTTTGAAATGGGGTGTAGACTTTCTATAGGCACTGTAAATCAACGGCTGTCTGTAACTGTGACAGAAATATAATGAGTTCTGGTTGTAAATCTCCCTCTCGACCTGTGAGGGGATGAAGTAGCGAAAGGGAAAGGCTTTGGACAGGTTGGTCTGGTTCATTCCCTGGGTCGGGAAGTCAATTAGCCTGGAAAAAGACGAGACTCATCTGCGGGAATGTATTGACTGGAAGGTAAACGAGGTAGCAGCTGCAGGCAATAGAATCAACTGCAATCGTTTACCAAGGGGTCATGCATAACCGCATAAAAGGGGCTGGAGTATTGTAAATCTTTTCCTTCGATTTTGGTTTCGAAATAGACCCAGAAGGACCCGTGCACTGTGTATTAAGAGTATTGTGAGTGTGTGTTTGTATGTCTTGTCTGTAATTGTTACTTGTGTGTTTATAGACAGCTAACACGTTCTGGAGCTGTTGGTAAGAGCCAGCACTGAACCTGGAACAGCACTGCACTATTTGTCACTCTTTAAACTGTATCACCCACCACGAGCACTACAGCACGCACCCAGGACTGGTGACCGTGGTTGTATATTGTGGGAGAGATACTGTGTTTATTGCTGCAATCCCTGTTACTGTTCTCCGTGTTTTACGCATTGTTGTGTATAACCAGAGTTTATTATTTGGTCACCAGACCTGGATTATAAGTAAAATAAAACGTATATTTTTCCATACCGGATTACAAATCTCTGTCCGTTTATTCCTGCACTGCATCACCTCTGCACCTGTACATAATCGGCAACCACTTTGCCACAGTAACAGTAAACATTTCCTCTTTCCCTGTGGTTTGGAACTGTGATACAATGCAAATCTGTAAACAGAATTCACCCCCACCCTTCACCACTTGTTGCTACAAAAGAATGCATTACTGCAGCACAACAACCAATCCCTTACAACACTTAATGTCTTATAAAAATTATGGAGACCTGTGACAGAAATACAATGATTCTTGGTTATAAATCTCCCTCCTGACCTGTGAGGGCTCTAAGCAGCGAGAACAGAGTTCTTTGGACGGGCTGGCCTGACAGTTCTTTCCCAGGGTCGGGAAGTCAGCCAGTCTGGATGATGGCGAGACTCCGTTACAAGAACGCATTAACCCGGAAGGGAAACGACGTGGCAGCCGCAGATTGGAGAGGCGGTTGCGCTCATTTACCAAGGCAGTCACGTGTGACGGCATAAAATGGGACTGAGAATCGCAATCTGTTCCTTTGTTTGGTTTGAATCTTTAAACTGTAAGGACCCAGTGATAAAAGTACAGTGAGTGTTTTGTTTTGTTTGTCTATAATTGTTTGTTTGTAATTATTAGAAGGCTAACACTTTCCGGAGCTGCACAAAACCCGGAACAGCACTGCACTACTGTCACAAATAAACTTGTATCACCCATCACGAGCATTACAGCACGCACCCAGGACTGGTGACCGTGTTTTGTACATACAAGGTCAGATGGCCATCTCCTGTATCCATGGAGTCACAGCGGCATACCCAACACTAAAAGTATATTTATTCGGTAGGACCGTTAAAATGTCACCTGGCAGTAGGGGTGATGGAAAGGTTGCCACACCCAGTTATTCTGGGCCGAGACTGGCCAAAATTCAAAGAATTAATGCAAAGCTCAGCCGCACAGGTAAACGTGGCAGAAAAAAGGGAACAAATTGGTGACATGTTTCCTTTTCAAGTGTTTTCTCTTATTTTCCATTCTAGAAAAATGAATAAAGAGAGAAGGACCGCAAAATGGGAGGGAACATCATTGAGACAAGGCTGGGGTCTGGTGGGAGAGCACTCGGATGGTAACAAATGCCAGTCAAAGGGAGTCGGAACGCAGTGTGACTGAGAGGGCAAGGTTACTGGGCCATCCAGGGCAAATGTTACTCCAGCCCCTCTCAATATACTGGACATGTGGTACTCAAGCGCGGACATAGTGTGGGGCCAACATCATGACCGATCACTAGTGCATGCTTGGGGGCACGTCCGGTCTATTGAAGGTAAGGATGTTGATAGCACTGGGGCGCTAGTATATCCACACTTCAGTATCAAGGGGCAATTACTGTATAGGGTAAATCTAGCCGCGGGCACAGGACAGCCAGCAACACAATTATTTGTTCCCACATCTTGTCAGACCGAGGTCATGAAGTGAGCGGATATTGGCGCGATTTTATTGGGTAGGTCTTCATACTGATGTGTGAAATATATAACCACATGCCCAGAGTGCCAGTAAGTATCGGCGGGTCGAGTGCGTCCCGTCCCTTTAGTTCCACTGCCAATTATTTCCACTTCTTTTGAACACATTGCAATGGACATTGTGGGCCCTTTGCTACCTTCTGACTGTGGGTATATGCATATATTAGTAGAGAAAGACTAATATAGACAGCATCAGTCACTTCTGTGTGGACTTCCGGAAGGTAAACGCTATTGCCAAGTTCGATGTGTACCCTATGCCTCGGATCGACGAAATTCTAGTTTGACTGGGAAAGGCAAGGTTTATCTTGATTCTGAACCTGACAAAGGGATACTGGCAGAACCCCTTAACCCGCAGTTCTAGAGAGAAAACCACATTTTCACTCCAGAAGGGCTGTTTCACTTTAAAACCGTGCCATCTGGGCTACATGGTGCACTCGCTGCCTTCCAGAGACTGATGGACCAGGTTTTACATCCACATCATGAATATGCAGCAGTGTATATTGATGATGTGGTGATATACAGCTCCACCTGGTGAGAGCATTTGGCTAGGATTACAGCCATCCTTCAGTCTCTAAGGGTAGCCTGGCTGACAGCTAACTTGAGAAAATGTTCGTGTAACAGGGCGAGGAGCCCTGTACAGTTACTGTTGATTTATTTTTAGAACGAGGTCTCCCCCTCCGCCCCTGTGCAGTGTGTTATTTTGTATTTGTTTTGTATTATGATTTATTTATATGATGGTGAATCGCCGTATGGTTTGTTATTGTTTTGTTTTATTTAAAATGTGTGCTGACAGAGGCGAGATTGGTGCTCGTCCTCTGCCAGGAATAATTAATAAAATCGTGCAGAAGGTGGCCATCTCCCGAATTAATTAAGTGATTAATTTGTTGCTAAAGCAGGAGATGGTCACCTGTGTAAAAGCCTGCAGCTCTCAGCACTCAAGGTGGGTGTTCAAGAGAAGGAATGAGAACAGAGAGAGAGAGAGAGAGAGACACTGTCAGAGACACTGAGACACCCTGAACACAGAGAGAGAGAGAGAGAGAGAGAGAGAGAGAGAGATCAGCAAAGATCAGCAGAGATGATTCTATAACTACTTATTATTTTGTTTATTGTGTCATGTGATAAAATGATAATAGTTTATACATAAAAATCTAAAGAAGAATATTTTATTACTTTTAACTAAGAAGACATCACAAATAAGACAACAGGAAAAGAGTGCCGTGTACAGGAGAAAGAAAACAAATCAACACCCAATCAAATACTAAAGCAGGAGGATAGCTGTCTTCTGGTAAATGAGGTAAGCCTGCTTTCTACAGCTACTCTACAGTAAGGGTCAAGGAAACTGACTTTAAAATGTATTAAATACTAAAAAAAATAAAATAAAAACACAACAATACATCTTGTATAAGAATGAAGCATGAGACGGAAGATGGCAGTTTGAAAAGGAGGGAAACCCCCGATCCCTGCAGGCCAGCTGCAGAAACTGTGACATCGAAGATTCCAAACCAACTGCCACTAGCAAAGGTGGGTCCAGAGAGCTTTGAAATACGATACCCAGCAGAGCTGAGGACTGTACAGGCTAGGAAGACCTTTAAAAATGCTCTCTTAAAAGACAGCGCAAAGACACTAATGGCAGACTTCTCCATATCTGGAGAGACCAGGACCAAAACAAACATGGTGTTCTTCACAGAGCAGCCGATCACCTGATTCTATGCTCTGTGAAACACATTCAGGCACTTTAAAAGATAAGGCATCTGCAATGGCAGACAATTAGTGATAACAGAAGACACAGACCCTGACATCACTGTGTTTACATGCAATATCTACCACAATGGCACTATGCTGATACAAGGCTGCGAGGCGAGCCTAGACACTTTTGAACAGTCTTTCCTGACAGTGAAGCAACAGGCTGATAAGGAGAAGCTGCACACTGACTACACACAGCAGGGCAGACAGGGTGCGGACTGTAGTGCTGCAGATGCCACACCCAGCACAGAGCCTGCCAGGAACACTGCTCAGCTCACTCCCAGTCTGTCACCAAAGATGCTCAGCCCTGTGAAAGCCATCAAAGACTGCCTGTCAGACCTGGAGAGGGAGTTTACTGAATTCAGAGAATCCATCACAGCCAAACTAAACCAAGGAGAAAGTATAGAACAGTTAAAAGACGAAATCAATAAAATAAAAAATGAATATAAGGTAGTGGTGGCTGAACTGAAACCACAAGCGAGTGAGCTGCAGTTAGAGAACGATCGTCTGAAGAGCGACATGAAGAAGGTCAAGGAGCCTCCACAGAGAACTGCAGAGTCTGAAAGAAAAGCTGGCACAAACAGACACATGCAGCACGACAGTGCCAACCAGGAGTGAGAATCAGATTCAGCCTCAGATTGAAAAGGCAGAGACAGCATTGGCTGCTGTAGAGACAAAAGGGGAAGTTGCAATCCCAGCCCTCAGAAGGGGACGTTCTCAACAGCGCTATGAACCCCACACAACAACAGAGAAGAAACACAACAACCAACACCAACACAGACATAGACAATGCAGAACATGAGACACCAACCCCATCCCCTGAAGAACAGACTCAACCTTCAAACCCCCAAACCAGCAACAAACACCCCCAGCCTGACGTGGTGATTCTCATAGACTCCAACGGGCACTACCTTGACGAAAGGCATCTATTTCCGGGAAAGCGAATCACTAAAATCAGATGCCCCAATACAGAGAGAACCTTCCAGATTATAGCAAAGCCACAGTTTGTAGCCCCAAAATACATCAGAATCCAAACTGGGACAAATGATCTGCCGCAACATTCAGAAGATCTGCCCAAATCACTAGAACAACTGGTCAAACTGGCCACACAGCGATTCCCTGCAGCCAAAATCATTCTCTCCACATTGCTGCTGAGAAAAGATGTGCCAGAGCACAGTATTGATGAGATTAACAGGAAGATCTCAAACAGCTACGCTTGCCTCCCCAGTGTGCATGTAGCTCATCACCACACCCTCCAGCACAGACACCTGCATGACGAAGTCCACCTCAACCAACAAGGGATGAAAATCTTTGCAAAAACCATTAAGGACGTCACCCTTGGCCAAGACCCAGCCAGGACCAGCAGAGAGCCAATGCCAGCCCGCCATACAATGAGATACAGAGTGCTGTATCTCTCTGTATTTACATCCCGCCATGGCTGCCCCCGGAGACACCTTGCTTCCCCTGTTCCTGGGTCAGGACTGTTAGCCGGGACTTTGGGACTAAGGGGAGAGGTGGTCGTTGGGCCATGTGTGTTCGCCTCCATTGCCGCTACAGCCACCCTGTCACAGTGCGTTTGCCAAGACAGAAACTCAATTTTTGGGATTTTTTATGGGAAATGGAAGGGTGAGACCTGTGATCACCAAAATCCAGGCTTTGGTCGACATGGCAATCCCCAAAATCAAGACTCAGTTGAGGTTAATACTGGGATTAGCCGGTTATTACCACCGCTTATCCCCAAGTATGCCACAGTGGTTAACCCTTTAGTCGACCTCACCAAAAAGAGTGCTCCAAATTTAATTAAGTGGTCAGCTGAGTGTTAGGGGGCGTTTGATACTATTAAGCATAAACTGTGCCAGGCCCCCACCCTTATCACCAAGAGATTCACCCTTCACACTGATGCGTCGGACATGGTTTTGGGTGCTGTCTTGTCCCAAAAGGTAGATGGAGTAGAACACCCGATACTTTATCTCAGTAAAAAGATGCTCCCTTGGGAGTGCGACTACTCCGTAGTCAAAAAGCAGTGTTTGACCATTAAATGGGCTATTCACTCCTTATGATATTACCTGCTGGGACATTCATTTGATCTTGTCACTGACCACGCCCAACTCAAGTGATTAAGCACAATGAAGGATAGCTATGCCCGGATAACTCAGTGGTATCTGGCATTACAATCCTTCATGTACCACATGGTACACCGTGTGGGGAAAGACCACCAAAATGCAGATTATTATTTTGCAGGGGGAGTAATGGGAAAGATAGATTCAGCAGAGTGTTCTTTCGGCTCCAGTCTGAGCGGTGGGATATGTGACAGAAATACAATGATTCTTGGTTGTAAATCTCCCTCCCGACCTGTGAGGGCTCTAGACAGCAAGAACAGAGTTCTTTGGACGGGCTGGTCTTACAGTAATTTCCCAGGGTCGGGAAGTCGGACAGTCTGGATGAAGGCGAAACTCCGTTGCAAGAACGCATTGACCCAGAAGGGAAGCAACGTGGCAGTCGCAGATTGGAGAGGTGGTTGCACTCGTTTACCAAGGGGTCATGTGTGACTGGATAAAAGGGGGCGGAGAATCACAATCTGTTCCTTTGTTTGGTTTAAATCTTTAAATTGTAAGGACCTGTGAGAGACCCAGTGAGAAAAGTACCATGAGTGTTTTGTTTTGTTTGTCTATAATTGTTTGTTTATAATTATTAGATGGTTATCACGTTCTGGAGCTGTCACCAAGGGCCAGCACAAAACCCAGAACAGCACTTCACTTTTGTCACAAATAAACTTGTATCACCCACCACAAGCACTACAGCACGCACCCAGGACTGGTGACCGTGTTTGTACATTGTGGGAAAGATACATGTGTTTATTATTTGGGACTGTAACCCATTTATTTACTTCCAGTGCATTACACATTGTTGTGTATTGCCTGGAGTTATTGTTTGGTCACCAGACCAGGATTAATCAATAAAAACATTTCCAATTGGATTACAATTCTGTATTTGTTCATTGTGCACTGCATCACTCCTGCACCTGTAGACAGTCAGCCACAAGACCCTTCAAACATAAGACTACATTTGTTCTTCCTTTGTGTCGTAGGAGGAGGGCCATCTGTAATCAGTAAATTAAACCACAGACCTGTTACTTGTTGACCTCTGAGTTGTGCCCTGTTGGTATGAGGTGTGGGGTTGTGTTGTGCATACATTATACTGTTGTTACAGTGTTGTTCAATGTCCTTATGTATTGTGGACATAGTTATTTTCTAAGCATACACTCAATTCAATGTACACTACCTAGAAAACATTTTGAGACCTAGAGAGAAATGTTAAATTTGTCCAATTAATCAAATAATTAGACCCATTAAGTAACTGAGATCTCAGGTGGAATGAAAGCCAGAAGGCACTACGGCCCTCCAGGAACTGAGTTTGACAGACCTGATTTAAAGGCTGGTAGAGTAAGAACAAAAATGATTTATATTTAACTGCAAACCAATTTTCATTGTAATTATACCTGTACCACTGAAACCATCATGCTAACAGATGTTAACTAGTTAACAGATATTCAGGCAGGGCTATACTATACACGTATAGCACAGACTATTGGACATCAAACAGTTTTCCATGCACAATTACAGAATCTGGTTAATAAGAATGTGCCGTGATGATGTAGGTTACTCTATATTATAGTACAGTAACAGATATCGAAATAGCCCACAAGTCAGCGACATGTGATGCTGACAGGGGCGTGTCTACCAGGGGAGTGGGCGGGGCAGCCGTCCCCACATGGGAGAGCTCTGCCCTCCATCTGAGATACCTTCTCTAATACAAGATACAATATTGTATCAGACTTCTCTAATTGAGAGGAACGGAAGTTCCTCACGCCAATTTAGAGCGAAGCGCGATAACTGCCAGTGACTATACAGCATGAATAGAGTATGTGTTTTCAGGGTACTGGCGCAGCAAAAGTAAATCAGCCAAAAGCACCATTCCACATTTAATTTGCAGTTCCCAACACTCTTACATGAAATGTAGAAAAACACAAGACAGACACCAAGTTCAAAGTTGAAACGCCGGCACAGGCACCCAGATTTATTATGGTGAGCTCAGTTGGCAGGTGTTTCCGTTATAGTTCGGGGCACTCTACCAACAATGGTATTGTGCAGCCGTCTTCATACAACACACACAGATGTGTAATCCAAAAGCAAAAATAAGTGAAAAGGAAAAAGGAAAACAAAATACTTTAAGGAAAAACTACAAAATAAAGTATGCAGTTTTTTTTACCGCGGCTCATTGCTCTCTCTAGTGGTGGGAGTCCCGATAAACAGGCACTGTTCTATACCCTCTCGTACACTGTGGGACGGCTCAGTCCCGCTAAAGTCACTAACTAAAAATAGTAGGACAGTAAATAACCCGTGTGGCTTGCTTGCACCCCGGGTCTGTAAGCCTCGCGCTGGAGTTGCCACTCCGTCTCTCCGAGTCGCTGCTCCAAAGCCTCTGTTTTTCAGGATTCTGCCATGAAGTCACGCTCCACTATGTTTCCTGTATGAGCCAGAGAGTATACAAAACAGTGCCTTTTGATTCATTCATTCACTCCGTGTAGTCCCACCCACCAGCCAATGACAGAACGCCAGCCGATTTCCTCACAGTTGAGTCCTGTCAGCAAAACATTGCCTGACAGCGTGGGAATACACGGAGAGTATGAACCCCCTACAGCAGGTCTTCCCAACCCTGGTCCTGGGGACCCCATGTTTCTGCAGGTTTTCATTCCAACTGAACTCTCAATTGCTTAACTAGACCCTTAATTGAACTAGCAATTTGCTTAATTTGACCTTTTTTTAATTGTTCTCAGCTCCTAAAAACTTGAAGAGTTCAAGTTACTTATAAAATATTATATCTAACTTGAAATTTGCAATTTTTTAAGAGCTGAAAACAAGTAAAAAGGTCTAAGTAAGCAAATTATTAGTTCAATTAAGGGTCTAGTTAAGTAATCGAGAGCTCAGTTAGAATGAAAACCAGAAGATACATTTGGTCCCCAGGACCAGGGTTGGGAAGCCCTGCCCTACAGGCTCCCGCATGCACCTGACGGTCGGTCCAAATCCCTTCCCTCTCACAACCTGTCATACAGTAAGAGAAATAAGTTTTTTAAACAATTTGCTTAATACGCGATAGCTTTCCAGTAGTTCTAAGTTGACTATAAAATCCGGTCCTGCGAAAGTCTTGCGATGTGATTTATAGCGGGAATTGAGTAGATTTGTCGGGCGATAGCAAACCACTCCCCCTTCTCAACCCACTTGTAGTCAACAAGCGGGAGCTGCATTTTGAAGGGCGAAAAGGGCTTGTTTTGGTTCCGCGAGATTTCGCTTGGAATTATTCTTGTGTTTATTACCACGAATGATTTCACGTCCTCGTTCTCCAAGTGCTAACTTTGATTTTGTCCAGCCTTTAGATTTTTTTTTAAATAATGTAGTGTTCCGCGCAGGGGCGGTGCCACGCTTGGGCCTGGGCCCACCCATTTTGCTCATGGGCCCACCCAGTTATGGAACGATTGACAATTACAAACATTTCATGCCAAACCGTATCAGACTGTAATCCGCTGCGGCGAGTCAAGCTCATCCTTGTGGTTAAAAAAAAGATATCCGTCCCACCCACCTCAGCAGCGTTGTCATGGTTATGAAAAAGATTGGTGATTGGATGGCTGAGATATGGGATCTTACGTTTTCTATACTATTGTATCAAAATTACAGCGCGTCGGCAGCATAGTCAGGAACTTTTCTTTCATTGCAAGCAACCAGCTTGTGCAGCTGATGTTTAGTTATTTTTTACATTTGCAATTAGCTATCTAAGTATCTACACTGGGCAACAGTGTGGAGTAGTGGTTAGGGCTCTGGATTCCTGACTAGAAAGTCGTGGTTTCAATCCCAGGTGGGGGGCACTGCTGTTGTACACTTGAGCAAGTGAAAACCCAACTGTATAAATCGCTAATTGTATATAAAAAATGTGATATCTTGCAACAATTATAATTTGCACTGGATAAGGGCATATGCTAAGAAATATAATACAGAATGTTTAGCCAGATGCAGTAAACCATAGAAATATTTGTGTCTTAGACATTAGCAATGTCCCGCCAAATTATGTAAAAAGAAGACGAATCAACAAATGCGCCAGTAATATAAATAACTACATGTCATTTTATCTCGATTTTACAATTGTGTATGTAGGCCTACTTATAACCAATTTACAGCTGGTTACACAATATTTTGTTTTGAAGTGTTTATTTTATTGTAGTTTTTCATTTTTTGAAGTCTATGCAGTAGGGTAATGTGAAAAAAAGCGTTTTATGTTATTTTTGTAAATAATAACTTCGTTTTCACAATTGTGTGTGTGTATATATATATATATATATATATATATATATATATATATATATATATATATGACAAATGACTGCTTCCTAACGCAATTTGTCAAGGCACCGACTAGAGGGGAGGCATGCCTTGATTTAGTCTTTTCAAATAATGAAGACAGAATAACTAAAACAGAGGTCAGAGAGCCATTGGCAAACTCAAACCACAACATGGTCTCATTTGAAATATTTTTTAAAACCCCAAAAGTAATGAATAAAGCTAAGGTTTACAATTTTAGAAAAGCAAACTACGAAGGTATGAAACAGAGACTAATAGAAGTAGATTGGAGTAAAATAGAGAAAACAAAGTCTGATTAGTGTGGCAATTGCTGGGAGTAGTAATTATAAGCTTGATCAAAAACTAAATTGAAATACTTGCACAAAAATATAATATTTTTAGTGGATGAGGAATGGGGAGAAAACATCAGTTTATGAATATTCAAAAGAAAATGAATGTTTTGAAGTATAAAAAAAGCAAAAATAACATAAGTGGGTCAGATGAGGCAGAGGATGCGTAGCGCTGCAAATACAGCTGCATCGAGTACATGTTCACGCTGACAATAAAATAACATACTGAACAATAAGCAACACATTAAAACAAAGTTAACTGAGAGGCAAGCAATCCATTTTTACATGTGCTTTAATAAAAGAGAGCGCAGAATGACTGTGTTAATGAGTTTGTCAGAGCGCTGTGCTTTGCTGGACAGCCACTGTTTATTGCAGAGAGGTATGTGTCAGTGACTTCATGCGACAATACACTCTGTCTATCAGCTAAAACACTGCCTAATGCCTACCATCTTTCAGGGGTGGGCAATCCTGGTCCTGGAGGGCCGGTGTCCCTCCTGGCTTTTGTTCCAACTGTGCTCTAAATTACTTAATTGTACTGATTATTACCAATTATTGGTCTAATTAAGTAATTTAGAGCACAGTTGGAACAAAAGCCAGGAGGGACACCAGCCCTCCAGGACCAGGATTGCCCACCCCTGCAAGTTTAGTTGGTAAACTTACGGAGCGCATTGATGGAAATGTCCAGTGTGATTTTTGACGCGTCTCCCGATGGCTTGCACCATCCAGTTGTGACAATTTTCTTTTCTTTTTATGATTTCAAGGCGAATAAACCTGGCTTGTTTTGTGCTGATGTCGTGTTCATACCTCCCGTAAAGGGACGAGGTACTTTAATAAATTCAACTGCTTTAAAAAACAGCATAGCAAGTTACACACACGTGAGGAGAATATTTTAGCAATCAGAACCGATTAGTAACGTGCTTTCATTAACCTGTTCTGGCCCAGAACCCTCTTTTTATCACGAAAAAGCTCCCAGAACACTGGGTTCCAAAGGTGCAAAGACGAGGAAAATGATACACACAATACAACTAAGTGAGAACAACATAACACTATTGAAAAAAAAAAAAAAAAAAACCACGAACCCACATTTAATTGCCCATTCCACATTATAAAGTTTAATGATTACTAAAACCACCTGGGACACTGGGTTGCGAAGCTGCACAGGGTATGAAAATGATACACACAACACAACTAAGGGAGAACAATGTAACACTGCTGAAAAAAAACACTGAACCAACCTTTAACTGCCCATTCCGGGTAATAAAACTGTGTATTTATTTTGTTGTTATATGATCTTCACTATATATATATATATATATATATATATATATATATATATATATATATATATATATATATATATATATATATATAATGTGTGTGTATGTATGTATGTATGTATGTTTCATTATTTTATTTTAGCAGAACCATATTTTTAACATCATTTTTCTCTTTTCTTTATAGTGGAACATAGTGAGGCCTTCTTTCTACTTTGCAGGGAACGAGGTGATAAAGTAACAGTATTTGTACAAGTAGAACAATTGCAAAGGTCTAGAATTGCTGGTAGCCCCTGTGACGGTTTAGCCATCTGGAGATAATGAATAAACCCATTTATTTAATTGCCTGCTTTGATTTTTAATGTCTGTTTTTAAACTATAATTGGTGTATAAAATATATGAAATACTGACGGTTAAATAGTTTTAAATCTCTGTTAAATGTTTATTCACTTGGGAAGAGGTCAGAGGTCAAGTGAGTAAATAAAAGGAAGATGGCTGCTGGACGTAAAAGACCTTGGACCTTAGTGTAGAAGCTGGAGCACGTTTGCACGTTTATTGTTTTTAAATATTGTAATCTACCATAACCTCGAACGGGATAGTGTTTAGCACGTTTTGCACACTGTCTGTGTCTGGATATTGCACTACGCACTTTATTTTGGATTTGTTTACAGTATCACCGCACTTGGCTATCCGGAGGTATGAATTGTTTTTAAAAGAAAGCCTTGCTGTCTGTATGCTGTTGTTTTTATGGAACATTTCTGAAGTAAAGATTTTGAACAGAATTACTGCATGTGACTGAATTACTACTGCTCTGCACACAATACTTCCATAGGAAGTGACTTGAACCCTGATTCTCTAAAGTTTTGTAATAGTCTGCGGGACAATGCCGCTCGGCACCGCGACAGCCCCTAACTGTAACAGTTATATGTGATTAAAAAAAATAGTAACACGTATATACAGTATAGCTGCAACAGTTTCACAACATTTATTTTTTGCACAACCTTTTGGTTCTTACAATGATAAAAAATGTCTAAATGTATTTAACAGTCATAAAGTACTGTGCAAAAGTTTTAGGCAGGTGTGAAAACATGCTGTAAAGTAAGAATGCTTTCAAAAATAGACATGTTAATAGTTTATATTTATCAATTAACAAAATGCAAAGTGAGTGAACAGAAGAAAAATCTACATCAAATCAATATTTGGTGTGACCACCCTTTGCCTTCAAAACAGCATCAATTCTTCTAGGTACACTTGCACACAGTTTTTGAAGGAACTCGGCAGGTAGGTTGGCCCAAACATCTTGGAGAACTAACCACAGTTCTTCTGTGGATTTAGGCAGCCTCAGTTGCTTCTCTCTCTTCATGTAATCCCAGACAGACTCGATGATGTTGAGATCAGGGCTCTGTGGGGGCCATACCATCACTTCCAGGACTCCTTGTTCTTCTTTACGCTGAAGATAGTTCTTAATGACTTTCGCTGTATGTTTGGGGTCGTTGTCATGCTGCAGAATAAATTTGGGGCCAATCAGATGCCTCCCTGATGGTATTGCATGATGGATAAGTATCTGCCTGTACTTCTCAGCATTGAGGAGACCATTAATTCTGACCAAATCCCCAACTCCATTTGCAGAAATGCAGCCCCAAACTTGCAAGGAACCTCCACCATGCTTCACTGTTGCCTGCAGACACTCATTCGTGTACCGCTCTCCAGCCCTTCGGCGAACAAACTGCCTTCTGCTACAGCCAAATATTTCAAATTTTGACTCATCAGTCCAGAGCACCTGCTGCCATTTTTCTGCACCCCAGTTCCTGTGATTTTGTGCATAGTTGAGTCGCTTGGCCTTGTTTCTACGTCGGAGGTATGGCTTTTTGGCCGCAAGTCTTCCATGAAGGCCACTTCTGACCAGACTTCTCCGGACAGTAGATGGGTGTACCAGGGTCCCACTGTTTTCTGCCAATTCTGAGCTGATGGCACTGCTGGACATCTTCCGATTGCGAAGGGAAGTAAGCATGATGTGTCTTTCATCTGCTGCAGTAAATTTCCTTGGCCGACCACTGCGTCTACGGTCCTCAACGTTGCCCGTTTCTTTGTGCTTCTTCAAAAGAGCTTGGACAGCACATCTGGAAACCCCTGTCTGCCTTGAAATTTCTGCCTGGGAGAGACCTTGCTGATGCAGTATAACTACCTTCTGTCTTGTTGCTGTGCTCAGTCTTGCCATGGTGTATGACTTTTGACAGTAAACTGTCTTCAGCAACCTCACCTTGTTAGCTGAGTTTGGCTGTTCCTCACCCAGTTTTATTCCTCCTACACAGCTGTTTCTGTTTCAGTTAATGATTGTTTTTCAACCTACATATTGAATTGATGATCATTAGCACCTGTTTGGTATAATTGTTTAATCATACACCTGACTATATGCCTACAAAATCCTTGACTTTGTGCAAGTGTACCTAGAAGAATTGATGCTGTTTTGAAGGCAAAGGGTGGTCACACCAAATATGGATTTGATTTAGATTTTTCTTCTGTTCACTCACTTTGCATTTAGTTAATTGATAAATATAATCTATTAACATGTCTATTTTTAAAAGCATTCTTACTTTACAGCATTTTTTCACACCTGCCTAAAACTTTTGCACAGTACTGTATATGTACATATCTTTGATACAATGTAATTACAGTGCAAAGTATGTAGTTTACAACATACGCAGGATAACTTCATATACAGAAACCTTGATGCATTTCCCATTTTCTTATTCAAAAAAATAAATGTGTTTTTACATTGTGTGTCATATGCATAAATAAATAAATTAAATAAATAGAATAAACAAACAAACAAACAAACAAACAAACAAACAAACAAACAGTTTCGTTTTCATGTCTGTGTTTAATTTGGGAACCTCCTGTCTGGTCTAGTGCTGTGTGTGTGTGTGTGTCTGAATACGCGATAGAAATGAAACAATGTATTCTTGCTCTAAATGAGTTGCTGCTATATTAAACTATGAACAGTGTAATCGCTGAGAAAGAACAGACTGAACCCTTGAAACAATGTATCGAATTGAAGTATTTGGCTGAAACGCTGTAACTAACAGACAGCACTAGTTTGTGCAATATGAGAATTGAAATGAAATTGTGTTTTAAATAAATCTGATTATTTTTCATCCCTGGCATTTTTATTGTGTGTTTGTGTTGTACTTGGTCAAGACCTTATCCTCTGGCCCAAATAAAAGAACCTGGTGCTAACAACTTAAAATCTTTAACTTAATCTGAAGGTAGTGCCTTCAGTGGCATAGGCGGCTACCATAAATTATATTTTAAACCCAGCTTAGCCCTCTCTACAGTGTGACCTTTATTGCTAATAAGTAGTGGGATGTTTATTCACCAACGAGGTATTCACTGCTGATGTCTAATTGAATATATGGCTTTCAGATGTGTAGCCATGCACGAAACCTGTGATTTTTAGTCAATTGGCATGGCTTTTTAGTATTAGAACCCCTGGGGGTTCTTTGGAATTTTTAGGGTTTCTTATTAATCCTTCGAGATTTCAACGTTTATTTCTGGTTGTTTAGTCTGCTGTTTAAAAAGGTTATTTGTATACTATTTGGAACCACTGAAATACGGTTTCTTAAAATAACTTTTTCAAAGGTGTAAGATTTTTAAACCTCACGAATATGTTTTTGAATATTCCCAGAAGGTAATAGTAACAATCAGACACTGAATGCAAGTGTTGCCCATCAATCAACAAAACCTTTATTATTTAACTTCCAGTACAGTACCAAACAATATTAAGCCATAGCAGTCAAAGTGAATATCCATTCTCAATGGGAAGTTGGGCTCGGTCTGGAGTCTCTGTGTCAAGCAGTTTTGTCTGTAATTATTCATTATTATTAATTAGTCATTTTAGCAGACACTTCTATCCAAAGCGACTTACAGAGACTAGGGGTGAACTAAGCATCACAGTGATTTACAATAGGACCTGGGTTTTACGTCTCAAGGACGGAGCACAAGGAGATTAAGTGATTTGCTTTGGGTCACACACAGTGTGAGTTGGGATTTGAACCGGGAACCAACTGGTATGAAGCCTTTATCTTTCGCGCCACCTTACCCAAGCTTCATTGAATACCTAGCTAATTCACCTTTTTAACTCTCAACTTTCGCTCTTTTCTTTTGTCATTCTTAGCCGAGTCCATGACAATTCGTCCAATAATTACACTGTAGCCTATAGGATTCTGTGCACAGAGGGAGCACATTTACTAATGTAACAGGAGGAGGGAGGAGGAGGCATTTTGGTTCAAAGGTGTGTTATTATTATTATTATTATTATTATTATTATTATTATTATTATTATTATTATTATTATTATTATTTATTTCTTAGCAGACGCCCTTATCCAGGGCGACTTACAATCGTAAGCAAATACATTTCAAGTGTTACAGTACAAGTAATACAATAAGAGCAAGAAATACAATGACTAGTTCAAGCAAGTACAAGTGTGACAAAATACAATTCAATAATACAGCAGATAACAGTGACAGTGACAGCGGAGTTCTGGATGAGCTGGAGCGGACGGGTGGCGGACACAGGGAGGCCAGCCAGGAGGGAGTTGCAGTAGTCTAGGCGGGAGAGTACTAAGGCCTGGACCAGGAGCTGGGTGGCGTAGTTGGTGAGGAAGGGTCTTATTCTTCGGATGTTGCTCAGGAAGAATCGGCAAGTGCGTGTGTGACAAAGATCGAATGAGTCTTAGTGTTAGATCTCCCTCTCGACCTGTGAGAGCACGGTATACGAGGAACAGAGTACCCTTAATGAAATGGCACGACAATTTATTCCGTAGGGTAGATGGAAGTCGGTCAGTTCGGAAGGGGGCGGAGCCATGGCACCCGAGCTCAGTGACCCAGACGGTAAGCGGCGTGGCATCCGAGGACTGGAGGAGCGGATGCGCTCGTTAACCTCGGGGTCATGGGCGAGGGTATAAATTGGGGGCATGGCTTGAGTGATCTGTTCCTTTGCATATGGTTAAATTATATGACCAAGAAGGAGCCCGTTTGTGAAATCGACCGTGAGTGTTTTGTGTCTGTGTCCTAACACTGTGTGTCTTGTGTGTTGTTGTCTCACTAAAGATTACTGAGCACGATCCGGAGCTGCAGCCGCAGGCCAGCGAAAACCCGGACTTCACCACTCACCTTTTCACTACTGGAACTGTCTTTTGTTTTGCACCTTTTAGCACTTGAATCACGCACTGTCTTTGTGTTTGTGTTTAGTGTGGGTGTCGGAACGGGACTTTGGGGTTGCGGGTCAAACCCGTAGGATTATAACGAGAAGTGATATACGCCGCTGTATCACTTCCAGCACTATTATTATTTACAGGTTTTGCCTTGAGGCTCTGGACATTTATTAATTTAAATAAACACCCTTGCACCTGTACCAACGTTTGTCTGTGTGATTATTCTGCACTGCACTCACCTGCACGTCATTACCACTTTGCCACACGTGGTTGTCAGAAGTAAGGATGGACTACGCAACACTGTCGGCGCTGCTGGAGCAGCTGGACAGCAGACGGGAGGTGGAGGAAAGACGGAGAGAGGAGAGGTACACTGCGCTGATCGAGAGGGTCGGGCTGGCAATACCTCCCACAGCATCAGCGGAACGCGGCTTCATAGCGCCCAAAGCCAGGACGCATAAAATGACGGCGGATGATGATCCAGAAGCATACCTGGTGGCATTTGAGCGGCTGGCTACCACCGCGTCATGGCCCCGACAGTTCTGGGCAAGCCAGCTGGGACCCTGCCTGATTGGGGAAGCGCAGGCAGCCTACCAGGCGATGGGGGATGACGACGCCGCTCAATATGACCTGGTAAAGCTGGCTATTCTCCGCCGTCTTAACATTACGGAGGAAACGCACCGAGTGAGGTTCAGGGAGTACAGGAGGTCCCCGAACGTACGCCCCAGGGTGGTCGCGCAGAAGCTCTGTGACCACATGATACACTGGCTCACCCCGGCGCTAAAAACAACTGCCCAGATGGGGGAGGCCATCGTCATTGAGCAGTTTTGTCATGTGGTCGGTGCCGAGACCCAAGGATGGATACGGCGCCACAACCCCGACACCCTGGAACAGGCAGTCAAGCTCGCTGAGGACTTCGAGGACTCCCTGGTATCCGCCCAGACCGGGCTACTCACCCCGCTATCTCAACAGAGCGGCCGAGCCCCACCTCCTCTCTCTGCTCCACCAACCCCACCACCAGGACCGGTTCAACGACCTCCGAGAGCACCAACCCCAATGGGCGACCTTGCCTCCTCTTCATGGAGACCAAGGTTGGCCCCCAGCTGGGGTAGAGGTGCTGCCCCTGCCCCGTTGCCATACCAGCAGCGGGACAGACCATTTAACACTGTGCCCTCCTTTCCCCCTACCTGTTTTAGGTGCCGCCAGCCGGGACATCAGGCTAGGTCATGCCCATCTGCGATGGAGTGTGACGTGGCCGTCTGTAATCTGGCATCTGAAGCGGGTGAGCGAGGGAAAAATGGTCGGGAGGGGCCTTGTATTGTTAAGGTGATTTTTGGAAATGTGAAAACCCATGCATTAGTGGACACAGGGTGTGGTCAGACCTTAATTAGAGCATCTCTCTTAGGCGGTATGGTGTGGCAGCCACAAGGTCAGGTGGCGATCTCCTGTATCCATGGAGACACGGCAACATACCCCACAGTAAAAGCATATTTATCGGTCGGTCCGATGAAACGTTCCCTGGTAGTTGGGGTAGCGGAAAGGTTACCACATCCCATTATTCTGGGTCGGGACTGGCCCAACTATAAAGATTTATTGAAATTAAGGGCAGTCCCGGCCATACACGCAAATGTGGCAGAAAAAGTAGAAGGGGAAATGATTGGTAATGTTTTTCCCTTTCAAGCGGAAATGTTCTCTTCCCTGTTCCGGCCGAAAAAAACAAACAAAGAGAGAAGGCTGCGGAAATGGGAGGGAGCGTTAATGAGACAAGGCTGGGGGCTGGTGGGAGCCTGTTATAACGGTGAAAAACGTCAGTCGAAGGGGGTCGGAACGCAGTGTGACCGAGAGGGAGAGGTTACTGGGCCATCAAGGGCAGATGTTACTCCCGCCCCGCTCAATATACCGGACATGTGGCACTCGAATGTGAACCTAGTGTGGGAGCAGGACAATGACCCATCACTGGTGCACATTTGGGGACAGGTCCGGTCCATTGAAGGTAAGAATGTTGAAGGCGCTGGGGCACTAGTATTTCCACACTTCATTATCAAGGGGCAATTACTATATAGGGTAAACCTGGCCGCGGGCACAGGACATCCTGTAACACAATTATTGGTCCCCCCGTCTTGTCGGCTGGAGGTCATGAGGCTGGCGCATGATATCCCTTTTGCGGGGCACCTCGGAGTTGACAAGACAAGGGAACGGATATTGGCTCGATTCTTTTGGCCAGGTCTTTATAAGGAAGTGTCGAAATATGTAGCCACATGCCCAGACTGCCAGAGAGTAGCGCCGGGTCGAGTGCGCCCCGCCCCTTTGGTCCCACTGCCGATTATTTCCACCCCCTTTGAATGCATCGCAGTGGACATAGTCGGCCCTTTGCTACCTTCTGACTCCGGGTATACGCATATATTAGTGGTGGTAGATTACGCAACGCGATACCCAGAGGCAGTTCCATTGAGGTCCACTAGTGCTGCTGCGATAGCCAAAGAACTAGTGCAGATTATGGCAAGAGTAGGGATCCCCAACGAGATATTGACTGATCATGGAACTAATTTCTTGTCAAATACGCTACAGCAGGTATATAAATTACTAAAAATACGTCCCATCAGAACATCGGTTTACCATCCACAGACGGACGGTTTGGTGGAATGTTTTAATCAGACTCTAAAGGCGATGCTGAGACGATTTGTGAATCAGGAGCAAAAACATTGGGCATCGCTTCTTCCCTACCTCCTTTTTGCAGTGAGAGAGGTGCCGCAGAGTTCGACAGGGTTCTCCCCCTTCGAGCTCTTGTACGGCCGACAGCCTCGCGGCATTCTCGATCTGTTGAGAGAGGGGTGGGAGGAGCACAAAGGCTCGTCCAAAAATGTAGTGCAGCATGTGCTCCTACTGAGAGATCGCCTAGATTTGGTCGGTCGTTTGGCCCAAGACAATCTCAGATCGGCTCAGCATCGACAACAGCAGCATTACAATCAAAATGCATTAATCCGAACTTTTCGACCTGGAGACAAGGTAATGCTGCTACTTCCCTCAGCGGAATCCAAACTATGTGCTAAATGGCAAGGGCCATATGAGGTGATTCGGGCTATAGGAAAGGTGAATTACGAAATTAAACAGCCCGATCGCCGTAACAAAAAAGAAATTTATCATATAAATTTATTAAAGCCCTGGCAGGCAAGAGAGGTGTTATTTATAGCCCCAGGCAATATAGAGGATGATTTAGGGCCCGAGCTAGAACCCTCTAGCACAAAGAACATTTCGATGGGGGAACAGTTACTTCCTGATCAGCAACGAGAACTACGTAGGTTAACTGAGGAATTTAGCGATGTTTTTTCTAACACGCCCGGTAGAACTAACCTCGCTGAATATGACATTATCTCTCCCCCAGGTGTCACAGTGCAAGAGAGACCTTACCGGATCCCGGAAAGTCGACGGAGTGGCGTTCGCAAAGAGGTATGGGACATGCTCGAACTTGGGGTGATTGAGCCTTCCAGGAGCGAGTGGTGCAGTCCAATTGTGATAGTGGCCAAAAAGGACGGCACCAACCGCTTCTGCGTTGATTTCCGCAAGGTAAACGCTATTGCCAAGTTTGATGCGTATCCCATGCCTCGGGTCGACGAACTCCTAGATAGACTGGGGACGGCGAGGTTCATCTCCACTCTGGATCTGACGAAGGGATATTGGCAGATCCCGTTAACTCGTAGTTCTAGAGAGAAAACCGCATTTTCAACACCAGAGGGGCTGTTTCATTTTACAACCATGCCGTTTGGGTTACATGGTGCGCCTGCTGCCTTCCAGAGACTGATGGACCAGGTTTTACACCCACATCGTGAATATGCGGCAGCATATATTGATGATGTGGTCATTTACAGCTCCACCTGGCGAGAGCATTTGGCTAGGATCACAGCCGTCCTTCAGTCTCTAAGGGCAGCCCGGCTGACAGCTAACTTGCGAAAATGTGCATTTGCCAAAAGAGAAACACAATATTTGGGATTTGTAATGGGGAATGGCAGGGTGAAACCCGTTGTCTCTAAGGTCCAGGCCTTGGTAGATGCGGCAATCCCCAAAACCAAGGCTCAAGTGCGGTCGCTACTGGGGTTAGCCGGTTATTACCGCCGCTTTATCCCCGAGTATGCCACAGTGGTTAATCCCTTAGTTGACCTCACCAAAAAGAGCGCACCAAATTTAATTAAATGGTCAGAAGAATGTCAGGGGGCGTTTAATACTGTTAAGCAGAGACTTTGCCAGGCCCCTGCTCTCATCACGCCAGACTTCACTAAGAGATTCATCCTCCACACCGATGCTTCGGATGTCGGGTTGGGTGCAGTCCTGTCTCAAATGGTAGGCGGAGTAGAACATCCTGTTCTGTATATAAGTAAAAAAATGCTCCCTCGGGAGCGCAACTACTCCGTCGTCGAAAAAGAGTGTTTGGCCATTAAATGGGCTACTCACTCTTTAAGATACTACCTGCTGGGACACTCATTTGATCTTGTCACTGACCACGCCCCACTCAAGTGGTTAAGCACAATGAAGGACAGCAATGCCCGGATAACTCGGTGGTATCTGGCATTGCAGCCCTTCATGTACCATATGGTACATCGTGCAGGGAAAGACCACCAAAATGCGGATTATTTTTCCCGGGAGGGGGGAGTAATGGGAAAGGTAGGTTTAGCCGAGTGTTCCTTCGGCTCCACTCTGAGCGGTGGGATATGTGACAAAGATCGAATGAGTCTTAGTGTTAGATCTCCCTCTCGACCTGTGAGAGCACGGTATACGAGGAACAGAGTACCCTTAATGAAATGGCACGACAATTTATTCCGTAGGGTAGATGGAAGTCGGTCAGTTCGGAAGGGGGCGGAGCCATGGCACCCGAGCTCAGTGACCCAGACGGTAAGCGGCGTGGCATCCGAGGACTGGAGGAGCGGATGCGCTCGTTAACCTCGGGGTCATGGGCGAGGGTATAAATAGGGGGCATGGCTTGAGTGATCTGTTCCTTTGCATATGGTTAAATTATATGACCAAGAAGGAGCCCGTTTGTGAAATCGACCGTGAGTGTTTTGTGTCTGTGTCCTAACACTGTGTGTCTTGTGTGTTGTTGTCTCACTAAAGATTACTGAGCACGATCCGGAGCTGCAGCCGCAGGCCAGCGAAAACCCGGACTTCACCACTCACCTTTTCACTACTGGAACTGTCTTTTGTTTTGCACCTTTTAGCACTTGAATCACGCACTGTCTTTGTGTTTGTGTTTAGTGTGGGTGTCGGAACGGGACTTTGGGGTTGCGGGTCAAACCCGTAGGATTATAACGAGAAGTGATATACGCCGCTGTATCACTTCCAGCACTATTATTATTTACAGGTTTTGCCTTGAGGCTCTGGACATTTATTAATTTAAATAAACACCCTTGCACCTGTACCAACGTTTGTCTGTGTGATTATTCTGCACTGCACTCACCTGCACGTCATTACCACTTTGCCACAGCGTGCCAGAGTGGAGATGTGCTGGGAATAAGAGAGGCAGGGGTCCAGGGTGTCTCCGAGGTTCTTAGCGGAGGAAGAGGGAGAGAGTGTGGTAGATTCCAGAGGAACAGAGATAGAGAGATCAGAGAAGGGGGAGGAGGAGGGAAAGAAAAGGAGGTCAGATTTAGAGAGGTTGAGTTTGAGGTGATGTGAGTGCATCCAGGAGGAAATAGCAGACAGACAGGTAGAGATACGGGAGGAGATGGTGGAGTCAGAGGTGGGGAAGGAGAGGAAAATCTGAGCATCATCAGCATAGAAATGGTATGAGAAACCATAGGATGCGATGAGGGGGCCCAGGGAGCGGGTGTAGAGAGAGAACAGGAGAGGACCCAAGACTGACCCTTGGGGGACTCCTGTTAAGAGAGGGTGAGGTGTGGAGGTTGCGCCACGCCAGGTTACCTGGTAAATGCGGTTGGAGAGGTAGGAGGAGAACCAGGCCAGAGCAGTGCCAGAGATCCCCAGCTCAGCGAGAGATGATAGTAGAATAGAGTGATCAACAGTGTCAAAGGCAGCAGAGAGGTCGAGGAGAATTAGGACAGAGGAGAGAGAGGCAGCTCGGGCATACTTAAGTGAGTTGGTGACAGACAGGAGGGCAGTTTCAGTGGAGTGAGCAGAGCGGAAGCCAGATTAGAGAGGGTCGAGCAGAGAGTGGTTGGACAGGAAAGCAGAGAGCTGGCAGTGTACAGTCCGCTTGAGGGTTTTGGAGATGAAGGGTAGGATGGAGACAGGACGGTAGCTCTGGAGGGAGGTGGTGTCGAGGGTAGGTTTTTTGAGGAGGGGAGTGATAGAGGCTTTTTTGAAGGCAGAGAGAAAGAGACCAGAAAGGAGAGAGGTGTTGAGAAGGGAGGAGATGAAGGGAAGTAGAGCAGGAGCAGCAGCTTGAAAGAGGTGAGTGGGGAGGGGGTCCAGGGCACATGTGGTGGGTTTGTGATCCTGGATCAGGGAGGAGAGGTCAGAGTCTGAGAGGGGCAAGAAGGTGGAGAAGGAGGGTGAGTTAGTAGGGGATGCAGTGGGTGTAGGGGTTGGAGCAGGAGGGGGTGCGGGGGAGGGAGAGGTGTTAAAGAGTTTGCGGATATCTGAGATTTTAGAAGAGAAGAAGGAGGCAAAGTCATCAGGGGAGATAGAGGAGGGAGGAGAAGGGGGGAGGGTTTAGGAGGGAGGAGAAGGTAGAGAATACTTTACGTGGGTTGTTAGTGGAGGCTTGGATTACAGATTGGAAATAAGTACATTTAGCAGAGGAGAGAGTAGAGGAGAAGGAGGAGAGGAGAGTGCGGTAAAGGTCTAGGGCAGCAGGGAGTTTGGTTCTCTTCCATTTCTTTTCAGCAGATCGCAGTGTGATTCTTGACGAGCGGAGCACAGAAGAGAGCCAGGGATGTGACAGTGGGGGTAGGAAGAGCAGGGAGAGGGGGGAGAGACAGAGAAAAAGAGATGAAATAGTGATCGGAGAGGTCCAGTGGGGTGACAGAGAGGGTGGAGGGCCAGCAGGCCCTGGAGAAGGTGAGGTCCAGTTGACGGCCAGCTTTTTGGGTAGGAGGGGATGGAGAGAGACAGAAGTCGAAGGAGTGAAGGAGAGGAAGGAATCCAGCAGAGTGGCTGGGGTTGGAGAGATGGATGTTGAAGTCACCTAACAGGACAGTTGGGGTAGACAGAGAGGGGAGGGAGGAGAGTAGATAGTCGAGTTCATCCAGAAAGTGAGTGAGAGGCCCAGGGGGGCGGTACAGTACAATGAGCAGGAGTTGACAGGGAGAGGTTAGTTGGACTGCATGAAATTCGAAGGTATTAACAGAGAGTGAGGAGAGGTTGGAGGGGACAGAAAAGAGTAAGGAGGGAGAGAGGAGAAGACCAGTCCCACCTCCCCGTCCAGTGAGACACGGGGTATGGGACAGGACGTAGAGAGAGGACAGGGCAGCAGGAGTGACAGTGTTAGGGGATATTGTTTGTTTGTTCGTTGAGGGAGGGAGCAATTACTGAATGGCTGGATGTTGTGAGCATGGGTCTGGAGTGTGATTGTGGGGTTATCTGGGGGGTTTATTATTGGGCTTTGTAGTGGCCGCTGGGATTTACAAATAACTGGGTTCATTAGCTGCTTTAGTCTTTTATTTGCTCCCAATTCCCTTTTTCTTATTCATTTAAACACTGACTTGAGACATGTTATAAAACAAAATCTGACATGCTCTGCCTCATTTGTACCCACAGGGGTTGTATGGAGTAGTGGTTAGGGCTCTGGACTCTTGACCGGAGGGTTGTGGGTTCAATCTGCAGTGGCGACACTGCTGCTGTACCCTTGAGCAAGGTACTTTACCTAGATTGCTCCAGTAAAAACCCAACTGTATAAATGGGTAATTGTATGTAAAAAATAACGTGATATCTTGTAACAATTGTAAGTCGCCCTGGATAAGGGCATCTGCTGAGAAATAAATAATAATAATACATTACAGGATAACTTCCGGTGTACCACAAACTTATTAACACAATCTTGAATGGTTGTCAACGCTAAGCACATTCAGCAGTTTACAGAAATCATGACATTTTGGAGAAATGAGTACAGAGAGTTCTCAGCATGCCACATGAACTATTAAACTGATTATTATAAACTACAAATACAGAATCTTACACGTGGTTTCATACAGCACCAGATAAAACGTTCCACATCTAAGACATAGAACCGTTTTTAGAACTCATTTTTTTTCCCAAGAGTACAACACATAGTTGAAATTTGCTTCTAGTGCTTAATCAGTAAAAACAAGATCTGGTCAATAACATGATATTCTCTGTCGTCACTGAATTTGTAGGCATTTGTAGTGTTCTGATCCAGTACAGTATTAAAGTAGTGATCACTGCCTCTTTGCAGGTGTTTCTATCAAGGCTGAAAAGTGTAGTGTGTAAAGTCTACTAGACAGTAAAAATCAACAAACATCCCCTCGGCTGAATACCCATTCTTGAATTTTGCAGTAGATCAATTCATATTAACCCATTGCATCCAGGGAATGGGCAATTAAAGGTCGGTTAACAATTCTGACAGTTTTTGTAAGTGTTACACACTGTATTATGTGTCAACTGTATCTTTTTTTCGTCCCCTGTGCAGCTTCTGGGCAGCTTTATTAATCAAGCTGTTTATTGTATGGAATGGGCAGTTAAAGGTTGGTTTGGTGTTTTATTTCAGCACTGTTATGTTGTTCCCATTTAGTTGTATTATGTGTATCATTTTCATACTCCATGCAGCTTCGGAACCCTTTTTGGTGATAAAAAGAGGGTTCAGGGCCGGAACAGGTTAATGACAGCGCATTATTAATCAGTTTTGATTATTAAAATATTCTCCATGTATCTGTAACTTTCTACTCTGTTTTTTAAAGCAATTTAATTAATTAAAGTGTCATTCCATTTCCTCCAATTATCCTTATACCTTGGAAGTAACCCAACTATTTGTTACATAACCATGTAGTGGTGACGTCAGACCTGGAAGAAGCACACAGTACTCAGCATGTGAACTAATTTGTGCAACCCCGTGCTCACATACTATTACATACTTTAAATGCATGTGAAATGAAGTGCAATCCCCGTGCCTAAATACAACTATATAGATCACTCTTGCTACACAGGCCCATTTATATCCCGTGCAGCAATATTTATACACCAACATTAACACGAACACAGAACACATAAATATGAACAGGGGTGGACACTTTTCCACAAGAATGTATAACCATATTTAGCAGAAAAATAAATTAGGTATTGCTGAATTGAGGGCTACACAGTGCCTAAAGCAAGTATTCACCCCTCTTGGATGTTTTCACAGTTTGTTGTGTTACAACCTGAAATCCTGATGCATTCAAATGGGATTTTTTTCCTTTGATTTGCACAACCTACTCAACACTTTGAAAAGGCAAGAGCATTTTTATTGTGAAACAACAGTTAATGAAAAAAGAATAAACTGAAATGTCTTGGTTAGATAAGTATTCACCTCCCTTAGTCAATACTTGGTAGAACCACCTTTGGCAGCAATTACAGCTGTGAGTCTTTTGGGGTAAGTCTCTACCAGGCTTGCACATCTGGATCGTGCAATATTCGCCCATTCTTCTTGGCAAAATTGTTCAAGCTCTGTCAAGTTGGATGGGGATTGTTGGTGGACAGCAATCTTCTAGTCTTGCCACAGATTCTCAATCGGATTCAAGTCCGTGCTTTGATTGGGCCACGCTAGGACATTCACTTTCTTGTTTTTAAGCCACTCCAGTGTCGCTTTGGCTGTGTGCTTGGGGTCATTGTCCTGCTGAAAGGTGAATCTCCATCCCAGTCTTAGGTCTTTTGCAGACAGGTTTTCCTCAAGGATTTGCCTGTATTTAGCTCCATCCATTTTGCCCTCTACCCTGACAAGCTTCTCTGTCCCTGCTGATGAAAAGCATCCCCATAGCATGATGCTGCACCACCATGCTTCACAGTAGGGCTGGTGTTACCTGGTGATGTGCTGTGTTGGGTTTGTGCGACATAACGCTTTGCATTTAGGCCAATTAGTTCAATTTTTGTTTCATCGGACCACAAAATCTTTTGCCACATCTTTTCTGAATCTCCCACATTGACTTTTTTTTTCCAGAAATGGCTTCCTTCTTGCCACTCTTCCATTAAAGGCCAGTTTGTGGAGTACCTGAACTACTGTTGTCACATGGACAGTTTCGTCCATCTCAGCCATGGAACGCTGTAGGTCTTTCAGAGTTGTCACTGGCGTCTTGCTGGCTTCTCTGCCCTTCATACCTGGCTGCTCAGTTTGGGAGGACGACCTGCTCTAAGCAGATTCTGGGTGGTGCCGTATACCTTCCACTTAATGATTGACTTGACTGTGCTCCAAGGGATATTCAGTGCCTGAAATATTTTTATACCCCTCCCCTGATCTGTGCCTTTCCACAACTTTATCCTGGACTTGTTTTGAAAGCTCCTTGGTCTTCATCAGGGGTGCCTCGACAGCCGCAGGGTCTTCTGGTTTTCATTCCAGCTTAAGCTCTCATTTAACTTAATTGATCTAATTATTTGTTGAATTTGACATATTTCATATTTTTCAAGGTCTTTTACAGTTGATGGTTTTAAAAATGCTCTTGATTCAAGGTGCACTACCTATGAAACATTTTGAGGCCTGAAGAGAAGAGTTAGATGTGTCCAGTTAATCAAATAATTAGACCAATTAAGTAATTGAGAGCTCGGGTGGAACGAAAGCCAGAAGACACTGCGGCCCTCCAGGAACTGAGTTTGACACCCCTGGTCTAGATGGTAGTATCTTTGCTTTGAATGCACTACCCAACTGAGACAGGTGTATTTAATCTGAAATCATGTGAACCACTTTTATTGCACACGGATAGACTCCATTTAACTTATTGTGTGAATTCTGAAGGCAATTGCTTGCACCTGAGCTTATTTAGGAGTGTCATAGCAAAGGGGGTGAATACTTATCTAATGAAGACTTTTCAGCTTTTTATTTTTAATTGTTTTTTCACCCCACCCCCCCACTTTTTCACACTTTGAAAGTGTTGAGTAGGTTGTGTAAATCAAAGGAAAACAAATCCAGTTTAAATGCATCAAGATTTCAGGTTATAACACAACAAACTGTGAAAGCGTCCAAGGGGGGTGAATACTTACTATAGGCACTGTATATATTCATTATGTTAGAATAGAAAGTCAGTAAACACTTGACTGCCAGACTGGGTGTGATCCTTCTTCCATGGGAAGAGGTATGTAATCAGGCATGTGTATTTTAAATAAAATATCACGATTCAGTACGATGAACTCCGCTTTGTCTTTTCTTTTGGACTACACTCACACAAATAAGAACTTTAAAATACCTACAGTTGCTCATCCCTGCTATAGACCTACTGTGCTAGACAGCAAATAAGAATGAAACTGGTTTGGTAGCAAACTTCTCACACTGAGAACAAAAATACTTATTGGAGTTTTGGGAGTATAAAAGAAGCGCTCTGAATGATTGCAAACACTATGAAACTAGAAGGAGGGAATGTATACAAATGAAATGAGGCTGAAATGTGAAGTTCTGTGCTCTTTAATAATGGACTGATTGAAATTGTGTTCCAGAGGAGAAATCCTGCTGCCAGGAAAAAGTGATCTACAAAATAGACTTGGACGAGACTCAAGTGAGACGTGATCTTGTCAGGTAAACCCATCTCTGATGAACTTATATACAGTACAGTATATACTTCTGTCTAGAGAAATGTTTGGCAATCTAACACCTGTGACATTTGTTCTCCCTACAGTGCACTTCTTGTAGGTGGGCCCGCAGTTGCAGTTTTGCTTGCTTTCAGAATCGGAGGCGCACTTGCTGGTGCAGTCGCAGCTGCACTCAGAGGCACAATCGGAGGTGGATTTGGATTGATTGGCACAGACATGACCATCACTGGCACACTTGGAGGCGCAGTCGGAGGCATAGTTGGATGCATACTGACACACACAGTGACGGATTCTACCACAGTCGGAGGCGCAGTTGGAGGTGCAGTTGGAGGCATAATGACACTCGCATTCACAGCTGCTGGTGCTAGCGTGGTCTGGGGCTTTATCGGATTCATAATCGGAGGGGCAGTCGGAGGCGCAGTCAGAGGCATACTGACTCTCACAGTCACAGTTGCAGGTGCTTCTGTTGTCGGAGGTGCAATCGGATTCATATTCGGAGGTGCAGTCGGAGGCATACTGACACTCACAGTCATAGCTGCAAGTGCTGCTGCGGTCGGAGGTGCAATCGGACACAGATTCGGAGGCACAGTCGGAGGCACAGTCGGAGGCGCATTCGGAAGAGCAGTCGGAGGCGCAGTCGGAAGAGCAGTCGGAGGCGCAGTCGGACACTCAGTCAGAGGGGCAGTCGAAGGCGCAGTCAGAGGCATACTGACACTCACAGTCACAGTTGCATGTGCTTCTGTGGTCGGAGGTGCAATCGGATTCATATTTGGAAGCGCAGTCAGAGGCATACTGGCACTCACAGTCACAGTTGCTGCAGCCATCGGAGGCATAATCGCCTACAGATACGGAGGTGCAGTTGGAGGTGCAGTCGGAGGTGCAGTCGGAGGTGCAGTTGGAGGTGCAGTCGGAGGTGCAGTCGGAGGTGCAGTTGGAGACATACTGACACTCACATCTGCAGGTGCTGCTGCTGTCGGAGGAAGAGCATTGGCACTCAGAGACCCAGGTGCAGTGGCACTCAGAGACACACTGAGAGACACGGATGCAGTCGAATTCTCATTCAGACTTGTGTTAGGTGGAGTCACATTCCTAGCTGCAGCAGCTTTGTTTCTTTACATTATCTTGTAAGTTATATTTCTTTATTTTTATTTAATTGCAATTCTTTATTTTTAATTTTATGATGATTATAAGCCTCTTCTATATCAGTTTATATGCACAGTCCAGCAGCCTGTCTCTTCTATATCAGTTTATATGCACAGTCCAGCCTGTCTCTTCTATATCAGTTTATATGCACAGTCCAGCCTGTCTCTTCTATATCAGTTTATATGCACAGTCCAGCCTGTCTCTTCTAGATCAGTTTATATGCACAGTCCAGCCTGTCTCTTCTATATCAGTTTATATGCACAGTCAGGCAGCCTGTCTCTTCTATATCAGTTTATATGCACAGTCAGGCAGCCTGTCTCTTCTATATCAGTTTACATGCACAGTCCAGCAGCCTGTCTCTTCTATATCAGTTTACATGCACAGTTGAGAATAGATAGAGAGGTTTAGCAGCATTATGGAAACTGTTTGTCCAGAGGAAAAATCTAGCTATCTGAGGACTGAGACTGATGAAGTGATTTAGTGGAAACAGACATGAACAGGACTGTCTCCAAGCAGAGTTAGGAACAGTAAAGGGCTTGATCCAGTTTAATATGAAACACTCCTGATGACTGAAGTGCAGCTTTACCAGCAGGACCAGTTCAACCAGACTCAACCAGACCAGTAACTGAGGGAGTGGGTGTGGGGGAGGGCTTCATCTTCTCTGGGGAGTTTGTTTTTAATGAACAGCAACATCATTATTAATGATGAGGATTATTGATGTGTGTGTGTGTGATTCTCTCGGCAGTGAGTATGAGCAGGAGGAACTGAAAGAGTTGGAGGAGAGAAGGATGAAGTGGGCGATGGAGAATTGGCTCAGAGTGATAGAGGAGAAACTGAAGAAAGAGATGGAGGAGAAACTGACAAAGATGAAGTGGTGGAGGAAGATAGAGATGAAGAGTAAACTTAGGAAAGAAATTGAGGAGAAACTGAGTGAGATCAAGAAGACACTGGAGGTGGAGATAGAGAAGACACCGAGTGAGACAAAGGCAACATGGAAGAAGATGGAGAAGAAACTGAGGCAGCTGAAGGAGAAACGGATGAGGAAGCTGGAGGAGGAACTGAAGAGGTTTGTTTATTTAAAGATACCGACAGTGTAGATTTCCAGAAGAGAAAATGTAAATTTCCATTCATTTTCTACACCTCCATCCTGACCAGGTCACACTGTCACATGATTCTGGCAGCTAGGGTTCTGCAGACCAGCTCAAAGCAGCTCATAGGCAGATTATAAAAATGATAAGAACTCGACATCAACATTGCCGTTAACTCACAGTAAATAGTGGTCTAGACATATTGTCCTAAATTAATAATTACTTGTGCCTTTTTGAGCCGAACAAGCAAATGAAAACTGAAGTTTATCTTCAATGATTTCCCCACATAAATACAAAGGAGGATACACCTGTTGCACTCAAATTTACAAAAGTTAGAAATAATAATAACAGACAAAGACATTTTTACATTTCACAGTGTGAGCAAAATCATTTACACAAAGACCAAAATAACATTTCACTTCAGCCTTTTAAAATGTATTCATTTTCAATCCTGATACACTCCTGGGCCATATTCACAAAGTTGACCTTAGTCTAAGACAAAAAAATGGGCTTAAGTTGCTTTTCCTGACTTTGTTATGACCGAGTCTTAAGTCTGTTTCACGAAAACGATTTTCTGGGGTGTCTTAACTTAGACCAGCGTTTCTGTCCTCGCGTGATATCTTCACTGTCTTCCACTCGAGGGAAAGTCTTTGCCTGAGGGACAGATTAATAATTTTAATAATTTTGCTTCTTCACTGGGACTTAACTGTCTATCTTTCTATTTGCTTTTAGATGTGCATCCCTTTAAGAAAGATGTTTTTGGTTTTTAATGAGTAGATGCAAGTATGGAGGATACTGCGTAATCTACAAATACTGTACTTTTACTTTATGAGATCTAGAAAGTTCTAATTTAATTGACAGCTCCACCAACCAATTGAATTCCTTAATCGCATAACTGCTAGCCAATTGGAATATAGCATTTTCGAGAAGGGTGGGTAGCAGACTGAGAGAAAGAAAGAAAGAAATTGCAATGATGGTAGATTAGGTGTGTTGATAGAAAGTGTGAGGTGTGATAAAAAAATAGAACATTTTGTTTATTTCTTTTAAAAAAAGAGAACATTAATATTGTGGACACACATCAAAGTTGTGACGCGCCAATGAAAAAAAGAAAGACCGCCCACCGTTGTACAACAACCCAAAAAATGTATATAATTCTTCAACTTTTACTGCCTGAACCCAGAGTGAATGACAATGTCCATCTCCAGATATTTTTTATTAGGATCTAACGTTGTAAGTTCCCATATCAGAACACAACTCAGAAATATTTGCCTTTTATTTACCTAAGGATATGTATATAAAATCTATAACAAAAACAATGTTAAAAAACGCAACAGCCATTTAAAGGGATGAATCTTTTCAAGCATCAAGCAAATAGGCACAATTAGAAAGGTGCTGGGGCCCAAGATTCACACAATTCTTGCTTCTAACTTGGCGCCTTTTTTTGATCGCTTCACTCCACTTGAAATGCTCTTTGTATGACTTGAAGTGACTGAGACACACACACACACTGAGACACACTCACACACACTGAGTCACACACACACTGAGAAACACACACACTGCAACACACGGTCTCAGTGTGTGTATGTGTCTCAGTGTGTGTGTGTGTCTCAGTCACTTCAAGTCATACAAAGAGCATTTCAAGTGGAGCGATAAAGTGGAGCGATAAAGTGGAGCGAAGCGATCAAGTTTATTAGCAAGAATTGTGTGAATCTTGGGTCCCAGCACATTTCCAATTGTGCCTATTTGCTTGATGCTTGACAAGATTGGCCTAATTGCTTCTCCTAACTTGGACTTTTGTGTTTGATATCACCCCTTTAAACGGCTGTTGCGTTTTTCTAACTTGTTGTTTTACATTGACAATGTTTTTGTTATAGAGATCACTTATTTTTTTACTTCAACAAATAATGAATAAAGCGAGGGAAAGATATTTGAGAATGTGTATGGTAAATAGACAGACAGGCAAGCCACAAGAGTAATAAGTCATGTAAAATAACACTAATGAGAAAAGATTTGAAAGTAAGATAGTGGTATAAAGGGACTTTTTGACAGAGTTGTAAGTGTAAAGATGTTATTATTTTGGTTGCTGTGGGTACTATTGTAGGCAGTTAATATATTCTTAAAAGCAATAAATTAAGGGACCTCCTAATAAAACTGTAGGGGATAAAGAGATACCTTCGATTGTCAAGATCTCAGTGGGACCTCTACAATAAACAGTGTCCTATTATAATGTACAAACCCGTTTTTAATATCGCTCTCTGAAAACCATGGCGGATTTACATGTTACAACAAGCCAAAAATAGACATTCCACATTCCAGACTGTTCAAAGTTCATAAATCGTGTTTGTTCAACATGAGCGAATGACTCGATACTGGGAATCTCTTCTTAGAAAGATGGTAATTATTAAGCATGCAACAAAATAAGTTTGAAAATCACACAAAACAGTTACACAATTAATGTCACATTAAAAGCATTACAATGAGAACTAAGGTTTAAAACAACAATTTACCAAAGAAATACTAGTACATACTGACACAACAAGGGGTCACACAATACCTGAATAGATATTTAAGAGTATTGTTACCTAGCCTGGAAAGCAGTCACTTTCAGCATTCTGTTACCTTGTGTTTCTCCGAGTGTCAGGGCCCCCAACCTTGATGGATAAATACTGAGAGCTGAGGGCTCCAGGTGCAGTCTTGTAGTTTCTTTGAATCTGAGCGACCAGGGATCAGCGGTCAGGGGATAGCGCAGGGGGGCGTAGAGCCGGGGCCTAGCGCAGGGGTCAGCAAGGGCATAGAGCAGGGGCAAGGAGCTAATGTTTACAGTCGGCTTTTATACTTTTCAAACAAAGAGATTATTTGAATTTCCCGCTGCATGCTCCGATTGGCTATTTTGTAGCTGAATGGGCTTGCAATCTTGATTGATTGCTCCCCCCTTTCCTCTGTCTGATTAGTTCATTATCTTAATCTGGAAAGGGGAAACTTTTAAAACGTGCATAACTTTTGCTAAATAATTCTGATTTTATTCTGAATTCCCATTATTTTTACCATAAGAAATTACATTTCTTTAGACACCAAATATGTTGGGTTGCGACTTTGGTTAGACATTGCAAACAGTTTAATTCTCTTAGGGATTTATTACCTGGGTTATTCTATACTTGTTAGGTAATTTAAGAATAAAAATGCTTGCATCTTGTACTCATAGTGGTATTAAATCAATATGATGTGATATTTGTCTTAAATCTCTAAATCTTTAAGCTATTTTTCTCTCTTTCAGACTCTTATGCTAAACCACCTCTCTCTCACTAGAGACGGGTATGATTTGCCTTTTGTTTCCTGATTGCCTGGTGCATTCAAGGTGTTTGGTTGATCATTATCGCTAGGCAAAGCTAGACAAATTAGATTAAAGTTCATTCAATGTAGATTCCTGTTTAATATACAATATCATAAGAACATAAGAAAGTCCACGACATTTGCAATATATTGGTGATGACAATGTCTATAGAACCTACATTGCAAATGTACATCCATCAGTGGTAAAAACAATATGTATATTTTGGTAACTTGATTTTTACACAGGTACAAAAGTAAAATGTTATGAATGGTTCAAAATGTACATATGAATGTCAGTGCTAAAAGGCAGTATACTAAGAGATTATAATGCTTGAAACAAAACAGTATTCTCCTTGATATACTGGAGTTACGAACTTAGCCCAATAGTAGTCATTTGCAAAGCATTAGATCTCTTCATAAAAGGATAAATACATGTCCTTTGCATTTTTTGGCCATGGTTTGACTTCAATAAGTGCATCATTTGCACGCACCCATTTTCCAGTAGCACCCACAGCAAGAACAGACACAGAGTGTCTTGAAGTAACACCCTGTCCTTGGTGTATGATAATGGAATCTAATTGGGAATTCCTGTTGTCCACAGTAATTGTGCTCTTCTGCACAGCAGTAAACTTAGCATTGTGTAACTTTGTAACAGTCCCATCTGGTTTGGTTTCCCAAAGCATAAGTTGGACTGCAAGTATTGTTCTTGCTGATTGAATAAATTGATGTTTCATGATTGGAGAAGTGTTGCATTGATTACATTTGCTACCAGGAATGGTTGCCCATTTAACATTTCTATATGACATTGGCCTTTCTCATCATTGGGAATGGATGATAGAACAGTGCTATTATATGTGGCTTCCCAAAAGTAGGCCTCAGTGTGAGGTGTGTGTTGACTTGGGCCAGATATCATCTCTGCTTGTTGGGAGACATTGTCCTGTGCGAGAATTTGTTTAAGAAAGACACATGTGCTGCTATGTAGTGCAGTAAACAGACGTTGTAGGTTGTTCTGCATTTTCAGAGACCTTGATGGAAAGGTCAACAAGATATGTTGCTGTCATGAGGTTTGAAGCATGACTCCCTCCTTTTAAGTTTTTCACAAGTCTTGTGATGTTGTTTTTGGTGTTGGTGTCTTAAAATGTTTTTCTTTTTGTATGTGTTTACTAATTGTTTCACTTTGTAGCTAATGTTGTAGTTGTGTCTTCTTTGAGCTCTTACGAGGATATATTTGTCAGAATAATATGGTTTGTACACAGTGTTTTTTTTTTGTTTGGGTTCTGATGGTATTGTCTTTTCTTTGCAGTTGTTTGTAAAGCAGGATTTGCAGCATGCTTTGTCTTTTCACTGGTTCTTTTTGGTTCTGCGTGGTGTTTGTAGGTTTCACGATCCCAAAGTCGCTTTGCCGCTGCGTTTTGTTGGTAACGTTCACGCTGTTGAAGTCGCTTTGCCTCTAAGTTTTTATGGTATCTTTCGCGCTCCCAAAGTCTCTTTGACTCTTGGTTTTTAAGGTAGCTTTCACACTCCTGAAGTCTCTTTGCCTCTGATAGAAGCTGTTCTTGTTGCCTTTGTGTTTGGATATGTTGGTCCTGATGGTTGGGATGTAATTGTTTTCGTTGTTTTGGTTCTTATCCAGGGTGACTTACAATTGTTACAAGATATCACAATATTTTTACATACAATTACCCATTTATACGGTAGGATTTTTACTGAAGCAATCTAGGTAAATTACTTTGCTCAAGGGTACAGCAACAGTGTCCTCCACCTGGGATTGAACCCACAAACCTCCAGTCAAAGGTCCAGAGCCCTAACCACTACTCCACACTGCTGCAAATACAAATACAAATATGTCACAAATGCTAAATGCATTTCAAATACTTTGGCATACAACATTTGTTAATTGAGCAATTTATTATCATGAATTTGGCACAGGCCTTACCAAGGTGACATAGAATGAGTAGTTTTATATAATGGCAACATAAACACAGTAGTCACGTAGTTAATAATAATTTCCAGGTATGTACCAATATCAGAAGCATGTTACATAAAACAGTGTTTCTCAATCTTGGTCCTGGGATCCCACTGTCTGCTTGTTTTTGATCCACCTGAGCTCTGAATTACTTCATTGAACCCTCAATTGAACTAATTGTCTAATCAGCGCTTTTAAATGATTTTTAGCTTTTATATAGCTAATTACACAAGCCCCAATTAGCACTAATCTTGGACTACCTAATGTTAACTCAGGTAAGGTAGTACAAGTAACTAATGAAGTAACTAATCATTAGTTCAATTGGGGGATGAATGTAATAATTGAGATCTCAGTTTGAACACAGTGGGTTCACACGACCAGGTTTGTGTACGTGAAATAATAGAACCGAAAATAGGGGAAAAAACAACATTAAACTATAGCAAATAAACTAACAAATATGGCACAGATTAAACCCATAACGTTTAAAAATTCTGTAGAATTCCAAATGCCTAAACACCAGTGTTCTGCCTAATGACGTATCAACACTGCTGTTTAGGAATAGAACACTTTTATTTTACTATATACACGTACCTAGATATTAAACGTGTCACAAATGATTTTGTTTTACAGATTAAATGTATGAAAAGAAGACAGATAAAAGTGAGCGATATGTGCGGCATTTTGAAGCTCCCTGCTAGTGGTGCCGTTATGCTCATGTGTGTCCGAGGCTTTAACCAGGACCAGGTGATGCTAGGTTAATGGAGAGGCAGACTAGAACTAAAAGGACTACAGTTGTTTTTCTACAGAAGACAGAGTTCCTGGACAAAACTAAAAACCTGAAGATAGCCTAAGTTTTACCAGCACAGTGAGTTATTGTCAGAAAGAAGCTTTGTGATAAAAAGTGAAAGTAAAGAAAAAACGCATTTGAACGCAATAATATTTATTTTTGTAGCACACTAAATCTCATTAATTTTGAACTGAAACTGCAGCTTTTGAAAAAGTAAATAGTTGTTAATGCACTGTATTTGAATTTAAATCCAGAATCGGAACTGAGTTTTGTTAGCAGAAATAAAGCTTATATTCTGGATAAAAGAAATGCGTTTGGCCTGAACTAGCAGTATACACTGTGAGTCAAATACAGCTAGCAAGTATTTCTATGAGAGATAGTGTGATTCTGTGCCTGTCAAGAGTGGAGGTGGACTGAAGTGATCAGCCTTCGCCTGGCAAGTGTTGTGCTCCACTTTCAAACATTCAGGACAGCAACCCGGGTTTTCAATGTGAGGGAGAAGAGCATTATTAGAGGAGCTGCAGTAAATCACCTTGATTCGCCTTTACCCTGCCAACTCAGTGACATCACCTCAGACGTTCCTGGATTCTCAACACTTGATGTGAAGTCTGCAAAAGCGTAACCATACTGAACTTTTATTGATATATGTGGATTTAGCAATGTAAAAGATTCAGTTTTGTTTTAAGTGAATTGAAACAGTATTAAGACTGGTGTGTAGTCATAAGTAATTGTTTTGTCTTCTTGGAAATACAAAATAATTATTTGATTATTATTTTCTTTCTGGAAACTGAAGTGGTGAATTTAATTAATACTGGGGACGTATTCACAAAGAGAACTGACGTTTAAGACTGGTCATAAGTTGTCAATTTGGACTTAAAACAGAAGCAATGCAATTCCAGCTTTGTTGCAGGTGATTATTATTATTATTATTATTATTATTATTATTATTATTATTATTATTATTACAGTATTGAATATGTTATTGCAATGTAGATCATACCATTAACTTATAACTATAATTAGGGCTGTAAGTCTACGTTTAATTTATAACAAGCAGCACCAAAAGGATGGCTTGAGAGGAATGAAGACTTCATTAGCAGAGGTAGAAACATATTATTATTAATATTTGTTTATTTAGCAGAAGCCTTTATCCAAGGCGACTTACAGAGACTAGAGTGTGTGAAATATGCATCAGCTGCAGAGTCACTTACAACTACGTCTCACCCAAAAGATGGAGCACAAGGAGGTTAAGTGACTTACTCAGGGTCACACAATGAGTCAGTGGCTGAGGTGGGATTTGAACTGAGGACCTCCTGGTTACGAGGGCCTTTTCTTTAACCACTGGACCACACAGCCTCCACAACATACAAAGTAATACCAGCTCCGTTGTAGTTTTCGTTTTGTTATCTATAGTTTTTTTTTTTTTGTTTTTTTTTCTCAGTACTAGATCAGCAAATACGTATTTCAAACTTTCCAAAGTTATAAAACAAAAAAACAACAAATCTACAAGCTTTGCACCCTTTTTCGTTTGCCCTACTACTGTTTCTTCACCTGTTTTCCCCTTTGCCTGGCTACTCCATTACCGGAAACTATATCCTGTTTATAAAAGTGCTTGCATCCACTCATTAAAATCCAAGAACGTCATTATATACAGTATATATATATATTGTAACACAGCAGGGAGGGGGTTAATCCTCCCTGCATGGAAAAAAAAAACATGTGTGAATGCACATTTGTTTAGTTTAATTGTTTTGCTTTATTGTTTAATTTAGTTTGTTAATTGTTTTATTATTAATTATCCCCTGCACCTGGTAGCTATTGTTAAATTAAAACCAGGTGCAGGGTATTAAAGGAGGGCAGTCATTTTGCTAGAGGCTGCTGAGGAGAAGGAGACATAAGAGGTGCTCTGTCTCCGAGTAGCCAAAGTGAATAAAAAGTAAGTGTGGTTTTAAACCTGTGTTTTGTGTAAGGACGGGGAAACAGCTTAGCTGTCCCGTGTTAGACAGGGTGTTCCTGGAAGTTTTAGTTAGCGCTCCAAAAGAGCTAGGTGTTTATTTTGTGTTGTTTTGTTTTGTGTTTATTAAAAATTAGGGCAACCGCGCTGTAAAAATCCATTTCTGTGTGCCGGGTCTGTTTTTAAAGGGGCAACGAACGACAATAAGTGACGGCCCGTTTACATATGGTGTCAGAAAGTGTGGGCGCCCCTACGACCCAGAAAATGGATTTTAAAGAATTGATCGCAATGATCAATCGTAACAACGCTGCTCAGAAAGAGTTGACAAAGAAGTGGAGACAGGAGTGGGGGATACCAGATCCGGAGCCGACGGAGCTAGACCTGCTGCTCCAAAAGTGGGAGCAAGCAAGAGGTGCCCCGCTGACTCCAGCTCCAGAGCCCAGAGGGGAAGAGCTGCCACTGCCAGAGCCCAGCGGGGAGGAGCCGCCACTTCCGGAGCCCAGAGGGGAGGAGCCGCCGCTTATGGAGCCCAGAGGGGAGGAGCCGCTGCTGCAGGAGCTGCAGCTGTCTGAGGAAGAGGAGCTAAAGTGCCCAGCTCCACCACTGCCCAGACCTCCACCCCTGCAAAGCAAATTAAAACCAGGTGCAGGGTATTAAAGGGGGCAGTCATTTTGCTAGAAGCTGCTGAGGAGAAGGAGGCAGAAGAGGTGCTCTGTCTCCGAGTAGCCAAAGTGAATAAAAAGTAAGTGTGGTATTAAACCTGTGTTTTGTGTGTTTTGTGTAAGGACGGGGAAACAGCTTAGCTGTCCCGTGTTAGACAGGGTGTTTCTGGAAGTTTTAGTTAGCGCTCCAAAAGAGCTAGGTGTTTATTTTGTGTTGTTTTGTGTTCATTAAAAAAATAGTGCACCAGCACTGTAAAAATCCATTCCAGCGAACCCTAGTGGGTGAAGTTCTTTTACAATATATATATATATATATATATATATATATATATATATATATATATATATATATATATATATATATACATACACACACACACACTACCGGTCAAAAGTTTTAGAACACCTCAATTTTTCCAGTTTTTATTGAAATTTACACAGTTTAATGTCTCAATGTACTCTGAAATTAAAGCATAGAACAAATAAACAATTGGAGATAAAAAAAGAAATCATGGAATCGTTTTGTTTAACAAAATTTAACCTAAGTTTTTGACTTAAAGTAGCCACCTTTTGCAGATATAACAGCCGAGCACACTCGTGGCATTCTTTCTACAATGGAAATCAAATATTGTTCGGAAAGTTCTCCCCAACACTGTTGCAGAATTTCCCACAAATGTGTTGCACTTGTAGGTTGCTTTGCTTTCACCCTTCTGTCCAGTTCATCCAGAACCAGCTCGATGGGGTTTAAGTCTGGAGACTGTGCTGGCCATTCCATGATTTGAAGCCTACCGTCTTGTTCTTTTCTTCTAAGGTAGTTCTGACATAGCCTGGAGGTATGTTTTGGGTCATTATCTTGCTGTAGGATGAACCCCTGACCAACTAGGCGTATACCAGAGGGTATTGCATGGTGCTGCAAAATGCTGTGGTAGCAATTTTGGTTCAGGGTGCCACTACTCTGTGCAAGTCGCCGACTCTGGATCCAGCAAAAGAGCCCCAGACCATCACGCTTCCTCCTCCATGTTCGACAGTTGGTGTCACACACCGAGGAACCATCCTTTCGCCTAACTTAAGACTCGGTCATAACAAACTCAGCAAAAGTGACTTAAGCCCATTTTTTGGTCTTAGACTAAAGTCAGTTTTGTGAATATGGACCCTGGTATATATTAAATCTATTAGTGCTCTCACAGAGACCTCTAGTGGCCGGGATAGAAACTGCAGCTTCTATCAACACCAGTGAAGTCATCAATGACATCATCATCACAGATACAGTAAAAGCACAGCTGTTCCTTGAGCTCTTGTAGATACATATTCAACTCTGATACACACTATCTATGTAGAGCTCTAACAGAGACCTCTAGTGGCCAGGATAGAAACTGCAGCTCCTATCACCACTGAGTTTTTAAAATGAGTCATTTCTGGCAAATACCAACATTTGATTTCTGTGTATAGATACATCAATTGTTTGAATAATAACTGGATGTTCGTCTCAGCAGCACTACAGTAAAGTAACATGATTCTGAACCTGTCTTTGCAGTATGGACACTGAAGAGGCCTGCAAAAGAATTGAGTTACTGAAGGGCTTTGTACAGATGTATGAAAAGGAGAAGCAGGAAATTGAAGAACTCCTCAGAGAACTCAGTGGGATTGCTGATGGGCTGGACAAGGTGGACAGGGACTGTACCATCGCTAAGACTGCAGGGAGCTCTGCTGGTGTAGTTGGGGGAGTCCTGACCATTGTGGGGATAGGCCTGGCTCCTGTTACTTTTGGAGCCTCCCTTGGACTGTCCATTGCAGGGGCTGTGACTGCTGTAGCTGGTGGAGCCACCAATGTTGGCACACAAATAGTAAAGTGTGTAAGTGATGGCAAAGATAACAATAGAGTAAATGAAATAGTGAAAATAATTCAAACTTATCTCAGAGTACTTGGTAAATTGTGCAACATTGCACTCCCAGAATGTAATTGGAATAAAGAGGACGCTGCTTTAACAGGCATTGTTAAAACACGTCTTTCTGCTGTTGCTGCTGCTGCAGGCCTGGTTGATGCTGCTGTTGTTGCTGCTGCAGGTGCTGTTATTGATGTTGCTGTAAGTCTTGATGCTGTTGCTGATGTTATTGCTGGTGTTGCTGATGGTGTAAACCTGAGTGGTGTTCCTGCTGCTGGTGCTTCTGCTGCTGGTGCTTCTGCTGTTGGTGCTTCTGCTGGCCGTGTTGCTGCAGGCCTGGTTGATGATGTTGCTCCTGCGGTGCTCAAAGGTGCAGGCAGAGTAGTCGGAGGTGTTGCTGCTGGAGTCTTTGTCGTTGTGGATGCCGTGCAGATTGGTTTAAATGCCAAAAAACTTTATGAAGGGAGTCCAACTGAAATAGCACAAGAGATTCGCAAGCTGGTGGAAACTGTATCATTACAACTAGCAAAACTGGAGGAAGTCAGTTCTGACATAAACAACATTTTGAACCCATGAGTCAGCACAGGGCTATGGAGGAAGGTGCAGCAGGAGGGATTTTCCTGTCAGATCTGTTGCTGCTCTATCAACAGTGCGAAGAGCTAAGCCAATAAAAATAAATACAAGTAATGAAATAATACATCTCTTCTGAAATCACGAACCTCCATGTCTTTTTTCTCCAGTTCTGGGTATAAACTGAATTTATACTTTATATTTGACTCATAGTAAATATAATATAGCTGTGATTTTAAAGAAATCATTATAATGGAATGTATCAAACATGGGGCTCATGTAATTGGGGACCCCCTCGTCTGTCTGTATCAAACATGGGGCTCATGTAATTGGGGACCCCCTCGTCTGTCTGTATCAAACATGGGGCTCATGTAATTGGGGACCCCCTCGTCTGTCTGTCTCTGTCTGTCTAGCTCAGTGTTTCTCACTCTAATTAGTGCCAATTAACAATGTTGTTTAATTAACATCAATTATTAATTACATTTAATTCCACTAGTTCCGGGAATTACAGAAAAATTAATTCATAAAACGAAAATAATTAAACCCCAGTCACTGGTATAATCACCATGTAGATACTGTGAGATAGCGGGTTGTGAGAGACAGCAGGGAGGGGGTTAAAACCTCCCTGCGAGAGAAATGCACCTTTTTGTATTGTGTTGCTTTTTCAGTTAATCAGTTTTGTTAATTGTTTTATTGTTTAGTTTAATTGTTTAATTGTTTTATTATTAATTATCATCCGCACCTGGGCGTTATTGGGGAATTAGATCCAGGTGCGGGGTTTAAAAGGAGAGCAGGCAGTCTGCTCGAGGCTGCTGAGTAGAAGGAGGCAGAAGAGGTGCTCTGTCTCCGAGTAGCCAGAGGAAAAAAAGTAAGTGCGGTGTCAAACCGGTGGTTTTGTAAGGACGGGAAAACAGCTTAGCTGTCCCGTGTTAGGCAGTGTGTTCCTGAAAGTTGAGTTAGTGCTCCAAGAGGAGTTAGGTGTTTATTTTGATTTTGTATTTGTTTGATTTTTGTGTTTATTAAAAAAATAGTGTGTCAGCGCTTGAAAAATCCACTTCTGTTGTGCTGGGTCGTATTCTTAAAGGGGCAATGAACCCGAGTGAGTGCCGCACGTTTACATTTGGTGTCAGAGAGTGTGGGCGCCCCTAAGACCCAGAAGATGGATTTGTTGTACCTGATCGAGCAGATCACTAGGAATGCCGTTGCTCAGGGAGAGCAACTTGAGAGATGGGAGAGAGAGATGGGGTTGGCTCCATTGAAGAGAAGGGAGCCAGAGGGGGAGGAGCTGCCGCTGCCAGAGCCCAGAGGGGAGGAGCCGCCGCTGCCAGAGCCCAGAGGGGAGGAGCTGCCGCTGCCAGAGCCCAGAGGGGAGGAGCTGCCGCTGCCAGAGCCCAGAGGGGAGGAGCTGCCGCTGCCAGAGCACAGAGGGGAGGAGCTGCCGCTGCCAGAGCCCAAAGGGGAGGAGCTGCCGCTGCCAGAGCCCAGAGGGGAGGAGCTGCCGCTGCCGGATCCCAAAGGGGAGGAGCTGCCGCTGCCGGAGCCCAGAGGGGAGGAGCCACTGCTTCCGGAGCCCAGAGGGAAGGAGCCGCCGCTTCCGGAGCCCAGGGAGGAGGTGAAAAGCATACTGCTGCGCTGCTCCCAGCCGTCGCTTACGCTTCCCCTGGTCAGTGCTTCGCTCCCCCTTGGTGACCGGACGTCGCTACACTGGGTCCCAGCTGTAGACCTCTGCCCGCTGCTGCAGCCTCCAGTGCCCCGGTTGTCGTTCCGGTCGCCCCTGACAAACCGGTGGGGTCCCTTGTCACCGGTGCGCGGTCCCTACCTGGCTGGGCCGGAACGTGGACCGATCCACCCTCGAGTTCGCCCATGGAAGAGGGCGAAAATTGACATTTGTGGACTCGAGGGTGGGTGGCTGTGTTTTAGTGGAGGAGGTGGCCGTCTCGTGGCCTGTGTCTTGTAAAGACAAGGGGGGGATGTGTGAGATAGCGGGTTGTGAGAGACAGCAGGGAGGGGGTTAAAACCTCCCTGCGAGAGAAATGCACCTTTTTGTATTGTGTTGCTTTTTCAGTTAATCAGTTTTGTTAATTGTTTTATTGTTTAGTTTAATTGTTTAATTGTTTTATTATTAATTATCATCCGCACCTGGGCGTTATTGGGGAATTAGATCCAGGTGCGGGGTTTAAAAGGAGAGCAGGCAGTCTGCTCGAGGCTGCTGAGTAGAAGGAGGCAGAAGAGGTGCTCTGTCTCCGAGTAGCCAGAGGAAAAAAAGTAAGTGCGGTGTCAAACCGGTGGTTTTGTAAGGATGGGAAAACAGCTTAGCTGTCCCGTGTTAGGCAGTGTGTTCCTGAAAGTTGAGTTAGTGCTCCAAGAGGAGTTAGGTGTTTATTTTGATTTTGTATTTGTTTGATTTTTGTGTTTATTAAAAAAATAGTGTGTCAGCGCTTGAAAAATCCACTTCTGTTGTGCTGGGTCGTATTCTTAAAGGGGCAACGAACCCGAGTGAGTGCCGCTCGTTTACAATACATACATAAAATGCTTACTATTATGGAATATTGCTGACATATCTTCTTTGCTTGGATAGCAATAGAGACATGCGAAGTGGTTCCTTTGAAATCGGTACCCAGTTCCTGCTTTGGAACCGACAAACTGGATACAAATATCAGGGATCTGGTTGTAGTGAGTACTATTATGTTTTTATTAAAACTAATTATTAAAACATTAATTTCTGTCAAATATATTTGATAACTACAATTATCAATAGAAAAAAGGTCTGCAAAAATATTTATTACAGCAAACAGGGGTTTTAATGTTGTGTTTTTTTTAATTATATGTATTCCCCTGGAGAATAATTCAGTCTCACTTTAACATGAAGTGATGAAAACGCTTTGGGTAAAGTGAATCTTCTGCACCTCGATGGAATCATTCGAAGCCGAACATGACACAATTTCGGCAATCTAAAAAAGTAATTTAACCCCAAGCTGATGGGGTCGTATTTTGGCTTGGGATCCTAACATACACTCACCTGTTTGCATAAACCATGTAGTTACATTTTATTAAATTGTAAGCTGTGTGAAATTTGCAATTAACAATGTTCATAAACAAGCACACAATGGCTTTCACTGTTGTAATAAAACTCTTACTTTGCAAATTGGAGATTATTGATTATTTTGTTAACTTTTATTATACACGGTGATTTCATAGGTTGCACAATATTGTCTGAACTTCTGCTCACACATTGACAAGTTGGCCAAAATCCTTATGGGCATCTGGCTCCTAGCTTTTAAAATTTAGTCACCTTAATATATATATATATATATATATATATATATATATATATATATATATATATATATATATAGGCCATGTAAAATACTATATAGTGACATCACTGTTTGACACCCCCCTTGGTCAATACGCGTGCCTTAATCCACTGTAAAGCCAGCCCGAATATATTCTTGTTTAATCACTGTTACAAATCAAACTGCCTGAAGAAACATAGTATGAATTTGCTTGTGTACTTTATCTTTTTTCTGCTATGTGAAAGTAAATCTCTGTTCTTGTACACATCCTATAAACGCTGTCAATGTGGTATATGAAAAAAAAAACAATCTAAGTGTTTGCAATCAGCGGCAATAGCAGCTACTCTATCCCTGCTACTAAGCTGATCCCTGGAGCCAGCATTACACTTCAGCCATCAACACCAGGTAGAAGGATATCTACATCATCAGATGGAAGGAAACGTAAATGGATGGAGACACGGATCACATTACTTTACTGTAAAGCTACGTCTTAGTTGGTGCTTATCTTGGCAAGAGCCGAGTTCAAATCAGCATGAAGTTTTAACATCTACTCTCATGTAATGGAAATCGTGAAGATCTGAATACGTCCATTGATTGCTGTGAACAGTGCAGCTGGCAGCAAGGGAAAGACCTCGTGACAGCCTGGAGAGACAGGAGGAAAGAGACCCCATTGGGGCTGGCAAGGATTAGCTACCCTTGTCGGCAGTATCCAGCTCTGTGTTTACAGGATGCTGGAGACACCCGCCCAAGGCTTCTAAGAAATTAGAGAAAAATACCTCTAGAGTCTGCGAGATCGCGGCAGAAGATGACTCAACATTGGACAACATTTGTTAACGACTTAGGGACGGAAACGGATATGAGTATGGAGAGTACTTCACAAAAGACTAGTTCAAGATCTGCAGTTAGCAAAGACATGGAACTCCAGGTTTGTGTCTGCGGCTGGAGCAAGGCGACAACGGTCAGGGGGTTGAAGATTCATCAAGAGAGAATGAAATGCTTGAGGGAAAAGGGACAAGGGCCTCGCATTGAACAGTACTTCTTACCAAGTCAGTCAAGCCAGTCAAATGAAATCCAGCAACAGGATGCAAACCACAGTTTGCAGGATAGCAGCACCCCTGTCATAGATGTGAGGAGGACTTGCATGGATACAGTTAGTGATGAACCTAATGATCCTTGTGAACCCGGTCAGACAAATCAGCATAAGAGAGAAAAGAACCTCAGCGGGCACAAGCCTGGTGTTAAATGGCCAAGAGTTTGTGAGAAAACTGCGTGGGACACAGTAAACACTGATCTCTGCTTTGTGTTGGAAAGATTAAGTGGAAGAGTTGAAAAGAAGCTGGATAAATTTGGGGACATCATCTACGCATATGGAAGTGAGAGGTTTGGAGTTGAAAAAATGAAGGAAAAAGTACAAACTATTCTTGGAAAGTCTAGACAGCAGAAGGAGATTAAATGCTTAGAGAAAGGAGATGGAGATCTCCTTTCTCTAGGAGATCTCTTACAAAGGGTCATAAAAGATAAGCTTGCAACATTGCACAGAACTGAGCGCCTACGGAAACGCTACAAAAAGAAGGAGCATGTGAAAACTAACTTTTATAAAGATCCATTCAATTTGTAAAGAAGTTATTCACCAGTGAGAAGAATAGCACTTTAAAAGCATCTAAGTTTGAGCTGGAGAGATATTTGGTGGAAACACATACAGATTCAAAAAGGCAGGAGCCTATGTCAATTTCTTCAGACATCCCACCTATCAATCCACCAGAATACCAAATGGAGGACTGTGCACCTAAGTGGAAAGAAGTAGAGCAAGCTGTGAAAAAAAGCAAGGGCTTCATCATCTCCAGGGCCTAATGGAGTTCCGTATAGAGTTTTCAAGAGTGCTTCAGGAGTTCTACGAATCCTGTGGAAATTGATGAAAGTGGCATTGGAAAAACAGGTTGTACCAAGAGCATGGTGCCGAGTAGGTGGAGTCTTTATACCTAAAGAAAAAGATTCTACAAGCATCAGTCAGTTTTGCACTATTTCACTATTAAACGTAGAAGGCAAGATTTTCTTCAGCATTATTGCTCAGAGATTGTCAACTTACCTGTTAAAGAACTGCTTCGTTGACATTTCAGCACAAAATGTGGGAATTCCAGGTTTCCCAGGATGCTTAGAACACATCAATGTCATCTGGCAACAAATTCAATCAGCTAAAATTGAGAGAAAGGAGCTCCATGTGGCATTCCTGGATTTGGCTAATGCATGTGGTTCAGTGCCACATGAACCTCTTTGGGCAGCATTTTCAGTGTACCAATGACAATAACAAATTTAGTGAAAGCCTACTTTGGAGATTTGCAATTTAGTTTTTCGACTTCAGAATTCAGCACTACATGGCAATGCCTAGAAGTTGGAATAATGGTAGGATGCACCATTTCTCCACTGGCTTTTATCTTGGCAATGGAAGTAATCATTAGGGCATCAAAATGGGTAGTGGGAGGAGTGCGCTTGGCTTTTGGAACGAGATAACCAATAACATTGAATGGGCATGAATGAAATTCAAGCCCACTAAATCAAGGAGCATCTCTATAATTAAAGGTATAGTTTTAGACAAAATGTTCTACATTAATGGTGAGGCAATACCAACAGTGTCTGGTATGACATTTTACAGGTCTGAGATTCTGGCAAACTTCCAACATGTGATGTTTATCGGTACCAAAAGTGGAAATGTTGACGGTTGTGTGCAATGAGACATGGTTAAGGCTGGGCGCTCGAAGGGTGGTCAGGAGGGACATTTGATACCTTGGAGTAGGGGAAGTGACACACCCTTCACCATCGGTTCCATGGTGTACTGGTTAGCACTCTGAATCCAGTGATCCGAGTACAAATCTTGGTGGGACCTGAGGTTATAAAAAAATCAAGCGAATTTGCCATTAATGTTTGTGGAACTGAAGCGTGCGATCGAACAAGTGAAATGAATGCAGATTTCCATGTCTGAGGTGGGAAATGCATGTTTTGTTTCATTTGCAGAAATGTCCCGTAGTTCATTTTGGAGTGGTGCATGGTATGGGAAATACATTACCATGCTGAAAGCCTCTGCCGCAGGTTTGAAGTGACGCGGGGCACCGTGGCTTAGACGGGCAAAGCGTAACTGACGTAACTTAGAGCAGAAAATGTATGTTTCTTGATCTCAAACAGTACTACCTAAAGTGAGATTGGCCAAACTACTGTAGTTTTATCCATGGATAATCCAAGCAGCAGTGTGGAGTAGTGGTTAGGGCTCTGGACTTGTGACCGGTGGGTTGTGGTACCCTTGAGCAAGGTACTTTACCTAGATTGCTCCAGTAAAAACCCAGCTGTATAAATGGGGAATTGTATGTAAAATAATGTGATATCTGTATAATGTGAAATAATGTATAATGTGATGTCTTGTAACAATTGTAAGTCGCCCTGGTTTAGGGCGTCTGCTAAGAAATAAATAATAATAATAATAATAATAATAGCATGCATATACTCAAGTAAATATGAAATTAGAAATAATCAGTAAATAATTTTATTAAAACACAGACATTTTATTTGGTAACTGACGTATCATAAAATTGACATTAAGAAAATAAGTCTTCTGAAATAAAGAGACAATTATACATGTTGAACTGCACAAACTAATGAACAGTGTCTGGTCCTCAAATGTAAGGAAACAATTGACACCACTCCTATTCTACCCTCTACTACACATATTTGAAACTCAATGTCCGGACGCATCTGAATCCGGCCCGCGAGAATATTTCTATCAGTCCATTCATTTTGGTCCGCGGCCAGTCCGCTATAGAGAGCCGAAGTGCAGGTTCCACAAGAGAATGTTCCCCATGTATTTCTCCATAGAGGTTCGCAATATCAGCGATTACTGATCATTGAAACCTTGAACCGGTGTAACGTTTACCTTTCATTTTTAGATACATCATATACTATGTAATAGGCTGAAACATCTCGCAAATTATTGCAATTACTGAAGAAATCGATAAAGGTACAACTCTGTGTACGTTATATTCCACAAACAAACTTCATTATCCATGCAGAAAACCGCTAACTCAGTGCTCAGAGTGTTCCAACATTTTGAGTGGGGTATTAGCTTGCCAGCTTTCGCATCATAGTTAAATAACTAGTTAGTTAGGAATACGTTTACCTTGGATCAACCATGCTAGTGGGCTAGGTCGTTTTTATTACAGTTTTAATTCACCAACACTTCATAAATTTAGTCTCACACGCAAACTCAGCTCAACACAAATCACCCCCTCTGCGTGTAAACTGGCCTTGTCCTCACGGAGCTCCGTCACTCCTCAGGAACTTCAGCTTGTTTTAGGATGGGAAATGCAGTTCTTTAAGCGAAGACAACGTATTTGGCATGAAATTAATCCAGTTTCCACTACAATTTCTGAATGATTGTGACACATAACTGTATTATATATATATATATATATATATATATATATATATATATATAGTGCCTTGCAAAAGTATTCAGACCCCTGACCAATTCTCTCATATTACTGAATTACAAATGGTACATTGAAATTTCGTTCTGTTTGAAATTTTATTTTAAAACACTGAAACTCAAAATCAATTATTGTAAGGTGACATTAGTTTTATGTTGGGAAATATTTTTAAGAAAAATAAAAAACTGAAATATCTTGCTTGCATAAGTATTCAACCCCTGTGCTGTGGAAGCTCCCACTTTACACCGATGAAAGAAATTGCCCTAATGAGGACACAATTACCTTACCATTGGCCTCCATCTGTGAACCATTAAAGTTGCTGTCACATTTTCTGGATAAAAACCCCACTGTTGAAGGATCATTGGTCAGGCTGTGAATCTGAAGGAAAATGAAGACCAAAGAGCATTCTACAGAAGTTAGAGATAAAGTAATACAAATGCATAGATTAGGGAAAGGGTACAAAATAATATCCAAGTGTTTGGATATCCCAGTGAGCACAGTTGGATCAATAATCAGGAAGTGGAAGCTGAATCACACCACACAGGTACTGCCAAGAAAAGGCCGTCCCTCAAATCTCAGCGTTCAAACAAGAAGGAAACTTGTGAGAGAAGCCACAGAGAGGCCAACAATCACTTTGAAGGAGCTACAGAGTTCAGTGTCTGGGAGTGGAGTAATGGTGCACCAGTCAACCATATCAAGAGCTCTGCATAACACTGGCCTGCATGGGAGGTTGGCAATAAAAAATCTGTTACTCAAAAAGTACCATCTGAAAGCACGTCTGGAGTTTGCCAGAAAGCATGAGAGTGACCCAGCTGTGATGTGGGAAAAGGTTTTGTGGTCAGATGAGACCAAGATAGAGCTTTTAGGCCAAAACTCAAAGCGCTATGTGTGGCGCAAACCTAACACTGCCCATGCCTCAAGACACACCATCCCTACAGTGAAGTATGGTGGTGGCAGCATCATGCTGTGGGGATGCTTCTCATCAGCAGGGACTGGGTATCTTGTTAAAATTGAAGGAAGAATGGATGGAGCAAAATACAGGGAAATACTGCAAGAGAACCTGCTTCAGTCTGCTAAAAAACTGAAGTTTGGGAGGAAATTCACCTTTCAGCAGGACAATGATCCCAAGCACAAGGTCAAAGCAACATTGGAGTGGCTCAAGAACAAAATGGTGACTGTCCTACAGTGGTCCAGTCAAAGTCCTGATCTCAATCCCATTGAGAATCTGTAGCACTATTTGAAAATTGCTGTCCACAAGCGTCGTCCAACCAACCTGAACAACCTGGAGCAAATCTGCCAAGAAGAATGGGCCAAAATCACTCTGTGCAAAGCTAGTACATACTTACCCCAAAAGACTTAAAGCTGTTATTGCAGCGAAAGGTGGCTCTACCAAATATTAATGTGTGGGGGTTGATCTTGCTTATGCAAGCAAGATATTTCAGTTTTTGTATTTTTCTTAATATTATTTCCCAACATAAAACCAATGTCACCTTACAATAATTGATTTTGAGTTTCATTGTTTTAATAAAATATCAAACAGAACGAAATTTCAATGTACCATTTGTAATTCAGTAATATGAGAGAATTGGTCAGGGGTCTGAATACTTTTGCAAGGCACTGTATATATATATATATATATCTGGCAGTGTGGCGTAGTGGTTAGGGCTCTGGACTCTTGACCGGAGGGTTGTGGGTTCAATCCCTGGTATGGGACACTGCTGCTGTACCCTTGAGCAAGGTACTTTACCTAAATTGCTCCAGTAAATACCCAACTGTATAAATGGGTAATTGTATGTAAAAATAATGTGATATCTTGTAACAATTGTAAGTCACCCTGGATAAGGGCGTCTGCTAAGAAATATATATATATATATATATTAATAATCGTAGGTTTTTAAAAAAAAAAACTATGGAGAAATCAATAGGACAATTTCACTTCTGGAACCCGTGGGACAGGAAGTGACATAATACTTCAGCTTTCTATTCACTACAAGTCCGAACATGCACTGCACGCTCTGGCACGAACCACGGCATGTATGCACAGTTCACAGGACTACATTGAGCATTCCGTTACAGTACGCTGTGTCACGCATACACTTGACTTAAAACCTGTCACAACACAATCACTCACTCAACAATAGCAAGCAAGCTAGCCAGCTATCAAAAATGGCTAAAAGGAAAGTGGACAGAGAGGGCAGAACGTTCCAGGACAGCACAGGGAAAAACCTGTTTGTCTAATTTGCAAAGAGAATGTATCAGTATTGAAAGAATTTAACTTACAACGCCACTACGAGACCAAACACAAAAACAAATATGGAGACTTGGATAGAGAGCAAAGGCTACAGAAGGCGGCAGAGTTAAAGAAAAGTCTTGAGCTCCAACAGAATATGTTCACCATGGCAAAATCACAGAGTGATGTGGCTGTAAAGGCAAGTTTCATCGTAGCAGAGGAAATAGCTAAATCAGACAAGCCCTTCTCCGAGGGTGATTTCATAAAGCGGTGCATGTTTAAAGTTAGCGAGGTAGTGTGTCCAGACAAAAGGCAAGCATTTGCAAGCGTTAGTCTCTCGAGAAATACCATAGCCGAGAGAGTGGATGAGTTAGCTACCAATCTGCAAGATCAGCTCAGTGAATATCTCTGCTGCCTTTGACACTGTTGATCACTCTATTCTACTATCATCTCTTGCTGACCTGGGGATCTCTGGCACTGCTCTGGCCTGGTTCTCCTCCTACCTCTCCAACCGCACTTACCAGGTAACCTGGCGTGGAGCAACCTCCACACCTTACCCACTCTTAACTGGAGTCCCCCAAGGGTCAGTCTTGGGTCCTCTCCTGTTCTCTCTCTACACTCGCTCCCTGGGCCCCCTCATCACATCCTATGGTTTCTCATACCATTTCTATGCTGATGATGCTCAGATTTTCCTCTCCTTCCCCACCTCTGACTCCACCATCTCCTCCCGTATCTCTACCTGTCTGTCTGCTATTTCCTCCTGGATGCACTCGCATCACCTCAAACTCAACCTCTCTAAATCTGACCTCCTTTTCTTTCCCTCCTCCTCCCCCTCCTCTGATCTCTCTATCTCTGTTCCTCTGGAGTCTACCACACTCTCTCCCTCTTCCTCTGCTATGAACCTTGGAGTCACCGTGGACCCCTGCCTCTCTTATTCCCAGCACATCTCCACTCTGGCACGCACTTGCCGATTCTTCCTGAGCAACATCCGAAGAATCCGACCCTTCCTCACCAACTATGCTACCCAGCTCCTGGTCCAGGCGCTGGTACTCTCCCGCCTAGACTACTGCAACTCCCTCCTGGCTGGCCTCCCTGCGTCCGCCACCCGTCCGCTCTAGCTCATCCAGAACTCTGCTGCCCGCCTGGTGTTCTCTCTGCCTCGCTTCGCCCACGCTACTCCACTACTCCGCTCACTCCACTGGCTCCCGATCACCGCTCGCATCCAGTTCAAGACTCTTGTACTAGCCTACAGATGCCTTGACCAGACTGGACCCAGCTACCTCCAGACCCTCATCTCTCCCTACACCCCCACTCGACCTCTCCGCTCCGCCTGCACTAGAAGACTGGCTCTACCTCCGCTATGCTCCCCTGCCTCCCGAGCCCGCTCCTTCTCCACCCTTGCTCCGCAGTGGTGGAACGACCTTCCTACAGATGTCAGGACTGCCCAGTCCCTGACCACATTCCGGCACCTCCTAAGACTCACCTCTTCAAACAGCACCTGTAGAACTCCTCTGTTTGTATCCTGGGACACTATCACCCTTCATTCAAATGTGCTTTATTTTGCTCTTATCTGCCCCCTATTGTACTGCATTTAATCCTGTACTTCAGAATACTGTAATCTGCCAAGTGTTTAACCTGTAGTACTTTGTATTTAATCCTATCCTGATGTAACTATCACTATTTAATCATATCCTGATGTAACTATCACTATTATCTGCTGTATTATTGAATTGTGGTTTGTCACACTTGAACAAAAATTATTGTATGTCTTGCTCTTATTGTATTACTTGTATTGTAACACTTGAATGTATTTGTATTTGCTTGCGATTGTAAGTCGCCCTGGATAAGGGCGTCTGCTAAGAAATAAATAATAATAATAATGTTTAAATCTCAAATCCTATCTGAAGTTAGTTTGGTCTGAGTGATACTGTCACAGCTGTAGATGTATGTTACTAGCTGACTTTCTTGTAGCTTGGTTACGCTACCGTGTCTTGCGCCTGTGTTGTAAAAGGCTTGTTATTATGTTTTTTTTAATGCATTGCCGTTTGTGAATATGTGATTGTGTGCAAGTGAGATTAAAATCGTGAGACAAACATCGAAACACTAGTCTACTTCATCTTACTGAAACACAACAGATACATCATACTAACAATAATAAATGGTTCATAAATGGTCACAGCATTCATATGCACTTTTTTCGGGGGTGGGAGGGCAAGATATTTACATCCGGCCCTCCACTTCAATTTGATTTCTCAAAGTGGCCCGCGGTGGAATTGAGTTTCACACCCCTGCTCTACTAGAACCCCAAACATGACATGCCTGACATAACCAGGTCCGGTAACTGACGTAACCACTGTGAAAAATGCATGGATGTGAACACAGCACAAGCTGAAGCGCTCACACAGTGAAGTGTCTGCAGAGTTTGTAATGTTTTCTTGAAAGGCATATACTCCCAGGATATTCACAGGTACTGGAGCATCAATCCTTTTGAGAACAGATGAAGCAAGGTACCACGTTACATCCTTTTGTGTCGGCCACTTCCAGCCCCCTTTGCATGGATGCAAAACACTGAGGAGCTCCTCTGGCAGGGCCGGTATGGTTTCTTCAGCTATGCCAGGGGAACACTTGCCTTCATACATAACAATGCAGTACTCATTTACTGACAATTCAATGATTTTGAATGGATACTTTGCCATAGCTGTTGCTTGATTCACAATGCCAAACACACTGACCACTTTCCAGTCAGGCTGAATTTCTTCCACAAATGGACCTACTGTGCTGAGCTCAAGTTCAGTGTTGCTAAGCATTCTAGCATAGTGAATGCTGTGCGTGTTTGGGGTTTTCTTTGGACAGTTCTGTTCCCACCTGTTTGCCCATTCATCTTGTGCCTTCTATACCACATGCTTTGTAATATAAATGATGCTCACATTTGGACATGCTTCTTTTGCCACCTTAGCAAATTCTTCTGCTGTGTTGACAACAGCATGCTTTTGCAGAATGCGCCTCCAAACTGCACGCTTTACTTTACATGCAACTCCAGCAACTGGCCCTTTGCCATGTGCTGTGGCAAAAAAGCTCCAATCAGCTTGATGCAGACTACAGTGTACATTGCTCGGCATGGTAAGGGTGGACAAGATGAATCTGTTTTTAAATTGGCTCGCAAGACCATCAGAAAATATGTGCAAGTTAGAGATGTTGGTTGAAGTTGAGGCTTCATCAAGAATAGCCCAATTGTAGCAAACAACTGCAAATGTGTCATGTTGCTGTTCATCACTGAGCACAACATAAGAAGTACTAACAGACTGAGCTGTGAGGACTGCTGGAAACAGAGGCACTCCTTCTGTGATCCAGGGAGCTCATATTATTTCAGCTTGCTTCTTTATAGGGAAATGTTCTGAGAAATCTTCCTGAAGTATAGCTTCACATTCATTTCAATTCATCTTCAGTGTCTTGATTTGGTGAAGTTGCACCTTGGCAATAAAACTGTGGCTCCGCAGAATGGTCCGCTGGGTTTGAGCTCCTCCTTGGCATCGTGTAATGTTGACTCAAGCAGTTCCTTTTTATTGTTAGCCATCTATTGGTAGTAGTGTACAATTGTATCTTCATTATCATTGCCTTGTATTACCTGATAGAACTAGCAAGGTCTTGGTATGTGTCGCACTGGCCAAGGCAGCATTTCATCTGCCAGTTGCAAAGTGACCCAATGACCAGGAGATTTCCATTGGGGATATTTTGGCAAACCTATTTCAAACCATCTAGTAGCATCTCTGTGTTCTCATGGTAACGACAGACAGGCAGGTTGAACCTGCACAGGGCGCAATGCTGCAGACTTTTTTTGATGTTCAGATTTTTACATCAGGATATTCATTCTTGAAGAGGCGGTGAGCTTCAAGATCCGTCATCAGGAGCACTTTTTTATGCATTTTTTTTGTGCATCCTCTCTTCTGATAGTGATGCAGTCTTTTCATCCAGGCAGCTGACGGGACACACAATCAATCTCATAGAATGCACAAACCTGACATTCTGTTTCACTACCTTCAGCTCATTGTGTGGAAGCGTGCTTATCTACCAGAGCCAAACCAAATTGAGTTGCCAGTTTCTTTACCACAACACTTTTCTTCCTGGGGCTCTTTGGAAGTGCCCGGTTTACTCCACTTACTGCCTTCCCTAGTGACTGAGCTGAAAAGAGAACTTTTGACGGTGAGTTTGTCAAATGATTCTCATTAAGTTGTGGTTCTGGTTCATGTCATTTTGAAAGATTTCTCCTATACTTTCTCATTGTTTCTTTGCTCTTTTGTGCTTCCCTTTTCTTCCTACCTATACTCCACTTGCATGCTTTCTGCTGCTCTCTGTTCCTTTATTTCATCCCTACTCTTTTCTATTCTCACATCCTTGCATGATATGCACGCATTCTTTCTGCTGCAGGTATTGGAAGCATTTTCTAACTTTAATCTAGATAAAAGAAAAACAGGGCTGATTCAGCCAATTAAAACACTGAATTCAATACATCTTTTAGAGGAATTTTCATGTTCTTTACTTTTTTTAAATATTCACAGTAAGTTGAGACAGCTTCTGAATGGCTTCTGAACGGCAAAGAAACTGCATCAGCTGAAAATGAGTTCAAACTTAAGAGCACTGCTTGGCAAGAAGTGGCTGCTGTGCCAGGGAAGACAATTTGCATAGAAAAGACACTTTGCATTGGCAGCACATGCTTCAGTGCTCCGGGAGTGTTTATAGCCCTGTGAGTTTAACACTTCATGATTGAGAGCTGCCCTTCATGGCAACAGAATCCAACAACAATGACTTTTATCAGCATCTTCATCTGGGCACTTGTCATCTGCACTCAGGGTAAGAATCATTTAGAAAAAAAAAATATGAAAAAATCTATTTGTTGTACAATATGTGTTAAAAATTAAAATGGGCAAAATGAAAACAAAAATTATTTAAATCCAATGTCTTTTCATAATTTAATTAAATAATTTACTATAATTGTCTATATTATTGTCTATTATTTTCAGAATCCAGTGGACAGTATACTGTGACTCAGACTCCAGCAGTGAAATCTGTTCTCCCAGGAGACACAGTCGCTCTGAGCTGTAAAGTCAGCAGCACAGTGTTCAATAACAACTACCTAGCCTGGTACCAACAGAAACCTGGAGAAGCTCCCAAACTTCTGATCTATACTACAAGTACCCTTCAGTCTGGGATCCCAACTCGCTTCAGTGGCAGTGGCACTTATATTTTAAAACAATTGAACTGTATGCATATTGAGATTGATTTATTTATGATCCACTGGACAACATATTAAAAAAGATGTCCAGCAAACAGTCCTTCATTCCTTATGTGTGCAGCAGCTCCCTGGCACACATGTCTCAACACTTATGGGCCAGTTCATTCTGAACAGGCAGATTTCTAATGCCCCTCCTAGAGAGCAGGAAAGCACTGAGAGGCTAAACATAAAACCACAGGAAGGATAATCTAACTGTACTGTGAGTCACCCAACCTTATCAAGTCCCACCTGTGTTCACAGCTCAGATCTCATAGAACTGTCTGTGACACTTATTGAAACAGAAGTGCAGCACTTAGAACACATATACAAATAGGACTAATCCACTCTTCTATTAAACTGTGAACTTAGTGTTTGATTGAATCCATCTCTGTGTATAGCCTGGAAACAGGCATCAGTGTCCTGCCAAGCTGCACACACTGCCATCATTCACACTGACCACAAGAGGGAGCCAGAGCACCACTGCTGTCCAGAATGTAAAACACAGTAATAAGACAATTGAAATAGGCAGCAGTTACCTCCCAGTCAGCCCAGTTCTCCATTGTTAACACAAGGCTTCTCACACCAGTCATCAAACACTACAGTGTGACTAGACCCCTAAATAAATATATAGTGACATAAAGAAATACATTCACAGGCACGTAGTTATTCATTCATTTATTTTTATTTTGATGTAGAATGTCCTCCATACAAAGGGAGTAGCCATACAATATTAAGTTCTCAATGTACCACTGTGACAGGATGGGCGTAGTGTGGTGTAAAATAATAGACCCCAGTCCTCTATTCAATTAAGCTCCTTGGTTTTTTTTCTTTTCAATTAGAATACCAAAACGGACTCAAAACCATAGGGAAAATAAACAATAAGGAAGCCGGGGTACACAACAATGTGTAACCCGACAAAATAAAGAGAGACAGGGTTGCAGTCCCAAAATAAACAAACAACAAAAACAATCCGTCTTCCCTTTTGTAATCCGGGAATGGGAAAAACAAAGGGGTGGTCCCGGAGTGTCCCGTTAGTGCTCTAAAAAATACAAGAAGTAGAAGGGTTAGCAAGTAAATCCACAATCGCAAAAACGACCCGTCTTCCAATTCCCGTCTCTCTCTCTCTCTCTCTCTCTCTCTCTCTCTCTCTCTCTCTCTCTCACGGTACCTTGCCAGAAGGAACAGAACCCCGGGCCACGCCCCCTTTTGTACGCCCCGTCCCGTCCCCATTGGTCAACGAGGGCAACCGTGGTCAGCCAATGCGTGATTGCCACCACGCTTCCCGACCGGGTCTGTGACGTTGCGCACCGCGGCTCCGCCTGCTCCTCCTCCCCAGCGTCCTCACCGGTCGGGAGGGAAATCTAAAACAAGAATTCACTCTCTCTTTGTCAAGACCACATACACCGCTGTTATTCCACAGGTCGAGACAGAATGCACCACTGCATTTAAAAACAAAGTACAATTAAATCAAATATACTATATATTAAAAAGAAATAACACACAACAGGAAATGTACCACACTGTGCAGACTGCGCCTTTACCGCCCCCTGCTGGCCTTGTTAACGATGACTGCTGATGATGAGGGTGACGCTGCCATTGTTTTACCTCACGCTGTACAGAGGACGTGTCGTCCATTACCGTGGCAGCTGATTGAACTGCTTTTGACTCCAAGAGAAAGTCTCACAGCAAGGAGCTCTAGAATCTCACATGGAGTGTCTTCCTTATGTGGAGACAGTGGACACATGGTGTAAGCACAGCTGGGCGACTTTCAAATGAGAAATACAATTGCAGCGATCCGTCACACCAGAACCGTGTATATAATAACTAATTTATGAATGTATTAATTACAAAATGTATTCATTAATGTATGTATGTATTTATTTATAATTTTCACATGGAACATCCTTGCTCATAATTGTCTAACACCCCCTGTTCTGTGTGTGTTAAGCTGGGTCCACACCTGAACCATCAGTTGCACAACGTATTTTCATTCAGCTGAGTGGCTTATGCCTCGTTTCCACTGTCGGCCGCATGTTTCCACTGCAGGCCACAGAGGCCCTGGCTGGCCGTGGCCTGCCTTCCTGCCTCCCTTTGCTTTGTTGTACCTGACTTGGCCAGACAGCAGACACAGGAAGTTCGTCATCACAGAGCTGGGAGCGTGCGTTTGTAGCCATGGAAACAGAACCATTTAACCCTTTCCAATGGCTGCCGTTTGCAGTGTGTGGGAAAACAAAGAAACTACATTTTTGTTTTCAGAGTGGGCTGACTCAGAAATTCAAAAACAGTTAATGGGTGCTGTTCGAAATATTCGAGTTTTTATAAAAAAAATAACGGGTTCTCATGAACTCCACAACAATGCCGGGACAAAATTAAATAAATAAAAAACTGCATGCTGTGTACAGGAACATTAAAGACAGCAATAATCGGAGCGGGAACAGTCCTCAAACATTTCCGTTCTGTGAAGAAATGGACAGTGTTTTGTGGTGCCGGCCAGTGAATGAGCTGAATGGTGTTGTCAATAGCATAGTAGCTTTCTGGAGATGGCACGATGCAGCAGCATTGCAGTACAATGTGTACAGGTATATATTACTCGAGCTACATTCCTTTCGCTTGTCCTGCGAAACAATTGTAACTATTCCCCCACAGTCTGATAATGCGTTTTTCAAATGTTGATACAGTAGCGCTTGTTAAGCACCTACACCAGGGCTCAGCAACCTTTTAGTGCAAAAGAGCCAAACGGAATGAAATCTTTGAGCAAACGGTCCGCAAAGAGCCAATCGTACAATTAAAAAAAAAACACATAAACGTAAATTCTGTTGACTGGGCCGGCCAGCAGTGTAAACGAGGTATTACATGTGGATGTCCGTGCAGACAGCTGCTTGAAGTTGAGCCGGGCTCTGCTTTCCAAGCAACCTACTGAGCGACTTCTGTAGACATACAGATCACGTGGCAATTCAAGAACTCTGATTGGTTCTTATAATGCTGACTGCATGGCTTGCATAACCAATCATAAAGAAGCGCTCATTTAAAACATAGCGGTAATATTAAAAGATTTCATTCAGCTTTAGGGAATATATGGAATTTAAAATAACAACAGTTTAGCAAGGCGAGGGTTGTGTGCGTCTTTCCATGTATATATAGACTATTGCTTATTCTGTTATTCTCACAGATCGGTATAACGATATCAGTTACTATGAAAGACACTAAACCTTGAGCACGCCTGATCTCAGAAGGGCAGACCTGTTTAATACTTGGATAGAAGACTGCCTGGGAACACAAGGTGCTGTAAGTTTTTCTTTCGGCAGGGGGCGCTATTTCTCCACATATTTCTAATACTGAAATATCCTGGTAGCTCCTGGTAGCTCATCAATTTTGCTTTTATTTTAAACTCGGATCACTGGATTCAGAGTCCAGAGTGCTAACCATTACACCATGGAACCACCCATACAGGTCCCCCATTGCTGGGACTCTCGTCAATTTTGCTTTTATTTGAAACGGTTTCAATGTATTATGTCTGCAGCTATCCTATGGAACAGGTGCTGAAACCACATCCATTCATCTTCCAGGGACAGGTTTCCTGTGAAACTGCAAGCAAATGTGCATAATCAGGCTCTTAAGAACAGGTTAGAGGCTTCTATACCTGTCCTGTTCTGTGAAAAACAAGGAGTGTTCCACACTCTGGAGTCTACTGGAAAAGGAGTGCATGTATTAAAACAATCTGGAAGCAAATGGTTTAACCTGTTGGGGTGACTAAACTTTTATTAGGTCATTGAATCACACAAAGTGGCTCAAAGGACACTATAAATCAATAAGAGTCTCTAAACCAATTAAAACGCTGAATTCATAAAGATGCCAATACATCTTTTAGGGGAATTTTTCTGATCTTTACTCTTTGAAAATATTCACGGTAAGTTGAGTCAGTCAAGCCTGTCTCTCATGGCATGAGAATATCTCTCTACAACCTTAAAATGAGAAAAAAACAAGTAAATACAAAGTATTTACATAAATCTTGCAACCAAAATTCCCCAGATATTTCCTTTATGATATCTTGGAGAGGGCTATAAAAAGAGAAAGGATCAAAACTCACCCTCTTTTCATGCACATCTCTGGTCCCCGGAGAGATCTTAATAAATTCCAGTTGCTCAATATACCAAGATCACTGGATAAAAGTAAGTTTTTAGTCGATTTATGATATATATATATATATATATATATATATATATATATATATATATATATATATATATAATCCATGTGATTTCCACAATGTGATGGTTTATCTTATTTTGCCTAGAATAATGTTAAATATAAAATATTATAAAGATAAAGTAGTATACAGTTTGAACACATTAGAAGATGTTCAAGGACGCACATTTTAATGACTAGTCAACCAGCTAAAAACATTATTTGATTTTCCTGTCTTTATTTTTAACAAAGACAATAACGTTTGCAGACAGCATGTTAGTGTTCTGTTCAGCGAGAAGTACTGAATAACTGTTTGCACTGTTCCATGTTTGTTTTCAGCTCATTGAAAGATGATATTCTACAATGACATTTATCCATTTTACCCTCAACAAAGGTGGCTGAGGCTGCTTCTTCAGCCTCAGCCAGCTCATAATCATGCTGGTGTTTTTAATCCTTGCTTGCAGTTTCCTTGTTATACTAACAGTCATTTCTAATATGAAAATACTGTTTCCAGCTAAACCGCCACATGCACCAAAATGTGAGTGTAACAGATTATTGTGTTCCAGTTTCGGACTGCAAATGTATGTAATGAACTTCTCTTCCACTAGGCGTCGCTTAAAACACAAGAATACACTGTTATTTAATATTAATAACCCTCTTTCCAAACAATACACTAAATAATATATCCTTATCTTTATGAAACTTTCTTTTGTAATACATATCACAATGCTAACAAATACAAAACGCTTTCTTTTCTTTTAGTTGTCATTTATAAAACGTCACGAACCACTCAGACTGTGTTTTCTTCCTCCACACTCAAAAGAGAGCGGAACGGTCATCAATGAACAAGAACAACTACAGTGAAGTAGTATTCAAGACCCGCTTCGCGCTCAGAAGAAAACACTGTAACTCCTCATCATGGTTAGCGAGACCAGACACTTTAGAAACACATTTCACTAGAAACAAACTATAGAAATGATCCCTGAAAGTATAGTCTTAATAAATATGTGGGTAAAACAACTTCCCTACTCCCGGCATGTATCACTGCAGTGACGGTGTATGATTCAGTTTCCTTTCTAGTATAACACTTGTTCATAGTAATGTTAATACTTGCCAATGCGTTTCAAACACAAAATTCACATAATGAAATAACCACTCAATTAAAGTATAATGTAAAAAAGAGAAGTTAAGTAATACCCAGGGTGCACCTATCTATGAATAATTTAAAGAAACAACCAATCACCAATCTCTCTAGGCGGGGGAGGATTCAGTCCCCGCCCACCTGTATAGTATTCAGGAGGAGGAAGGCTCTGGTCATTTCAAGGGTTTTGCTGCAAATGTGTTTCTTACCCTTTAAGTGCCATTGTCCTAATCTGAGGCTACTTTGTCATTTTTGGCGCATTTTTTTAACTGGCATCTTATTTAAATGTTATTTTAACTCTATTGTTATGATAACTTACTCTAATTGTGTTAACCATAACAGTTAAATCTAGATGTAACGTATCAGATTACATAAACACACCTTGTATTCAGTTTTTTTTTTCAAAAAATAAATCTATTGGTCCTCTATGGGTAGAGGCCGATAAGCTGCATACCTGCCGTTTCTACACATTAATATTTATGGAATACACACACTAAATTGAAATGTAATAACACAAAGACTTGCCTTCAGTTAATATTTTAGAAAAATCTACTTTGTTAACAGAAGTACAACAAGCTAGCAGAGAATGGTTTCGATCCATCGACTTCTGGGTTATGGGCCCAGCACACTTCCGCTGCGCCACTCTGCTACAGCTGCCTCAGAACTGAATTACCAAGCAACAGGAAAAAAAAAACTGAACATCGTTTTAACCAGTCACACGGCAGTGGCCGGGCCGAACCATGGAAACGTTACAAATCAAAGATGATCCATTTTCTTTTCTCCCAAATATGTTATGCAAAGTATGCAACTTTTATTTATGTTGCTTTTGTTGGTAAATTAATACAATACATTTTTGCATTCTGCCACGTCATTAGACGAGCAAAGCCCCTTTGTGCCAGTGCGCATTCAGAGGAGACTCGCTGAGAGAATCCGTCTTCTGTGTCAATCAGTACTGCCAGCTTTCCCACGTTGGCGGTATGTTGGTCATCATAGCTGCTTTCCAAGTAATTGATCCGAGACGATTCCCAACCAGTACACCTGTGTTTATGCCCACGTTTCAAATAATTAACATTATAAAAGCAAATCGCATTGTTTTATGTTTTCTAGATGAGAATCAAACACACTTCCGACAACTTCATAGCCCTGCTGGCTACGAACATGTATTGAGTCGGCTGTTTCCTATGACCCTGGTGATACCGAGTGTTTTCCTAGTATCGTCAGCATTAACATTTTTGGGATGCTTGCTGTGCACTCTAGCATTGCATAACAAGCATGTACTATGCTAGGACTTTGTGGCGCAACGGTAGCGCGTCTGACTTCAGATCAAACAGTAGCGAGTTCAAATCACGTCGTGGTCAATATCTGCTTTGTTTCTATTCCACACTACTTCATTTTTTAAAGTGTTTGGATTTGAATGTTTCCGGACATTTATTTATAAAATTTAGCCTACACAACATATTGATTGTATAGCGATCAAACCGAGATTTATTGTGTTGTGATTGTTATGTTTCATTTGATACTGCACAATAAATTAAAGTGACAGAATATCCTGACTCCCTAATTCCCTGGATTTTATGTTTCAAATCCCGGGATTTCTGTATTAGAAAAAGGTCCGGGAATCTGAGACTAGATTCCATAATTATTATGCATAGATGACCTTTGTTTATAGATAAAAACATGATACAGCTAGCTGTTTTTCTTTTAAATATTTTCTCTTACTCTGTTGTTGATCTTATTTATTTGTTGGTTAGTGTTAGATACACATGCTGAAGGGCTTCAATCTTCTCTTTTATCCTTCCTCTCCTCCCTGAGCCTCTCCCAGGGAGTGAGTCAGAGGGTGCTGTCCGGTGCTGAACCTCCAGCAGACCAACAGAAAATGGGCAGAAGCTCTGAGCTTCTCCCAGAGGCCAGGCTGGGAACGTCACTGATCTCCGCCTCACTCTAAACTCATTAAAGAACCAGAGGCACGAAGGGCTGGAGACAGTGCTGTGTATCAACTGAGACAGTGACTTTACTGAAGAATTACACAATTAGATGTAGTTTTCCAGAAAGCTTTTGACAAAGTCTGTCATAAAAGATTAATTCTCAAACTGAACGCAGTAGGGATTCAAGGAAATGCATGCACATGGATTAGGGAGTGGTTAACATATAGAAAACAGAAAGTACTGATTAGAGGATTATCCTCAAAATGGAGCGAGGTAATGTGGAGGTGGAATTTATATCTAACATTTAATGCTTAATCAGCAGGGAGCATTTGCCTTCATAATCTGCTTAGTTACAGTAATTTTGTATCTAAATGACTATGACCCATGATGTTTGTGTATAAATATATGTGTTTTTATTAATTAAGTATTTGCTTATAAGTTTTCATTTTATTATTGCTTCGGCTCAGAACTCGGGGAGCAGTTCCGCTTCAATGTGTCTGTAAGATGTGTTTATACTTCTGCAAAATCATGGCATGCTCCGGCAGCAAAAGGAAAGACAACAGAAACTAGAACAGAGAACAAGGCCTAAACAGCACGAATACGTGCAGGAATGAACATACACTGACAGTACTGGGTAACAACGACAAAAACTATGAAAAACAACTCCTTTTAAGGAAAGTCTCTGTTCATCCTATATGACGTCAATGTACGTATAAATCTCATGAGAATATCTCTCTACAACCTTAAAATGAGAAAACACCAAACAGCACAAACTCACTACACTCTGTGACCACAAGAGGGAGAGAGAGAGTAATAAAATGATGCTCTTTAATCCAGAGCAGTGGTTCTTAACCTGGGGTCCTCAGAGACAGTCTAGGGGGACCACAGGAAAAAACTGGGAACTTTTCACTCAACAGTAGCAATGTGCAAAATCAAAATGTTTGCTGCTTCAATGGATTTGCTTTCCCAAAGTTTATGATGGATCTGTTAACCTGCAGGTCTGATTTTAATATTGTACAATTAATAATTACTTATACTGTGTAAGAAAGCTATATAAATCACAGCTGTGGCTAAGATGAATTGTTTGCGAGAAGGGAGAAGAGAGAGAAAAAGCTTTGTTTGTACAAACTCAACACAAAGACAACTATAAGCTATTTGTTTTTCTTTTGGCCTGCAAGAGAAAACTTTTTTAGTTATTTTTTAGAATGGCAAAGAAACTGCATCAGCTGAAAATGAGTTCAAACTTAAGAGCACTGCTTGGCAAGAAGTGGCTGCTGTGCCAGGGAAGACAATTTGCATAGAAAAGACACTTTGCATTGGCAGCACATGCTTCAGTGCTCTGGGAGTGTTTATAGCCCTGTGAGTTTAACACTTCATGATTGAGAGCTGCCCTTCATGGCAACAGAATCCACAACAACAATGACTTTTATCAGCATCTTCATCTGGGCACTTGTCATCTGCACTCAGGGTAAGAATCATTTAGAAAAACACTTAAAAAAATCTGTTTGTTGGATAATTTACAAAAGTGTCAAAAAGAAAAGAAAAAGTCTTGCCTTTTAATGTGTTTTCATAATTAATTCAATCATTAATTTAATTTTCTATATTATCTATATTTTCAGAATCCAGTGGACAGTATACTGTGACTCAGACTCTAGCAGTGAAATCTGTTCTCCCAGGAGAAACAGTCGCTCTGAGCTGTAAAGTCAGCAGCGCCGTGTACAGCAATAGTTATGGCAACTACCTAGCTTGGTACCAACAGAAACCTACAGAAGCTCCCAAACTCCTGATCTATGTGGCAAGTACCCTTCAGTCTGGGATCCCAACTCGTTTCAGTGGCAGTGGATCTGGGACTGACTTCACCTTGACCATCAGTGGAGTCCAGGCTGAAGATGCAGGAGATTACTACTGTCAGAGTTTCCACTACCCCAGCAGTAGCTGGGTGTTCACACAGTGCTACACACCCGTACAAAAACCTCCCTCAGCAGGACTGCAGGTGAAATTGTTCATTTTCTGATATTTATATACAAGCTGAAAATAAAGTATAAGTATAAGAAAAAAAAGTAAACCAAACATTTTACTTCTCTTTCAGTAAATGTATATATATATATATATATATATATATATATATATATATATATATATATATATATATATATATATATGAATAAATTGCATATTTAACTTCAAATTGTATTATTTCCTTTTTTTTTCATTTTACTCTTTTAATGATTCCACTTCATCAGCAACACATTCTATATACAAACAGAATGATGTTTATTTTTTTAAAGCAATTGAACTGTATGCATATTGAGATTGATTTATTTATGATCCACTGGACAACATATTAAAAAAGAAGTACAGCAAACAGCAAAGCCCATTATTGCAGTGATGTGTAGTTACACTTTCTGTCTCTGTGGAGTCCAGCTGGATATTTCTCATTGTGTCAATCTGATGTGTTTAAATGTATTTTCAAAACTAATATGAAATAAATGAATAACATTGAACTTTAACATATCTTTTATGAAAATCAAGACACAAATTACTGTTACTTACAATGAACAAACCATGTCTTCTTTTGAAATAGAATTTTACACGTTATTCTTAGTTACTGAAAAAGATATGAATACTCTATTGATATACCTCAGATTATAACTTATTACAATAAAAAAAAACAATGTATCTAAATTGAAATACAAATAAATAAATGAGGTATTAATAAATTCCTAAGTGAATTCTTATTTTTTATTAAGGAGCAGCACATCAGTGTTATTGAAGGCAGTTCATTCTTCATTGTCTTGCCTCCTGTGTCATCCTTGTTACCCACCTGGTCTCCTTCATTCCTTATGTGTGCAGCAGCTCCCTGGCACACATGTCTCAACACTTATGGGCCAGTTCATTCTGAACAGGCAGATTTCTAATGCCCCTCCTAGAGAGCAGGAAAGCACTGAGAGGCTAAACATAAAACTACAGGAAGGATAATCTAACTGTACTGTGAGTCACCCAACCCTATCAAGTCCCACCTGTGTTCACAGCTCAGATCTCATAGAACTGTCTGTGACACTTATTGAAACAGAAGTGCAGCGCTTAACACATATACAAATAGAACTAATCCACTCTTCTATTAAACTGTGAACTTAATGTTTGATTGAATCCCTCTCTGTGTTTGTATAGCCTGGAAACAGGCATCAGTGCCCTGCCAAGCTGCACACACTGCCATCATTCACACTGACCACAAGAGGGAGCCAGAGCACCACTGCTGTCCATAATGTAATAACAGTATAGTAATAAGACAATTGAAATAGGCAGCAGTTATCGTACCATGGTAAAATAAATAGTACCATATAGTACCGTGGTGTAGTGTTGCATTATACTGTAGATACCAGGATACTTCTTAGAAATAAAAAGTACAATCGTATTATCATGGTGGTACTGCATTATAGTACCATAATAGAGCATTGTACATTGATAGTATCGGATACATTGTGTTTTTCTATCATTTGTTTTTAATTATGTATCCATGAACGTTATAGTACTGTATTTAACTTCAGGTTTTTAAGTCTAATTTATTTTCATTGAAAAATGATCTTGTTTTGAAAGCAATACTTAAAAAACGTGAACATGGATACTCCATGCTTTTTAAAAAAAGAATCTCTTTTTTTTCAACAATAAGTCCCTTTTGCCATTGTATAGTAGTGTTTATTTGTTTTCACCCAGTGAACCCCTTTTTGATTTCTTGTTGTTTTGTGTAGAAACCTTTTATTTGGCCATTGTGACTATTTTGTGTTTAGGCTATTTGTTTAATTGAAGTCTTTTGTTTAACTGCAACCTTGCTATTCTGTCACAAATGCTCTTTTTTCAGGTTCAGATGGAACCCTTGTTTAGAAGAAAGGCTGATGGCAGCTCAATCTGACTGATACAAAGTAATCCATAAACTGGTATCGCCCCAGAAGGTTCAACCATGTAAGTTCGAATTTGAATCAATGCTTATAAAAATAATAATCTTCACATTATGACTACTTTATAGGTCTCCCTTTCAGTGCTAATTTCATTATCTATTACAATGCATTTTTATAACTGATGGTGTGATTTGAACTTGGGTGCTATATAATGAATGTTCTAGTATACACATATCAAATACTGGCATTATTATATTTGGAGGAAAACAGTCAGTTGATATAAATGATATGTGGTCCAGTTACCATACCAGGAACCTATTGCTGTTGTTTTTCAGCTCTGATGACTGGTGCTGAACTGAGCAACCAAGAACACCAGAAAAATCGTACCTTCTTACACTGGACCATGCAAATACACAGGTACAGTGAACTTGATAAAGGATTGTCAGTATTACCATTAAAAATGTAGGAATAAAGCTTCTAAATTATTAGCGCAATTTTCTCTGAAATTCCACACAAGGAGCTGGTAGCAGTGTTTGATTTTTATAATCTTTCATAAATAATTATAACGTAGAGGGATTTCTAAATTACAAATACACTTTTTATTTATTTTTTTGCAGGGGAACTAATTGGTGTGGAGTATTTGTACAATCAGTTCTCCATGACGACGGTGCCATGATTGAGAGGTTGGAGGCTGGCTCTGATCTGTCTATTGAATGGGAGGAAGATGAGGGATTTCCTGACACCGAAGGGTTTCAGGATCTAACAGTTCCAACACTAGACAGAGAACCTTCCTGCAGCTGTTTCAGTCCAATTGCTCGTATCAAGCTGCAATGTAGCCTATGAGAATCGCGAGCACAATTCAAGGGGAATTAGCTCAAATGGTAGAGTGCTCACTTAACATGTGAGAAATAGCAGAATCGATTACTTAATTCTCCAAATAATTTTAATATATGTGCGGATTTAGTCCCAACGCATTATGGAGATACATACAGTGTGACAATTCTTTGTAACAGAGACAACCGCCCTACATGTGTATTTTAAAGCACAGTCTCCTAATTTGTAATATCCCGCAGACTGAAAAACTGCAGTGCGCCCTCCATCGTATGCCTTCCGAGAAGCACAAAGGGAGATTTTTTTTTTTTTTTTAACAATTGAAGAGTTTTTGTTAAATGAGAATATTTTGAAGAGTTTGTGTTAATTGAAAGTTTGAAGTTTGCTTTCATTTGTAATGTGTTTGTAATGAAATATCAATTTTTGTGTTTTTACCAATCATTGTACTGTATACTAGCTACTGTTGCATGTCCATGATTTTGCTACTTAGCTTCCCATATGGTCTAGCGGTTAGGATTCCTGGTTTTCACCCAGGCGGCCCGGTATGGGAACGTCTTTGTTATTGTTATTTTGTTACAGAACTGTGGTCATACACATATATACACACACACACACACACACACACACACACACACACACACACACACACACACACACACACACACACACATATATATATATATATATATATATATATATATATATATATATATATTATACAAAAATATATTTACAGAATGATGCAAATGTATTTGACTCTATTCACATCCCCTCACATTTTTAAAATCCTCCACAGGTTGGATTGGATACTGTATAAATGCAGAACCAATCGTTCCAGATGGAAGAGACCATTCATTTTTAAATATATGTAATTCGATTTTTCATTTGATATTATTTGTATTGAGGCAGGGAGGCTGCAGTTGTTTCTAAGCGACAATGAATCTTGAATAACATTCTTAGGGTTCGTGTCATATGACTTTGTCTCATCCAACCTGTTTCTGGTGACGTCCAGTGGATTATATTTGGAATCTTTTGTCGTTCAGTATTTTCTCAGACGACAAATTAATAGCTCAATTGGTTAGAGTGAAAGAAACTTCCTCCAGTCAGCCCTGCTAGTTCAGTTGGTCAAGCATGAGACTCTTAATCTCAAGGGCGTGGGTTCGAGCCTCACGTTGGGCGTCCTTTTTAAATACAAATTGAAGATGTTTCTTTGAGACAACGGAGCAATGTCTGATTCACATTGTATACAATATTGCAACAAAATTACTTATTGGTCATTGTCAAATAGCAATTGCTATTGTAAAAAGCATGCATCGTTTATAGCTATAACGATATTGAAATAAAGAATCTTACTTTTCTGGGTTGGCTTCAATCCGTTTCTTTTTTACAATTGTCATTACATCATTCATGGAGCATCAGTTGGTATGTGCGTAATAAACCCAATCGGGCCTTGATACGACCCCCAAGAGTGTGCTGAAATAAATAATGTGGTTTTCTACATTCACAAACGCAGCTTGTCAGAATGGCCGAGTGGTTTAAGGCGCCAGACTCAAGGACTCTGTCTTTCTAAAGAATTGTGTGTTCTGGTCTCTGAATGGAGGCGTGGGTTCAAATCCTACTTCTGACAGTTGACTTTTACTTATTTTTAAAAATAATAAATTTCAGCACTCAATACCATTTTAATTTCCATTTTAAATCGGACTAAAATAGTGTTCCTAAAACAGATTGCATTTTTGTTGTAAAAAGACTACTTGTTAAAGTCACTGAAAAATATTTTGTGTCCAAACATGTTATTTAACTTGATTGTTTTAAAATTCCAAATAACATATTACTTTGAAAAACATCTCCGTCGACCACTGGATCGTGGTCTCAGGCTGGGATGTGGACCATTGAGAACAGTATAAACCATCTATTACTAGACGCAGCTTACAGGAGAAATGCCCTCTTTTAACATGCTAGGATGATCGACTTCGGCATTCTCCAACTGCTGTTTACATTTTCTAACACGTTATGAGGAAGAACAATATTTTGGTGTCCAAACATGTGTTATTTAATTTGATTGTTTTAATATTCCAAATAACATATTACTTTGAAAAACATAATATATGTTTAATACAGTCCTATTTGAGTATTTAAAATATGGTTATATTCAGATGCCAGCAACGGTGTGTTAATTTAACGAAGCGCCTAACGCCGCTCGGAACGTTCGCATTTTTAAATCCTAACGGTCTCTGCTCAGCTGAGTGGAATGTTCACGAGCCGGTTGCCTAGCAGCGTCTCCCCCTCCTTCTCTGCCCCGCCCTCTCGCCCTCTCTCGTTGTACCAGCTAGGAGTTCAAATTTAGCTTCGTTATATTAGCGCAATTCTTTACTAACTTTTACAAATTAGCTTATTAGGGGTTCGTGTTTTTAAGATGGTTCAGGTGCACTCCGGGCAGACTGACTGCAGCATCCTTACAGTATACCGCACTGCGCTCAGCTTTGTGTGGCCGCTGATACACAAAATAATGAACGACTGTTTAACTAAATCACATGTATTGCTTTTTAATGCTAAATATGTATCTGGTATTCTAAGTATTATCAACAATTAATAATTCAGCTCTATTCATATTCAGAATGTAATACAGTATTAAAACTATCAAACTGACTGGAAACATGGAACACATAAGTGCTGTTGTGTATAGACAATGTCATAAACGCCGAAATGAACATGGACAGTCTTTATTAAGGGCTGACTCGTTTAGATGTTAGAGAGATCTAGGTGTACTGGACAAATCTACTGGATTTTTTTCCAAATCGTAAGTGTACCGCCTGTGATAATACATTTATTTATACAATTTAGCCTATACAACATATTGATTGTATAGCGATCAAACAGATATTTATTGTATTGCGATTCATTTTTATGTTTCATTTGATACAGCACAATAAACTAAAGTGAATCTGAAATTACTGTTGACCAGTCTTCATTGACACAGTTGGGTAATAAAGTCATATTAACACTTCCTTGCATGAGATAGTGAAAATGTGCGTAACCTTTCAGTAAGTATTTTAAATTCATTTGGGAAGGTTTAAGATTGTGAAGAAGTTTAAATATGCTGCGTATTTGCGCATTGGGAACTTTGCATAATGACGTTTTTATTAATGCCACTTTCTTACGGACAGTAGTCGGGGTGATGATACAAGACCAGAACCAATAAACCTGTTATTTGCTTGTCCTTTCACTACCATATTCTATTGTGCTTGTTCAGAATACGCGTGAATCCTGAAAACATCTCGTTAATATTTAAACAAAGCCAGCAGTCACTTTATTGATCACCCTGTGGATTAACCGCTATTGGAATACAGATGATTGTGTTAAAGATGTTAATAGACTTTCTATGTACACGTTTTAGAGCTAAGCGTTTCTTGAGGCAGTTCAAGCGCGGCACTTTCAGGCAACCAGTTCCAGTGTTTGCCTTTTGGACTTACTCTGGAAGGAATACAAAAAAAAAAAAAAACATTTGTTGAGAACCGCATTTGGGAGAAAACTTAACAGTTTCGAAAAGCATTTGTAAAGGCTTCGGATTCTATTATGGTGTTGCCGAGCTGTTGAACGTTTTTCATTACAGGTTTACTGGATTGCCAAAAAGAATGCTATCTCGAAACATCAGTCTAGTCACGCCAAAATAGCTCAGTTGGGAGAGCGTTAGACTGAAGATCTAAAGGTCCCTGGTTCGATCCCGGGTTTCGGCAAACAACAAGACGTTATTGGTTTTGTATTATTTTGAACTAAAAAAAACAGAGCACATTTATTCTTCAGCGTAATTGGATGAAATAACAGCGTATCAGAGTGCCATTTTCTAATGTGATTAAGAAATGCAAAAAACATTGTCCCTGGGTGGGCTTGAACCACCAACCTTTCGGTTAACAGCCGAACGCGCTTACCGATTGCGCCACAGAGAACAACCTGTTAAGCAGCCAAAGCATACGGGAGTGATGAGCAAGGCGAGATTCTGCAGAACGTGATCGAGGGAGCAGAACTCATCAGAACCTGAGATCACATCTAAGAAGAAAGCAACACGGGGCAGGAAATTCTATGTAATCAATTATGGCAGCACAGCATATGCCGTTTTGTTAGATAACACCCTGGGAGACAACAGAGCAGTGTGTGTAAATAGCTACAATGGAAACCATATACTTACGACTTAATTTTGATACAGAACTGTGGTCATGTGTAATCTGTTTTCATTATGATAAGAAAACTACAGTTCAGTGGATTATATTTGGAATCTTTGGTTCTGTCATTCACTATTTTCTCAAATAAGGTGACAAATTAATAGCTCAGTTGGTTACAGTGAAAGAAACCTCGAAAAGTCAGCCCGGCTAGCTCAGTCGGTAAAGCATGAGACTCTTAATCTCAGGGTCGTGGGTTCGAGCCCCACGTTGGGCGTCCTTTTTAAATACAAATTGAAGATGTTTCTTCGAGACAACGGAGCAAAGTCTGATTCAGTTCACATTGTATACAGTATTGCAACAAAATTACTTATTGGTCATTGTCAAATAGCAATTGCTATTGTAAAAAGCATGCATCGTTTATAGCTATAACGATATTGAAATAAATAATCTTACTTTTTTGGGTTGAATTCAATCCGTTTCTTTTTCTTAGAATTGTCTTAACATCATTCATGGAGCATCAGTTGGTATGTGCGTAATAAACCCAATCGGGCCTTGATACGACCCCCAAGAGTGTGCTGAAATAAATAATGCGGTTTTCTACATTCACAAACGCAGCTTGTCAGAATGGCCGAGTGGTCTAAGGCGCCAGACTCAAGGACTCTGTCTTTCTAAAGAATTGTGTGTTCTGGTCTCTGAATGGAGGCGTGGGTTCAAACCCCACTTCTGACAGTCGACGTTTACTTATTTTTAAAAATAATAAATTTCAGCACTCAATACCATTTTAATTTCCATTTTAAATCGGACTAAAATAGTGTTCCTAACACAGATTGCATTTTTGTTGTAAACAGACAACTTGTTAACGTCACTGAAAAATATTTTGGGTCCAAACATGTTATTTAACTTGATTGTTTTAAAATTCCAAATAACATATTACTTTGAAAAACATCTCCGTCGACCACTGGATCGTGGTCTCAGGCTGGGATGTGGACCATTGAGAACAGTATAAACCATCTATTACTAGACGCAGCTTACAGGAGAAATGCCCTCGTTTAACATGCTAGGATGATCGACTTCGGCATTCTCCAACTGCTGTTTACATTTTCTAACACGTTATGAGGAAGAACAATATTTTGGTGTCCAAACATGTGTTATTTAATTTGATTGTTTTAATATTCCAAATAACATATTACTTTGAAAAACATATATTTTTTAATACAGTCCTATTTGAGAATTTAAAATATGGTTATATTCAAATGCCAGCAACGGTGTGTTCATTTAACGAAGCGCCTAACGCCGCTCGGAACGTTCGCATTTTTAAATCCTAACGGTCTCTCCTCAGCTGAGCGGAATGTTCACGAGCCGGTTGCCTAGCAGCGTCTCCCCCTCCTTCTCTGCCCCGCCCTCTCGTCCTCTCTCGTTGTACCAGCTAGGAGTTCAAATTTAGCTTCGTTATATTAGCGCAACTCTTTACTAACTTTTACAAATTAGCTTATTAGTGGCTTCGTGTTTTTAAGATGGTTCAGGTGCAGTCCGGACAGACTGACTGGAGCATCATTACAGTATACCGCACTGCGCTCAGCTTTGTGTGGCCGCTGATACACAAAATAATGAACGACTGTTTAAATAAATCACATGTATTGCTTTTTAATGCTAAATATGTATCTGGTATTCTAAGTATTATCAACAATTAATAATTCAGCTCTATTCATATTCAGAATGTAATACAGTATTAAAACTATCAAACTGACTGGAAACATGGAACACATTAATTGCGATCGATTCGATACCTATAGGATTACATAAGAGCTGTTGTGTATAGACAATGTCATAAACGCCGAAATGAACACGGACGGTCTTTATTAAGGGCTGACTCGTTTAGATGTTCGAGAGATCTAGGTGTACTGGACAAATCTACTGGATTTTTTCCAAATCGTAAGTGTACCGCCTGTGATAATACATTTAAAACTAAGAAAATGTACAAGCCATACAACGAAAAAAAAGAGTACAGTATCTTACAAGTGATTGTGCTTCAGCTCATGTCATTAATGTGATTTCTTGTCCTAGCCATTTGCAATATGATGGTAAAACTACTAGACAGTTACAATTGCGCATTAATGAGCGAGCATAAAAGTTCAATTAGGAGAAAATATATTCATCCACCACTAGCTAGACATTTTGTAGATGCCAAACATTCCGTTTCAGATCTTAAATTCTGTGGCATACAAACATTTTCAAGATCGCAGTGGTGGTAATGTCACGGGTGACGAATGTGTTGATTATTATTTTATTCAGTGTTATCACTTGTGATTTTTGAATTTTAATTGGATTGGTTTTCCTTTTTTGCACAGTTTGTTTATTTGAATGATTGTTTTATTTTTGAGCATTAGATGCATTTTAATGTGTATTTGTTCACTTAACCATACGTCATCCACTCTCTGGTCCAGACCTCCTCTTAGGGCTCCTGTCCAGACGCCTGTTTGGGCAGCCCTCTCCATAGGGTGCTGCGCTTCAGCTGAAGTCCTCAGGAGAGATCCTGATATCCTGACATAAACCACGAACGCAAAGGTTCTTGTCAGTACCTCTTTTCAAATGTCTTCAATCACCAAATTCCGCAGTCCTCCCAGAGTGAGTCTACGAGAAAAAATAACAAAACGAAACTGACACTGTCCGTGCACAAAAAAACCCCAACCACTCGCTGTCTAATCTCGTCCTCTTTATTTTCGTTTACTTCCCTCAGCTTCTCTCTCTTTCCTATTCCGGTATCTCCTAGTTCCATGCTCCCAGTCTATTAGTTCCTCACCCTTTTTATACCTCAAAGCCCTTCTAATTCCAGGTGTGTACAGGTACCTGCAATTGTTTGGGGCGGGACCTGAGGTCCGTGTGCACAGTGCTTGTGATAAACAAAACAAAAAATACTTTAATTACGAACTCCGTTTCACCCGTGCACCAAACAAAACAGAGAAATAATAATCAACACAGCAAAAACACAGTGCAAAGCAAACGGAAAATTATGAAAAGAAAAAAAAACGATCTAAATAAAATATTCACACAATACTAATTAATATGTGCAGAAAATAAATAAATAAACACAGGCATAGGGTCATTTGTATACACATGTATTTATGTTTCTTTTGGTGGCAAATTAACCCAATACATTATTGCATTCTGCGACGTCATTAGATGATCAAAGCCCCTTTGTGCCAGTGCGCATTCAGAGGAGACGCGCTGAGAGAATCCGTCTTCTGTGTCACTCAGTCCTGCCAGCTTTCCCCCGTTGGTGATATATTGGTCAGTTATAGCTGCTTTCCAAGTAATTGACCCGAGACGATTCCCAGCCAGTACAGCTGTGTTTATGCCCACATTTCAAATAATGAACATTATAAAAGCAAATCGTATTGTTTTATGTTTTCTTTACTATTAAAGCTGAGAATCAAACACACTTCCGACAACTTCATAGCCCTGCTGGCTACGAACACGTATTGAGTCGGCTGTTTCCCATGACCCTGGTGATACCGAGTGTTTTCCGAGTATCCATGTTTGGCATGCTTGCTGTGCACTCTAGCATTGCATAACAAGCACTCACTACGCCAAGATTTCGTGGCGCAACGGTAGCGCGTCTGACTCCGGATCAAAAGGCTATGTGTTTAATTCACTCGAGGTCAAAGCCTCGCTGCTTCAATAAAAAAAAAAAAAAAAAAAATTATTTCCAAAATATCCTGACTCCCTGATTTTATGTTTCCAATCCAGGGATTTCTGTATCAGAAAAAGATCCAGGAATCCGGGATTGGATTCCCTAATTATTATCCGTAGATTTCCTTTGTTTACAGATGATGTAATTGGCATTGAAAAAGTGATTGTGAATCATAGAGGTGGAGACCTACATACAAAATGAATTCAATGGGAGTCTTTTTGGACACACCCCCTGAATACACTGTCACCAATTGGGATGAGCGAGGAACTGGATTTGGTAGCTTTTTATCATTTAGAATTTGGCCTCCTTTATAATTTGGTTGTTTTTTCATTAATGTATGTAATATTTTGTTCAGTTATTTATAATCTATTTAATTAATAGTGATGCATTTAGAATGAGTTATTGAAAACCAATGAAAGGTGAATGATGCTTTGTTTAATACAGTATTGATGGCTGTGTTGTTGTATATGTTATGATCCACTAGACAGCATATTAAACAAGAAGAACAGTAAAGCCTGAATCACAATATTGCAGAGATGTGTATTATATACACTTTCAGCCTGATTTTCGCTGTTTGTGTCTGTGTGGAGTCTGGCTTTATATTTTTGACTGTGCAAAGCCACAGGACTTTTGTGAGCGGGGCCTCTGTTTAGAGGAGCAGCGCACGCCGCCTTCACTGGAACTTTGATTTGGAGTTTCTGGATGTTTTGCTTTGCTTTTTGTACACTGGGCTGTGTGTCCTCCATGAGTTCCCATAGCTGGTAGCGTCACGTGAGTGTGTGTGTGAATAAATCCTGAGTGCCTGTGTCTCTGTCCCTCCCTCTCTGCCTCTCACCTGCCTGCCTGCCTGTCTCAACCGCTGTGAAACACACACTTCTCACACACTGGATTGAGAGAACTGACTTTTTATCTGCTTGAAATAAAATGAAAGGAACGTACTTCTGATTGTGCAACCATTCTTTAAATTCAATTGTATATATTAACATGGTATGCACCTCAAACAGATGGAAGATTGAGTTTGTGAGGCTTCTTTATCTAACTCAGGTTTTAACTTATTATTATTATTTATTTCTTAGCAGACGCCCTTATCCAGGGCAACTTACAATCGCAAGCAAATACAAATACATTCAAGTGTTACAATATAAGTCATACAATAAGAACAAGAAATACAATAATTCTCAAGTGTGACAAACCACAATTCAATAATACAGCAGATAATAGTGAAAGTTACATCAGGATATGATTAAATAGTGATAGTTACATCAGGATATGATTAAGTACAAAATACTACAGATTAATCACTTGGCAGATTACAATATTCTGAGGTACAGGATTAAATGCAGTAAAATAGGGGGCAGATAAGAGCAAAATAAAGCATATTTAAATGAAGGGTGATAGTGTCCCAGGATACAACAGAGGAGTTCTATAGGTGCTGTTTGAAGAGGTGAGTCTTAAGGAGGCGCCGGAACTTATAATAAATTATAATTAACTTATAATAAAGATAAAGTTATCTCAATTTAAGACACATTTTTTAAATAAGCAATTCATATATTTCTGAGTGAATTCTTATTTTTTATTAAGGAGCAGCACATCAGCGTTATTGAAGGCAATTTATTCTTCATTGTCTTGCCTCCTGTGTCATCCTTGTTACCCACCTGGTCTCCTTCATTCCTTATGTGTGCAGCAGCTCCCTGGCACACATGTCTCAACACTTATTGGGCCAGTTCATTGTGAACAGGCAGATTTCTAATGCCCCTCCTAGACAGCAGGAAAGCACTGAGAGGCTAAACATAAAACTACAGGAAGGATAATCTAACTGTACTGTGAGTCACCCAACCCTATCAAGTCCCACCTGTGTTCACAGCTCAGATCTCATAGAACTGTCTTATTGAAACAGATGTGCAGCGCTTAGAACACAGATACAAAGAGAACTTATCCACTCTTCTATTAAACTGTGAACTTAGTGTTTGATTGAATCCCTCTCTGTGTTTGTATAGCCTGGAAACAGGCACCAGTGCCCTGCCAAGCTCACACACTGCCATCATTCACACTGGCCACAAGAGGGAGCCAGAGCACCACTGCTGTCCATAATGTTTACTTGCTCTTATCTACACCCTATTTTACTGCAATTAATTCTGTACTTTTGAGTACTGTAAGATGTCACAAGTGTTATTTAATCTGTAGTATTTTGTATTTAATTATATCCTGATGTAACTATCACTGACACTGTTATCTGCTCCGTTATTGAATGGAATTTTGATATACTTGTACTTGCTAGAACCGAAGTCATTGTATTTTTATCTTGCTCTTATGTATTTACTTGTACTGTGATTCTTGAAATGTATTTTTGTTTACGACTGTAAGTCGCCCTGGATAAGGGCATCTGCTAAGAAATAAATAATAACAATAATACACACACACAGAGACACACACGAATACACACACACACATACACACACACACTGACACACACACATACACACATACACACACACTCACAAACACTCTGACACACACACACACACACGCACGCGTTGGCAGCACGAGAGGGAAGGTAGAGAGAGAGCGCGAGAGGACGAGCAGAGCGAGGGTGCAACACGAGCCGTCATACCGGTGCAGCGTTTGAATTTTTATTGTTGTCAAGTCATTTTCATCAAGTCCCAAATCAAGTCTCAAGTCAATTCTTTCACATCTCAAGTCTCAATTCAATTCGTTGAAGTCTCAATTCAATTCGTTCAAGTCTCAAGTCAATTCGTTCAAGTCTCAAGTCGAGTCCGAGTCCCAGACTCGAGTGCACAGCTCTGTCTAAAGGGACCTCGCAGTAGAATTGAGGTTGTTCAGCACAAGAAAGAATATCAAGGCGACGGAACAAGCCTGCTACAAAAGCGGCGCTATACTAAACATTACCGATGCGTTAGGAATAGACACCATTCATTTATTCATGCTTTTACATATCAGCTAATTGCATTCCGCATTTACAGAAAATACATGAATATCGTGAACATTTGATAAAATCAAAAAATCAAAAAATTCCACTGACTCACACTGCTTTCACTTTTTACCATTTACTTCTCGCCCTTAGCTTGCGTCTCAATGCGTGATGACGTTTGTTTTGTTGACTCGGTTGCCATAGGAACGTTTAAAACTCTGCGACAAACTTTACTCAAATGCACAGCTGCACAGAACACACCCCCTCAGACATGTGCTGTCTATTCACGGGAGCAGACTACTGAACCAGTTAGTTCAGATGAGCGCTGGATACACAAGAAACAATCTGACAATTTCACAAATAAATCCGTTTGTGTTCAACCCTATGAGAGGTGGAATGTAACAAAAATGTGAACTGCAAAAGACAGAGCGTCAAACATCAACGACAAAGTTCAACATTTGAATTGAAATAACAGCTGTCAAATAGACAAAGCACAACACTCGAAGATAATGTGCCAAATTGAAAATGCTCAACACGTTAATTGAATTAATTATACATAAAATAATGAATGTAATTAAGCTCAAAAATTGAAATGGGAACTTCAAATCTTAAATAAATTGATTACAATTCAAATTTCCAGCACGCCATCCGATTTGTGTTTAGTCTGTTCTAAATCAATACTGCGCGTTGTATTTCAGGTTAAGCGCTGTGCTTTCCATTTGCCACTAGGTCATTCTATTCCCCGGGACTGCCCCTGTCATGGCAAATCTGACATAGAAGAGATGCTTTGCACTGTTTCTTAAATCGAGTGGCCTCAAATAAAGTGTCTACATTAATGTCTGCCTTGCCTACCTGTCATTCTGGTGAAATTGTAAAAATGTGTAATTGACTTGTGGATGTTAAATGTCAAACTGGCGCAGGCAACACATCTGCCTGGATTCCTGCATGATATAAATGTGTTTCTTCATTTGCGCGGCCTGCTTTTCATTATTCATTGGGGTTTGTTTACTACATGCCTCCATAACGGAGCCTTTAATCAGACAGTCCTTGTCGGTGACAGTCCAGTTTGTTCCGCACGTACTTCTGCCAAACTTAAATTCAAAGTACAATCTTCTAAATGGGTTATTATTATTATTATTATTATTATTATTATTATTATTATTATTATTATTATTATTATTATTATTATTTATTTTAATTAACGTACTGATTGAAAATTAGAGGACTAATATGAAAGAGGTGCGCGCATCAATTGCAGCTAATTAGCTCCCATTAGCACCTGAACCTCTTTATAAACCCATTGCGCTCTAAGGAACACTAAACTCAACTACTGACGGTTTTGTTTTTATTATTGTGTCTTTATAACGGTGAAAGAAGTTCACGGTCGGGGCTGCCTTGGATTTAATGATGCCGTGTTGTCTTAGATTTGGGTAATTGTTGATCTTTTCTCTACTTTAGAAACGTTCATTTTATTGTGTGTTTCTCACATGCGTGTTTTTGTTTCCAATGCAGAATAACATTGCTGTTAGCAGTGTTAGTCACTGAAGTTTGGACGCAGAACCCCCCTCTAGGTACGATAACGGTCGCTTCAGCAGAGCTGTTCTTTTAGCTTCCTGTTTATTTGCCGGTTGTGTGTTTTTCAAGTATCGTTGTCTTCTGCAGGCTCGGTGAGGACAGAATGTCAAGGGAGTGTGATGATGATGATGATGATGATGTTGGAGAAGTCTTTTGTTGGGAAAGTATTTTCGCATCAATGTGATTGGTGAGTGATCATTTTTCTTGAATGGAAAGCTTTTGATGTACAAAGCCTGTTGACTCGTAATGTAATGACGTGAATTAAGTACAGAGTACTTCTGCACTGTATGGCAGCAACGAGGCTTTGTTTTTGTAAGATGCAGAGTATGAATGCTCTTGCGTTAGCTTTAAAAGCATGTTGCTGTTCACACTAAATAGACCTGTGTTGCTACAACCTTAGTCAGATTTGTTGACTGCAAGCGCAGAAATAGGGATCATTTACTTTTAAGCTTACTGTTCTGAATGGGTGTATAATTCTACTTGTATGAATCGTTTTTACAAAATTGCAATAAGTAGATGGCACTGGACGGTGGGGGTGTTCACTTTGTTATATCTCTACCTTGCTTGATCATGTGTACAGTTTCTTGAAAGGCCAACCGGATTTCTTTTCCATAGACAATAAGGGGGTGCTTGTGTCCCTCTCTCCAAGACTGGCTGCACAGTGTGGATATAGCTTAACTGTTGACTTCTTGGGAAATGCCAAGGTCCTTGCTTCTGTGCTGAGCTGCTTTGCTCAGAACACAGTGAGTCATCATTTTATTTCTTGTAAACTTGTTTCTAATGGTGACATGCTGGCACTAACTTTATCCTTTGTTTCCAGAATGATGAGACCTACAAGCTGACAGTACAAATCAGTGTCTTCTCAAACAGTGCTATGACTTCAGCTTCCTCCTATGTTCAGAGCATGACATGCCCCTATTCTCCATGGGCAGAGAGGGAGATTATGTGTGAAAGAAACTACATGGAGGTAAAGGCTGTTGGGATGTGATAATGCTGTTCAGTATAACTTGTTGGGTTGTGTGGGTATTTTTAATTGTCACTACAGAAGTGCTTCACTCGTGATTAATGTGAATTCTCTTTAGGTTTCTGTGAGAAGAGGTATGCCACTTATTGAGCCAAACTTTGTTCAAGATGATCCTGATTGGTCCCTTGCATACCCTGAGGTAGAATCATGTGACTTTGCATTTGCTTCATTCACGTCCCCTTGGTCTTGCCTATTGAGGTCTACTCTACTGTCTCATCTAGAGGAAGCAAAAATCTAATGCCCCCCTAACTTTAACCTGTCTCCCAAGAGGGTGGCCATATTGGAATTGTGTGGCATTTAAGGCATTGGCTTTGCATGTATTCTGATTGCTTTGGTGAAATATGATTGTGGAGAAGTTAACCCTTTCTTGTCAGTGTGTAAGCCTTGTATTTCAACCACTGAGATAGTGGCTTCATATGTGCAGGGTTATAAACCCTTCATGCTAAATGTGTCCTGATTTACTTTTTGAAGTCTGCTGCATAGGTGCAATTTCAGGTATTGTCCTAAAGTTTGGTACACTGATGTATTAAGGTCCAGTACAAATGAATGGCTGTAAACTCTGCCTGTATCGGATACAGTCTACTTGCTTTCACGTAGGCTCTTTCGTACGCAGTTGCATTTGAGGATTTACTCTGTTCCATTAGATGCCCGCTGAACCTAGAACTTTCAGTGATGCGTTCTTAAACTTTCACCTTTTCAGTTTTAGTTCCTGTTTATTAAACAAGACATCTGTTATGACAAATCCTTTAGACTGGGGATGCTTTGTGTTCAAACTCCCTAATCTAATGAGATTTTCTTCTGCTAGGCAACTGCTGCTGACAACAGCATCTGGAAAATTGTGTTCCATCTCCCAGCAAATAGAAAGACAACCATGACTGTTGCTCAGGCCATGACAAATGGCTATGGCATAAACACTACACCAACTCGAATTCTGGTTAGAGCTGCATACAACTCCATAGAAAGCCAGCCTCAGGTGGTAAGTAGTCTAGGCTTCATTGTTGTCTAGTACAGTATATCCAGACTATGAAGGTAGATTTAGTCTTGCTTTTATTTTAGTAAGTTCCCCCTCCCCTCCAACAGATCCAAACTGTACCAATGGCTGTGCTAAGATCAACCACCTTTTATAAGCAAAGATGGATGGTCATGATGGTGGACACTGCAGTTGCATGTCCTACTGGTGAGTAAGCTTTTGGAGGGCAACGGTGATCAAGAACTGTTATAGGTTTAAGTGAGTTTTCTATACCAAGTCTATGGTGTTCCTTTCTGTCAGATGGAACAGCCTTCACAGAACAGATGATTACATGGAATGTTCCCCGTGTTCTACCTCCCCTTGTTCCGACACCACAAATTACTACCCTTGATGTTCAAATGGGAGGTGATGGCCGCAAGCTTGACCCTGCAACGATTCATAATAGAGATTTATAAACTGGATGTTGGTCCCCAGCTAATCACTGTAAAAATTCCTGTGGGAGCTGATGGTGGATATTACAAGGTATGTAGAAGTTCAACATTTAAGTCATTCTCATTTAAAAGCTTGCTTCCTAAGATGCTTCTGTGCTTTCAGAGCCATGTATTGGACAACACCTATGTGATCTCTTACTCTATTGAACCAATGCTGGAGCATACCTGGCAAGATGGGCCTGAGAAGACCAAGTACACCGTACTTCATCCAATAACCACTCCTTTCATGCCTCGGCCACCAGTTGTCAAACAGTATGTAGAACTTGTCTACATGCAGTAAATCGAAGGGATTTGCTGCAGTGCTCCACTTCATATCCTTCATTTTAACTGCATGCTTTAATTTCAGACACTGTTCCTAAAGCCAGAGTGTTCAATGTGACCCTGGGGACATTCCTGCCTGATGTGGAGCTGGTCAAAATTATAGTTGGACCAGAGACGTTAACTGTGCCAGAAGCCAACCTAAAAGGTTATAATGTCCAGGAGCATGTCTTTCCCAATGGATCCAAGACCTACACTCTCCAGGTGCCATTTGAGGACCCCAATGTGAAGCAAAAGGTAACATCCCACCTGTTCAACCATTCAATTGCCCTTTGAAAACACTTGCTTCCTGTGGACGTGTTGCTTGCTGTCTGACTTTGGGTTTAATCCTACAAACCCTTGCTTTTCTTTCAGGTAACTCCTCCAGACACCAGAACCTACATTCTGCCCCTGACCTACTTGCTAAATATAGTGCCAGAGAATACACCCTTTACTCATCCTGCTGTAGTTGAAGCCATTCTCAAAGACATCAGTAAGTGCCTGACTCTTTGGTCTACAACTTCCCTTTTCTAACCAATCCAGTCAATTGCCACAACTGCTCTTCCTCTTGCAGTTCCACCTACAGTAACTGGCTACTGTGATGGTGCTGCATTCTATACCATGGTAACATATGGCAACATGGGTCGCAACTGGATTCCTTTTGTGGGCTCAAGAGAACTTGGTGGAAGTCTGCTTGCCCTGTACAAGTATAATGCCAACTCTACCAATTTCTGGATGACTGTGCCATACAATTCAGCTGATGCCACATACGAAGTAAGTGATGGAACTTTAAAATGTGGCTTAGCTGTTTTTGGGTTCACCACATTACTGACCTGATGTATTGTCTATGTAGGTGATCAGTTCTTCAGGCATCAGAAGCAGGCTTGACTTGACCTTGAAGGATATTGGGACCATGGTTGTGGTGGCTGACTTCTCTCTGTCCTGCAGTTTCCCTACAAAGATGATTGGTAACTCTCCTGCAGACCAAGCATTCTGTATAATAGCTGCATGAATTGGTATTTAAGCTATAATCTGTTTCCTTAACCTGGATCCAAATGCTGTGTTTCAGATTGCTTCACCAATGGAACTATGGCAGCTCTTGCTGTGAAAGTGGAATCTGTCCCCAGCTTGTCTCCAAGTCAACTAACTTTAAGGGATCCAAGTTGCCGGCCTCTTCAGTCTGATGCTATCAATGCGGTTTTCTACTGCAATGTCAACTCCTGTGGAACAACTAGAAGGGTTAGTATTGACACATCGAAAATCCTATTTGAGGAAGTTCATGTTGACAAGGAGTGGCCACAACACACCTGGATCATTCTGGGGACCCATGGTGACCTGTGTTTTGTATCCGCTGAATTGCTTGCATGAATCGGACACTTGTCATCTGAAGGATGCCACCATTGTATTGATCAAGGTGCTGTGATACAGGACATGATTCTTGGATATGGTATTGGATGTGCTGCCTCTAGACCTTTTGGGTCAGTTGCAGTGAACTGAAAGGAGCATACTAACTGGGGATGATCTTGTGGTTAATACCGAGGACGGGACTAAACTAGTAAATGAGTTAATACCAATTGCAGCTCAAGGGTCGCCAGCTGTGTATTTGCAACAAACCCAAAATAACTGCTGTTGCCCTCCTAGAGGTTACTAAAACAATATTTAGTCTAGCAGTTTCTATAGACAGCCTTGTGGTATTGTTCTAACATGGAACAAATATAGTAAGTCTCATGTTCAATTGTGAAACTGAACTATTTATAACCAAAGCTTTTTTTTATTTTTAAAATTGTGAAATTGGTTAGTACGTGGCTGGGGGTGATCCTGAGTACCATATTAGCTAGTCTGCAACTTGGTATGCAGCTCCATACTAAATCTACAAGTTAATTGCAACCTGAGCCTTTGTGATTTCTCTTCCCGTTTGACAACAACCTCCTGACTTATGAGAATGAAGTACTGTTCACATCTTACCGGTAAGGATTGCAATCAAATTGAGTATCCTTGTGGTTGAGGCTGAAACTCTGCTAACCCCATCTCCTCTTTCCAGGTTGAGAGTTGCCTGTCACTATCTAGTCAATGACACCAAGGTAGTGCAGTTCTTGTACGAGAATAATTCTGCACCTGTAGTCCAGCCTGGCATGGGGGACCTTGCAGTCATCATGCGGCTTGCATTGGGAATGACTTGGCAATTAAAATAATATAGATGCTCTAGTAGCGTGTTTCCACCTATAAAATTCTCCCTTGCATCTCTGCAGATTCAACCTACAATGACTTCTATGGAGCTCAGGATTACCCTGTTGTGAAGTACTTGCGAAGACCCTTGTATTTTGAGGTAGAGCTCCTGTACAGCAGGGATCCACAGGCTGAATTGTTTTTGGACAACTGCTGGGCAACCTATTCTGCTGACAGGAATAGCTCTCCAAAGTGGGATGTTGTTGTGGACAGGTAAGATCCTGGAATATGATATTGCTGCTACAAAACCTAGGAATTGGAGTTGTGGCTGATGTGCTCCTGACCTACTTTCTCTTTCTAGCTGTGAGAACTCTGCAGATGAATACTTGACCATCTTTCACCCAGTGTCCAGCAATGCAAGAGTGCTGTTCCCTTCCCATCTGAAGAGGTTTGAAGTGAAAATGTTTTCCTTCACAAGCGGCTGGGATGCACTGAAAGGACAGGTAAAGTGGAGTGTTGGTATGGGGATCTTGTACCTCAATGTGTGGTTTGGATTGCTTTGCAAGCAGCAAATGGTCACTGTGCTCAAATCTTTAGTGAGTTGGAATGAAATATAACTGCACACTTGCAAGAAACACTTGCTATGATGCAATATATTTGTTTTTCAATTCAGTAATCCTCATTGGATGATGGTCCTGCCTGATCTATTGATGCTTGTTTTGCTTGACAAGGTGTACTGTCTTTCAGATTTACTTCCACTGCAGTGTTGTGATTCAAACCGGCCATCAGACAGCCTCTGTAGCAGACGGTGCATTCCAGGGAAACAGAGGCTTGGTAAGAGCTCTGTCTGTTGGGGGGGGGGGGGGGGGGGGAATTTTGCATGCATTTGTTTTGATGGACTCCTCCTAATTCCTCCTGTAGGTCGCAGTGCTGAAGGGATGGACGGTGGTGCAGTAAAGGCATTTGTGTCTTCTGGCCCAATTGAGCTGAAGAGAGATGGATCCCTTCACTTTATGCCTAGAAGCGGTAATATGCATGATGTGAACACAATTGCAGTTAAAGTAAAATATATAACTATCTCTTTATATTCCACTAACTTTCTTTCTTCTCTTGCAGCCCAATTCAATGTGTCGTCCCTTCTGGGAGCTGCAATGGGTGTGTGTTCAGTGGTTGTCTTCGTAGCTGGAGTTGTATATTTTTGGAAAATGCCCAAAAGTGTGTATTGATAAATAAAAATCTTGCTTGTAAAGACTGGTTTTTGGTGTGTGGGTTTTTTTAAATTTTTTTTTATATATATATATATTTTTTATTTATTTGGTGGGTGCTTGACTAATTCTACATAGATTATATATTGGTGTGTGTCAGAATGGCCATGTTAATGGGATTCTCTCCTCTTACTGCATTGAATGCTTTGCTTGTTTCCTGATCAGGCCATTCTCAATATGGTGTGTTACTCAAGGACTCTTCATTAATTCACTGTGTGAACCCGGGTCAAAGACTTTCCTTCTCCATTAAGTTATAACCCTCTTTATGTTCCTTTTTGCTTTGACATGCTGCTTTCAGTATGCAAGTTTAGGGTGAAATTATCAACACTCCTATATATTATACCTTATTCTAGCGTCACAAAAAGTGTGTAGATTTATATGGGCTGATTGCTTGTTTTTTTTTGTTATGAATGCAAGTTTGTATTCATTGTGTTCACTGCAGTTTATACGTCTTTTACTGGAAGTGGTCCCTGGTGAGATCTCCAAGTAAGGTATTAGTTTAACTTTTTCAGTTTTGACACTGTACAAATGAGTCTTACATTTTTTTTTTTTTTTTGAGTTATTGGTTAAACAAACCACTACTTGGCAACATGTTCTCTTCATGTTTGTTTTGACTGTTTTATATAGTCTGTTACTGGATAAACTCCTTTTACAAAACACGTTCCATAACAAACCGGTACACCCGATGCGGGGAATCTTTAGATCTGCGCACCAGTCCGAACCAGAAGTTCCATTCTTTGAGCTGTTTGGTTAACAGGAGGACTAAAATATATATAAGAGAGAGCTGAGTTATTGGAACTGAGTTCACTACACCCGCTGGCAACCCCTTGTGTAATGTGTTTATACTATATAGAGGACGCTGAGTTTGATGCAAGACTCGAGCAGACACATTCATAAACCTGCTCGCAGACTCTCCGGCGCCGTCACTCTGAGTGCTCTTTGAAACAGACTGGGTTTGTATTTATATTCATGTTCGGTTAATCAGAGATTATCGGCGGCCCGTCTGTAATACTACCGGAGATTTTAATTGCCCAGTTTGTACCGCTCTGTGCAGCACCGTCCCGTTTGTAACACTGTACGTGAACTGCATTCTGCTAAACAAAACATCACAACAGCAGCGCCATCTACTGGACAAAACCCAGACATACACGTTGAAACTGATCCAGTTCAATATCTACAAAGCCTAAATAAGAAACTATTAGCGAAGCCCCGAAAAAGAAAATATTATTCAAAACGGTTTAAAATCAAATGTTTAATTGTTAATCTCACCATTTTTAGTTACTGTGGAACTACTTCTCTCAGTGGAACACAAATAAAAAATATTAATATTAAAGTCTTCTTTATTTACCAACAACACCACACTCCTAGACCCATTTAATAATAGCAATAATACACTCCAGGGTGTGTGTGTGTTATCATGAGATATATCACCACTTCCTGGGCGGTTGAAGAACTCGACTTCGTCTAGTGCCTCCCAACGCACCCAAGGCATGGTGATATTACCTCATGATAACACACACACCCTGTCGAGTATTACTGCTTCATTAATGTAGTCATTAGGTTTATATGTCACATTCCTTTGTTGTCACTGTATTGATTTAGATATTCGGGTTGGATACCTCGGAAGCCAGCGGAACTCCAGCGTTTCTCCGACAACCACTGATAACCCCTCCCGTGATGATCGGCGCTGCCATGACAACCCATGACATCACCCGCACAAGTTACAACACGGCGAGTCATTTTTTGTAGCACAATATTAACGTGTTATTGTTTTCACAAAATAACATCAATAAGATTATCAGATCACCTGCTAGTGTGTACTAAACAAAACCTCAAATATCAGTGAATTGATACAGAGACAAGCCGTGACACCAGCAAGGGGTTAAAATTAAATTAATAAATACATTACGACATGAAACAAAAATACATGTGGGTGTATTTTAATCAAAAATCCATGCATCCATAATTCTGATTATAATCTCGCAGCTAATTATTATCAAATGATCAATTTCTATATTTCTCGGAGTGCTAATGTGGTGTTATAGTTTAATATATTAATGGATTTTAGAAATCATCTATGCTAGTCTGCCCCTCAACCAGTTTTAAATATAATTTAGATTTAAATGGCAGGTAGTATATAAATCCATTTCTAAAACAGGTCGCATTTTGTAATTTAAATAGGCCTACGTCTGAGATACCAAAACGTATTTTTGTTTCATGTCGTTATTAATGTATTTACTTATTAATTTGGTTAAACTTGAATCTAGCCTTACATTTTAACTTCTTGAAGTTACCACAGCGTGTCTATGTATGAATTACTGACGAGTAATATTTGTGATTTGATTACTCTAGCAGATGAACTGATAATGTATGGATGTTATTTTGTGAAAACAATACATTGTTAAAAAAAGAAATACTACAACATTTAATAAATAAATAAATTATACACCAAACTGAAGCACATTTGTTTAGTCTTAATATCATAACAAATATACTTATAAGTACGCACTTCCTTTTATTTGTTGGAAAACGGTCTGGAACTGAAGTAAAGTGTTTTTTTTAATACAGTGCTATTTGAGTATTTAAAATATGGTTATCTTCAAAATTAAAATGCCAGCAACGGTGTGTTAATTTAACGAAGCGCCTAACGCCGCTCGGAACGTTCGCATTTTTAAATCCTAACGGTCTCTGCTCAGCTGAGTGGAATGTTCACGAGCCGGTTGCCTAGCAGCGTCTCCCCCTCCTTCTCTGCCCCGCCCTCTCGCCCTCTCTCGTTGCTCCAGCTAGGAGTTCAAATTTAGCTTCGTTATATTAGCACAATTCTTTACTAACTTTTACAAATTAGCTTATTAGGGGCTTCGTGTTTTTAAGCTGATTCAGGTGCAGTCCGGCAGACTGACTGGAGCATCCTTACAGTATACCGCACTACTGTCAGCTTCGTGTGGCGGCTCATACACAAAATAATGAACGACTGTTAAATAAATCACATGTATTGCTTTTTAATGCTAAATATGTATCTGGTATTCTAAGTATTATCTACAATTAATAATTCAGCTCTATTCATATTCCCAATGTAATACAGTATTAAGACAGGCTCCAGTATTATAAATAAATAAACACGCTTTAAGAGAAACAGCAGTGATGTTTATTGACCATTCACATACATTCTCTATATGTTTCTACATTGTGGTTGCACAGGGACAAGGGACTCAGTGATGTTAAAAAAAAATTAGAGCCTACAATTAACTAATATAGAAAGGAAGGGGGGAGAAATGTATTGCCTGTGTGCAGTACCTTACACTTTCCTCTATTAAATGTCATTTGCCATGTGTCTGCCCAGTTCTGAATGCTGTCTAGATCATTTTGAATGACCTTTGCTGCTGCTACAGTGTTTGCAACTCCTCCTATTTGGAACTGCAAACACAAGTCAAAAAGGAAGTTAGAAAGGCCAAGAGAGATAGATATGAATGAACATTGCTAAGGGGGCTCAAACCAATTCCAAAATGTTTTTCCAATATTATAACAGCAAGGGAACATTCAAAGAGAAGGTTAAATGTCTAAGAGATGCAAATGGCAAAATCATAGACAAAGAAAACAAAAATAGCAAATATATTAAATGATTACTTTTCACAAGTTTTTACAAAGGAGGATACGGACAACATGCCCCACATGTCGACCTGTTCCTATCCAGTTTTAAATAACTTTAGCATAACAGAGGCAGAAGTGTTAAAGGGACTAGGAGCTGTTTTTTTTTTATTTATTTATTTATTTTTTTATAAATTTAGTCGTCGCCAATTATTTTTACCCCAGTTTTCACCCCAATTTAGCATGCCCAATTATTATCTGTATCCCTGGCTCACCGCTCGCAACCCCCCCGCCGACTCAGGAAACGGAGGCTGAAACACGCGTCCTCCGAAACGTGCTCCTTCCAAGCCGTCATTTTTCGCACTGCAGATCCACAGCAATGCTACCAGACCTATAGTGCCGGAGGACAACACAGATCTGGCGGCCCTATCGGCCACAGGGGTCGCTGATGCGCGGCGAGCCGTGGATTCCCCTGCCGACCTAAGCCCTCCCTACCCGGGCAGCGCTCAGCCAATTGTGCGCCGCCCCCTAGGAACTCTCGGTCACGGTCAGCTGTGACATAGCCTGGATTCGGACCTGCGATCTCCAGGCTATAGGGCACATCCTGCGATTTTAACATCCAGCCTTTACTGGATGTGCCACTCGGGAGCCCCAGGAGCTGTTAAAATAAACAAATCCCCTGGGCCAGATAAGATCCTCCCAATAGTACTCAAAGAAATGAAAGAAGTTATTTACAAACCGCTAACCAAGATCATGCAACAGTCTCTGGACACAGGGGTTGTAGCGACAGACTGGAGAATTGCAAATGTAATACCGATCCACAAAAAGGGAGACAAAACCGAACCAGGTAACTACAGACCAATAAGCCTGACTTCTCTTATATGTAAACTTATGGAAACTATAATAAGATCTAAAATGGAAAATGACCTATATGGTAACAATATCCTGGGAGACAGTCAGCATGGTTTTAGGAAAGGGAGATTGTGTCTAACTAACCTGGTTGATTTATTCTCAAACTGAACACAGTAGGGATTCAAGGAAATGCATGCACATGGATTAGGGAGTGGTTAACATGTAGAAAACAGAAAGTACTGATTAGACGAGAAACCTCAAAATGGAGCGAGGTAACCAGTGGTGTACCACAGGGATCAGTATTAGGTCCTCTGCTATTCCTAATCTATATTAATGTGAAATAAACCAGTCCAAAACGAGACATTGATGCTAATAGTTTTATTGCTGAAAAAGCTTTACAGAAAGAGAGAGGCTTTTACCCAGTTTCATGTAACAGCAGATCGTGTTGTTTTGGCAGGACAGCATTTATACTGGTCAACAGTTTGAGCATTTGTTGTCATGAATGCAAATAAAGAGATTTTAAAATAAGTGAGAGATGAAGAAAATCTCTATATAAACACAATGTTTTTGTCAGTCTGTGAACAAGGCCTGTCACGGGACACTTGTGACATCACAGGGTGGCTGTGAGGAGCTGGGAGAAGAAAGGAGTCTACTGGTCAAACCTGACCCGGTGCAGTGATTATGAGCTGGGGCAAATCAATCAAGCACGCTCTCCAAGTAACGCTTTGTATATGTGCCCATGTGCAGCTGTGTTTCTATCCAAACATGTGTGAGCATGTGATCTCACTGAGAATCTGAGACGACATGTTAAATAAGTACACCTTTCCATACAATGTAAAGACCTGCTTCATGAGAGGCAGGGAATCACCCAATAGAAAAACAATGTTTTCTCTATTATATATCCTTGAAGAGATTGACCAAATGCACAACAGGGAGCAGCTGTTTTAAACAAACTGGGAATGGCCTGATAGAAATAAGTATGGGTGCTGTAGCTGTGTGTGGGGAGAGGGACCACAACAGAAAGGTTACAGCCATGCTACAAAATAAGGTTGCTGGTGTGTTTAAGCTTTGATTGCAGGTCTGCTGTCAGGTAAACTCCAGCACTGTGATCCCTGGGCGCTGCTGCTTCTCAGTAGTGCTGGCATCGCCTGCAGCGGTAGGTACGCCAGTCTGAAACCAATTGAAGACATTATCAGCAACCTGGGCAGAAAAGCTATTGTTCTGATTGATACCCTACAGAGCATTGCACAGCTAGGTAATGAGACTGTGGGGTGGTAATGGTCAGCATTGTCTAATAATATAGATAATCAGTGTCACACTGAGCTGCATAATTGAACTCCCTCCCATGTGTAGATAGCGTCCTCCACACTCTTTGTATTGCACTCATTTGAATTACAAATTTGAAAAAAGCTTAGTGTAATTCAGCATGCAATTTCACAATCCCAAAGGGTATGGAATCAACTGCTAAACTGTGGAGCCACCACAACCTCTCAATACAATCCTATCAATAAAAGACATGGAAACCCTCTATACTAGTTCAAATGCCAAACACGTTTCTGAGGTTTTATTCAGAGCAATCCTGGATCAAAGCTCATCTGTTTTGACCCCTGATTTTATATTTTATTTCACTAAAATGACAAAAGTTCCACAGGAGATTGAGGTCAGTGGACCCTTCTTCTCAACTCAAAGCCAACCCTGACATAATGACCTCCCACAGAGAACTACTGTACACACACCATAAAACAGCAGCAATCCCATTCATCAGATCTCCTGGGATTATTTGTGGAGTTGGTTACTCCGGCATGAGATCACACACATGTAATAAGTTTAAGTATACATTTCATGACTGAAGGAGACAGGTTAGACTTTCCTCTTTCCAATAAGTTACGAATGAGATCAATCGATCAATAGTTTGAGACAATGCAGTTGAAAGATGAATCATAAACTCGTCTTGATATTTCCAGTTGAAGGATTATGATGGATGGCATCTGTTATAAAACTTATTCCAACAATTCTGTGTCTCTCTTGGAGTTCCATCCATATTTGACCTGGTCGACCTCATGTTCTAAACTGATATGGAATGACACTTGGTTTTCTATTTCAAATTGTTCTAATATATCCCTCAACCAATGTATACAGAAATAATAAGGCATACTCACAGCGAGCGCAGCGGTACCCATGACGGTAGTAGAAATAGTAGTGATAGTGATGAGCTACACAAAAAAGAAAAGATAATTAGGAACAGTCTATTTTTAACACAGAGCTGCTTAAACCCACTGCCTTCCACACTGTAACCCAGAACTCAACCCCCTGAGCTACTCAGGGACAGTGGCCCAGTGGTTAAAGAAAAGGGCTTGATACCAGGAGGTTCACATCACGGCTCAGCCACTCACTCACTGTGTGTGACCCTGAGCAAGTCAAAACGTAAAACTGGGGTCCTATTATAAGTGACTGCAGCAGCTGTTGTTGATGCATAGTACACCCCCTAGTCTCAAAATCACTTTGGAGAAAAGCGACTGCTAAAAGACTAATGAATAAAAAAGTAATACTCAGATCCACAAGCATGCATATTGCCTTCCACTCTGCAGGGCACCACTTTCTCAAACCACTGAGCTAGTCAAACCCACTACCTTCCACACTGCAGCTCTGCACTCTAGTCATTGAACTGCTCAAACCCACTATCTTCCACACTGCAGCTCTGCACTCTAGCCACTGTGTCACTGAAGCCTCTCAGCAAAGCTACACTGATAAACAATTCGTGCCCTGATTGAAAATAATACATAAAACCCACTGATTGCTGCATCAAATAAAGTAGAATCCATTTACTTACCATAGTAGCATCTGTACCTTACTGTGAAAGATAAAAGTGATATATTGAGTTCAGTCCATTTGAAGTCACTGCAGTGGCTGCTTCATACAAGAATGGGGCCTCAGTAGTGTATTAGAGAGCTATATACAGTGCATTGCGAAAGTATTCGGCCCCCTTGAACTTTGCGACCTTTTGCCACATTTCAGGCTTCAAACATAAAGATATGAAACTGTAATTTTTTGTGAAGAATCAACAACAAGTGGAACACAATCATGAAGTGGAACGAAATTTATTGGATATTTCAAACTTTTTTAACAAATAAAAAAACTGAAAAATTGGGCATGCAAAATTATTCAGCCCCTTTACTTTCAGTGCAGCAAACTCTCTCCAGAAGTTCAGTGAGGATCTCTGAATGATCCAATGTTGACCTAAATGACTAATGATGATAAATAGAATCCACCTGTGTGTAATCAAGTCTCCGTATAAATGCACCTGCACTGTGATAGTCTCAGAGGTCCGTTTAAAGCGCAGAGAGCATCATGAAGAACAAGGAACACACCAGGCAGGTCCGAGATACTGTTGTGGAGAAGTTTAAAGCCGGATTTGGATACAAAAAGATTTCCCAAGCTTTAAACATCCCAAGGAGCACTGTGCAAGCGATAATATTGAAATGGAAGGAGTATCAGACCACTGCAAATCTACCAAGACCTGGCCGTCCCTCTAAACTTTCAGCTCATACAAGGAGAAGACTGATCAGAGATGCAGCCAAGAGGCCCATGATCACTCTGGATGAACTGCAGAGATCTACAGCTGAGGTGGGAGACTCTGTCCATAGGACAACAATCAGTCGTATACTGCACAAATCTGGCCTTTATGGAAGAGTGGCAAGAAGAAAGCCATTTCTTAAAGATATCCATAAAAAGTGTCGTTTACAGTTTGCCACAAGCCACCTGGGAGACACACCAAACATGTGGAAGAAGGTGCTCTGGTCAGATGAAACCAAAATCGAACTTTTTGGCAACAATGCAAAACGTTATGTTTGGCGTAAAAGCAACACAGCTCATCACCCTGAACACACCATCCCCACTGTCAAACATGGTGGTGGCAGCATCATGGTTTGGGCCTGCTTTTCTTCAGCAGAGACAGGGAAGATGGTTAAAATTGATGGGAAGATGGATGGAGCCAAATACAGGACCATTCTGGAAGAAAACCTGATGGAGTCTGCAAAAGACCTGAGACTGGGACGGAGATTTGTCCTCCAACAAGACAATGATCCAAAACATAAAGCAAAATCTACAATGGAATGGTTCACAAATAAACATATCCAGGTGTTAGAATGGCCAAGTCAAAGTCCAGACCTGAATCCAATCGAGAATCTGTGGAAAGAACTGAAAACTGCTGTTCACAAATGCTCTCCATCCAACCTCACCGAGCTCGAGCTGTTTTGCAAGGAGGAATGGGCAAAAATTTCAGTCTCTCGATGTGCAAAACTGATAGAGACATACCCCAAGCGACTTACAGCTGTAATCGCAGCAAAAGGTGGCGCTACAAAGTATTAACTTAAGGGGGCTGAATAATTTTGCACGCCCAATTTTTCAGTTTTTTATTTGTTAAAAAAGTTTGAAATATCCAATAAATTTCATTCCACTTCATGATTGTGTCCCACTTGTTGTTGATTCTTCACAAAAAATCACAGTTTCATATCTTTATGTTTGAAGCCTGAAATGTGGCAAAAGGTCGCAAAGTTCAAGGGGGCCGAATACTTTCGCAAGGCACTGTATTTCAAAGGAGTGTCTCTCTATTTGTACATTTCTATTATTGGCAAAATCCAAAGCCAGGGCTCCTTCTTTATATCCCCTCCCACAGGATACAGAACACCTCACTATGTGAGTATGTATTAAATGAAGATGGCATTTCTTATTAAGAGCAGCTAATTCATACTATTATACAATAATACCCCATTCCATATTCTCAACATCAGCTGTAGGAGGCCCCATTGTTAACATGTATTCATTTCTTGTGAAGCGCACAGTACATGTGTATTGTATTGTAGTGTACAGTCACATTTTTATTAAAATATCAGATTCACACTTACCACGAGCACAGATGCTGTAATCTGGAAATGAAATAAACACACACCATTAAATACAATTTAAAACAATATATACAATTCATTTCTATATATTAATGTACCATAATGAAATAAAATACTTACAACAGTAAGCTGTTCCAAAGAAAAAGAAAAACAGAAACAGTGGTTATTGGATTTAATAGTTCACTTTATATTCATGTTTGAGTTCCATTTACTGGAATGTTTTCTGTTCCTCTGAGAATATCAGTTGATTCTGATAGCTGTTACAGGCTTAATGAAGACACCAAGGGGCTCATTTCAAAGTGTTTCCACCAGTCTGTCCACAACTATGAAACCACTGCATGGTAGAATATGCTGTAATACTGAAGTGTTTCTCAATGTCTTCAATCAATTGACTTGCAGTCTACAATCCATGCAGTTCACCCAAACCAGGAGCCAGCTCCAGAGAGACACACACTTACTTCTGTAGTGTCTTTTGGACAGAGCATCCTTCTTCACTACCATGGACTGTGTCAGGACCACTTCAGAATCCACTTCAGGAGACAGAAAGCACGTGAAGATCATTAAACAAACAGTAGGTTGCATCCCTTCTATTTAAACACAGACCATGTTGAGGAACTCTCCAAATCTGGATTAGGATTTCAATGTACATTAAAGAAGATTGCTGAACAGTAAGGAGCTTCAGATTTCATTTTGTTAGAGTGTGTGTTACAATGTTTTCACCTGAGTTCAGGAGCTGCTCTTCAGTTCTAGTTGCCTGTCTTAGATATATGTACAGAATGTAGGCTGGATCAGTCAAAGTGTCTTTATAGAAGAGCCAGTGACTGGATCACGCTTCCTTCTGCTTTCAATTCACTGCTATGCACTAGATGGTGATGGCACTTACTAACAGAAAGATATTTCAGTCTGCATTACATATGAAAAGAATCACACAGACTTATGCACAAAACAACTGTGGTCAACTATGAAAGGCGCTATATAAAATAAACATTGATTGATATAAAGGTAAGGGAACAGGACAACCTTTTAGTCAAGTTATTATATCTCAGTTGGGCAATCCTTCTTACTGACATGTAAGGAGATCAATTAATACAATAAGTCTTATTAAAGGTGCTGCATCAACACATTTAAATGCACATGTTAAATGCAAACAGATTAAATATTTTCAAAGTGTATATCCCTCAAGCTTTGTGTTTTCCTCTTCCGCATCAGTGTGACAGACAGACAGACAGACAGACAGACAGACAGACAGAAACACACTCAACAGAAGAAGCTATAGGCCGTCTGTACTCACTGTCAGCTCTTTTCTCCATCATATTGTCTCCTATCAGGTAAAACAGAAATAGGTTTATACAGTTAGAAGTACATTAGGAAACAGATCTGGGCACTTTGTGTTAGTGCCAGTAGAGAAACAGCAGCTAAATGTGCTCAGATTCACTGGGGTTTGGCCTTAAGTCTATCATCTGTAATTCACAATGTGTTCCTCTTGAAGGTTTAACGTTGTACCCACACACTACCCAGACGTGCTTTTCAAAGGACTCACCCAACTCCCGCTCTCCTTTGAGTCCATCACTGTCCAGTTCAGCATCACTGTCGCCTGAATCCTCTGCCTCTGGAACAGGGAGAAGAGAGCTTCATGAAGCAATGAAGGATTCCCTCGACTGCAGTGCACAGCTTCATAGGACACTCAACACAGGGAGGCAGAGAGTTCCCCATTACATTGCAATGCAGAGCTGTGAGGTTTAACCAGGAGATTTCTGGATATACAGTAGCCCTTGATGTTATGCATGATTAGTGATGATTAGTCAGGTTGAGTTTCTAAACAAATTATGTGGTCTGTGCTTTTTTGTCATTGCTTAACTTAAATCCTGCAAATAAGAAACTTTCTTTCTTTCTTTCTTTCTTTCTTTCTTTCTTTCTTTCTTTCTTTCTTTCTTTCCTTACCCAGCGCTCTCCTGTTCTCCAGTGCTCCTTCCTGCTCCTCTGAGTCTTCCAAAGTGTTGCTGAGATCTGTAAACACAGGCTGTGGTTACATTTTTAATGAGAGCAGCCCTGTGTTGTATCCAGTGCTATGAAAGGAATGACAGCATGGAATGGAGAATGCAAACGGACTGATTAAGATTTTTAGGTCTATATGTTTCAAGGATATGTATATTTTGTGAAAAAGGTAAATCAAACTGAATGAACATTTTAAAATCTCAGTGTATTTTATACACACCCTGCAATGGTTAATTGAAGAGATGAGCAGGAGGCAAGAGCGACTCGAAGGGAAATTTCAAATGCAAACCTTGATTTGTGTTTTCCCCCCAATATATTTAAATATTTACAGTTGATGACTGTTTCATTTCTAATAAGTTCTTATAAATGATAAGAAACGACGAGTTGATTTGGCTATTCACGTGGATAAGCCACAGCTGCATTTTACAGTACCAGGGAATCCTTCTGGTCTGAAGCAGCCTCTTAATAAGGGGCCCCCATGGTGGGAGGTGGTTGATGCAACACATGGGAGTTTTCAAGCTCTCTAAATGCTGTGTCTTATTCTAGTGGAGTACAGGCTCATCAAATCAATCCCCAAGACAAGTAGACAAACCTCTGTGTTGAGAATATAGGATTGAGTTCTGGAAGAATGGATCTTACCCAGTTCTCTCTTGCTGGCCTGGTAATCATCATCTCCCAGCTCTTCAGAGTCCTCAAGGAGGCTCCTTGCATCTGCACACAGAGGAAATGGAGGGGGGAAATCATTCTTTTAAATGGCAATGTACAAATTAAGAACAAAGAAGGATATTCTTATGGTAAGTTGATTATTCAATAGTGCAGCATTGAGGAAAAGCCTGCCTTCTCCACTATGTTATCTCATGGAAGACTGTCTGCTATCTCCCTACCCTTCTGTTATTCTGATGAAAGTCAGTCAATGCCATCTCTTCCCCCATTTATTTTAGGTTGAAGGCATTCAATGCAATCCCTCCCTCCCTCCCCATGTTACTCAGGAGAAAGGCAGTCTTACCAGCCCCTGACAGAAGCAATGCTGTCAGGACAGAGAGGAGAATGGCTCTTGTAGTCCAGGCTTTCATCTTGACAAGGTGCTGATGCTGCTTTTCCACTCTTCAGCTGCTCTGGTCCCTCCACCCTGCTCTGTTTTATACCCTCTCCCAGGCAAATGCACTCCTTCACCACTAAACCCTCATCAAGGACCCTTTCTTTCTCTACACTGTGATACTGTGTGATGCCCTCCTCTTCCAAATTTCCATACTTCACTTGAAAACTATTTCCTCTATACCCTATGATCCAAATCTATTGACACAGTGTCAGTGATCTCCATTGTTCTCTTAACACAGTGCAGGATCAGTGCTGGGATCAGCAGGTGCAGACAGGTGGCCCCATATACAGTATTAAAGGCAATAGAATGATTAGTTATCAGTCATGCAAAATGAAGCATTCTCTGGAATTTCATTTCTACAGTACAGTACTGCAAACACTCAGCTCACAAACATGTTCATTATACCAGGTGTTGTGGTTGAGCTGCTTCTTTCATTAGCAAATCAGTCAGCTGCTGTACGGTGTGGAGTGCATGTTTCTTATTGAAACATTTCACGATTGTATTACTAAGTCTCTTTTTAGAAGGAAAAATGTAGGATTGAAATACCCAGTGGGTATGAGAGAAAGACCTTGGTGTTGTGATAGACTCATTTCTACCAGCAACGGGGAAGCAATCATAAAGGTGAAGACTAATCCCAGGGCTTAAAATTAACCCAAACTAATACCTCAAGCATAGCACTGACACCAGGGCCAGAGGACACTGCTGGAAATTAAGTGTGGATAGCCATAGGACAGAGGGTAGGAGACACCTTCTCACAGAGTGTGGTGAGGGGATGGAATGGGTTACCAAGTCATGTTGCTAGGGCTGGGATCCTTTAAGACCCTACTTAACAGTTTTGAGATCAATCAGCTGCTGCACTGATGGGCCGGATGTCCTCCCTGGTTCTGTGTTCTGAATTCTGGATCTCCAGTGTGCTGGCATTGATTGGTAACTCCTCTCCAGAGTCAGTTGTTTTCCTTGTACACTCAACCAACCCTAAATATGCTGAGAGAACAGTTGAGGGAACTAAATCTATTCAGTCTGGAACAAAAAAAAAAGACTAGAGGAGACTAAAGGTTTTAAAAAGTTGAAGTTAACTGTAGTCACTCTTTCAAGCACAGCAGAGACAAGTACTAGAGAGAGAGGGGAGTATTCAACACATCGGGAGCAGAAATCACCTTGTTAAGAAGCAATGGTATGCAGCCCATTAAAGTGCTAAAAGCTCTCTGGTGCACCCTGCTGGAAACAGTATTGATTTTACACTTCAAGCTGCCCGCATGATAACTGTGGTATACTGTGCTGCGTCTTGAGGTACCGCAGATTCACCATGGTATCAGGGAAGATTCCACACAAAACACTGCAAGAGGCTGAGCAGTGCAGGAGGAAAAAGAGAAACTTGTACTCATAATAACAATCTATTTAATATATTACTAATGTGATGTAACACAATCAGAATGCTCAACAACATGATGAACACAGATTTTGGTGAGTTTTTGATCTGAACAAATTGTGATTAGGGGTGACCAGATTTATCAAGCCACTTCTGTTTTCAGTTAATATTTCTGTATTTAGTCAAATGCACTCCTGTTGTTTAGTTGTCCCCAAGTGTCTGCATTTCTGAGAATGTTCTCTAGTCCTGTAAGAGTCTGCAACTGACTTCACTTCTTCACACTAAGTGCAGGGATAGGATTACACACCTATGTGAATGTTATGGTGTCTTTTAAGGTGTCCTAACTGGTTGAATCTCTTCCCACAAACAGCACAGTGATAAGGTTTCTCTCCTGTGTGAATGCGCTGGTGGATTTTAAGGTTTCCTAAATTACTTAATCTCTTCCCACACTCAGTACAGTGATAAGGTTTCTCTCTTATGTGAATGTGCTGGTGTGAATGAAGATTTCCTAACTGTGTGAAACTCTTATCACTGGTCTGTATGTGGGAAGGTTTCTCTCCTGTGTGAATGCGCTGGTGTCTTTTAAGCAGTGATATATGATTGAAACTCTTCCCACAATCAGCCCAGGAAAACGTAGTCCCTCCTGTGGGATTTCCCTTGTGAGTTTCAGGAGCGTCTAATTGACAGGAACTCTTCCCACCTTCAATAGAATGAGGCAAGGTCTTCAAGTTGCCCTGGGTTTCAGAATTGTTAAAACACACAGAATGTGCCGTCTCTGTACTCTCCACAGTAAGTGGGTGACTGTCCTGTAAAGAAGGGATTTTAACTGAGTGAGTTCTCAATGTCTTCACATACTCTTCTTGGGGTGTCGTTTCTCTGTGTTTCTTGCACTGTGGTTTGCCTCTAGAAGAGTTTTTGCACTGGGGTGATAGAGTGGAGTCGTGTTCTCCTTCATCTACTTTAGAAGCTAAAGAAAGAAAGAGAAGAGAGACAAAGGTTATTGTACAGAATTCTTCCACATGCACTGTTCTGAACACAAGCGAATGAGCAGTTCAGTGATTGGTTGCTTGAGATGAGGCGGATTCATTTACCAGTTAGTGTCCCGCAAGTTTCAGTCACAGCAATTTATCTAATATATATTTATTTTTTTTGATAATAATTAATATAGAAATTCCATTTGCAATCCCACGCACTGCACCGTGTCTTTTTATTCTAGCTGTATTGAAGACACACGACATGCAGAACTATGTAGGGCTGGAGGGGTTTGGATTTTCCACAACTCATTTTTTTATAAATCAAACTTTCTTGTGTAAAATATCTGTAGAGCAAAGATCCGGTAAAACTACAATGCCCAGAATCCCCTCCCAGCTGAAACTGATTCACTGGTCTGCTGTACAGAACACCTCCACACACGTACTTACTGTACTGTGACAATAATAACACAGCAATGCTTACTGTGAGACACACAAAAGTGAAATGTGGTGTTGCGAGCAAACATTACAGTCCTCAGGATAGTTGCCATGAGATGAGCTTTTAAAAATGAAATAAAATAAGACTAATTTTGGCGATCCTGCTGCATACATTCTCCACAGGAACTCTCTACTGAAATGTTTCTTCTGGTGACGCTGAGGAACCCGACTGGATTTGGCATCACCCAGTGATGGGACACGTGATCCCTGCAGCTCTGTAAAGCTGTGGGAGCAGCACAACTGCAAACAGTCTACCAGGAATGAGGGAAGGCAAAGATCTAACACAGGGGTGTCCATCCAGACACAGGAGTATCACTTTATATAACTGAGTCTGTTCAATGTGGAGCGGAATGGCCTCCAGGACCGTGATTGGACACCGCTGATCTAACAGCATTCTAAAGAGGCGTGGCAGCGGCTGCACATCTAGCAGGTGCCTCAGAAGCAAGCACAGTGATGTCCTTGTTGACATAGTGGCTGGGCAGCTCCCCTTGGTTAAAATATGAATCTCAAGCACACTGCTGGTGTTCAGTACCAGGTTCTGCAGGATGAACAGGCAGCTCAATGCTGCTTGTTTTGTAGGATTACCTCTGAATCCCAGTTCACATTCAGATAGAGAGTCATCACACAGGTTGGATCCCAGCTTGTTGTTCTCCTCAAGTGTACAGACATGATTTTCATGGGGAAGTTCCTCTGCGATGGGGACACATTCCTGCTCTATGAATTCCTCTTTAATAGGAACACATTCCTGTTGAGGGACCTCTTCATCTTTAACACATGCCAGCTCTGTAACCTGCATTAGACTTGCACACCACTCCTGCTCAAAGGACTCCTCTTGTGTGTAAGCTGCTTCTATCTTTGGCCACTCCTGTGCTTCAGATTCAGGGATAGCGTGGCTCTCTTTGGGATCTGTGGGAAACAAAACTGTATACAATTAGATCTCTTACTTACTAGCTATGTTTGTTGGTTGCTTTGATCAGGGATTTAAAGTTACTGTTCCTCAGTTATTTCGTATAGGGGTGAGCCGGTATAATAGTTTGGTGGTTTAGGTACATGATGGTATTGATACCATTCCTGTTATTCTACATTGCAATTATCGGTTAACGCTGTGTTTGTGTTCCTATGAACAAAGTGAAGGAAAAGGCATTTTCATATGAACATTATTATTCTACGTCCTGTACAAAACAAGCCTCAGTGCTGCTGGGCTTTCTCACCTCCTGTAGCCTCACACTGGAGCATTGCATCCACTTCTACCTCCCTGTCAATCACCATCATGACTGCCGTTCTGCCTTTGCATTGTTCTAATGCAAACATCCATTTCTCTACTGCAAACATGCTTAGAAACCAAGCCAGGAGACTTGCAGTCTTAGCAAAGTGTCTGAGGAATGTCTTTTTGTTACCTGATCCTGTATTGTGAGAACGGTTTTGAAGGAAACGGTCAACGCAGAATACAAGTTTCAATGTGTCAAATACAATGAGCAGACAAGCGACTGCAGCAGGATAGCCTGCTTATTCTCAAAGCAGTTTCATTTAAACATGTGATTTACACAACTCAAACTTTTTAAAGTGCAGCCATATGTTTTTTGTACAAACTCCACCTGTGTAATAATCATTAGCAACAACACTGGAAGCTTACTTGTGCAATGCCACGTGACCTGTAGATATAAATCAAATAACATCCCTTGTAGTATTAAAATACATTTGTAATGGTGTGGCTCTCCCTATTGTATGTATCCTGTGCAAACTCATCTCTGCTCTTAAATAATAACCTGGATTAGTAAATGTTTATAAGCAATATGAGCGACCGTTTCCTAATTCTGCTTACCATCAGCTGAACAAAGTACTTTATTTAGAGACTTTATTTAGAGACCGTACTGTGTTGTATTTACTTCCTCCAACTTCAAACCTTAATTGAACTTGTGGAACCACTCGGGTCCAAAATCTTACAGTGGATTGGTGCAGGCAGGGTGCTGCTGCCGCCCCTTTATTGACACAGTGAGGTCTGGAAAGATCGTGTAAATGTGTGTGTGTGGAACAAGAAGGAAACAGCACTAAAGCAAAAGAACGAGCAGCGAATGAGCCGCGACTGTACCAAAGACAAACTCAACAGCACTGGAGCGGAATACAATGAAACCATTTATCTAACAATAGATTTGCAGTCAAACAGTTCAATCAAACACTGAAACCCCATGTGCTGCTGCATGTATTAAATCACAAATCATTATTCTAACCCTCTGCAATATGGTCTGTGACTGTCTCAGTGGGACTCTATACAAGACATCACTTTACCAGAAGGATACCATTGAAGCCTTCTAAATTAGACTGGTTAAGATTTACCAATCTAGTACTTTCTAGAATACTTATTTAAATATATAAAATAATACAATGCCTCGATTTGACTCTTTATAACCAATATCAGGACAGAGCTGCGTTTATTATAATCAAACACTTTAAAACGTGTCTTAAGAGAAATTCTAACCAAGATCTTTCCAATAGAAGGTGGTTTAAGGTGTTTGATTGACCAAGCAATACCACACAATAACATCAATCTTACCTTGAAATATTAAAGGTTGTTTAATGTCTGCATCTGCAGCGTTTATACACCCTCGCACAGCTTTCAGCTCGTTCTCTGATATTTCCAATCTCAGCTTCAGACTTTCATTCTCTTTCTCCTTTTTGTTCCATTTCCACTCTGAATTCAGTGAATTTGCTGCCGGCAACTTTAGTAATCGCGCACAAGACGGTGTGTAGAGCCGCTTTCACTGCGTGCTCGATGGTAGAGGCGAGCTCGTCTTGAAAGAGCGACACGGACACACTGACGCGTCCATCTTCACTGGTTTGAGTTTCAGACTGGAGTAGCGGAATCCTCTTTTCATATTATTTACTAATATTTATTTTTAACTGTAGCCTTCCCATTCAAATATATTCATCACTGCTTCTGGTGTGATAAAGAAAGAACACAAACAACATGCTTTGCAAGGAGTAACTTTACTTTGGTCTTTCAGAATCGCGCAGAGCTCTGCTGGAGCTTCAACGCGTTTGTTTCTCAGTAAATCATCTCATTGAAAAGCTCGACTTGTCTGTAGCTGCGACTGACGCGCTCCGCTCTGTGTGTGAAATTCAACACAGAAAAGGGATGCTTTCCTTTTCACGGAACTCCGTGCAGGTAATAAACAAACACAAAAATCACTAATTATTAGAAAACATTTCATCCCAGCCTAAATATTTTAAACAGCAGGAGACAGCGTGTTGTAAAATCATCACTGACTGCAACCACCTCTCCACACATGAACAAAACAAACCTCTCTATTTCCTGCACTGAAATGAAAGCGTCACTAGCAGAAGGCGGGCCTGGTTGGACCCATCGCTTATTATTGGCTGTATAAACACTCTATCCCCAGCATGTGAGCCTGATTGGCTGTAGAAACACTCTATCCCCAGCATGTGAGCCTGATTGGCTGTAGAAACACTCTATCCCCAGCATGTGAGCCTGATTGGCTGGCCTCCCTGTCGGAGGCGGTTATGAAACTGGATGCCAGAGTTCGCCATGTTGGCTCTTTCAGCGCTGTGTTCAATGCGATGCATTCAGGCGCGTTAGTAAGTGAGCCGCTCAGAAAGCACACGGAGCTGAATTTAAATGACTTAACGCTCTGCTACAGGAGAGCGCTGAGCGACTTTTAAAAATGGAGAATAATAATGATTTGCTTGTTAGTGTTTGTGAGGTGATGGTTGATGAAATGGCCCCGTGTGAAGTTACTGTCCCCTGCTGGACCTCGCTGAGTTCGGCGCTCTGTTTGGACTGAACCTCATATCTGGCTGTGTTTAATACCGACAATACCGACGTTAATAATGAACATTATGAATAATATTAATACTACAAGCCTAATAATAATACATTAATAACTATAAAACAGCTCCACATTTAAAAAGAAAAATGAAATTAAATGATACAAATTCTAAAACAACCATTTTTACATTATTGTCTACATGCATCATCTCAAATAATTACAATGTCATTTATCAGACCCTTCGGCGTTGTCTTTTGAAGAATTAAACCTGCCAGACCGAACGCAGGCTAACATTCAATCAATCTATCTATTAATCATATATATTTTATATAGCACCCCATATGCGCTTCACAAAATCTACTTAAAAACAACAAAATATCTAATTGTAAGGCTGGTCGAACAAAATAAGTCTTCAGTGTAATTTTAAACAAAGAGCGCTTTCCACGATTTAAAATACTTTAGAGACAGAATATTGGAATTGGCAGCTGAAACTGGGGGATAAAACTGCCTGTGATCAAAGTGGGCAGAAAAGTTGCATACTCTGCATACCGTATTTGGGAGAAAAGAAAACTGATCATCCCTGATTTGTAACGTTTCCATGGTTCGGCCCGGCCACTGCCGTGTGTCTGGTTAAAACGATGAGTTCAGTTTTTTTCTGCTGCTTGGTAATTCAGTCATGAGGCAGCTGTAGCAGAGTGGCGCAGCGGAAGCGTGCTGGGCCCATAACCCAGAGGTCGATGGATCGAAACCATCCTCTGCTAGCTTGTGTTTCTTTTGTTAGCAAAGTAGTTTTTCTAAAATATTAACTGAAGGCAATTAATTAATATTACATTTCGCTATCAAGGATAATATAATGCACAAGGATACTTGTCTTTCATAAGAGCTGAAATAAATTATAGCGCTGAGATTATATATGTTACTAGCGCAAATTTCAAATTGATCAATGCTAATGTTAAAACAATTTAACACTACTTTAAATAGGCCTTGACTAATATAAAAAATATAGTAATGTGATTTGCACTACGCAGGACTAGATGAACTTAAATAAAAACATTACATTTGAAAATAACTTGTGCTTATCCCCACTTACAAGGAAGAGTGGCATCCGTTTCTTTATTAATGAACCAAAGATAAAGACGTTACAAATGAGAGAAGAGTGCCATCTAGTGGAGAAAGAAAAAGCACAATGGCAATAGACAAGTTCTGCAGTATAGCCTATGGGAGTTCTGTTACAGGCGAATCTCTCCATCTCCATATTGATCCAGGTCCATTTCGTTGTTCGAGGTGATCTTGGTGCAAACAGAACGAAGATCACGTGTCGTGTCATTGAGATCTCTCTATCTCACTTAAACAGACGGCTGCGTTTCTCAAGATGCTCCAGCAAGCGCTGCTGCTTGCAAATGGAGAGCATGTAAACAAACTGGACAACTAACATTATCAAGCACGTTATTTTTTTTAATCAAGGTTTATATACACACAGAGTTGGGCAGTGTATTTCACTGGATTAATAAAAAACAAACATAATATATGAATGTTAACACTGAAATTCAAACTGGCCTCGGTTCTACTCTCGATTTAGAACAATGCACAACCAAACCTTTGAATTGCAAAGTACAACAGAATGCATGCCAGTGGAGGCAGCGATATACATGAAATAAATGAGATACCAACAAAAGCATATTGTTCAATAATTAAGAACGCTTATTATAACTCAAATGTAATGTTTCTTGTAATATTCGCAGTTTTGTCGAAACAATCCATATTTAATTTTTCCCGCCGAAATTAAACAGATTCGAATCGATTTTTACAAGAAAAATACAATTCATAAAACCCGATGAACATTTAAGTTTATGAAACTAAAACTAAATGCATTCCCAAATAAATACGTAAGTCTCCTTACCTTAAACATTTCCATTTTAAAATGTGCAGAGAACTGAAATGAGAATTGTACTCTTTTTGCGGTACTTGGGTGGCTCTCAGAAGAGCCTTTGTGTTGTAAAGACGGAGCAGGGACGGTCTCGGTTTACTTGGAGCTGGTGTACTTGGTGACGGCCTTGGTGCCCTCAGACACGGCGTGCTTGGCCAGCTCTCCGGGCAGCAGGAGGCGCACGGCTGTCTGGATCTCCCGGGAAGTGATGGTGGAGCGCTTGTTGTAGTGAGCCAGGCGGCACGACTCGCCGGCGATGCGCTCGAAAATGTCGTTGACGAACGAGTTCATGATGCCCATCGCCTTGGAAGAGATGCCGGTGTCGGGGTGGACCTGCTTCAGCACTTTGTACACGTAGATCGCGTAGCTCTCCTTCCTGGTCTTTCTGCGCTTCTTCCCTCCCTTAGGCTGGGTCTTGGCAACAGCCTTCTTGGAGCCTTTCTTCGGCGCGAGTGCAGCTTTCGGTTCTGGCATTTTCCTTCTCTGATGCTTTTTGAAAGATGAATGAGTAACCAGCCCCCAGAGCCCCAGTATTTATAGAGTCTGTATGCAAATTATTACTAAACAACCCTTTAGAGTGAGAATGTTGACCTGGTAACCTAGCAACGCTCCCGGGTGACGGAGTACTTCGATGTGATTGGTTGTTCACTGGAAACGCAACAGAGGGGGTGGTGACTTTGCCGCGAGCTGAGATCTTTTTTTTTCTCTCTCGAGTTCAGGTTTGAATTCGGCGCCTTTTTTCTTGAGCGGTTAGTTTAGGTCTTTTGTTTTTCATTTATTAAATACATGAAGAACTCGGTATACAGCAATACTGAAATCCACACCCGATGCGTCTTAAATATAGAAATATAAATAATCAAACCCACGTCACTTTTTCACTTTCTATGCTCATTAAACACGTTAAATGTAGAAACACACGATCAATGCTGATGCTCTTTGATTTCTTCCTCATCCCAGAGTACCGATTGTTTCACAGCAGCTTGAATGGCGAAACTTCAACTCAAATACAGAAAAGACGACATCGTGGAGCTCAAAGCTGAATCAGGATCTGCTGCTTTTAATTTATTATACTGATTACAAAATGTACTGAAAATAAAATTAGATAAGACTTTTTTTTTTTTTTTTTTATAAGTGTTTTATTTCTTATCTGACTTTAATTCTGCACGGAATCGGATAAAACCGAGCTCGTATTTTCTCATTATTACTGAAAATGTTCACTTTTTAAAATACAATTCCATTCAATTAATTGATTTTATTGATTTATTAACTGAAATGCTTATTTTAATGTTATTTTTTTCTGGATTTGTGTCAAGAGTTAAAAATCCAACACTTAAGTTTAAGCCTAAAATACTCTCGTTACACAGCGTGAAATAGGTCTATATAGCCATTTTAAAACAACAAAGAAAACACTGGGGAGATAACAGTATAAAACATTTTGAAAAATGTGATTTTATTCTTTTGAAGATTTTAGTGGTGTACTAAAATTTAGCTTGTTTCAGAATTGAAAACTCTTTAAATGAAAAGGTGGGCGGCTCTTAAAAGAGCCTTTGTGTTCGTGTCCTTGTGTCCAAATCTTTAACCCCCGAATCCGTACAGAGTGCGACCCTGGCGCTTCAGAGCGTACACCACATCCATAGCGGTGACGGTCTTTCTCTTGGCGTGCTCAGTGTAGGTGACGGCATCCCGGATCACATTCTCCAGGAAAACCTTCAGCACCCCGCGGGTCTCTTCATAGATCAACCCGGAGATTCGCTTCACTCCTCCGCGGCGAGCCAGGCGGCGGATAGCGGGCTTGGTGATGCCCTGGATGTTATCACGGAGCACTTTGCGATGCCGCTTGGCGCCTCCTTTCCCGAGTCCTTTACCACCTTTGCCTCTTCCAGACATGCTGTAGATCCGTATTATGAAAATAATACAATACTTGAAACAAGGGCTGAGATTGTATTACATACACGCAGACCGGACCTGATTGAAAAAGAAGCCAGCAAAGAAGAGCGCGGAAACATTAGACCCGCCCACCACTGAGCCGTGTCTGTGAGCGCGTGTTAACCACCAAACTGCTGACTCGCATTCCCTGCATAGTGTTGCTGATTAACAACGCGAATGTGAATGAATTTATGGAAATGTCCTTTAACCTGATTCCAAATAAGTTTTTACACATTGTTTTCCAACATAATGGTTATGTATTTCTGCAGGCAAACACACAGTGGAAAAATAATCTTTTTTCCTCACCAGGAGGCAGAGGTGGCATTGCCTATGAAATACACTACTAATGAAATATTTAATCTACTCAGAGAATGCTGTGCTGATGCCAGGGTAATTACATTGTTGCAACAAGTGTGGGTCAGGGGTGAAGAGAAATACAATTCAACAAAGTAATTCTCCCAATCGATTACAAGGGGATGATCCGGCAGAACGTGATGGAGTGTATTAACCGCACCGCACATAAAGGTGATTAAATGTCCAGTTTTACAAACTTCACGCTTCAAACTTAAGTTGTGTTTGCCTAGCTTTCTCGTTTGTGAAACCAATCATACAGTTACTTTAAATAATACAATTGTCATCTTATATTCAAAAAAATCTAGCGAAGTACAGAGCGAGCAGTTTGGTTTCGCTGGAGGATAGTGCAGTTTTGGTCACCTCAATTAAAAATGCAGTAAAGGTCCTGGTTAAAGAATACGTTATATTGTAAACACAACCCTTCTGTTTTGATACCCCCGGTTGTTTGTGTACATTTGTTCCAATTTCACTGTCAAATTGTATATTTTGTGCAGCGTGAAAACACAAGACAGGACGTTTTCATAATGAATCTGTTGCCTGCGGGTCAGTTGAGTCTACACGGTTCTCATCGTGTGGATAAGTTCCGCTCTCCGCCTTTCTGCTCGCATTCTGTGACTCGCAGAACAGTTCAGCATTACGTGTGAGTTTTCTCCGTGTTGAAATATTAGAAATGGCAGAAACTGCTCCAGCACCAGCCGCTCCTGCTCCGGCTAAAGCTCCCAAGAAGAAAAGCGCAGCAAAGCCCAAGAAATCGGGTCCCAGCGTGTCGGAGCTCATCATCAAGGCTGTGTCTGCCTCCAAGGAGCGCAGCGGGCTGTCTGTGGCGGCGCTCAAGAAGATCCTGCAGGCCGGCGGCTACGATGTGGAGAAGAACAACTCCCTCGTCAATAGAGCCCTCAAGAGCCTGGTGACCAAGGAGACCCTGCTACAGACCAAGGGCACCGGCGCCTCGGGCTCCTTCAAGCTCAACAAAAAAGCAGCTGAAGCCAAGGAGAAGGCGGCCAAGAAGAAGGCAGCTCCAAAGAAACCAGCGGCAAAGAAAGCGGTTGTCAAGAAAACAACGAAAAAGGTTTCGGCAAAGAAAGCAGCGACACCCAAGAAGACTCCTACGAAAGCGAAGAAACCGAAAGCTGTAAAGAAGGCGCCCAAGAGCCCGAAGAAAGCGGCTGCCAAGCCTAAAAAGGTCGTGAAGAAGAGCCAGAAGAAAGCGAAGGCAGCGCCCAAACCTAAAAAGGTGACCAAGGCAGCTAAACCCGCAGCGAAGAAGGCGCCTCCTAAAAAGAAGTGATCAGTTAAAGCGACCATGCGACAGTGAACCCAAAGGCTCTTTTCAGAGCCAAAACATCTTTCTAAAAGAGCAGATTGTCCTTGTAAACACAGGGCGATGTGTGGAATGTGCTGCCGTGGAACGTGTTCCGCTTTCTCGGTGGAACAGCCCGGTCTCCTCGGCGAGCAGTCCAAGACGGTGAAACATGGCGCCGCCCCGCAGGTACAGCTGTGGACAAAGGTGTTGCATTATCTCGAATTCTATGATTGAAACACCTTTAAAATAATTAATAACCTCATTTAGATCCTTTATTTGACATGCAATCAAATAAACTACGAAATGATATCGTAAAAGTCTATCAAAAGCCATACAGTATTTCGTGTTAACCAGGGCGACTTACAATTAAAATCTATCACATTGTGCACATTATACATTAGATCAATGACAGCTGTATCTGCAATACTGGGAAACTGCAATAAACAGACTCGGTTTACGATGGTCTGTACTGTACAGCGAGATTGTTTTTATGTATTTGACTCAATTTTATTAATGTTGCTATTTTACATATGATATAAATACTGGTTTGAACTTGTCGACTGAAAAAACATCACCAAGCACAAACCCCATCATCCCCACATCGCTGTCAGCCAAGATGCTAGAACAGAAACAGAACAAACTGATTCTTAGAAAAGACTCGAAGCTGTTCCTGTTACACACCGAACAAGCTGAGCGAGTCCGAGCCGGTTCACCTCCCGAAATTCCGCCGATAATAAATGAGGCATTTTTTTATATCTGATATCAGATTTTTATTTTGGCCTAAAATGTAGCCTCTCTTTCCATCTATAGATTTGATGGTTTAAAAGAAACACAACATTGGGAAGGAAAAGCGAAAAGCGTTCTTAATATACTGTTAACATGTTCCAATTGCGAAACTTACACATATAACACTTACCGTGTAAACTACAGCTGTTTATTTAAAATTGGAATATAACACTTTCAGAGAAGTGGGTGGCTCTTAGAAGAGCCTTTGAGTTTCGCTGTATTTTAAGGGTTTTGCAGTTTAAGCGCGTTCTCCTCGGATTCGGCGGGCCAGCTGGATGTCTTTGGGCATGATGGTGACTCTCTTGGCGTGAATGGCACACAGGTTGGTGTCCTCAAAGAGCCCGACCAGGTAAGCCTCGCTAGCCTCCTGCAGCGCCATCACAGCGGAGCTCTGGAAGCGCAGGTCGGTCTTGAAATCCTGAGCGATTTCACGGACGAGCCGCTGGAAGGGCAGTTTGCGGATCAACAACTCGGTGGATTTCTGATAGCGGCGGATTTCCCTCAGAGCCACAGTGCCAGGTCTGTAACGGTGAGGTTTCTTCACGCCGCCGGTAGCGGGGGCGCTCTTTCGAGCAGCCTTGGTAGCAAGCTGTTTCCTGGGCGCCTTTCCACCGGTGGACTTACGCGCAGTCTGCTTAGTTCTTGCCATTTTCAAACTATACTACACAGTATTAAAAAAAAACTGTAAATGGCACAAGCAGCCGATACCAGAGACTATATAGGAACTGAGCTACTCTGATAGGCTATGAGATCTGAAGGGCGGGTCTCTGTTCCTCATTGGCTATATTCCAGACTCTCAATGATTGATTGGAACATTTGAATTCTGCGCGCGCGCATTCTGTTAAGCAGTTATTGTTTCGGAGCTGTTGGCGCCTTTTTTAAATAAATACAGTATAGTCATTCAGGACAACATTGCTTATCCCCAGTATAAGAAATGCATTCCATTCAGATTAAGCAGTCTGGGTTCAAAATTGTAACGGAGAAACGCTCAACAATAGGCAAGCAATACTTATTTATGGCGAGAGAAAATACATAAACCAAGCATGTATCCTTAACACTAAAGAAAATAGACCAATTCAAAAACTATAATCGGACTGAAAACAAACAAACAAAAAACAAAACACGGAAAATACATATGCCCGCAATAAAACACAAACGCGGGAGGGGGTGGATTTCCAACTGGAAGCATGTATCAAGGTAGCTCGATCGAAAACCAAGTAAAGCAGTCAATTGATATTGTATCAGATTGTCTCTTTGTAAAGAACGTGGCATTAACGTGGGAACGTGAGCTACACGCGCTGAGGGGAGGCGTGTGTTTGATATCGCTCCAAACAGACATGACAGCGCTGCACTGCCACACACAAATACAAACTAACTATTTATTGCTTCAATACTCACCATTCGGTATTTTTCAGACAATAAAAATAAACCGATTCGATGCGCTTTTATAGAAAAGTGGGCGGCTCTTAAAAGAGCCTTTGGGGGTTTAAGATGTAAAAGCGGCGTCCGAGTGATTTATTTCTTGGCTGGCTTCTCGGTTTTCTTGGGCAACAGCACGGCCTGGATGTTGGGCAGCACTCCGCCCTGAGCGATGGTGACGCCTCCCATCAGCTTGTTGAGCTCCTCGTCGTTGCGGACAGCGAGCTGCAGGTGACGCGGGATGATTCTGGTTTTCTTGTTGTCCCGGGCGGCGTTCCCGGCCAGTTCCAGGATTTCAGCAGTCAGGTACTCGAGCACAGCGGCCAGATAGACCGGGGCTCCAGCGCCCACACGCTGGGCATAGTTTCCCTTCCGCAGTAGCCTGTGGACACGACCGACTGGGAACTGCAGTCCTGCCCTGGAGGAGCGAGTCTTTGCTTTAGCACGGGCTTTACCGCCAGTCTTTCCTCTTCCAGACATCTTCACTGTAGTTCAGAATATCACAACAATAAATGCGCGGCCGCTCTCCTGCTATTATACACACCGGCTCATTCGTGATAGGACAGAACGGTGCAATACTAGTTAGAATGTTAAAAGACGTCATATTGGATGAGGGCGTGCATATTGCATGCCTCTGGTTGGTTGTATCATTCCCTGCCCGCTGTTTCTGGTTTGGCGCTGTTCTGCTGCGGTTTGTCTTGTTTCCTCTTGGCGCACATTTTTAAATTGGAAGACAGCTGTAACAAAATGTAACCGTTTAGAAGTGTTTAAAACCACACAGCCCTACAGTCGTGTTCGAGTTGTTATAATTCCTAGGTTTTAGTTTACAGTTTAGAGTTCTGGGCACTTCAGTTAACTAGAAAGTCGATATTGTTGACTGTCCAGTTTGTTTACATTGTGTAAAGGCAGTTATATCTGCAATGATACCAATTTAAATTATATGTTCCAATAATTTATTTACATTATAAAACAGTTTGATTAAAACATCCCCCCCAAAGTACAAATAACCGAAATATCGCTGAAGATTTTTAGATCACCGTGCCTGTTTTAACCCGAGTATCCTCGGGATGAGGTTCAGTAACACAGGCTCAGATGTTGTTGCCATGCACAGAGAACTGGTACACGAGAGAATCTAAGCTGATGTAATAAAGCTGTGATTTCTAAATACCTTGTGCTGTTTGTTTAATAGAGTCCCCCAGAGAGAGAGGGGAGTATTCAACACATCAGGAGCAGAAATCACCTTGTTAAGAAGCAATGGTATGCAGCCCATTAAAGTGCTAAAAGGTCTCTGGCGCACCCTGCTGGAAACAGTATTGATTTTCCACTTCAAGCTGCCTGCATGATAACTGTGGTATACTGTGCTGCGTCTTGAGGTACCGCAGATTCACCATGGTATCAGGGAAGATTCCACACAACACACTGCAAGAAGCTGAGCAATGCAGGAGGAAAAAAAGAGAAACTTGCACTCATAATAACAATCTATTTAATATATTACTAATGTGATGTAACACAATCAGAATGCTCAACAACATGATGAACACAGATTTTGGTGAGTTTTTGATCTGAACAGATTGTGATTAGGGGTGACCCTATTTATCAAGCAAGTTTATTCTTTTGTTTTCAGTTAATATTTCTGTATTTAGTCGAATGCACTCCTGTTGTTTAGGTGTCCCCAAGTGTCTGCATTTCTGAAAATGTTCTCAAGTCCTGTAAGAGCCTGCAACTGACTTAACTTCTTCACACTAAGTGCAGGGATAGGATTACACATATGTGTGAATGTTATGGTGTCTTGTGCGGTTTCCTAACTGACTGAATCTCTTCCCACAAACAGCACAGTGATAACGTTTCTCTCCTGTGTGAATGCGCTGGTGCCTTTTAAGCAGTGATATATGATTGAAACTCTTCCCACAATCAGCCCAGGAACACGTAGTCCCTCCTGTGGGATTTCCCTTGTGAGTTTTAGGAACATCTAATTGACAGGAACTCTTCCCACCTTTAATAGAATGAGGCAAGGTCTTCAAGTTGCCCTGGGTTTCAGAATTGTTAAAACATACAGAATGTGTCGTCTCTGTACTCTCCACAGTAAGTGGGTGTCTGTCTTGTAAAGAAGGAATTGTAACTGAGTGAGTTCTCAATGTCTTCATATTTTCTTCTTGGGGTGTCGTTTCTCTGTGTTTCTTGCACTGTGGTTTGCCTCTAGAAGCGTTTTTGCACTGGGGTGATAGAGTGGAGTCGTGTTCTCCTTCATCTACTTTAGAAGCTAAAGAAAGAAAGAGAAGAGAGACAAAGGTTATTGTACAGCATTCTTCCACATGCACTGTTCTGAACACAAGCGAATGAGCAGTTCAGTGATTGGTTGCTTGAGATGAGGCGGATTCATTCACCAGTTAGTGTCCCGCAAGTTTCAGTCACAGCAAAAATGATGTCAACATGTCAGCCAAGTGGAAAATGAAAAAACATGCTTTTTTTAATGTTTAAAATGGAATATTTTAAATCGAGCCAACAGAGCATCATGAAAAATCCTATTTAGTACCTGCATTTTGATAGTACTGCAATGTATCTAATATTTAATTTGTTTTTTGATAATTAATAATTAATATAGAAATTATCTGTTGAGCTGGTCTGCTGTACAGAACACCTCCACACATACTTACTGTACTGTGACAATAATAACACAGCAATGCTTACTGTGAGACACACAAAAGTGAAATGTGGCGTTGCGAGCAAACATTACAGTCCTCGGGATAGTTGCAGTGAGATGAGCGTTTAAAAATTATATTGTATTTGCATAAAGTGTAAGAAATAAAATAAGACTCATGTTGGTGATCCTGCTGCATACATTCTCCACAGAAATTCTCTACTGAAATGTTTCTTCTGGTGATGCTGAGCAACCCGACTGGATTTGGCATCACCCAGTGATGGGACATGTGATCCCTGCAGCTCTGTAAAGCTGTGGGAGCAGAACTGCAAACAGCCTACCAGGAATGAGGAAAGGCAAAGATCTAACACAGGGGTGTCCATCCAGACACAGGAGTATCACTTTATATAACTGAACCTGTTCAATGTGGAGTGGAATGGCCTCCAGGAGCGTGATTGGACACCGCTGATCTCACAGCATTCTAAAGAGGCGTGGCAGCGGCTGCACATCTAGCAGGTGCCTCAGAAGCAAGCACAGTGATGTCCTTGTTGACATAGTGGTTGGGCAGCTCCCCTTGGTTAAAATATGAATCTCAAGCACACTGCTGGTGTTCAGTACAAGGTTCTGCAGGATGAACAGGCAGCTCAATGCTGCTTGTTTTGTAGAATTACCTCTAAATCCCAGTTCACATTCAGATGGAGAGTCATCACACAGGTTGGATCCCAGCTTGTTGTTCTCCTCAAGTGTACAGACATGATTTTCATGAGGAAGTTCCTCTGCGATGGGGACACATTCCTGCTCTATGAATTCCTCTTTAATAGGAACACATTCCTGTTGAGGGACCTCTTCATCTTTAACACATGCCAGCTCTGTAACCTGCATTAGACTTGCACAGCACTCCTGCTTCTATCTTTGGCCCTTCCTGTGCTTCAGATTCAGGGATAGCGTGGCTCTCTTTGGGATCTGTGGGAAACAAAACTGTATACAATTAGATCTCTTACTTACTAGCTAGGTTTGTTAGTTGCTTTGATCAGGGATTTAAAGTTACTGTTCCTCAGTTATTTCGTATAGGGGTGAGCCGGTATAATAGTGTGGTGGTTTAGGTACATGATGGAATTGATACCATTCCTGATATTCTACATTGCAATTATCGGTTAACGCTGTGTTTGTGTTCCTATGAACAAAGTGAAGGAAAAGGCATTTTCATATGAACATCTTTTTATTCTACGTCCTGTACAAGACTCAGTGCTGCTGGGCTTTCTCACCTCCTGTAGCCTCACACTGGAGCATTGCATCCACTTCTACCTCCCTGTCAATCACCATCATGACCACCGTTCTGCCTTTGCATTGTTCTAATGCAAACATACATTTCTCTACTGCAAACATGCTTAGAAACCAAGCCAGGAGACTTGCAGCAAAGTGTCTGAGGAATGTCTTTTTGTTACCTGATACAGTATTGTGAGAATGGTTTTGAAGGAAACGGTCAACGCAGGATGCAAGATAAGCAGACAAGCGACTGCAGCAGGATAACCTGCTTATTCTCAAAGCAGTTTCATTTAAACACGTGATTTACACAAATCAAACTTTTTCAAGTGCAGCAATATGTTTTTTGTACAAACTCCACCTGTGTAATAATCATTAGCAACAACACTGGAAGCTTACTTGTGCAATGTCAGGTGACCTGTAGATATAAATCCAATAACATCCCTTGTAGTATTAAAATACATTTGTAATGGTGTGGCTCTTCCTATTGTATGTATCCCGTGCAAACTCATCTCTGCTCTTAAATAATAACCTGTATTAGTAAATGTTTATAAGCAATATGAGCGACCGTTTCCGAATTATGCTTACCATCAGCTGAACAAAGTACTTTATTTAGGAGACTCAATCTAGAGACTCAATAAAATGATACAATTCAGTTGACACCTTACTGTGCTGTATTTACTTCCTCCAACTTCAACCCTTAATTGAACTTGTGGAACCACTCGGGTCCAAAATCTTACAGCGGATTGGTGCAGGCAGGGTGCTGCTGCCGCCCCCTTTATTCACACAGTGAGGTCTGGAAAGATCGTGTAAATGTGTGTGTGTGTGGAACAAGAAGGAAACAGGACTAAAGCAAAAGAACGAGCAGCGAATGAGCCGCGACTGTACCAAAGACAAACTCAACAGCACTGGAGCGGAATACAATGAAACCATTTATCTAAAAATAGATTCGCAGTCAAACAGTTCAATCAAACACTGAAACCCGATGTGCTGCTGCCTGTATTTTGATATTAGATCACAAATCATTATTCTAACCCTCTGCAATAATATGGTCTGTGACTGTCTCAGTGGGACTCTATACAAGACATCACTTTACCAGAAGGATGCCATTGAAGCCTCCTAAATTAGACTGGTTAAGATTTACCAATCTAGTACTTTCTAGAATACCTATTTAAATATATAAAATAATACAATGCCTCGATTTGACTCTTTATAACCAATATCAGGACAGAGCTGCGCTTATTATAATCAAACACTTTAAAACGTGTCTTAAGAGAAATTCTAACCAAGATCTTTCCAATAGAAGGTGATTTAAGGTGTTTGATTGACCAAGCAATACCACACAATAAAATCAATCTTACCTTGAAATATTAAAGGTTGTTTAATGTCTGCATGTGTAGCGTTTATACACCCTCGCACTGCCTTCAGCTCGCTCTCTGATATTTCTAATATCAGCTTCAGACTTTCATTCTCTTTCTCCTTTTTGTTCCATTTCACTCTGAATTCAGTGAATTTGTTGCCGACAGCTAATCAATCAGTAATCGCGCACAAGACGGTGTGTAGAGCCGCTTTCACTGCGTGCTCGATGGTAGAGGCGAGCTCGTCTTGAAAGAGCGACACGGACACGCTGACGCGTCCATCTTCACTGGTTTGAGTTTCAGACTGGTCTAGCGGAATCCTCTTTTCAATCAGAAACACCGCCTGCGGTTTTTATTTATTAATATGTATTTTGTACTGTAGCCTTCCCATTCAAATATATTCATCACTTCTTCTGGTGTGATAAAGAAAGAACACAAACAACATGCTTTGCAAGGAGTAACTTTACTTTGGTCTTTCAGAATCGCGCAGAGCTCTGCTGGAGCTTCAACGCGTTTGTTTCTCAGTAAATCATCTCATTGAAAAGCTCGACTTGTCTGTAGCTGCGACTGACGCGCTCCGCTCTGTGTGTGAAATTCAACACAGAAAAGGGATGCTTTCCTTTTCACGGAACTCCGTGCAGGTAATAAACAAACACAAAACTCACAAATTATTAGAAAACATTTCATCCCAGCCTAAATCCTTTAAACAGCAGGAGACAGCGTGTTGTAAAATCATCACTGACTGCAGCCACCTCTCCACACATGAACAAAACAAACCTCTCTATTTCCTGTACTGAAATGAAAGCGTCACTAGCAGAAGGCGGGTCTTGTTGGACCCATCGCGTATTATTGGCTGTAGAAACACTCTATCCCCAGCATGTGAGTCTGATTGGCTGGCCTCCCTGTCGGAGGCGGTTATGAAACTGGATGCCAGAGTTCGCCATGTTGGCTCTTTCTGCGCTGTGTTCAATGCGATGCATTCAGGCGCGTTAAGTAAGTGAGTCGCTCAGAAAGCACACGGAGCTGAATTTAAATGACTTAACGCTCTGCTACAGGAGAGCGCTGAGCGACTTTTAAAAATGGAGAATAATAATGATTTGCTTGTTAGTGTTTGTGAGGTGATGTTTGATGAAATGGCCCCGTGTGAAGTTACTGTCCCCTGCTGGACCTCGCTGAGTTTGGCGCTCTGTTTGGACTGAACCCCATATCTGGCTGTGTTTAATACCGACAATACCGACGTTAATAATGAACATTATGAATAATATTAATACTACATGCCTAATAATAATACATTAATAACTATAAAACAGCTCTACATTTAAAAATAAAAATGAAATTAAATGATACAAATTCGAAAACAACCATTTTTACATTAATGTCTACATGTCACTCAGGATGCCCAAAATATATAGTCGCCGACTACGCCACCTGGTGATAAGCGCCAGGACTAACTAAAAATAAGTTTAAACCTATAATTAACAAAATCAATAACCCACATTAAAAACACAAGTTCGTTAGTGATAGTTGGGATATGGACCAGTAGCAACACCACAGAGAGACAGACAAAGCTTAACTCAGTTAAATATTTAAAAAAAATGTTACAAAAAAAATTCAATTAAACAAAACAAAGCAAACACCCACTGGATGGCTAGGGTGTGAAAGTATCAACACAATAGTAAAGTATCAAAAAAACAAAAAGGTTAAAGAAAAAAAAAGGATTCCCTTGCAATGTTGCCAGCACCAACAACCTCTTCAAGGGGAGGGAAGGAAGGGCGGAGGAGAAGCACACGATGGTCAATAGCAGCACCCCAATCACCAAGCAGGTAGGGCGGGGATTCTAAATAAATATTAAAACAAAAAAGAGAAACAGCAGCAAAACCCCAAAACATAAAAACCTTGCCTTCTTCACGGTAACTAATATACAATAATTAAAACAGTAAAATACTGGGTTATTTGCTCTAATATAACCTATAACACACCTACAGAAACACCAAAGAACTCCAACCACAATCCAGCAGCAATAATAAACAAACAGCTATATTGCTATAGTACAGTACCAAACTAAAACATTTAGTGGTTCACTTTAAAGTAACATATTCCACACACACAGAACGCCAGAGGACTCCAACCACAATCCAGCAGCAATAATAAAATAAAACAAACAGCAGCTATATCACTACAGTACAGTATTTCCTTTTCTCTTTCTTCCCCACCAGTCACTGTTTCACAGGTTTCAGGCAGGCTCCGATAACACCACAATGCGTTTATAGCACAGCCTACTAACAAAACAAGCAAAACTTCTTGCCACTCTACCTGAAACCAATTGCAGAGCAAGAACAATAGCGGCTGAAAGCGAAACCAACCCCAATAAACACCGTCAGCTTCGCAACAAAATATCTCCGAAAAAGGTAAAACGTCCAACTCCGCGTCTACCACACGTCCCTACTTCAGCTATCCCAAGCAAAACTGAGCTGCGCCCCGATCTCCGGACACGCTTGCCTTTTATAGTACGTGGTCCTTAACCCAATAAACCACCACTTAGAGGTTAATGGCCCTACGCTAAACTACAACACATTGAAGTTATTAGTTGCAGGTTGACAACGTCACTGCACCTTCAGCATCACAGCTACAACAGCAATGTGAAAAAATAAACAAACAAATATTACATTCTCAATAACAAAGCAATCCATCGCGAAAATATAAATCAAATAAATCAAATAAATCCTACAATGTGATTGTGTATACTGCAACTCAAATAAAAAAGTGAACAAAAAGGATTCTATAAAAAAAACGTGCACATGTACTTTACGATCCCGTAGCCGACTCAGCTGTTGGCTCGCAACACGTAAAGATGATTAAACACAGGTATGTCTATTTCTTTTATTACCAAATTACGGTATAATAGTGGGGTTAATAGATAAATATAAACTACAAAGACGGTGTTGAAACATTCTTTTTTTTAAAACTAATATATGGCAGCTGACAGGGGTACTTATTCCTTTATGTTCCTACCTCGTACAACATAGGCTACATGCATCATCTCAGATAATTACAATGTCATTTATCAGACCCTTCGGCGTTGTCTTTTGAAGAATTAAACCTGCCAGATCGAACGCAGGATAAGATTCAATCAATCAATCAATCAATCAATCAATCAATCAATCAATTAATCATATATATTTTCTATAGCGCCCGATATGCGCTTCACAAAATCTACTTAAAAACAAGAACATATCTAATTGTAAGCCTGGTCAAACAAAAGAAGTCTTCAGTGTAATTTTAAACAAAGAGCGCTTTCCACGATTTAAGATGCTTTAGAGAGACAGAATATTGGAATTTTCAGCCGAAACTGGGGGATAAAACTGCCTGTGATCAAAGTGGGCAGAAAAGTTGCATACTTTGCATACCGTATTTGGGAGAAAAGAAAACGGATCATCTCTGATTTGCAACGTTTCCATGGTTCTGTTAGCAAAGTAGTTGTTCTAAAATATTGACTGTAGGCAATTAATTAATATTACATTTCGCAATCAAGGATGATATAATGCGCAAGGATACTTGTCTTTCATAAGATCTTACATAAATTATAGCGCTTTGAGATTATAAGTTGTCACCTGTTCCATCAAAACATTACACACAAAAGACAACATTCCTCCGCCCAGGAGAGCAACCACCAAGAAAAGGTGTTAAAACCAATTCTCGCCCAGGACAACTGGAAGCTGCTAGAGACTGGAAAATGCTGGCAGATGTTGGTCAGCGGCTTATTTTTCCACCTGAGATTGCCACCACTAACCTTCGACCAGATATTGTCTTGTGGTCTGGATCAGCACGCCTTGTTCACCTGGTAGAGTTAACAGTGCCATGGGAGGATGCTGTAGATGAGGCGTATGAGAGGAAGAAACTGCGGTATGCTCAACTAGCCACTGAAGCGGAACAGCGAGGATGGAGAGTTCGGGTTTACCCAGTGGAAGTGGGTTGTCGAGGATTTGTGGCACACTCTACAACCCGGTTTCTCAGAGACGTCGGATTCAGTGGCCAAGAGTTGCGTCGCACAGTGAAGAACTTATCTGAAGCAGCAGAAAGGAGCAGCAACTGGCTGTGGTTGAGACGGAAAGATTCTGGCTGGGGACAGGTAAGTAAGCTGGGCTGAGTTGAGTGGGGGACGGAGGGGGGTGATGCTGGGACGCCAGAATCACCGTCGAGCCCTCTTGAGGTGTCGTGGGCTAGTCGACGAAACACTGAGGATGGAAGGTGCCCACTTGAAAACCCCAGAGATGTACCCTACTTAGCTCAATCCAGACGGTTGTCATGCTGATACGCTGGGGAGGCCGCACTTTGGTTGATCCCCGGAGCCAGCATCGCAGCCGTTGTGTGTGCTGATGCGCCAGGGAGGCAAAATAAGCTGATCCCTGGAGCCAGCATTACACTTCAGCCATTAACACCAGACAGAAGGATATCTACATCATCATATGGAAGGAAACGTAAATGGATGGAGACACATATGGATCACATTAGTTTACTGTAAAGCTACGTCTTAGTTGGTGCTTATCTTGGCGAGAGCCGAGTTCAAATCAGCATGAAGTTTTAACATCTACTCTCGTGTAATGGAAATCATTATATGTTACTAGCGGATTGTTTAATCTACTTTATATTACAACTGTTCTAAAAAATAATGTTATCTCGAAAAAGGAGACTTGTCAAGCCGAAATAACTCAGCTGGGAGAGCGTTAGACTGAAGATCTCTGGTTCGATCCCAGGTTTCGGCAAACAGCAAGAATATTTTTGTTTTGTATTATTTTGAAGTAAAAAACAGAACACATTTTTTTCTTCAGTGTAATTGGAGGAAATAATAACGTATCAGAGTGCCATGTTCTAATGGGATTAAGAAAATGAAAAAAAAAAACATCGTCTCTGGGTGTAATCACAATTACATGTATTCAAACCAATGCAAGCAAACTTCAAGCCATTTATATTTATTCCCAAATAACACAAACTCTTCCATTGCTAAAAAAATATATAAAAAAATCTCCCTTTGTGCTTCTCGGAAGGCATACGATGGAGGGCGCACTGCAATTTTCAGTCGGGGGAATATTACAGATTAGGAGACTGCTTTTAAATACACATGTAGGGCGGGCGCACTTTGTATTTATCTCCATAATGCGTTGGGACTAAATACGCAGATACTTTAAAATTATCTGGAGAATGCAGGTATCGATCTCGCTACTTCTCGCCTGCTAAGCGAGCGCTCTACCATTTGAGCTAATTCCCCTCGTATTGTGTCAGCGATTCTCATAGGCTACATCGCAGCTTGATATGAGCAATTCAGATTATAGATTTTTTATTGGCAATGTAGTCTGCCATTTACAAATTCAAAAAATAAATTAATTAACTAAATAGCAAATATTTCAACTAGAGGTATGATTTCAATTTCTTCAAAAAGTAGTCTCAGATCATTGATTCAGTCGCTATAAAATCCACCTCTGTCCCGATGCAGCAGCGCTGTGTGTTGTGGCTCGAGCTTGTTTGGCGAGGCAGACAATGCAAAAATGCCAAAACTTGCTTTTGTATCACATGACAAACTTAAGGTATGCTTTAACGACTTGGCTGTCTCAAGTTAGTTTGTATTTTTAATGGAAAACCTCGTTGTTGCCCAGTCATTGTATCATATGAAGTAGAGCTTGCCAGTTGGGGGCGACGGTCTGCCAATAAAAGTTAAGACTATATTTGCAAGGATCATTTCTAGAGTGAAACATGTTTTGAAGGGATTGGTCTCGGTATCCACCAGGAGGAGTGGGAGTTTTCTTCTCAGCACCGAGGTGACAATGAGTGTTGTTTTTGGGCACCTGCTCGCTGCTAGTGATGACCACTTCAATCTTCAGTCGGGTGTTGTTGAAGGAAGGGGACACATTTTGAGTGCGTATCTCATACTGGTAGAAACGCAGAAAAAAGAAACTATCAAGCCTACAATTGTTAAGTTGGTTAAATCAATAAGCAAATTTCAAATTGATCATTGCTAATGTTAAAACAATTTAAGAACATTTTAAATAGGCCTTGACTGATATAAAAATATAGTAATGTGATTTGCACTACGCAGGACTAGATGAGCTTAAATAAAGACATTACATTTGAAAATAACCTGTGCTTATCCCCACTTACAAGGAAGAGTGGCATCCGTTTCTTTATTAATGAACCAAAGATAAAGACGTTACAAATGAGAGAAGAGTGCCATCTAGTGGAGAAAGAAAAAGCACAATGGCAATAGACACGTTCTGCAGTATAGCCTATGGGAGTTCTGTTACAGGCGAATCTCTCGATCTCCATATTGATCCAGGTCCATTTCGTTGTTCGAGGTGATCTTGGTGCAAACAGAACGAAGATCACGTGTCGTGTCATTGAGATCTCTCTATCTCACTTAAACAGACGGCTGCGTTTCTCAAGATGCTCCAGCAAGCGCTGCTGCTTGCAAATGGAGAGCATGTAAACAAACTGGACAACTAACATTATCAAGCAGTTATTTTTTTTATTTTTTTTTAAATCAAGGTTTATGAATACACTGATAGTTGGGCGGTGTATTTCACTGGGTTAATAAAAAACAAACATGATATATGAATGTAAACACTGAAATTCAAACTGGCCTCGGTTCTACTCTCGATTTAAAACAATGCACAACCAAACCTTTGAATTGCAAAGTACAACAGAATGCATGCCAGTGGAGGCAGCGATATACATGAAATAAATGAGATACCAACAAAAGCAGATTGTTCGATAATTTAGAACGCTTATTATAACTCAAATGTAATGTTTCTTGTAATATTCGCAGTTTTGTCGAAACAATCCATATTTAATTTTTCCCGCCGAAGTTAAACAGATTCGAATCGATTTTTACAAGAAAATCGAAATTCATAAAACCCGATAAACATTTAAGTTTATGAAACTAAAACTAAATGTATTCCCAAATAAATATGCAAGTCTCCTTACCTTAAACATTTCCATTTTAAAATGTGCAGAGAACTGAAATGAGAATTGTACTCTTTTTGCGGTATTTGGGTGGCTCTCAGAAGAGCCTTTGTGTTGTAAAGACGGAGCGGGGGCGGTCTCGGTTTACTTGGAGCTGGTGTACTTGGTGACGGCCTTGGTGCCCTCAGACACGGCGTGCTTGGCCAGCTCTCCGGGCAGCAGGAGGCGCACGGCTGTCTGGATCTCCCGGGAAGTGATGGTGGAGCGCTTGTTGTAGTGAGCCAGGCGGCACGACTCGCCGGCGATGCGCTCGAAAATGTCGTTGACGAACGAGTTCATGATGCCCATCGCCTTGGAAGAGATGCCGGTGTCGGGGTGGACCTGCTTCAGCACTTTGTACACGTAGATCGCGTAGCTCTCCTTCCTGGTCTTTCTGCGCTTCTTCCCTCCCTTAGGCTGGGTCTTGGCAACAGCCTTCTTGGAGCCTTTCTTCGGCGCGGGTGCAGCTTTCGGTTCTGGCATTTTCCTTCTCTGATGCTTTTTGAAAGATGAATGAGTAACCAGCCCCCAGAGCCCCAGTATTTATAGAGTCTGTATGCAAATTATTACTAAACAACCCTTTAGAGTGAGAATGTTGACCTGGTAACCTAGCAACGCTCCCGAGTGACGGAGTACTTCGATGTGATTGGTTGTTCACTGGAAACGCAACAGAGGGGGTGGTAACTTTGCCGCGAGCTGAGATCTTTTTTTTTTTCTCTCTCGAGTTCAGGTTTGAATTCGGCGCCTTTTTTCTTGAGCGGTTAGTTTAGGTCTTTTGTTTTTCATTTATTAAATACATGAAGAACTCGGTATACAGCAATACTGAAATCCACACCCGATGCGTCTTAAATATAGAAATATAAATAATCAAACCCACGTCACCTTTTGTGCTCATTAAACACGTTAAATGTAGAAACACACGATCAATGCTGATGCTCTTTGATTTCTTCCTCATCCCAGAGTACCGATTGTTTCACAGCAGCTTGAATGGCGAAACTTCAACTCAAATTCAGAAAAGACGACATCGTGGAGCTCAAAGCTGAATCAGGATCTGCTGCTTTTAATTTATTATACTGATTACAAAATGTACTGAAAATAAAATTAGATAAGACTTTTTTTTTTTTTTTTTTTTAAGTGTTTTATTTCTTATCTGACTTTAATTCTGCACGGAATCGGATAAAACCGAGCTCGTATTTTCTCATTATTACCGAAAATGTTCACTTTTTAAAATACAATTCCATTCAATTAATTGATTTTATTGATTTATTAACTGAAATGCTTATTTTAATTTTATTTTTTTCTGGATCTGTGTAAAGAGTTAAAAATCCAACACTTAAGTTTAAGCCTAAAATACTCTCGTTACACAGCGTGAAATAGGTCTAAATAGCCATTTTAAAACAACAAAGAAAACACTGGGGAGATAACAGTATAAAACATTTTGAAAAATGTGATTTTATTCTTTTGAAGATTTTAGTGGTGTATTAAATTTAGCTTGTTTCAGAATTGAAAACTCTTTAAATGAAAAGGTGGGCGGCTCTTAAAAGAGCCTTTGTGTTCGTGTCCTTGTGTCCAGCTCTTTAACCCCCGAATCCGTACAGAGTGCGACCCTGGCGCTTCAGAGCGTACACCACATCCATAGCGGTGACGGTCTTTCTCTTGGCGTGCTCAGTGTAGGTGACGGCATCCCGGATCACATTCTCCAGGAAAACCTTCAATACCCCGCGGGTCTCTTCATAGATCAGCCCGGAAATTCGCTTCACTCCTCCGCGGCGAGCCAGGCGGCGGATAGCGGGCTTGGTGATGCCCTGGATGTTATCACGGAGCACTTTGCGATGCCGCTTGGCGCCTCCTTTCCCGAGTCCTTTACCACCTTTGCCTCTTCCAGACATGCTGTAGATCCGTATTATGAAAATAATACAATACTTGAAACAAGGGCTGAGATTGTATTACATACACGCAGACCGGACCTGATTGAAAAAGAAGCCAGCAAAGAAGAGCGCGGAAACATTAGACCCGCCCACCACTGAGCCGTGTCTGTGAGCGCGTGTTAACCACCAAACTGCTGACTCGCATTACATGTATTCAAGTGTTGCTGATTCATTAACAACGCGAATGTGAATGAATTTATGGAAATGTCCTTTAACCTGATTCCAAATAAGTTTTTACACATTGTTTTCCAACATAATGGTTATGTATTTCTGCAGGCAAACACACAGTGGAAAAATAACCTGTTTTCCTCACCAGGAGGCAGAGGTGGCATTGCCTATGAAATACACTACTAATGAAATATTTAATCTACTCAGAGAATGCTGTGCTGATGCCAGGGTAATTACATTGTTGCAACAAGTGTGGGTCAGGGGTGAAGAGAAATACAATTCAACAAAGTAATTCTCCCAATCGATTACAAGGGGATGATCCGGCAGAACGTGATGCAGTGTATTAACCGCACCGCACATAAAGGTGATTAAATGTCCAGTTTTACAAACTTCACGCTTCAAACTTAAGTTGTGTTTGCCTAGCTTTCTCGTTTGTGAAACCAATCATACAGTTACTTTAAATAATACAATTGTCATCTTATATTCAAAAAAATCTAGCGAAGTACAGAGCGAGCAGTTTGGTTTCGCTGGAGGATAGTGCAGTTTTGGTCACCTCAATTAAAAATGCAGTAAAGGTCCTGGTTAAAGAATACGTTATATTGTAAACACAACCCTTCTGTTTTGATACCCCCGGTTGTTTGTGTACATTTGTTCCAATTTCACTGTCAAATTGTATATTTTGTGCAGCGTGAAAACACAAGACAGGACGTTTTCATAATGAATCTGTTGCCTGCGGGTCAGTTGAGTCTACACGGTTCTCATCGTGTGGATAAGTTCCGCTCTCCGCCTTCCTGCTCACATTCTGTGACACATAGAACAGTTCAGCATTACGTGTGAGTTTTCTCCGTGTTGAAATATTAGAAATGGCAGAAACTGCTCCAGCACCAGCCGCTCCTGCTCCGGCTAAAGCTCTCAAGAAAAAGACCGCGGCAAAGCCCAAGAAATCGGGTCCCAGCGTGTCGGAGCTCATCGTCAAGGCTGTGTCTGCCTCCAAGGAGCGCAGCGGGCTGTCTGTGGCGGCGCTCAAGAAGATCCTGCAGGCCGGCGGCTACGATGTGGAGAAGAACAACTCCCTCGTCAATAGAGCCCTCAAGAGCCTGGTGACCAAGGAGACCCTGCTACAGACCAAGGGCACCGGCGCCTCGGGCTCCTTCAAGCTCAACAAAAAAGCAGCTGAAGCCAAGGAGAAGGCGGCCAAGAAGAAGGCAGCTCCAAAGAAACCAGCGGCAAAGAAAGCGGTTGTCAAGAAAACAATGAAAAAGGTTTCGGCAAAGAAAGCAGCGACACCCAAGAAGACTCCTACGAAAGCGAAGAAACCGAAAGCTGTAAAGAAGGCGCCCATGAGCCCGAAGAAAGCGGCTGCCAAGCCTAAAAAGGTCGTGAAGAAGAGCCCGAAGAAAGCGAAGGCAGCGCCTAAACCTAAAAAGGTGACCAAGGCAGCTAAACCCGCAGCGAAGAAGGCGCCTCCTAAAAAGAAGTGATCAGTTAAAGCGACCATGCGACAGTGAAGCCAAAGGCTCTTTTCAGAGCCAAAACATCTTTCTAAAAGAGCAGATTGTCCTTGTAAACACAGGGCGATGTGTGGAATGTGCTGCCGTGGAACGTGTTCCGCTTTCTCGGTGGAACAGCCCGCTCTCCTCGGCGAGCAGTCCAAGACGGTGAAACATGGAGCCGCCCCGCAGGTACAGCTGTGGACAAAGGTGTTGCATTATCTCGAATTCTATGATTGAAACACCTTTAAAATAATTAATAACCTCATTTAGATCTTTTATTTGACATGTAATCAAATAAACTACGAAATGATGTCGTAAAAGTCTATCAAAAGCCATAATGCAGTTGTACAGTATTTCGTGTTAGATTTGGAAACGTCACATTGTTCAATACTTTTATTTTTATTATTATTTCTTAGCAGACGCCCTTAACCAGGGCGACTTACAATTAAAATCTATCACATTGTACACATTATACATTAGATCAATGACAGCTGTATCTGCAATAAACAGACTCGATTTACGATGGTCTGTACTGTACAGCGAGATTGTTTTTATGTATTTGACTCAATTTTATTAATGTTGCTATTTTACATATGATATAAATACTGGTTTGAACTTGTCGACTGAAAAAACATCACCAAGCACAAGCCCCATCATCCCCACATCGCTGTCAGCCAAGATGCTAGAACAGAAACAGAACAAACTGAATCTGAGAAAAGACTCGAAGCTGTTCCTGTTACACACCGAACAAGCTGAGCGAGTCCGAGCCGGTTCACCTCCCGAAATTCCGCCGATAATAAACGAGGCATTTTTTTATATCTGATATCAGATTTTTATTTTGGCCTAAAATGTAGCCTCTCTTTCCATCTATAGATTTGATGGTTTAAAAGAAACACAACGTTGGGAAGGAAAAGCGCTCATAATATAATGTTAACATGTTCCAATTGCGAAACTTACACATATAACGCTTACCGTGTAAACTACAGCTGTTTATTTAAAATTGGAATATAACACTTTCAGAGAAGTGGGTGGCTCTTAGAAGAGCCTTTGAGTTTCGCTGTATTTTAAGGGTTTTGCAGTTTAAGCGCGTTCTCCTCGGATTCGGCGGGCCAGCTGGATGTCTTTGGGCATGATGGTGACTCTCTTGGCGTGAATGGCACACAGGTTGGTGTCCTCAAAGAGCCCGACCAGGTAAGCCTCGCTAGCCTCCTGCAGCGCCATCACAGCGGAGCTCTGGAAGCGCAGGTCGGTCTTGAAATCCTGAGCGATTTCTCAGACGAGCCGCTGGAAGGGCAGTTTGCGGATCAACAACTCGGTGGATTTCTGATAGCGGCGGATTTCCCTCAGAGCCACAGTGCCAGGTCTGTAACGGTGAGGTTTCTTCACGCCGCCGGTAGCGGGGGCGCTCTTTCGAGCAGCCTTGGTAGCAAGCTGTTTCCTGGGCGCCTTTCCACCGGTGGACTTACGCGCAGTCTGCTTAGTTCTTGCCATTTTCAAACTCTACTACACAGTATTAAAAAAAAACTGTAAATGGCACAAGCAGCCGATACCAGAGACTATATAGGAACTGAGCTACTCTGATAGGCTATGAGATCTGAAGGGCGGGTCTCTGTTCCTCATTGGCTATATTCCAGATTCTCAATGATTGATTGGAACATTTGAATTCTGCGCGCGCGCATTCTGTTAAGCAGTTATTGTTTCGGAGCTGTTGGCGCCTTTTTTTTAAATAAATACAGTATAGTCACTCAGGACAACATTGCTTATCCCCAGTATAAGAAATGCATTCCATTCACATTAAGCAGTCTGGGTTCAAAATTGTAACGGAGAAACGCTCAACAATAGGCAAGCAATACTTATTTATGGCGAGAGAAAATACATAAACCAAGCATGTACCCTTAACACTAAAGAAAATAGACCAATTCAAAAACTATAATCAGACTGAGAACAAACAAACAAAAAACAAAACACGGAAAATACATATCCCCGCAATAAAACACAAACGCGGGAGGGGGTGGATTTCCAACTGGAAGCATGTTTCAAGGTAGCTCGATCGAAAACAAAGTAAAGCAGTCAATTGATATTGTATCAGATTGTCTCTTTGTAAAGAACGTGGCATTAATGTGGGAACGTGAGCTACACGCGCTGAGGCGAGGCGTGGGTTTGATATCGCTCCAAACAGACATGGCAGCGCCGCACTGCCACACACAAATACAAACTAACTATTTATTGCTTCAATTCTCACCAGTCGGTATTTTTCAGACAATAAAAATAAACCGATTCGATGCGCTTTTATAGAAAAGTGGGTGGCTCTTAAAAGAGCCTTTGGGGGTTTATAAGATGTAAAAGCGGCGTCCGAGTGATTTATTTCTTGGCTGGCTTCTCGGTTTTCTTGGGCAGCAGCACGGCCTGGATGTTGGGCAGCACTCCGCCCTGAGCGATGGTGACTCCTCCCATCAGCTTGTTGAGCTCCTCGTCGTTGCGGACAGCGAGCTGCAGGTGACGCGGGATGATTCTGGTTTTCTTGTTGTCCCGGGCGGCGTTCCCGGCCAGCTCCAGGATTTCAGCAGTCAGGTACTCGAGCACAGCGGCCAGATAGACCGGAGCTCCAGCGCCCACACGCTGGGCATAGTTTCCCTTCCGCAGTAGCCTGTGAACACGACCGACTGGGAACTGCAGTCCTGCCCTGGAGGAGCGAGTCTTTGCTTTAGCACGGGCTTTACCGCCAGTCTTTCCTCTACCAGACATCTTCACTGTAGATCAGAATATCACAACAATAAATGCGCGGTCGCTCTCCTGCTATTATACACACCGGCTCATTCGTGATTGGACAGAACGGTGCAATACTAGTTAGAATGTTAAAAGACGTCATAGTGGAGGAGGGCGTGCAGAATCTTATTGCATGCCTCGGATTGGTTGTATCATTCCCTGCCCGCTGTTTCTGGTTTGGCGCTGTTCTGCTGCGGTTTGTCTTGTTTCCTCTTGGCGCGCATTTTTAAATTGGAAGACAGCTGTAACAAAATGTAACCGTTTAGAAGTGTTTAAAACCACACAGCCCTACAGTCGTGTTCGAGTTGTTATAATTCCTAGGTTTTAGTTTACAGTTTAGAGTTCTGGGCACTTCAGTTAACTAGAAAGTCGATATTGTTGACTGTCCAGTTTGTTTACATTGTGTAAAGGTAGTTATATCTGCAATGATACCAATTTAAATGATATGTTCCAATAATTTATTTACATTATAAAACAGTTTGATTAAAACATTCCCTCCCAAAGTACGAAATATCGCTGTAGATTTTTAGATCACCGTGCCTGTTTTAACTCGAGTATCCTCGGGATGAGGTTCAGTAACACAGGCTCAGATTTTTGCCCACATGAAAACATTCATAGACATCCTATCTATGGTTTCATTGAGATTATACAATGGCACGGAATAATACAAAATGAATATTTACACGTTGTCTGCAGGATTGGAACCTGCGCGGTGAGACCCCAATGGATTCCCAGTCCATCGTCTTACCCACTCGACCTCGACACCCGCTGTATAATCCCGCGCATCTGAGCAGCGCATTCCCCCGGTGACAGGCAGCCTCCTGTTAGGAGAGCTGGAAGGGGTTTCCAGTGAACACACCGCTAGTTCTGCGGTATCAGCAGTTTGTTAATATTAAAGTGAAGCAGCGGTGTTTTTGCTTAAGACTGTTCAAGTTTAGAACAATACCTCTTTCCCTAGTTTACATCAACATACTACCTTAATTAAATTAGCTCGTTAATACATTATCCGTACTTTATTAATGCAGACTTTCTTTAAACAAAATAACTCCCAAAACGCATATTATACATACACACGTCATTGGAATTCAGAGTTTACGCAGATACATATATAAACAACATACATAAATATATAACTAACACCCTAACCCAAAGAGCATCTACCCAAAGAGGTTGTAGAAAGTGAATGATTAGTAAACGGATTTAAACTCGTGCTTGATATTGTGGGTGGCTCTGAAAAGAGCCTTTGTGTTCAAATGCAGCCGATGAATATCCTTAACCTCCGAATCCGTACAGAGTGCGACCCTGGCGCTTCAGAGCGTACACCACATCCATAGCGGTGACGGTCTTTCTCTTGGCGTGCTCAGTGTAGGTGACGGCATCCCGGATCACATTCTCCAGGAAAACCTTCAATACCCCGCGGGTCTCTTCATAGATCAGCCCGGAAATTCGCTTCACTCCTCCGCGGCGAGCCAGGCGGCGGATAGCGGGCTTGGTGATGCCCTGGATGTTATCACGGAGCACTTTGCGATGCCGCTTGGCGCCTCCTTTGCCGAGTCCTTTACCACCTTTGCCTCTTCCAGACATGCTGTAGATCCGTATTATAAAAATAACACAATACTTGAAACAAGGGCTGAGGTTGTATTACATACACGCAGACCGGACCTGATTGAAAAAGAAGCCAGCAAAGAAGAGCGCGGAAACATTAGACCCGCCCACCACTGAGCCGTGTCTGTGAGCGCGTGTTAACCACCAAACTGCTGACTCGCATTCCCTGCACAGTGTTGCTGATTAAAGAACATTTCAATAAATGCATCTACATTCGCGTTGTTAACCTGATTCCAAATAAGTTGTTTCACATTGTTTTCTTAGATAATGGTTATGCATTTCCCTGCGTATTGCAGTTGTACATCTGCATTTCTGCAGAGGCAAACACATGTTTACACACACACACACACTCATGGGTTTCTTTTACACCGGTGTTGTTGGAGTCGATACGCTGTAAGTATTATTATTATTATTATTATTATTATTATTATTTATTTCTTAGCAGACGCCCTTATCCAGGGCGACTTACAGTCATAAACAAAATACAGTCACTCTAATAAGCACATGTACTGCCCTAAGTCACGAGTAAATCCTTTACCAGCTTTAGAAAAACGAAACTGTGCGATCACATCTGTCCATGCAGAATGTTTATGCTGTTCTATGTTGTTAAAGTAAATAAATGCTGTTGTATACAAGAGTATACAAACAACACGAAACTAGTATCACGTGACACACTTGCAGAAATTCAATGATAACACCGTCTAACAATTTATTTATTTATTTTGGTTCCTGGGTAGTAAGTGTTATTTCCTAATTGCTTATGCCCCAGTATAGAAAATGGCTATTATTCCCCACAAACTTTGCTTTTGTGACCAGGACAGTGATATTTTGAAATTGACCTATTTTCCAGAACATTCCAGATAGATTCAGTGCTGAGTAAACTTGGAGTAACTTCTAGAACTTTCTAGAACTTTCCAGTAATATAAATAGTAGTATAAATACAGGGGCCTTAAGCCCACCAGTTCAGTTTAGTTCCAGCTGCCTAAGTGGATACATATCTGCATTTTTTTGAGATGGCATCAAGGTCATAGGAGACTTCAAAATGGTGGCATTCCTGATGGGTCTCCAAGGTGGTTTTACCAAGTTTCCCTGCTATCTTTGCCTTTGGGACAGCAGGGACACCAAGACGCACTACTACAGGCGGGACTGGCCACAGCGGACCGAGTTCTCTGTGGGGAGGAACAATGTCAAGTGGGAGCCACTGGTGGACCCTCGGAAGGTGCTGATGCCACCACTGCACATCAAATTGGGCCTTATGAAACAATTTGTCAGAGCTCTAGATAAGGAGTCGGCAGCCTTCAAATACCTTCAAGACTTCTTCCCTAAGCTGTCTGAGGCAAAGGTCAAAGCCGGTGTCTTCGTCGGACCACAGATAAAGAAGATCCTGGAGTGCAATGAATTCCCCAAGAAGCTCACTAGTAAGGAGAAAGCGGCTTGGAACAGCTTTGTCGCAGTGGTTCGGGGCTTCCTGGGCAATCACAAGGCCGAAAACTATGTGGAGCTGGTTGAGACTCTGGTGAAGAACTACGGCACAATGGGCTGTAGGATGTCCCTCAAAGTCCATATCCTTGATGCTCATCTTGATAAATTCAAGGAGAACATGGGAGCGTACTCGGAGGAGCAAGGCGAGTGCTTCCACCAGGATATACTGGACTTTGAACGCCGCTACCAAGGACAGTATAACGAGAACATGATGGGTGACTACATTTGGGGGCTGATTCGTGAAAGTGATTTACAGTATAATCGTAAATCTCGAAAAACTTTCCTCCTGTGTGAGGCGCGAATCTCAGCGTCTCAGTGATGAGGTCTTCCACGTCGCTGGCCTTCACAGGCCTGTCCTTCCCATAAACTGCTTCTACAAAACAAAAGAGCTGGAGACAGAGATTAATAACCCTGAAAATAAGAGTCTAAACGGACAAAAATATCACCCCAAAAGCTTGCTTCAAGATCATTCAAATTAAACTGTACAATGCTCCTTTGCAGCAGCTTTTTCATTTATGTTAATGAATATTAATGTTAATTATGTTAGGAGGCTGTGAGGTCCAGTGGTTAAAGAAAAGGACTTGTAACCATGAGGTCCCCGGTTCAAATCCCACCTCAGCCACTGACTCATTGTGTGACCCTGAGCAAGTCATTTCACCTCCTTGTGCTCCGTCTTTCGGGTGAGACGTAGTTGTAAGTGACTCTGCAGCTGGTGCATAGGTCACACACCCTAGTCTCTGTAAGTCGCCTTGGATAAAGGTGTCTGCTAAATAAACAAAATAAATAAATGCTAACAATTGAATGAAAAAAAGACTTCCCTCGATATAAATTTTCATGAAGTAAATTAAACATAATCTAACTGGATGAGCCTTAAAATTACAATATTGCTGAACTAGATGATCTGAAAAGATGAACACAAAACATTTTTTTTTTTTTTTTGGAATTGCCAATTATTTGATCTGTTTTCTCCCCAATTTAGAATGGCTAATTATTCTGAAGCCCCTGTGTGACAGAGAGGCAAAGACGAGCGCTCGCCTCCTCCGAAACGTCCTCCGACAGGCTTCCTGTCACTCTGCATCTCCACAGTGAAGTGAACCACACCTGTCGCCTCGGAGGAGACACAGTTCCGGTTACAACACAGCTGGCTCGCCAGCCACCACAGAAGAGACAAGGATTACCGATCTGATTGAAACCCTCCTCACCCAACCCTGGGAACTCCCAGCCATAGCTAGTGATGGCACAGACTGGATTGGAAGCTGCCATCTCCAGGCTACAGGGCTCATCCTGCACTTCCAGTCAGTGCCTTGGCTGGATCCACCACAATATGTGACATGGGAAGCAATAGAAAGGGAGTCCACCAGGATCATTCTATTCCTACTTGTTATTTATAAAACCTGCTGTTTTCTCCCCATGTTCTAAGTGTATCTGTGCTCCTCTTCTGAGCGTACAAACAATTCCTCTAACTCCCTTACAGCGCTGCATGGACGATTTCATTATCCCACAATCAACAGCTCCATTAGAAATCTGCCTTGCTCTTAGAAGGGTTAAAATCTCAGACTGTTTCTCCGTCACAGACTCCAGTTTCATCAGAACATTCCTCTGAAAGATTATCCAAGATAATGTTACTTTAATTTTTTTTAAATTCCTGCGACATCTTTTTTTCTGGAACTTTTAGGCATTTTAAAATGACTAGCAATACTAGTGTTAACATATATAAAAAAAAAACAGTTTAATTTTTTCATGACTCTCTATATCAGCGTATATTTCTATAAATATATAATCAGCATCATGAAGATCTGTGTATTAAACAAGGTTCTTATCCCATGATGACCCCCGTACCCGCACTAGGTGTAAAGCGATGACATCACTCTCATTAGGAGCGCTGTTCTGTCACCCCAGGAGTGTCGTCCTTGCTCAAGGTTGACAGGCAGCTAAACTCCCTCCTCCTTCTTCACCACACAAGACGTTTGGACTTTCAGCCCATTGATTTGCCGTGTGGTGGGAGTGAAACTACAACAGAGAAGAAAACACAAATAAGAAAGATAAATAACAGACCCCTGCTAGACTAACATTAACCTAACAACGTTACACAGAACTGCACTTAATATACGGGATGTGACATAAGCTAAGAATTTAACAGGGGTAGAAAACTGATCCCGCTAGTTAGCTGACAAGAACGGAACATTAGCTAACGACAAGCAGTGGGAGGCTGTGTGGTCCAGTGGTTAAAGAAAAGGGCTTGTAACCAGGAGGTCCCCGGTTCAAATCAAACCTAAGCCAATGAATCATTGTGTTACCCTGAGCAAGTCACTTAACCTCCTTGTGCTCCGTCTTTCGGGTGAGACGTAATTGTAAGTGACTCTGCAGCTGATGCATAGTTCACACCCCCTAGTCTCTGTAAGTCGCCTTGGATAAAGGCGTCTGCAAAATAAACAAATTATGATAATAAAAACAAGCTAACTAACACAAAATAACAACTATATAAACAACAACATCACCTAGCGCGAGGAAAAGGGTTATGCTAATTAAATACTCACAGATAATGGAGATAGAAGTGAGATTTGAAGACTTTTTTGCTGCTGAAAGACAGCTTGTTTTAAACTGTTGAAATGGTTACACAGCAACGACACGGAACACAACAGTCAGCTGTTCATAGTGACGAGGAGGCGCGAGGCTATATATATATATATATATATATATATAGCAGGTTGCTTGTTCCTCAGAAACAAATTGTCGGCCCACAGGAGTGATTAAAGGGTTAAACATGGAGTAGTTGAACTATCAGCTCTGGATCTGAACTGAAGGTCATAAATAAGCAGGGCAGCATCTTTCCAATTACCCGAGCACTCTGCTAGCCCCGTTCCCATGACAACAAAGACATCAATCTGAGGGCCCAAATTCTGAGAGCAGAAACTCAAAGTGTTTTTGTATGTGTAGCTATCTTCAAGGTCAGAGAAGAGCAGTTCTTTGTCAAGTCAAGTTAGTCAGTCAGAGAAAAAGGGAGCTCATGTCAACACCTTTAACCAGCAGCTCTAACAACATCCAGCAAAGCACCCGATAACAAAAAAAATAATTGAAGAGAACCCTCAACGATTGGATTATTATTGAAGAAAAAAGAACGTTTATAAATAAATTAAAGGACTGGGTTATCTGACCAGGAAAATGATAACTCTACAGCAATTGACTGGGTTATCTGACCAGGAAAACAATAACTCTACAGCAATTGACTAGGTTATCTGACCAGGAAAATGATGACTCTACAGCAATTGACTGGGTTATCTGACCAGGAAAATGATAACTCTACAGCAATTGACTAGGTTATCTGACCAGGAAAATGATAACTCTACAGCAATTGACTGGGTTATCTGACCAGGAAAATGATAACTCTACAGCAATTGACTAGGTTATCTGACCAGGAAAATGATAACTCTACAGCAATTGACTGGGTTATCTGACCAGGAAAATGATAACTCTACAGCAATTGACTGGGTTATCTGACCAGGAAAATGATAACTCTACAGCAATTGACTGGGTTATCTGACCAGGAAAATGATAACTCTACAGCAATTGACTGGGTTATCTGACCAGGAAAATGATAACTCTACAGCAATTGACTGGGTCGGCCTACCAGAACAATCAATTGTACAGCAAGAATCTACACATGGGGACAAAGACTGAAGAAAGAACCTCAACCACACTCTGCTGTTGCATCCACTCCACAAAAGAAATTGAGTATTCCCAGTTAAACCAAAGAATAGAAAATTGCAGAAATCATATTTGGAAAACGTTATAAATGTCTGTTTGCAGTAAAGTTCAAATTTGTGTTCTGTAAGAGCGGTGCGGCTAGGAGTGCTTTAGAACAAAATGTCTATTTTGCTATCTGAGGATTATAATTTAATAACTAAACTGAAAGAGAATTATATCTAGAGCTGTTGAATGCATGATAGATTTGGGGTGTTAAGTATTTTGTGCCGTGGTTCTAATTAAAGAACATTTTAACATCAGATTGATAAAGAATGAATTACTATTTGGTAATATCCGATTAATTCAAATTTACTGAACTTATACCCACATATTTACTCATTCAGTTATACTGCCATTTAATTATATTAGTTATTGACTAAGTTGTTATTTTTTTATTATTATTACAATTTATAGGATAGTTTATGAAGCTTTGCTTTTATATGTAATTGATACTTACACTGAAGCTGAGCTATCACGTGACAGTTGTTGATTATAGAGACTGCTGTACTGATTGATGCTGTTTTGATAATTAACCTGCTTTTCAATTTCTGTACCGTATGTTTAATTACTAGCTTTTGATAAAATTGATAAAAGATATCGTGGTGTTGCGTGTTTTATCATTCAGTTATTCTCTCTGTGATCTTGAACTCATTTGGAAGAAGTTTGTAACTCAGTTAACCCATTACACACATGTATTAATTCATTATCTTTAACTGAGTATTCAAACACCAATTCTCCCAACAAAATGATTGCTTCTGAGGAACAGTACATTCACCATGTCAACAGGGAGTGGTGAAGAAATCCGGTTGGCTTCTTTCACAACTCTAGACGTTGATGCATAATCACTGGGTGCAGGCAAACTTGAACTTACAGCAATAAAAAGTTTGTGGGGAGAAGCTCTCCTAACTGCCACGATTAACTCCCGCATAGGATGTCTTAAGGGGATTGTCCCTGAGCCAGGCTATTTGTCCCAAAGTGGATATCCAGAACTGTCCTCTTGCAGGGTCTGCACGTTGCACACATGCTGAGGTGTACTGCGCTGCAGTGTGGTACCCGGATATCCAGAACTGTCCTCTTGCAGCGTCTGCACGTTGCACACATGCTGAAGTGTACTGCGCTGCAGTGTGGTACCCGGATATCCAGAACTGTCCTCTTGCAGGGTCTGCACGTTGCACACATGCTGAGGTGTACTGCGCTGCAGTGTGGTACCCGGATATCCAGAACTGTCCTCTTGCAGGGTCTGCACGTTGCACACATGCTGGGGAGTACTGCGCTGCAGTGTGGTACCCGGATATCCAGAACTGTCCTCTTGCAGGGTCTGCATGTTGCACACATGCTGGGGAGTACTGCGCTGCAGTGTGGTACCCGGATATCCAGAACTGTCCTCTTGCAGGGTCTGCACGTTGCACACATGCTGGGGGGTACTGCGCTGCAGTGTGGTACCCGGATATCCAGAACTGTCCTCTTGCAGGGTCTGCACGTTGCACACATGCTGGGAGTACTGCGCTGCAGTGTGGTACCCGGATATCCAGAACTGTCCTCTTGCAGGGTCTGCCCGTTGCACACATGCTGGGGTGTACTGTGCTGCAGTGTGGTACCCGGATATCCAGAACTGTCCTCTTGCAGGGTCTGCACGTTGCACACATGCTGGGGAGTACTGCTCTGCAGTGTGGTACCCGGATATCCAGAACTGCCCTCTTGCAGGGTCTGCACGTTGCACACATGCTCGGGAGTACTGAGCTGCAGTGTGGTACCCGGATATCCAGAACTGTCCTCTTGCAGGGTCTGCACGTTGCACACATGCTGGGGAGTACTGCGCTGCAGTGTGGTACCCGGATATCCAGAACTGTCCTCTTGCAGGGTCTGCCCGTTGCACACATGCTGGGGTGTACTGTGCTGCAGTGTGGTACCCGGATATCCAGAACTGTCCTCTTGCAGGGTCTGCACGTTGCACACATGCTGGGGAGTACTGCTCTGCAGTGTGGTACCCGGATATCCAGAACTGCCCTCTTGCAGGGTCTGCACGTTGCACACATGCTGGGGTGTACTGCGCTGCAGTCTGGTACCCGGATATCCAGAACTGTCCTCTTGCAGGGTCTGCACGTTGCACACATGCTGGGGTGTACTGCGCTGCAGTGTGGTACCCGGATATCCAGAACTGTCCTCTTGCAGGGTCTGCATGTTGCACACATGCTGGGGAGTACTGCGCTGCAGTGTAGTACCCGGATATCCAGAACTGTCCTCTTGCAGGGTCTGCACGTTGCACACATGCTGGGGTGTACTGCGCTGCAGTCTGGTACCCGGATATCCAGAACTGTCCTCTTGCAGGGTCTGCACGTTGCACACATGCTGTGGTGTACTGCGCTGCAGTGTGGTACCCGGATATCCAGAACTGTCCTCTTGCAGGGTCTGCACGTTGCACACATGCTGGGGAGTACTGCGCTGCAGTCTGGTACCCGGATATCCAGAACTGTCCTCTTGCAGGGTCTGCACGTTGCTCACATGCTGGGGAGTACTGCGCTGCAGTGTGGTACCCGGATATCCAGAACTGTCCTCTTGCAGGGTCTGCACGTTGCACACATGCTGGGGAGTACTGCGCTGCAGTGTGGTACCCGGATATCCAGAACTGTCCTCTTGCAGGGTCTGCACGTTGCACACATGCTGGGGAGTACTGCGCTGCAGTGTGGTACCCGGATATCCAGAACTGTCCTCTTGCAGGGTCTGCACGTTGCACACATGCTCGGGAGTACTGAGCTGCAGTGTGGTACCCGGATATCCAGAACTGTCCTCTTGCAGGGTCTGCATGTTGCACACATGCTGGGGATGTGATGTGCTGCAGTCTGGTACCCGGATATCCAGAACTGTCCTCTTGCAGGGTCTGCACGTTGCACACATGCTGGGGTGTACTGCGCTGCAGTGTGGTACCCGGATATCCAGAACTGTCCTCTTGCAGGGTCTGCACGTTGCACTCATGCTGGGGAGTACTGCGCTGCAGTGTGGTACCCGGATATCCAGAACTGTCCTCTTGCAGGGTCTGCACGTTGCACACATGCTGGGGAGTACTGCGCTGCAGTGTGGTACCTGGATATCCAGAACTGTCCTCTTGCAGGGTCTGCATGTTGCACACATGCTGGGGAGTACTGCGCTGCAGTGTGGTACCCGGATATCCAGAACTGTCCTCTTGCAGGGTCTGCACGTTGCACACATGCTGGGGTGTACTGCGCTGCAGTGTGGTACCTGGATATCCAGAACTGTCCTCTTGCAGGGTCTGCACGTTGCACACATGCTGGGGTGTACTGCGCTGCAGTGTGGTACCCGGATATCCAGAACTGCCCTCTTGCAGGGTCTGCACGTTGCACACATGCTGGGGAGTACTGCGCTGCAGTGTGGTACCCGGATATCCAGAACTGTCCTCTTGCAGGGTCTGCACGTTGCACACATGCTGAAGTGTACTGCGCTGCAGTGTGGTACCCGGTTATCCAGAACTGTCCTCTTGCAGGGTCTGCACGTTGCACACATGCTGGGGTGTACTGCGCTGCAGTCTGGTACCCGGATATCCAGAAGTGTCCTCTTGCAGGGTCTGCACGTTGCACACATGCTGAGGTGTACTGCGCTGCAGTCAGGTACCCGGATATCCAGAACTGTCCTCTTGCAGGGTCTGCACGTTGCACACATGCTGAGGTGTACTGCGCTGCAGTCTGGTACCCGGATATCCAGAACTGTCCTCTTGCAGGGTCTGCACGTTGCTCACATGCTGGGGAGTACTGCGCTGCAGTGTGGTACCCGGATATCCAGAACTGTCCTCTTGCAGGGTCTGCACGTTGCACACATGCTGGGGTGTACTGCGCTGCAGTGTGGTACCCGGATATCCAGAACTGTCCTCTTGCAGGGTCTGCATGTTGCACACATGCTGGGGAGTACTGCGCTGCAGTGTAGTACCCGGATATCCAGAACTGTCCTCTTGCAGGGTCTGCACGTTGCACACATGCTGGGGTGTACTGCGCTGCAGTCTGGTACCCGGATATCCAGAACTGTCCTCTTGCAGGGTCTGCACGTTGCACACATGCTGTGGTGTACTGCGCTGCAGTGTGGTACCCGGATATCCAGAACTGTCCTCTTGCAGGGTCTGCACATTGCACACATGCTGGGGAGTACTGCGCTGCAGTCTGGTACCCGGATATCCAGAACTGTCCTCTTGCAGGGTCTGCACGTTGCTCACATGCTGGGGAGTACTGCGCTGCAGTGTGGTACCCGGATATCCAGAACTGTCCTCTTGCAGGGTCTGCACGTTGCACACATGCTGGGGAGTACTGCGCTGCAGTGTGGTACCCGGATATCCAGAACTGTCCTCTTGCAGGGTCTGCACGTTGCACACATGCTGGGGAGTACTGCGCTGCAGTGTGGTACCCGGATATCCAGAACTGTCCTCTTGCAGGGTCTGCATGTTGCACACATGCTCGGGAGTACTGAGCTGCAGTGTGGTACCCGGATATCCAGAACTGTCCTCTTGCAGGGTCTGCATGTTGCACACATGCTGGGGATGTGATGTGCTGCAGTCTGGTACCCGGATATCCAGAACTGTCCTCTTGCAGGGTCTGCACGTTGCACACATGCTGGGGTGTACTGCGCTGCAGTGTGGTACCCGGATATCCAGAACTGTCCTCTTGCAGGGTCTGCACGTTGCACTCATGCTGGGGAGTACTGCGCTGCAGTGTGGTACCCGGATATCCAGAACTGTCCTCTTGCAGGGTCTGCACGTTGCACACATGCTGGGGAGTACTGCGCTGCAGTGTGGTACCTGGATATCCAGAACTGTCCTCTTGCAGGGTCTGCATGTTGCACACATGCTGGGGAGTACTGCGCTGCAGTGTGGTACCCGGATATCCAGAACTGTCCTCTTGCAGGGTCTGCACGTTGCACACATGCTGGGGAGTACTGCGCTGCAGTTTGGTACCCGACTATCCAGAACTGTCCTCTTGCAGGGTCTGCATGTTGCACACATGCTGGGGATGTACTGTGCTGCAGTGTAGTACCCGGATATCCAGAACTGTCCTCTTGCAGGCTCTGCACGTTGCACACATGCTGGGGAGTACTGCGCTGCAGTGTGGTACCTGGATATCCAGAACTGTCCTCTTGCAGGGTCTGCATGTTGCACACATGCTGGGGAGTACTGCGCTGCAGTGTGGTACCCGGATATCCAGAACTGTCCTCTTGCAGGGTCTGCACGTTGCACACATGCTGGGGAGTACTGAGCTGCAGTGTGGTACCCGGATATACAGAACTGTCGTCTTGCAGGGTCTGCATGTTGCACACATGCTGGGGATGTACTGTGCTGCAGTGTGGTACCCGGATATCCAGAACTGTCCTCTTGCAGGGTCTGCATGTTGCACACATGCTGGGGATGTACTGTGCTGCAGTGTAGTACCCGGATATCCAGAACTGTCCTCTTGCAGGCTCTGCACGTTGCACACATGCTGGGGAGTACTGCGCTGCAGTGTGGTACCTGGATATCCAGAACTGTCCTCTTGCAGGGTCTGCATGTTGCACACATGCTGGGGAGTACTGCGCTGCAGTGTGGTACCCGGATATCCAGAACTGTCCTCTTGCAGGGTCTGCACGTTGCACACATGCTGGGGAGTACTGAGCTGCAGTGTGGTACCCGGATATACAGAACTGTCGTCTTGCAGGGTCTGCATGTTGCACACATGCTGGGGATGTACTGTGCTGCAGTGTGGTACCCGGATATCCAGAACTGTCCTCTTGCAGGGTCTGCATGTTGCACACATGCTGGGGAGTACTGCGCTGCAGTTTGGTACCCGGATATCCAGAACTGTCCTCTTGCAGGGTCTGCATGTTGCACACATGCTGGGGAGTACTGCGCTGCAGTTTGGTACCCGACTATCCAGAACTGTCCTCTTGCAGGGTCTGCATGTTGCACACATGCTGGGGATGTACTGTGCTGCAGTGTGGTACCCGGATATCCAGAACTGTCCTCTTGCAGGCTCTGCACGTTGCACACATGCTGGGGAGTACTGCGCTGCAGTTTGGTACCCGACTATCCAGAACTGTCCTCTTGCAGGGTCTGCATGTTGCACACATGCTGGGGAGTACTGCGCTGCAGTGTGGTACCCGGATATCCAGAACTGTCCTCTTGCAGGGTCTGCATGTTGCACACATGCTGGGGATGTACTGTGCTGCAGTGTGGTACCCGGATATCCAGAACTGTCCTCTTGCAGGCTCTGCACGTTGCACACATGCTGGGGAGTACTGCGCTGCAGTGTGGTACCCGGATGTGGTCAAAAGTGTTGTGCATTCGATCCTCCAGGCCCCTCAGAAATGAGTCAGAGGAGATTTTCTGGGAATAACGGAAACTTTCTTCTTTTTTCTTGTATTTTTTTTTGTTTGTTCCTGTCACAAAGACGGCCGGAGTGGGTGGCGTCAGACCAGAAACAGGAACACAAACGACAGAGAGATGTGGTTTGGTATAAGCTGGGCGCGTGATCGCGCTCAGCATTTAATAAACAGAAAATAAATGGTTTTAAACACAAAAACACGGGACACGGCACTACACGCCAAAATAAAAAAGACAAACAAAACGACTACACAGTAAACAGACAGACAAACGAAACACGGTGAGTGAGACAATTATTCACTTTATATTTACGTTCTTTCTTATTATTTAGTTTCTCCTTCTCCACACTCGTTCTCCACTCACCGAACACCTAACCACGAGTGACTAAACGTGCATCTATTTATACTGTTGTGCTGGGATTCAATTACTAATTAATTACTCACTTGAATCCCAGCACGTGAATTCATTACGTGAAACCCCGTGTTCACATATTATATTTTAAATGCACGTGCGTGATGTGCAATCCCGTGCCTAAATACAAATATACACTTTTTAAATACACGTGAAACACAGACCCGTTTATATCCCGTGTACCAATGACTATACACCAACATTTACACACGCAACATACAACACATAACACACAATTGCACACAGGGGCGGGGCACATTGCCACAGTTCCACACAGTGAACTTATCAAGGTTTTTTTTCCCCATGCTGGGATATAAAGGATATTGTTTTTTGTTGTCGTCATTGTTGTTTTGACTGATTGGATAACCTGCATGTTATTAGTGCAACTAACACACAACTAGCCTACTGACTAGCTTATGGTTACTGTGTATTTCTGTTGCACTAACTTTGTTGCATGTGATTGCCTTCCCTGTCGTATCAGTTGCTGATGAGAGTAATCATTGTGAGAATTGTCGTCATACTTCTATTTAATTGGTTACTGATTCCCATATATGTCCAAATATAAAGAAGCTTTGAAGTCAACTGCTGTTGTGCCCGCTTGTTTTTCATTGAGTTTAACAAGTTTCCATTCATCCAGTTACTGCCATCTGTGCCCATATTAAATATACACTTAAAGATCAGAATCAATATGACCTTGGTGTTTTACGCTGTCAGGTAGCTTTTCTGTTCAAAATATTTCCTCAGTTGTAAATATAGGACAGTAATTTGGGTGATTATCTGGGACCCCTTTAAATGCTCTGTTACAGCATTATACAGCCTGCCCAGTCAGCTCATCAAACTCTGAACTAGACTGCTCTGAGTTTCTCAAGAACAGGTCTGGCATTCATCTCTGTATCTCTGTACCTCACTCCTAACATGCCAGCTGTCTGCCACTCCCTAATCTTATTAACAAGCTCCCTATACCTGGCATTTATTTCCAAAACATGTTAATTGTTGGACAGAGGTCTCATAAAAGGCTATGTGACCAATTTGCAGGTGAGGCCACGTGCCCTGCATCCTGCCAGGAACTGCCTAACATCCATGTTAAACCCTGCAGTGACCAGCTTATTCTCATGCTGAATTTCACAAGTGAATTCCAGAAAGTCCTCATACAGAAAATCAACACCAGCAGCATTGTGAGACATTACATTCATCCCGTTTCCCATGAAAGGAAGAAGAGGTACATCCAACAGGACCTGCGTGTAAATAATGTGAATTTGTGGTTGGGGAAAAAGGGTGGTGTAAATTCAGCAGGGTTGAGGCTACTGAATCAGCCCACTGTCTGCGTCACCTAGCCCTCCAGACTGGAACCCGGGGCTGAATCTCGGACTGCAGCGTGAACCCTTGTCAATCCGCATAATAATTGGACTGCAGCCAGTTTTTCTACAGTGTGCAAGGTTTAGATCTGTACAACTCATTTTCTTTTAGTAAGTGTTTTATTTGTACCTACTTTGTGTCATGCTGCTCAGCAGCTATTTTTGCTGTTGTGTAATAAAAAGCCTGGGTGTCTATTTAGATTACCCTCCAGTTTCCAGTCTCCTTCATAAAATAGCTGGTTCGCTACAATACCTTCAGAGATCACTCTGATTGGATACAACATGCCATAATCATGACCTTCTCCTGAACAGGATATGTAGAGCCTTGTAATAATGTCTAAATAAAATGCTAGTGGAACTGCAATAGAGCATTGCTGCTCCACCCCCTCTGCTGATGGGGGCGCTCTAAGGGAAATAGGGGTGTATGAGTCAGGGTTGAAACTTTTTTAAATTGAACTCATCTGGCTCACACTAAAACTATGCTAGTAGTAAAGGCATGACGTCAAGTGTGCCCCTATGGTACCCATATGCTACTGTACTCTTATGCTGTTACATTTGTTTATTATCCCTAATGTTACCATTGTGATTTTGTAAAATGTGCCCTTTCTGGCACTGGCATAGCCATGATTTTTTAAATCAACATCTATGACATGTCAGCTCACTTGCTTTCTCTCTTGAGGTTCTGTGATACATCCGCAGAGAATATTAACAAAGCTCTATTCAAAAGTTGTTTTCCTTTTCTTGAAAAGCGTGTTACTAAACTAACTGAAGGGTTTCATTTGGAAACTAATCATACAGTATGTGAAATTGTTGCCCAGCAGTCCTGTGCCTGACAGAGATGCAGGAAACCATTGTGTGTCTTGCATTTTTGTGTTTAAAATCTAAATGACCACATCTCTCTAATACATTACCTGCTTAGTCAATCAGAGGTATGACAAGCATGCCTGTGTAATTAACAGGGCAGAGGATGAGTCCAAACCAGCGATCCGACCCACAGCAAGCAAGCAAGCAAAGAGCTGGTCTGCATTGTGGTTATAGAGCTTTTATCCTCATCTCATCTCATCGACAGGGGATGGAATCCATAACGACAGTGCAACACACAGTACTGCCCATTACACTACCAATGAAAATCATTTCTGCTCACTCAAAAAATATATATTGGTAGATATTCAAAGTTATTTAAGAAGCATTTGATTACATTTACTTCCACTGGTATTTGAGTAATCCTTAATGACACAGTTCTAGTGAATTATTGCTTAATTCATGAAGCGCCATTGTCCACTGAAATGAATAGGACAATACTGGTACTGTAAGTAATAACATGGATCAACAGGTAAGGTTGAAAAAAAACACTGCAATTTAAACTTTAACTAAACATTTAAACTGAATGTCAGTGCAACCTAGTCCAAATGACTTCAGATAGAGTGTAAGTATTATGAAACAACTGATTGTTTCTAAATGAATTCATTCATGTTTGTTAGACGTTCAAAGATTTATTTTTGTTATACAGTTCAAACCTTTACAAAATGGCAGTACATTGCAGCAGGTCTTTTGTTGACAGTAGACATTTGAGTCAATTGTATTGTACAGTACCCAGTATAAATTGTATTTGAGTTTATTTTTATTGTATAGTATACAGTATATATTGTATTTGAGTTTATTTTTATTGTATAGTATACAGTATATATTGTACTTGAGTTTATTTTTATTGTATAGTATACAGTATATATTGTATTTGAGTTTATTTTTATTGTATAGTATACAGTATATATTGTATTTGAGTTTATTTTTATTGTATAGTCTATTTTACTGTATATTTATGATGCAGGTATTCCCGCTCAGAGTAATTTATCCTGGAGTGATACCCTGGACAGCCATGTTGAGGCCTTTTCCACACAAGTAATGTTTTGGTGCCCTCTGGTGAGCTTTCCTTGTACTTGTAAATGCGTGTATAGGATTACTATCAGCAAAAAACAAAACAAAACAACAACCTTAAATAATATTAGAAAACGAAAGATAGAATAAAGGGATAATCTTGCCCCATTACAGAAGACACCCCCTTTCCTTTTAGTAATTAAACAAATTAAAAAATAATAATGAAAGAATATAAACAAACAAACAAGGTTTATTCATCCTGTTGATTTTCAAGTTCTTCTAGCTGGGCTCCTTATTGCACTCATTCTGTGATCTTTTTACAGTATCTGTAAATACCTCTGGTTTGTGCTAAAGCTGAAAAAAATCCATAACAGTGCTGGATTCTCTGGTTTTCACCCAGGTGGATAAGCTACTATAGTCATATTATTAGAGCCAAGGACAGGTGTCCTGGTAGGGTTAAAGCTAGCCTGCACACACAAGTAAAGTAGAGTTGATGAAATCGTACTTAATAATAACAAGAGCAAAGTCTTCTGTTGAGATTAGTTTGGAATCCAAAGCGTATAAAGGTTCACTTCATTACTGCACTGAGTGTGGAATTGCTTTGTCCCAATCAGATCTCATTATATTGATGAGTTTCTCGAGAGCACTTCATTATTGCACTGTATGCTCTGTTCTCTGCTAATTTTCCACAGTTAAATCCTGAATCCCTGCTTCCCGTCATGTGTCAAATAATTGCTGTGTCTTGTTCTTTTCTGTGCCTCCTACAAATATTCAGCAATTGAATTCTCTTCCAAAGTAAAAACAGAAATGCAGTTTATTGATTAGAAGCCTATTTTATTATTATTATTATTATTATTATTGAATGACGTATATGTTGAATAATAATAATAATTTAAACTAATGTTATTTGTGTGTCATATTTATCGGTATTACTTTGAATGTATTGTTTGTGGTGTGTGTGCTCTCTAGGCAGCAAGGTGTTTGCAATGCTGTAAACAAACAGTGTACTATTTTTCACCGTGTTTGTTGTCTGCTTATACTCGCCCACCGCGGCTTTGGCCCTGCGCCCCCCCCCCCGGTACACGCTACGCGCTGACCAGGTGTGTGTGTTGACCACGCGGTTAGGGTCGGCACATTGCGTAGCGGCCTCCCTGGTGCTGTGATACTGCGGCGCACGCATAACCCGTGATGTTATTATCTCGGGGCACAGGTGCTTAATATAAGCGCCTCAGTGGTAGTGCACAACAACGCTGCACGATACACGGTGCACTTAGTGCCCTCAGTACTGGGAGTGTGCAGTGCTCGCATCACACAGAACACGTGTGCACGTGTGCTGATACCTCTACCACTCTAGTGTGATTACGCACGGTACTCAGTTCACGTAGATATGGTGCCTGGGACGCACAGTGCAAGCAGTGCATGTGGTGCACGTTGCACTAATTGCGTAGGCACTGGTCAACCTAGCATATAGCTCACAGTGCTGCGCAGCACCCAGTGTAAACAGGGTACTCGGCACAAGGTGCACAAGGTTAATACCCTTGCTGCAACAATAGTGGTTGTATACACTATGCTAACACTTGCAAGTGTTCGTCGCAGTGCAAGCAGTGTCTCAGTGCTAATGCACAAGGCCAGGACTATGTCAGTGTCTCATCCCTGTATGGACATTATGGATCTCAAAGCCAAGATGACCCAGGTCCTGTCCAGGTCCCACAGCCCCAATCGCCATACCCCCCCCCCCTCTCTCCCAACGGAGTGCAGGAGGGGTGGGCATGGTCGTCTCAGCTGGTACAGGAGGACACGCTGTCTATAGCGGCCTCGGGTGACGGGGCTTCTTTCTCCTCGGAGATGCAAGTGGGTGAGACCCTTACCGAGGAAGAGCCTGGTTCTGAGAGTGTCTCAGAAGCCAGTACCACCCCGCTGTCCAGCTCCATTTCGGCACTTGTGGGACATGCTGCAGCTTTCCTGCAGCTCCCCGGGACGCCAGCATCAGAACCATGCTGGTCCATTTTCCGGAAGCAGGCGCTGGTTCCCCACCCACAGAGGTTCCCAGCCTTCCCAGATTTTTTGGAGGAGGTACGCTCCTCCTGGGACCACCCGGCCTCGGGACTCAGTGTGCTGAAGCAGGCTGCATCGCTTGCCTCCTGGTAGACTCCACCATTGCAGCCTTGGTTAAGGCCCCGCCGGTGGGTGGTCTTATTAAAGACCCGGCGTGCCCGAACCCCCAATGCAGGGTGACGGAGACACATTTGAAGCGAGCCTACACAGCAGAAGCGCAGGCAACTCGCTTGGCTAATACAGCTAGTGTGCTGACCACATATTTAGATGGTGTATTGCATGAAGCCCCACTCCCCGGGCCTGTGGCCATGGAGCTGCGACTCCTGTCCAGCACACTGCTGCAAGTCTCCAGTCTCCAAGTACAAGCCCTTGGCCGGAGCCTGGCTAGCTTAGTGGTGGCTCGTAGACAGCTATGGCTGTCTCAAGCCAGGGTCCCTGATGCGGATAAGGCCGCGCTGCTTGACGCGCCCATATCCCCAGGTCATACGTTTGGGAGAGCAGTGGAGGAGATTTTGCAAAGATCCCACCAGGAACGCGAGGTATCCAGTCAGGTGGCCGCATTGCTCCCTCCCTGTGCCGCTGCATGGGGTAGGTCAGGCCGCTGACGAGCTCCACAGACTCGGACTGTCACACGAACAGTCCCAGTCTCCACAGCTCCACTGGGTGACCTAAGGCATCGCACACCAGCAGGTAACCGAGCCCGACCGGCAGGTCGTGGTCAGTCCACAAACCAGCGTCATAGAAGATTTAGGCCAGCGCCCTAAATACTCACTCAAAATTGCCAAGCCGCGTGGGGCAAATTCTATTTCCTCTCGGCCACGAAGGTCCTTGTCCTTCCGAAACCCAAGGTGGCGTAGTCAACACAATCTCTTGGTATCATACAGGTTACAGTGGACACCCTACCCGTGACACATACATGTAAACTACACCACGGTGAGCAGCTCCTTCCTCCAGACACAGACCACACTGGAGTGTTTAGATTACTGGGTGTGAGGAGCCTTGTGTTAACAATGGGAGAACTGGGCTGACTGGGGAGCTCACTGCTGCTGCCTATTTCAAATGTTTTATTACTGTGTTACAGTATGGGGCAGCAGTAGTGCTCTGGCTCCCTCTTGTGGTCAGTGTGAGTGATGGCAGTGTGTGCAGCTTGGCAGGGCACTGATGCCTGTTTCCGGAGAGGGATTCAATCAAACACTAAGTTCACAGTTTAATAGAAGAGTGGATTAGTTCTATTTGTGTATGTGTTCTAAGCGCTGCACTTCTGTTTCAATAAGTGTCACAGACAGTTCTATGAGATCTGTTCTGTGAACACAGGTGGGACTTGATAGGGTTGGGTGACTCACAGTGCAGTTAGATTATCCTTCCTGTAGTTTTATGTTTAGCCTCTCAGTGCTTTCCTGCTCTCTAGGAGGGGCATTAGAAATCTGCCTGTTCAGAATGAACTGGCCCATAAGTGTTGAGACATGTGTGCCAGGGAGCTGCTGCACACATAAGGAATGAAGGAGACCAGGTGGGTAACAAGGATGACACAGGAGGCAAGACAATGAAGAATAAACTGCCTTCAATAACGCTGATGTGCTGATCCTTAATAAAAAATACAAATTCATTCAGGGACTTCTGAGTACCTCATTTAAAAATGTGTCTGAAATTGAGATAACATCATTTTTATTTTTATAAGTTATAATCCAAGTTAGAAAAAGTAGACTAAAGCACCCAATCTTCCATCTATTTGAGGTGCACACCATGTTAATATATGGGTCATTCCATACCAAGTCAACCAGTGCAGATTTTACTAGAAAAAATCACCTGGGTTTTTCTGACATGCTGAGTGCAGAAACTATGGTTGTTATTTTTTTTTTAATTTCTCCTTCGACCTATGACCTTGCAAGGGTCAACAAAAAATGAGAAATTATGTTGTAATCAAACTGCCATGTTTCTTCAATTTTGCATTGTCTGGAGTTAGATCTAGAGAAACAAGTGGCAGGGTTTGCTTCCAGTGGCACTAGCTTGGAGCTGAGGAGTTATCAACTTGCTTATGGGACTTGGTGTTTTTTGTTATCATGACATATTTGATTGAATACTGCTCATTTCTCCCGAGTAATCCAGGCTGATTCAAATTCAGGATGCTCTCTAATTAAGTATGACCCCATTTTTGGGTGGTTTTGCCTGTGGGCTTCTCGCCCTGGATTGTAAGTCAAGGTGTTTCTTCACCTTTTTAAATGTTGGTGATGCCCATCGCCTGGGCCTAACTACTGTTCTCAGCTGTTGACAGGACTTGGAGACGACGTTGTATTTTCTGGAAAAATTAGCAATAAACAAATTTAATTTTGACATTTTCTTTTACAAAGCATTTCAGCTATTGAATGACACCTCTCCATGCGTCTGACATTTCTATATTGCTTAATCCTGTCCAATACAATGTGGAATATTTGAAGTAGTGTCCGATACATTCAGCAAAACTTTTAAGGTTCCAAGTCAGGTCTACATCAACAATTATACAATTCTTAAGACAATTTGTTAATTCGTAATATTTTACCTCATGGTTTGACTTTTATCTTTCAAAATTTGAGTTAAGAAAAAGTTAACAATAACAAAGACCATTTCAATGTGTTAAAATATTTGTCCTTAATTGCAACCATATAGTAAAACCACTTACATTTCTTTTTGACTTTCTTCTTCTCTCCTCAAGATGCCATCTGTTCCAAATGTTGGATTTGTTGCTTTTTCTTTTTAAGGAACACCAGTAAGTTTTCATGGCAGCTAGAAAATAGAAAAGCATATTTAAATATGCATGTACCATTTTACTGTACATATATAGGCTGATATACTGATAATACATTGAATCTCAATGTCTTTGAAATCACGTAATTCCACAACAATGTCTATTTATCAAACTGAAAAATAATGTAATTTTTTATGTTTTAACAAACTCGAACACACACACACATGGGAAAAGGGCGGAATGGATTGAGTTCATATCATTTACTTATGTTAAAAGTTTCATGTTAAATGTTAAAATAAAATGTAAAAAAAAATTCTAGTTGGAGCAAGTGTGAGAATATTATTCGAAATATGTGGGGAAATAGCGCCCCCTTTCAAGCTGTAGGTAGAAAAGCTTACAGCACCTGGTATTCCCAGGCGGTCTCCCATCCAAGTACTAACCAGGCCCGACCTTGCTTAGCTTCCGAGATCAGACGAGATCGGGCGTTCTCAAGGTGGTATGGCCGTAAGCGGAAAGCTGTGGTGGTTTAGTATGTTTCATAGTAACTAATACCGGAATAGTGCTACACGAGGAAAAAAGCATTGCTTAAAATGAATGAATGAATTCATAAATATCGACATAAATGTATTTATTCCCATACGTATTTATTTATTCATTTCAATATTTACATATTACTTTATTTATTTCGATAATTGCAGGTGGTCGGACAAACTTCATACAAGATTCTCGTCTGTATTGTTCTTTCAGTAGCCTAAATACCAAATTTAAACGACACCAAAACTGACCACGGGGTAAGAACAAATAAAAAATAAGAAACGCATATGCACGGCCATAAAACGACACACACACACACACACACACACACACACACACACACACACACACACACACACACACACACACACACACACACACACACACACACACACACACACACACACACACACACACACACACACAACCTGAAAAGCAAACATTATACTGAAGGGAAAACAAACACGTAAAGAAGCAGAAATGAAATCCACACACCGTTATTAAAACAGCCGATCTCAGTTGTATTGTGTAATGAATGATAAAGGGCTAGATGTGTCATTGGACTCTGCTGACGAGGGGCAGCAGTAGGTTTAGTGGTTATTTGTTTATGCTCGACAGATGATTCGGTCAGGATGGACACAGACCTGCACTTGCTCAAGGCAGACATATTTTAAACTCAAGTCTCATTCTGTATCACCAACACTGCATTGCCATGAAAAACTTGAATAAACCATCTTTGGAAACACTGGTATTAAAATATTGTATATGTACGAATCTTGCAAAATTAAAAAAAAAAAAAAAAAAAAAATATCGGTAGTTTGATACAGCCTCTGTTCTTCTATACAATATTTTATATAATTCTATGCATTTCAGTGGGTAGTTCTAACCGCAAAGTCAGACACACCTAAATTTTTCCCAGTCTTTCCCCGCCAGCTTTTTGTCACATAATCTGGCCAATCAAATGTTCCATTAATCATTTTAGACTCGCAAGTAACCAATCAGAAGCAAAGCATTCGTTTTGCCCCCCAGAACAAGCTTGGTTTCCAAAAACTCAACTTAACCGGACGCATCATTTTAAAGCGCAAGATTTGCGGCGGGTTTGAGTTTTGAAGATTAGTAGCGGGTGAGTTGTTAACCATTTCATAAAATCCTGGATTTATATTGGTCTGGTGGGGTCTGGTAGGAAGATGTTGGAGAGCGGGATGTTGGAGAGCGGGATTCTGGGAAGAGCTGAGTTCGTGGTACCAGATGTGTGATTTTCAATAAAGTGTGTTCATTTAGAAGTAATACACAGTGTGAGTCTAATCGTTTGTGGAATCCACCCAATCTATAACACTGCTTGTACGAGAGCAGCCTGTTTCCTGTTTGTGTGTGAATACAACATGTAGTCAAATTTTTCCGCATTTTCTGAAACGTTAGTATAAACAACACGTTGACAATGTAATCCATATTTTATATATATATATATATATATATATATATATATATATATATATATATATGTCTGTGTGTGTGTGTGTGTGTGTGTGTGTGTGTGTGTGTGTGTATGTCAATGGTTAACACGATTTCTGCTTCAGGGTTAAACCGAAAACTCGCCGAATTTGCAGGAGTTTTTTTAATAGACGCATGCGCAATCAGTAATTTAAATTAAACATCTTCATGTTTTGTGGCGATTTAAAAGTGAAATCCACCTTAAGAGTCAGATCAGAATAATTCTGGTATTTTTAAGTTTCTGGAGTCTGAAAGTGAAATACAAATCCACTGCACTCGGGCGAGCGCTTTGACTGGGTGTGCCTGTCAGGAGCCCCCACTTAAACCTCTTTGACAGGACTTATAATCTTTCTTTTTTTATTTTTGGCAGCTACCGAGCAGAACCCCATTTGATACTGTGGACAGTTTAAAGATGGAATCAGTCCCGATTAAAGAGGAGCTCCCTAAACTTGAACTGGTCCCCATTAGACTGGAGTTCTCTGGACTGTCTTCCCTCCCCATTAAACAGAAGCTCTGTGAGATGCCATCTGACAGCATCAAGTCGGAGGTGTCTGGGATTAAAGCTGAGCGCAATGAATTGGAGATCTCCCAGACAGAAGAACCCCTTCCTGTGAATGAAGAGGTGCTGGAAATGGTGTGTATTACTAAACTGGAACCCCTACAGAGACATATATAGAACTATGTGTACTCTCTCGTGTTCTTATCATCACCCAAGATGATGGACCGAAATCTCACTTGAACTCCGCTGATTGTAGCTCTAGATCTGTCTATAGATATATATCTGTAGTTTTGACGGTAAAATAACAGAGTTAAGTGATCTTTAACAAAGAACCCATGAACGTGACCACAACACCAGAATGGTGAAAATGTAGTCACAGCAGTTATAAGATTTTTTTTAAAGAATTATGTATGGGTTGGTTATGTATGTCAGACTGACTATAAGATATATCTGTCAGAAGTTCTCTACCAATAAATCTCTAGGCAAACGTATTCGACTGCATTGCTGTGTATACAAACTGTATAGGTATTTTGATCTAAGTGCTTTCAATGTATTTCATGCTAGTAATGTGAAACCATTTTTCTTTTCATTTGTGATCAGCAGGGATGCCCTGACATGTCTCAAAACACAGGGGGGTTGAGCCCCCTTTTAAAATGCTGACTTTGCCCGAGGGTGGCTGAGGTCTCACGGCCCCCACATACTCGATGCTGGTGGGCAGTTGCTATTCATTCATCACATGATTTTTTTTTTATAATTCACCATAATCCTAACAATCCTAACCGAAACTTCAAAGCACAGGCAACCTCCAAAACCCTTATTTTATTTTATCCCCACGGGATGAATGAAGTGCATCCAGTACTTTCCCAGGCTTCTTGTAGAGTGTAGGTGTAGTGGTTGATCAAACACAACAGGGTGATGATGTGCACATTGCAGAAGTGTTACTGGTGCTTACATTAAAACATTTACAACTCATTCAGTTGGTGGGGTTCATAGATGTTCTTTGCATTCTTCACAAAATGTAAAAAATACAAATTCTCTGCCAAAATGCAAATTGCGCATTTTTCCACAGTATTCTGTTATAAACAGATTTCTAGGATCCCTGGGGATTAACACCTACTTTGAGCAATCGATCAAATCAATCCATTTTTAAATAAGTTGATCTACACAAAGTTTGACATGATTAAAGCATCATTTAGTAATTTAAAAATGACTTCTTTTATTCTATCGACCCTCATTTTTGTACACTGCAGTTTGTTTGTTTTAAACTTCGGCTCCCTGCTGCAGATTATTATTATTATTATTATTATTATTATTATTATTTATTTCTTAGCAGACGCCCTTATCCAGGGCGACTTACAATCGCAAGTAAATACAAATACATTCAAGTGTTACAATACAAGTCATACAATAAGAGCAAGAAATACAATAATTTTTGTTCAAGTGTAACAAACCACAATTCAATAATACAGAAGATAATAGTGATAGATACATCAGGATATGATTAAGTACAAACTACTACAGGTTAAACACTTGGCAGATTACAATATTCTGAAATACAGGATTAAATGCAGTAAAATAGGGGGCAGATAAGAGCAAAATAAAGCACATTTAAATGAAGGGTGATAGTGTCCCAGGATACAAACAGAGGAGTTCTACAGGTGCTGTTTGAAGAGGTGAGTCTTAAGGAGGCACCGGAATGTGGTCAGGGACTGGGCAGTCCTGACATCTGTAGGAAGGTCGTTCCACCACTGCGGAGCAAGGGTGGAGAAGGAGCGGGCTCGGGAGGCAGGGGACCGTAGCGGGTTGAACCCTATTTCAAAACACAAAAAAATGTTTTTTTTAAGGAGTGTACCATTAAAGTCCATTACAAATATAATAGGGTGTTACATATTGTTCTGTGTAAAATGCAGTGTCTGTTGTGGCATTGCAGTTTACACTGAGAAACATCTGCTTCAGAACCGGTACTGTGCCGCCACCGAACCACCTCGAGAGACGGGTCAGTGACAGAATAAAGAGTCTCTGCATTTTACCAGCATTTTACCAGCATTTCCCATTGACACTGAAAGTGACTCCGCATCAGTGCCGCCACAGACACAGTGATTTGCTTCAGTGTAGACATGCCTCAGCATTAGTGCTAATCAGGGTCTGTGATATGAAACCAGCCTTTCATCTTTTTTTTCTTTTTTTTCTGACAGTTACCAAGCAGAACCACGTTTGATGCCTTGGACAATGTGAAGATGGAATCTGTCCCGATTAAAGAGGAGCTCCCTAAACTTGAACTGGTCCCCATTAGACTGGAGTTCACTGGACTGGCTGCCCTCCCCATTAAACAGGAGCTCGGTGAGACGCCCTGTGACAGCATCAAGCCAGTGGTGGAATTAAAGCTGAGTGCAACGAACTGGAGATCTCCCAGACAGAAGAACCAGTTCCTATGAAAGAAGAGGTGCTGGAAATGGTGCGTATTAAAATGGAGCCCCTGAAAGAGGAGGTACTCTTGAAACCAGGGAAGGAAGAATCCGAAGACTTGAAAGCAGCCCCCACTGAGCTGGGTCCGGTACATCTGCGGGAGTGTAGCGTGGTGCTGGAGAGAATCTATGTGAGAAAGCAAGGCTCTGGAGAGGAAGGCTCTCCCAACAGCACGCAAGGAGGTGGACAGGACGACGAGAGCTCACATTCAGAGTGCAGTCCAGCAGGTGAGTGACTGACTAGCTGTGACATTGTCATTCTACACTGAGTGATGGCCACAGTGTGACTGAGAGGCTGAGAACAGATAGCAGGGCTCCACATTAGCATCCAGGTTCATTTCACATACTTGTCTACACTGAAGCAAATCACTGTGTCTGTGGCGGCACTGATGCGGAATCACTTTCAGTGTCATTGGGAAATGCTGGTAAATGCAGCGACACTCTCAAGGTGGTTCAGTGGAGGCACAGTGCCGGTGTGAAGCAGATTTTTCTCAGTGTGAACAGACACCACATTTTGTATAGGACAGTATGTAACACCCTATAATGTGTGTAATAGATGTTACTGGTACAGTCCTAAAACTCCCCTTATTTTTTCGTGTTCTGAAATCTGGTCCTGCCCACATCTGCAGCTGATGACACGGGGCTGAAGTTCGAAACCAACTGTCTGACCAGCGTAGGCTAGTATATTGTATATTTTATGTCACAGGTTGGGTAATAAATAGCTTAAATATTTAATTTCACCTCAGAATATAAATGATAAAAACACAAATACTGTTTAAAATACCATATGTTAACAGCATTTCTGCTTTATATTATAAAATAAAGTTTAATTTATTAGAATAAGTTAGAGTTCTGGCTAAAATGGTTTATTCTTTAATTAAAATACTGTAGCCTACTGTTTTATGTGTATGATTACATGGCACAAAAAGTTTGAAACAAACTTATCAGTTTAACTTGTCTAAGCAACATACTGAAATGTGAGTTACCGGTAGACTTTATGTTTTGTGCTCTTGCATATTTGAAGAACAGAATGTTTTTGTTTTTTAAAAAACGAATCCCTATTTAATGTGTGCAGCATACAGTATATTCTTTTGAAGTGTGACACACCGGCAGCATGTTTTAACACTGCATGATCTGCCTTCTATGTAAATGGAGGTATGCTGCCAAATTGCAGCTGAGCCTGTAATATCGCTGTGTGAATGCCGTACTGAAGGGTCCTTTTTGTAGGTTTACTTTTTTGCTTGAGTTTTTTTTTTTTTTTTTTTTTAAGTATTTTTTTTTACTAATTAATAAAAGCATGTCATGATCAGGACCCATCCTTCAATAAAAGGGCCGTTATGGCAGAACAAGTACACACATGAGGAAATACATCCACTCTGTCAGTCTGTGCATACAGTAAATTGGTAAGCAGAAATCAATATATTTTGGAGGTGATTATTGTGAAGAGTCTGAATCGGGATTCATTTCAAGACGTCATATACACAATTTGGGGGTGGGGCCCTCCTAGACGGTCACCTTGCTTGCCTTGCCCTAAGGCCGGCTCTGAGAGACAGTGCTAATCTCTGTAGCCGGACATGTACAAAAGTATTTAACAGCAGTTAAATGGACATTAACACATACCGTGAAACTTCTATTAAACGGCCAGGCATTTATTTACAAAACTCACAAGCAGACCAGCGCCTATTGGAGACTGCCAATTTATTTGAGACCTGGCGATTATATAGACGAGGAAACTTTGGAAAATGAACAAGCAGAAATAAAAATTTGTATTGTTAATATACTGTAATATTGTAAGGGTTTAAAAAGATTAGACAGCCAGGCATGGGTTATATAAATGCGAACAGGCCACTTGAATCAAGCATGGAGGGTTTATTACAGTGAAAAGGGATACAAAACAACCGTGCCAAACTCAATCTTTCTCTTCTTATCTGGACTCCCCTAAACTGACGGTACAGTAAAAACAAGCTCTATATACAAATAAGTAAATTAAAGATATAAACTACTAGCACTTTTGTTTATAAATATAGATCAATGTTGTCTATTAATAAAGATAAGTAATGAAATAATAATAATAGGTCTAATACTGGTAATAATAAGTTCAATCCATCCCAGATATAGAATGCAGGTAGGTTAGCCTTACAGCGCAATAATAATAATAGTTTGTTTTTTCTTATGGCCCCTGGTGGTGATGTCTCCGTTCAGTATATCCAAGTAACCATTTCCATAACCGCTTACTCCTTTACAGGGTCATGGGGAGTAACCATTATGTATTGTGATAACAGCATCTTCCAGATATCATTTCAATTTCCATTTAAATCATGATCTTATGTACACTTTGTATTACTAAACTTTGTACTTCTGCCCTCATATAATGCGTCTTTATTTTACACATTGCAATTGAAGGTAACCTGGCTTCAAAACGATACAATTAAATACTGGTCTTTTTTTATTCTTAATAAAATTACCCTTTTTATTTGTTATAAATGCAATAAATTCAACACAAAGCAACGCGATATACTGTTCAAAGCAAGAATTATTAAACTTAAACCAGAATGTATATGTTTGATGCCCTCAACACACACACTTCAAGTGGTGCTCCGCAGCCCTTGTGTGCTCACAAAGTCTCCTCGCAATTAACCCAGACGGCTCGTGAACCCACAATGCTATTCATGAGCTACTTGACTAACGACGGTGTTTGGGAAACACATCAGATTTGACACGTTGCTGTTACGATGGTCGAGTTACTTTTGGGAAACGGCACCCTGGATAACTTTCGAGTTAGACCTAATGTCGTTTAAACAATACATTTCTAGCATATTTTTCCAACTATCAACATTAATAAGCACAGTCAACATTGATTATTTGAACATTTTCAACAGTAGTCTTTTTGAAACGAGTAAACACAAGTCTGTTTGCGGATCCTGGAGTAGTCTGTGGACTATGTGGTATCAGTGGTTTTGGTCGTGGTCGTGGCAATAAAATGAAAGCTGAAACACATTGAGAGTGGTCCAAGTTTATTGTGTGGTATATTGCAACCAGTAAGTTCCAGTGTGTTTTGCATTGAAGGGATGAATTCGCAACTCCTTTAAGGGAATGTCCGATCCCCCCCCCCCATTAGGAATTTTTCAACAACAATGGATATTGAATGAAGTTGTTACCCAGCCTCCATGTTCCTCTTTCTTTAGGGATTTGACATCTCCAATCTTTGAGTGAAGTCATTATCCAGCCTCCATGTTCCTCTTTCTTTAGGGATTTGACATCTCCAATCTTTGAATGAAGTCATTACCCAGCCTCCATGTTCCTCTTTCTTTAGGGATTTGACATCTCCAATCTTTGAATGAAGTCATTACCCAGCCTCCATGTTCGTCTTTCTTTAGGGATTTGACATCTCCAATCTTTGAATGAAGTCATTACCCAGCCTCCATGTTCGTCTTTCTTTAGGGATTTGACATCTCCAATCTTTGAATGAAGTCATTACCCAGCCTCCATGTTCCTTTTTCTTTAGGGATTTGACATCTCCAATCTTTGGCAAAGCAGTAGGTTTTATGTGTTTTTGTTCATCAGTATTTTGTTCTGGAGGTACTGCCTGTATCAATTGCGGGTTCTCGCTTCCCCTCTGTTAACATCACTGTGGAGTTCTCCTTGTTTGTTAATCACTGCTTCCACCAGATCTTAGTTCATAGCAAAGCAGTAATCGGCTTGTTTATCTCTCATTGAGGGAACACAGGGATCTGGACTAAAGGGTGCATTTCAGTGACTGCTAGCAGGCTCACCAATGCACACAGAACAGCAGCTTCTGAAATGAAAAATCAAGTGAAGGATTTATTCTTTGTTAATATTTGAAAACCTTAAATATATATTGCATGACTTTTGCCCCAACCTCCCCATTGAAATATAGGTCTAAGACTTTAATTTAGAATGTATTCTAGACAATATCAGCCTTTAAACAATTTGCACTAATCCGCATGAAACCATTTATATGTCGGCTGTTTCCTTGTTTTTACAAACCATCATATTCCCCTCGCCACATGTGTCTATAATTTCACGTGGTCCCGTCCAATTTGCTGCCCAAGGCCACTTTTGTAAAAAGTTTTTAATCATTAGCTTTTCCATAATCTCAGTCTACAAGCCATTAATTAGTTAATGGCTAAAGTAAAACTTGTTTTCTTATTACAATGTCAATGTGTCTTACTTTTAAAATGTTCAGATTACTTTTAATTTTTGTAATATGAATTGCATTTATTCTCATGGATCTTTCTCAATGGAACTGGTAGATAAACATCGTAATGGATCTGCTCCTAAAGACCATCCACAGTAATTTATCAAATTTGGCTAATTGGGTAAAACTTCAATGTAATTTAATGAACATGTCCATAACTACCAGATTGAGTTAACAGCCAAGGTCTTTCAGTGTTTATCAAAAGTAAGAAATAAACAATTTAAATGATTCTTACAACAAAATGCTTTATGTGTTAATTAATTCTATGCAAAATCAATCACCAAATTCATGTTATTTTCTTCCTAATCACTTCTAAGTATTCAATATACTAGACTTAATATTCAATCACTCTTATTCATTTATTTCTAATACACAGATTTAAAATGATCTTTATTGCTAATCGGCGGGTTTGTCCTCCGATATATTGGAGTTAATATTCAATCACCCTTATTCATTTATTCTATTTTTATACAGCAGATTTGTGAATCAACATATAATCAATGAGTTTATTTCCAATTACTCTCTCATTTACAATCAACAAACAAGGTTATCGTACACACAATTACTCCCAGAAAACTCCTGTAACCTTGACAAGCTTATTGTGCATTCAACTGCTCTCTGGTTTCTCCTGCAACCCAATCTAACAAATGACTCTCTGGGTTCTCTTGCAACCTAGGCTAGCCTTTCCCATTTGCATGTTCAATTACTCTCAACATAGGCAAGCTTTTTAATTTTTTTTATAAACTTAGTCGTTGCCAGTAATTTATTATTTTCTCCCAATTTGGAATGGCCAATTATTTTATTACGCTTGGCTCACCGCTACCACCCCTGCGCTGACTCGGGAGGTTGAAGATGAACACACGCTGTCCTCCGAAGCGTGTGCCATCAAGCCGACCGCTTTTTTTCACACTGCAGACTCACCATGCAGCCACCCAAGAGCTACAGCGTCGGAGGACAACGCAGCTCTCGGTCAGCTTACAGGCAAGCCCGCAGGCGCCCGGCCAGAATACAGGGGTCACTGGTGTGCGGTGAGCCGAGACACCCTGTCCGACCTAAGCCCTCCCTCCCCCCGGGCGACGCTCGGCCAATTGTGCGCCGTCCCTTGGAAGCTCCTGTCCTCGATCGGCAAAGGAATAGCCTAGATTCAAACTCGCGACTTGCAGACTATAGAGCGCATCTTGCACTCACGTGGAGCGCCTTTACTGGATGTGCCACTCGGGAACCCCCCAGCATAGGCAAGCTTAACTGTATGTACAGTCCCTCTCAGGAAATTAGCAATAAACAACTTGACTCCCTGGTCTTCGCAACCAGAATGGGATCAGGACCATTATACTCTGTATAGTACAGGGTTGCCAGATTTCTACAGTGTTTATAGCCCAAAATCACTTCAAAACTAGCCTCATTTGTTTTTTTTTTACTGAAACCAAGCTTATTACCATTAACATGTAGCCCTATCCTTCAATGCTGCTACTGTTTCCCAAAGAAGAAAACAGTTCAATCTTTTAAAGTTATGCCACCAATCTAATTAGATGATCACATCATTTAAATCAATTAAACAGCCACATCAATTAAATACACCTAACAAATTAAAAAAGGCAAGTTGTTGGCTCTTTTTTGCAAACACAAAAAAGTTAAGTTAATTGAAAGTATGCCCCATGCATTGAAATAAAACATAAAAAAACATTTTTAACCTCTTACCTTCAAACTCCTCGTGTAAGGGCCAGCTGTTATCATCACGCAGGTGTATCTCAAGTCAATTTTAAATGTACAAAGAAAAAATTATGTACCAAATAAAACATTTTTACTTATATATATATATATATATATATATATATATATATATATATATATATATATATATAATATTAGTTTCAAAAAAGCTCCTCTGAGTCTGCACCATCTTCTGCGTTATTTGCTTCATATATGTCGCCTGTAAACAGTGACAGCATTGCTTTGGATGGCTGAAATTGGTTGCAGCAACACTTATTACGCTGCATATATGCTCTGACCCTAAGAATGTTTTCCAACAATTTCTCTTGCATGCGGGTCCTTAGTTTGGTTTTGATTAGGGCCATTTGTGAAAAAGCACGTTCCACTGATGCATTGCTAAATGGTAGGGCTAAAAGAGATAAGGCAAAAAGACCAAGTTCAGTGAAATCTTTATCACCAGCTGCATCGGAGTGTTTAGCCACTTCAACCCAGAACTCTTTAATTTGGTTGTCTTCAGTGTGCTCCCAGTGTACATTGTTCAAAGCTCGCCATTGCTGTTCGAGTTTGCCAAGATCTCCATTGTAAAGTGGCAAAAATGATAAATTTGCCATCTGTTCCTTTTTGGAACTGAGTACAACAGTTGGGCTGAGAACGGTAAGTGACTCAAGTTGCTGGATATTAGGAGGCAATCTTTGTTTGATCTCTTTCAGAAACTCGAACATGTAATCTCTGCATCTGTGTTTGATATCCTCTGCTTTCTGAGGTTCGATCTTTGATTGTGACAGTTCTAACTGGAACTTGATCCCGAAGTCCACTGCTGAAAGTGGCAAGCTGTTTCTGTCGGACGTTATGTCAAAATCCATTACAGATGACCATGTTGGAAAATCGTGAGGTTTCATGATTCGTTGGATCAAACTGCGGTAAAATGTCATTAAATCAGCAAGAGGTTTCGCTGGATTGGCACCGTCAAGCTGAAACAGCTTGTTTATTCTGTTGACCTCAGTGACGAGGGGCTGAAAAAAAAACAGATACATTCTGTTTACGCGGTCTGAATGCATCTGGTACAGCAGTTCAGCATTGTAATTCCTTTCAGTGTCCTTTGTAAGCTGAAAGTGCAACTTTAGCTCTTCATACTGAGAAAGCACTCGATCAACACACTGGCTAATTGCAAGCCATCTTGTGTCAGAAAGCTGCAAAATCTTCAGCGGGCCAACATTAATGGTGGCATAGAGATCGCGGTACTTCTTTTGACGCTGAGTGCTGTGGGAAAACCACGAGTATGTCTGTGATACCATGTACTCGATGTTTCGAGGAAGTACGTCCATTGCTTTTGATGCACAGAGCTGCAGTGAATGACAAACACACTTGATGTACACAATTTTTGGATTCACCTCCCTTAACTTTGTTAGTACCGAATTATTTTTCCCACACATTGTATTGCAACCGTCTGTTGCCAGACCAATGCATCTTTCCACTTCTTTTGTTTTCCTTTAAGAATTTTTAACAAGGCTGTTGCAATGCTGTGAGAATCACCGGCTGGCAAGCTAACAATCCCGGTAAATGATACGTTCATGTTTTCTGCTGAAGTACCTGAACACCACACAGAGTTGCTTGTTTGCACTGATGTCTGTGCTTTCGTCCACAATTAGAGAGTATGGCTCTTTGGCGATGTCTTCAAGCATCTCCTGATGAACAATGGGCCCGATGACACATTTTATAAGTGCTGAGCATTTTGTTCTATGAAGACTAATATCCTTCTGTACAACTTCCCTGACTATGCATCCCAAATGATCTACGGTGAGAATGCTGGAAAGGCAAGCAATATGGGCTGCCAGCTTCAACTCGCATATTTTAATGGAATTGTCAACTTGTTTCTTAAATCCTGTGTCAAATAAGCTTCTTGTATTTGAATAGGGAGCTGCATTTCTAATATGTTTCTCTGTCTTACTGTGAGCTAACAGATCGCTGTGATGCGCTCGCACTTCACATTTACAGTACCTACACGCTGCTTTTGAGTCATCGCCAGGTACACGGCTAATCCATGCTTGTAACCCTTTTTCTTTCTCAGTCTTTGCAGTATTTTTTTCAGTATTTAGATTACTTCTTTATTTTTCCTGCTTTTTAGCGGTTTCGATGTTTCTACCCTGTTTCTTAAAATGGCTGCTTTTCACTGTCAATTAACACAATCATTCGTCTCTCACTCCTGTTCACTCGCATGGTCATGCGCAGTGGTGGTTGTGGTCATGCGCAATATGTTATTTTATTGGGAAACAAAGTTTTACATAGTTTGTGTGCACTGCGGCGGGTAGGCTGCAAAAGTTTATACATTTTTAATAAAGTTATTCTTTTTTTATATGTATAAAGTAAACTAGCCCAAAAAACCACGAGACCTCTTGAAAGTAGCCCAAAAAGTAGCAACCAGCGACTCCTAAATATTTCCCGCGGCTGTCTTTTTAAAGGAAAACCGCGGACCTGGCAACTCTGGTATAGTATTTCAAACACCCAATCTCTGTCTACTTTACACCACCCCTTAAATCTGTTTTTCGAAAAAGACTAAAAGTTCTAGGCTGACTCTCCTGATCAAACCTTCCGAGATCAGCACAGGGCCCCAGAATCAGAGTGCACAGATTCCTCGTAGAAATGTACAGCTCTGTTACCTCCTACAATCTCCCTATCCTAATCTAGCTGATCGGGCTAGTATTAATAACAGATAGGTACCCATTGCAACCCTTTTTGACAAATAATAAACAATAATCAACAACACCAGAAAAAACAGTATAGTAGGTTACTATTCCTGTGATGAATAAATTAAACTTATACTCACTCATCCTTAGTATTCCTCTAAAGTTCAGTTAAAGAGAGGTTAGAAGGTTCCTTCATGCGTTCAGATGGATGAAATCAAATCAGTTTTGCAGCCTCCCTGGTGCGGACTACACTACAGTTACCTACACTACCTAACCCAGAAAAGGTCATGAAACGACATAATGAGGAAGGAACATTTTCTGCATTTCTTACTTAAAACCGTCTCTGATTTTTCACTCCTGTTTGTTTTTTCCAGGTTCCAGTCCAGCAGTTAAAGCATGGACCCAGTTAAGGAATTTAAAAATACTGAGAGGAGAGAAATTAAAATATACCAGAGGAGAGAAACCGTATCACTGCTCTGACTGTGGAAAGAGTTTCAGGCACTCAGGAGACCTTGTGATACACCAGCGAATTCACACAGGAGAGAAACCCTATCGCTGCTCTGACTGTGGAAAGAGGTTCAAGTCATCAGGACACCGTACAGCACACCAGCGAATTCACACAGGAGAGAAACCGCATTGCTGCTCTGACTGTGGAAAGAGTTTCAGGAACTCAGGAGACCTTTCAAAACACCAACGAATTCACACAGGAGAGAAACCTTATCGCTGTTCGCACTGTGGGAAGAGTTTCAGTCGGTCTGGAAATTTTGAATTGCATAAGCGAACTCACAAAGGAGAGAAACCATATCACTGTTCTGACTGTGGGAAGAGTTTCAGTCGGTCAGAACACCTATTAATACATCAGCGAATACACACTGGAGAGAGACCGTATCACTGCACTGACTGTGGGAAGAGTTTCAGTCGATCAGGACAACTTGTAACACACCAGCGAATTCACACAGGAGAGAAACCATATTACTGCTCTGACTGTGGGAAGAGTTTCAGGGATTCAACAGACCTTGTAAAACACCAGAGAACTCACACAGGAGTAAAGCCATATCACTGCTCCGACTGTGGTAAAAGTTTCAGTCAGTCAGGACAACTTGGAAAACATCAGCGGATTCACACAGGAGAAAAAACGTTTCATTGCTCTGACTGTGGGAAGAGTTTCAGTTCGTTAGCAAACCTTGTTTCACACCAGCGAATTCACTCAGGAGAGAAACCGTATCACTGCTCTAACTGTGGGAAAAGTTTCCGTCACTCAGCATCCTTTGCTGTACACCGGCACATTCACACAGGAGAGAAACCGTATCACTGCTCTCACTGTGGGAAGAGTTTCGGTCACTTGGCATCCTTTGCTGCACACCAGCGTATTCACACAGGAGAGAAACCGTACCGCTGCTCTGACTGTGGAAAGACTTTCAGACGGTCGGGACACCTTGTTTCACACCGGCGCGTTCACACAGGAGAGAAACCGTACCGCTGCTCTGATTGTGGGAAGAGTTTCAGTCAGTCAAGATCCCTTGTTACACACCAGCAAATTCACACAGGAGAGAAAAAAAAAAGAAAATGTAAATAATGTTCCTGCATAAAAATAACTTTTATCCATTTTGCTTCCTGGCATTTCAGCACAGCAGTGTGCTGCTGAATAGTGTGGCTGCCCAAGCCGAGGAGACAGTCAGAACAAATCCTTAAATGGAATTTACTAGTGTAACGACCTCGCCCTTAGCACAAAGCCAACCACTATGGAGTGATTACCTCCCTATATTAAATATATCCCATGACAAAAACAAGTTCGACAAACAGCTGTTTAAAGGGGTGATCTCAAATGCAAAAATCCAAGTTAGGAGAAGCAATTAGGCCAATCTTGTCAAGCAAATAGGCACAATTGGAAAGGTGCTGGGGCCCAAGATTCACACAATTCTTGCTTCTAACTTGGCGCCTTTTTTTTGATCGCTTCGCTCCACTTTATCGCTCCTCTTGAAATGCTCTTTGTATGATTGAAGTGACTGAGACACACACTCACATTGTAATACGAAAGACATAATTTCGGATTGGATCAGAATCTGAGTGCTCATGTATCACAGAGCAGCTCTCCTGGTAAACCCTTTGAAGGAGGAAACAAACTGCTATTGTTAATTATTTTGCATAGAATGGCACAAGGCAGCTGTAATAGAGTAAATGTGGATGCGCTTTTAGACTGTGTGTTGCTGCTTGCCCCACCTTGTGCAAATTCAAAGTGTAAAACCAGATAACACAACAAGCAGGGCACAAGCTAAGCGATGAGCTGTATTTGATTAGGGAAATAAAAGCTGTTTACTTTGACTATCTGCGTCAGTCTGGATTCTTATAGAAATCAAATGTAAGACAACAAATATACTAGAAGTGTCAGGGGTGGAAGTTGCAGGTTGAGATTTTAGAGTCAGTGTTTCCCTGCATGCATCACTGTGAGCAGCTCCTTCCTCCAGACACAGACCCACACTGGAATGTTTAGATGACTGGGTGTGAGGAGCCTTGTGTTAACAATGGGAGAACTGGGCTGACTGGGGAGGTAACTGCTACTGCCTATTTCAATAGTCTTATTACTGTGTTGTTACATTATGGACAGCAGTGGTGCTCTGGCTCCCTCTTGTGGTCACTATTAATATCTGCTGTGTGTCTCTCGGAGGTCAAATTAATTGCTCTTTGTCATTAAAATGCTGTTTTTATCATCAAACTCTTTGGACTACTTTTCTGAGTATGAACACATCTCTTCTGTATGCAGGTTTTTAAATGATGAAAACAAGAAAAAGAATAAAGTAAAGCAAATAGATTATTGTTTACTTCCTCACATTGTTAAGTAATAGCAGCACTAATGTCCCCCACGGTGGGCTCTAAGACTAGATCATTGACCTGGTCTTTCTTTAAATGATCTTTCACGTTGGACACATTCAAATGTCATCACTGTCATTAAACAACATTTTACATTCATACTGAAATTATTTTATTAATATTGCTTACTTAATAAAATAAAAACAAATCTTCTAAAAATTATAAAATTCAGGGGCTCCTGAGTGGAGCATTCAGCAAAGGCACTGTGCCGGAGTGCAGGATGTGCCCTATAGCCCGGAGAGCGCTGGTTTGAATCCAGACTATACCACTGACACAGCCTAATCAAACCCAGCTCTGTGCAGTCCGACTGTAGCAGCTCTGCAGCTGCTCTCAGCCTCAGCCCCTGTGGTTACTGTCTATGAGCCAGAGCAGTTCCTGCAGAGCTGAGGGAGGTTTTTGTACGGACGTGTATCACTGTGTGAATGTGTAGCTATTGCCCTGCTGACAGTAATAATCTCCTGCATCTTCAGGCTGCACTCCACTGATGCTCAGTGTAAACTGTGTCCCTGATCCACTGCCACTGAATGAAGCTGGAGTCCCAGAGTGACGGTTAGAAGTAGAATAAATCAGGAGTCAGGTTTCTGCAGGTACCAGTGGATGGAGCTGGTACTAACAAAGCTGTTGGCTGTACAGCGGATAGAGACCGTGTGTCCTGGAGAACAGACTGAGCTGTTGGAGACGGAGTCAGAACAACGTCTGCACTGGACTCTGGAGAAAAAATACAACAAAAAATGATTATAAAATAATAATGCAAGAGTCAAATTAAATAGTGTTGTGTTAGAATACAAACAAAATGTAAAGAAGCGGCTAGACAGATTTACTTCAATGAAAAGTTCTGTTTAAAATGAACTCCAGTCAAGCTTTCAGATTTATAAATAACTATTTAATTATCACCTTGAGCAAAGAGCCCCCGTGTCCCCAGCAGTAGAAGCAATGGCATCATTGTACTGTGTGTTTCAGTGACTCTGAAAGGGCTGAGCAGTGACTCATCAATACTGTGTGTCTCAAAGTGTTTGGAGCAGTGAGGCAGGCACCGGTATACAAAGCAGCTTCCTTTCTACAAATCCTGCTGCTGCTGCTGCTGTCACAGATAGAGGAGATCTGAGCCGTGAGTGAGCACCAGTGCAATTGATAGGGTCGGGTTCACTTTGACTGTTTTCTTCTATTTTTCCCCCAGTCAAAGCTCTCAGTATATCACTGCTGTCTAATATAACTGATCTGTTTGTCTAAACTGACAGTAATATTTCTGTTTCTGTCATCATTTCAATGCTATTGTGTATTAAAGGGTATGTAGTGCCCTACCCCTAGTGGTATACCTTCCCACGTGCTGCTGCTGCTGCTGTAGAAGTAATGGACCTGTCATTTTTCTTTTCATTGGTCACATTTTGACTGCTTCTTACTGTTATAAATTGGACATCTACTTCACTGTCTTTCACAGGCCTTTTCAAGATGTACCTTGAGCAAGCTGCTAGGAGTGCGTTTTCATTATGTCAATCAGAATGATATTTAACAAGCCAGGGGAAAAGGTATCAAACTCCTTGTGGCAAAGTGGTTGCTGATTATGAACAGGTGCAGAGCTGATGCAGTGCAGGAATAAACGGACGAGATTTGTAATCCGGTATGGAAAAATATACGTTTTATTTTTAGTTATAATCCAGGTCTGGTGACCAAATAATAAGCGATGCGTAAAACACGGAGTACAGTAACAGGGATTGCAGCCCTAAACAATAAACACAGCATCTCTCCCACAATATACAACCACGGTCACCAGTCCTGGGTGCATGCTGTAGTGCTCGTGGTGGGTGATACAGGTTAAAGAGTGACAAAGAGTGCAGTGCTGTTCCGGGTTCAGTGCTGGCTCTTACTAACAGCTCCAGAACGTGTTAGCTGTCTATAAACACACAAATAGCAATTATAGACAAGACAAACAAAACAAAAACTCACAATATTCTTAATACACAGTGCACGGGTCCTTCTGGGTCTATTTCAAAACCAAAAACGAAGGAAAAGATTCTCCAGCCCCTTTTATGCGGTTATGCATGACCCCTTGGTAAACGATTGCAGCTGATTCTATTGCCTGCAGCTGCTACCTCGTTTACCTTCCAGGTCAATACATTCCCGCACTGGAGTCTCGTCTTTTTCCAGGCTGATTGACTTCCCGACCCAGGGAATGAACTGTCAGGCCAACCCGTCCAAAGCCTTTCCCTTTCGCTACTTTGTATCCTCACAGGTCAAGAGGGAGATTTACAACCAGAACTCATTATATTTCAATCACACTCGTGTATTGATTTCTTTATTGATTGATTTTGTTTGATGTTTGTGAAAGGGCGCACACAGTGACTGATCACACTCCATTGCCATGGCGATTCCAGCTCACTGAGAAACACATGGCTCTTGTATTGATATGTTGTTTTGAGAAAGTTGGAAAAACCAGCTTTCTTTCATTTGGAATGAGACTAAATTAGTGGGGGGTCTGTAAAAATAAAGTACATCAGTGAATTAACTAATGAAAACCCATTTAAATGAAAGCCTTTTCTATTGAAGTTTAATTTATTTTCCATTAGTTTGCCCCTGTTTTACACTTATATATTAAGAATAGCCCCACAAATTGATGAAAGTGTTTTTCTAAATGATTCTTACCCTGAGTGCAGATGACAAGTGCCCAGATGAAGATGCTGATAAAAGTCATTGTTGTTGTGGATTCTGTTGCCATGAAGGGCAGCTCTCAAACATTAAATTATTATTATTTAATGTCAACAAATGGAGGGGGACTAGACATGGTCACAAAGTTGGTCCTGTTTCAACCATTTTTTCAGTTCTATTAAAAAAAAAAACTCTTGTAGTCTGATATACTTTTCATAAAGTCTGGTAGCGTATTCCAGAACATGGCACCCTTAATTGAGCAAGCTGTTTGTGCAAACGTAGTGTGATGTCAAGACACTACAGTCTCCTCTTGTGGTTGATCTTCTGGACAGACCAAAGGTAGATCATTAATGTAGAGACTAAATAACAAAGGCCCAAATATAGATCCCTGTGGGACCCCCATAGTACAGATCCTAAACGCTGATTCACTATTGCTTATTTTAACACTTTGTTTTCTATCTAACAAGTCAGACTCCATCCATTTCAGAGCCTGACCAGACAGGTTAAATTCAGACAACTTGTTAAACTCACAGGGCTATAAACACTCCCAGAGCACTGAAGCATGTGCTGCCAATGCAAAGTGTCTTTTCTTTGCAAATTGTCTTCCTTGGCACAGCAGCCACTTCTAGTCAAGCAGTGCTCTTAAGTGTAAACTCATTTTCAGATGATGCAGTTTGTTTGCAATTCAGAAAAAAACTGAAAAAAGTTGATCTTGCAAGCAAAACGAAAAAATAGAATATAGTTTTCTTTGTGTTGAGTTTGTACAAACACAGCTATTTCTCTCTCTTCTCCCTTCTCTCAAACCATTCATCTTAGCCACGGCTGTGATTATGTAGCTTTGTTACACAGTATAAATAATTATTAATTGTAAAATATTAAAATCAGAGCTGCAGGTTAACAGATCCATCATAAACTTTGTGAAATCAAATCAATTCAAGAAGCAAACATTTTGATTTTGCACATTACTAATGTTGAGTGAAAAGTTTCAAGTTTTTTTCCTGTGGACCTCCTGGACTGTCTCTGAGGACCCCAGGTTAAGAACCACTGCTCTGGATTAAAGAGCATCATTTTATTACGCTCTCTCTCCCTCTTGTGGTCACAGAGTGTAGTGCAGTTTGTGCTGTTTGGTGTTTTGACGAAACATTGACGAGAGTCCCTGCAATGGAGGAACTGTATGGGTGGTTTCATGGTGTAATGGCTAGCACTCTGAATCTAGCGAGCTGAGTTCAAATCTCGGTGCATTTGTGTTTTATTTGTCTTACAAAAACACTTTATACACTGGTTTTGGTTTAAATAACGAATGCTTTAAACTGGTTTAGTGTCTTTCAAAGTAACTATTATTATTATTATTATTATTATTATTATTATTATTTTTATTATTATTATTATTTATTTCTTAGCAGACGCCCTTATCCAGGGCAACTTACAATCGTAAGCAAATACATTTCAAGTGTTGCAATACAAGTAATACAATAAGAGCAAGAAATACAATAACTTTTGTTCAAGTGTGACAAACCATAATTCTATAATACAGAAGATAATAGTGATAGTTACATCAGGATATGATTAAATAGTGATAGTTACATCAGGATATGATTAAATACAAAATACTACAGGTTAAACACTTGACAGATTACAGTATTCTGAAGTACAGGATTAAATGCAGATAAGAGCAAAATAAAGCACATTTAAATGAAGGGTGATAGTGTCCCAGGATACAAACAGAGGAGTTCTACAGGTGCTGTTTGAAGAGGTGAGTCTTAAGGAGGCGCCGGAATGTGGTCAGGGACTGGGCAGTCCTGACATCTGTAGGATACACTACTGATACTGCAGATTCCACCCTCGCCCCGCAGTGGAGGAGCGACCTTCCTATAGATGTCAGGACTGCCCAGTCCCTGACCACCTTCTGGCACCTCCTCAAGACACACCTCTTCAGACAGGACCTGTAAAACTCAGCTCTCCCCTTCTGGACAATATAGCACTCTGCCCTTAATGCACTTTAACTTGCACTTATCTGCTCCCGATTTTACTGTATTTAAACCTGTAGTATCGTATCTTATTTTTTTAAAAAATTAGAGAGTGTGTGTGTGTGAGAGAGAGAGAGAGAGAGAGAGAGAGAGAGAGAGAGAGAGAGAGAGAGAGGCAGAGAGAGAGAGGCGAAGAGAGAGAGGCGACCTGGGAAATGTTTGAGCTGATATATATATATATATATTTTTTTTTTTAGCAACCCAGCTAGCTAGCTAGCACAGGACGGCTAGTCGATTTGCTAGCGGAGCTTAGCATAGTTATAGCTGACTAGATCTCAAAAAGTGACTAACGTTACAAATATTGGTGTAGCCGTTTTATAAAAGCAATAAGTCACAGCCAAGGCGTTATTTCAAGCCTTTATAATTATTCCCAAATAACACAAACTCTTCCATTGTTAAAAAAAATATATATAAAAAATCTCCCTTTGTGCTTCTCGGAAGGCATACGATGGAGGGCGCAATGCAGTTTTTCAGCCTGGGGAATATTACAAATTAGGAGACTGTGCTTTAAAATACACATGTAGGGCGGGCGTCTCTGTTACAAAGAATTGTCACACTTTGTATTTATCTCCATAATGCGTTGGGACTAAATACGCAGATACATTAAAACTATTTGGAGAATGCGGGCATCGATCCCGCTACTTCTCGCATGCTAAGCGAGCGCTCTACCATTAGAGCTAATTCCCCTTGAGCTATGCCAGCGATTCTCATAGGCTACAACGCAACTTGATATGAGCAATTCAGATTGTCGGCAATGTAGTCTGCCAATTGCAAATTCAAAAAATAAATAAATTAACTAAATAGCAAATATTTTGACGAGAGGTATGTTTTCAATTTCTTCAAAAAGTAGTCTCAGCTCGTTGATTCAGTCGCTTTAAAATCCACCTCTGTGTCCCGATGCAGCAGCGCTGTATGCTGTGGCTCGAGCTTGTTTGACGAGGCAGACAATGCAAAAATGCCAATACTTGTTATTGCATCACATGGCAGAATTAAGGTATGCTTTAACGGCTTGGCTGTCTCAAGTTAGTTTGTATTGTTCAACAGACAGTCAGTATCTTAAAAACAAATAAGCGAAATACTCCGTGTCTGTCTGTACAAGTTTGAAATTTAAATGCGCCGCCCCTGCATGCTCTGCGACGCTCAGCCAATAGGCAGGGACGGGAAGTTGAAAATAATTGTGGGAAATTTTGGATCAGGTATAGAAGCAAAGGTATATTTCAAGGTCTTAAAACGACATTTCCCACAATTCCTTCAACAAGTAGTGACTTCAACAAGTAGTCTGTTTACAACAAAAATACAATCTGTGTTAGGAACGCTATTTTAGTCCGATTTAAAAAAGAAATTAAAATGGTATTGAGTGCTGACAAGAGTTTGGTATCAGCTGTTGATTTCATTGAAACAATCTTTATAGTAAAATGAACACATTTATTCCTCTGGTCGTGTATTGTCTCGCTGACTGCTATCCACCTGGAAGTCACCTAAAGGATAAGGCACTGGCCTCCTAAACCAGGGATTATGGTTTCGTCAGTTTTATTTAAAACAGTGTGTGTGTATTTGTTCTTGGTCTGTGATATATGTGGTCTGTGTTTATAGATCTTGGCACGTTGCACCAAGTAGTCGTGGCCAAGTGGTTAAGGTGATGGGCTTGAACTCTGTTGGCGTTGTGTCCCTTTTTATGTCTTCGTTGTTAATTCTTAAATGCCTGTTCAACTTAAAGGTATCAATTATTACTTGCTGTACATTAAATTCTTCCAAACTAGTATTTGCAAACACATTACAAAATTAAATGGTGTGGAATAGAAACAAAGAAGGCTTTGACCTCGACGTGATTTGAACACGCAACCTTCTGATCTGGAGTCAGACGCGCTACCGTTGCGCCACGAATTCCTGCCGTAGTGCATGCTTGTTATGCAATGCTAGAGTGCACAGCAAGCATGCCAAAGGCATGCTAAGTCCGATGCTGATACTTGGAAAACACTCGGTATCACCAGGGTCATGGGAAACAGCCGACTCAATATTTGTTCGTAGTCAGCAGGGCTATGAAGTTGTCGGAAGTGTGTTTGATTCTCAGCTTAAAAGTAAAGAAAACATAAAACAAAGCGAATTGCTTTTATAATGTTTATTATTTGAAACGTGGGCATAAACACAGTTGTACTGGCTGGGAATCGTCTCGGGTCAATTACTTGGAAAGCAGCTATGCTGACCAATATATCACCAACGAGGGAAAGCTGGCAGTACTGAGTGACACAGATGACGGATTTTCTCAGCGCGTCTCCTCTGAATGCGCACTGGCACAAAGGGGCTTTGATCATCTAATGACGTGACAGAATGCAATAATGTATTGGGTTAATTTACCAACAAAAGAAACATAAATAAAAGTGTATGTATTTTTTGTGAATAAACTATCTTGCTTCTACGATGGGACCGGAGACCTTACATCCGCAATCTAATGATCGGCCAAACCCAGAACTACCTTGTCTTGACCAGGGAGTCATATTGTAAAAACAAACTGAAGTGGTTCCACTGGGGATCGAACCCAGGACCTTCTGTGTGTAAAGCAGACGGGATAACCTCTACACTATGGAACCTTGTCAGAACGTGAGTTTTGTGTTTGAAACGCATTGGCAATTATTAACATTACTATGAACAAAATATTCTAGAAAGGAAACCGAATCAGACACCATCATGCCGGGAGTAGGGAAGTTGTTTTACCCACATATTTGTTAAGACTATACTTTCAGGGATCATTTCTATAGTTTGTTTCTAGTGAAATGCGTTGCTAGTGTCTGGTCTCGCTAACCATAACGAGGAGTTACAGTGTTTTCTTCTGAGCGCGAAGGGGGACTTGAATGCTATTTCACTGTAGCTGTTCTTGATCATTGATGAACATTCCGCTCTCTTTTGGGATCGAGCCCCACGTTGGACGTCCTTTTTAAATACAAAATGTAGATGTTTCTTCGAGGCAACAGAGCAATATCTGATTCTGTTCACACTGTATACAGTATTGCAACAAAATTACTTTTTGGTCGTTGTCATATAGCAATTGCTATTGTAAAATGCGTGCATCGTTTATAGTTATAACGATATTGAAATAAATAGTCTTACTTTTGTGGGTTGGCTTCAAACCGTTTCTGTTTTAACACTTGTCATTACATCATTCATGGAGCAACAGTTGGTATGTGCGTAATAAACCCGATCGGGCCTTGATATGACAACCCTAGGCTGTGCTGAAATAAATAATGCGGTTTTCTGCTGTAATGAACGCAGTTTGTCAGGATGGTCGAGTGGTCTACTGCGCTAGACTTAAGGACTCTGTCTTTTCAAAGAATTCTGTGTTCTGGTCTCCAAGTGGAGGTGTCGGTTCAAATCCTCCTCTGACAGTTCAATTCTATTTATTCTTAAAAGGAATAAATGTGTTCATTTTACTATAAAAGATTGTTTCAAGGAAATCAACAGCTGATACCAAACTCTTGTCAGAACGCAATACCATTTTAATTTCCATTTTAATTCAGACTAAAATAGCGTTCCTAACACAGATTGCATTTGGTTGTAAACAGACTACTCGTTGAAGTCAATGAAAAATATTTTGTCCAAACATGTATTTAACTTGTCTTAATATTAAAAATAATATATTAAATTGAATAACATCTCCGTCGGCCACTGGATCGAGGTCTCAGGCTGGGATGCGGACCTTTGAGAACAGTATAAACGATCTATTAGTGGAAGAAGCTTACATCAGAAATGCCCTCGTTTAACATGCTAGGATGATCGACATCGGCATTCTCCAATTGCTGTTTACATGTTATAACACGTTATGAGTACGAATACAAAGTTGGACACTTTCCTTGTAAGTGGGGGTAGGCACAGTTTATTTTCAGATGTAATGTCTTTATTTAAGCTCAATCTAGTCCTGCGTAATGCAAATCACATTACTATATTTTTATATTAGTCAAGGCCTATGTAAAGTGTTCTTAAATTGTTTTAACATTAGCATTGATCAATTTGATGATCCGCTTTCTTTTCTCCCAATACGGTATGCAAAGTATGCAACTTTTCTGCCCACATTGATCATAGGCAGTTTTATCCCCCCGTTTCGGCTGAAAACCGCATCTGGGTGAAAACTTAAGTGTTTCGAAACGCATTTGTAAAGGCATCGGATTCTATTGTGTTGCCGAGCTGTTGATCGTTTCTCATAATACACAGGTTTACTGGGGTGACAAAAAACGCAAGTCTTGTCAAGCCGAAATAGCTCAGTTGGGAGAGCGTTAGACTGAAGATCTAAAGGTCCCTGGTTCGATCCCGGGTATCGGCAAATAGCAAGACTATTTTTGTTTTGTATTATTTTGAACTGAAAAATAGAGCGGTTTTTTTTCTGTTTAATTGGAAGAAATAACAACGTATCAGAGTGCCATTTTCTAATGTGAATAAGAAATGCAAAAACATCGTCCCTGGGTGGGCTTGAACCACCAACCTTTCGGTTAACAGCCGAACGCGCTAACCAATTGCGCCACAGAGACCAATCGGCTCAACCGAACCTGAGACCACATCTAAGAAGAAAGCAACACGGCAGAAAAGTCTGTAATCACAATTAAATGTATGCAACCCAATGCAAGCAAACTTCAAGCCTTTTATATTTATTCCCATGTATGTAGTCTGCCATTTGCGAATTCAATAAATAAATAAATTAACTAAATAGCACATTTTTCGACGAGAGGTATGTTTTCAGTTTCTTCAAAAAGTAGTCTCAGCTCGTTGATTCAGTCGCTTTAAAATCCACCTCTGTTCCGATGCATCAGCGCTGTGTGCTGTGGCTTGAGCTTGTTTGACCAAGCAGAAAATGCAAAAATGCTAAAATCTGTTATTGCATCACATGACAGACTTAAGGTATACTTCAACGTCTTGGCTGTCTCAAGTTAGTTGGTATTGTTAAAGTAACACCTCGTTGTTGCCCAGTCATTGTATCATATTAATGAAGTAGAGCTTGCCACTTCTCAGCACCGAGCTGACAATGAGTGTTGTTTTCGGGCACCTGCTGGCTGCTAGTGATGACCACTCCAATCTTCAGTCAGGGGGTTGTTGAAGGAAGGGGACACATTTTGAGTGTGCATCTCATACTGGTTTAAATCAATAAGCAAATTTCAAATTGATCATTGATAATGTTGAAACTATTTAAGAACTCTTTCAATAGGACTTGACTAATATAAAAAATATAGTAATGTGATTTGCACTACGCAGGACTTGATTGTGCTTAAATAAAGACATTACATCTGAAAATAACTTGTGCTTACCCCCACTTACAAGGAAAGGGTCAAACTTTGTATTCGTTCACATAACGTGTTAGAAAATGTAAACAGCAGTTGGAGAATGCCGAAGTCGATCATCCTAGCATGTTTAACGAGAGCATTTCTCATGTAAGCTACTTCCAGTCATAGATCGTTTATACTGTTCTCAATGGTCCGTATCCCAGCCTGAGACCACGATCCAGTGGCCGACGGAGATGTTTTTCAAAGTAATATATTATTTGGAATATTAAAACAATCAAGTTAAATACATGTTTGGACACACAGTATTTTTCAGTGACTTCAACAAGTAGTCTGTTTACAACAAAAATACAATCTGTGTTAGGAACGCTATTTTAGTCCGATTTAAAAAAGAAATTAAAATGGTATTGAGTGCTGACAAGAGTTTGGTATCAGCTGTTGATTTCATTGAAACAATCTTTATAGTAAAATCAACAAATTTATTCCTCTGGTCGTGTATTGTCTCGCTGACTGCTATCCATCTGGAAGTCACCTAAAGGATAAGGCACTGGCCTCCTTAACCAGGGATTATGGTTTCGTCAGTTTTATTTAAAACAGTGTGTGTGTATTTGTTCTTGGTCTGTGATATATGTGGTCTGTGTTTATAGATCTTGGCACGTTGCACCAAGTAGTCGTGGCCAAGTGGTTAAGGTGATGGGCTTGAACTCTGTTGGTGTTGTGTCCCTTTTTATGTCTTCGTTGTTAATTCTTAAATGCCTGTTCATCTTAAAGGTATCAATTATTACTTGCTGTACATTAAATTCTTCCAAACTAGTATTTGCAAACACATCACAAAATTAAATGGTGTGGAATAGAAACAAAGGCTTTGACGTCGACGTGATTGGAACACGCAACCTTCTGATCTGGAGTCAGACGCGCTACCGTTGCGCCACGAATTCCTGCCGTAGTGTATGCTTGTTATGCAATGCTAGAGTGCACAGCAAGCATGCCAAACGCATGCTAATTCCAATGCTGATACTAGGAAAACACTCGGTATCACCAGGGTCAAGGGAAACAGCCGACTCAATATTTGTTCGTAGTCAGCAGGGCTATGAAGTTGTCAGAAGTGTGTTTGTCTCAGCTTAAAAGTAAAGAAAACATAAAACAATGCAATTTGCTTTTATGATGTTTATTATTTGAAACGTGGGCATAAACACAGTTGTACTGGCTGGGAATCGTCTCGGGTCAATTACTTGGAAAGCAGCTATGCTGACCAATATATCACCAACGAGGGAAAGCTGGCAGTACTGAGTGACACAGATGACGGATTTTCTCAGCGCGTCTCCTCTGAATGCGCTCTGGCACAAAGGGGCTTTGATCATCTAATGACATGAAATACATGAAAGTCACCGCAAGCCTGCACCTCACCACATCCTTCACACTGTTAAACTGCCTCATTATGACCAGGCCTCTAATTATGCCTTTCCAATACTTTGAATGTGTTATTGTTCAGTTTAACATGAGAACAACTTGGTAGAACAATCATAATGTCCGCAGGACTTATTTTCCTCGGGTTTCCTTGGCTAATAACGCCAAGGTCGCGGGTTCGATCCCCGTACGGGCCACGGCTTTTCTTCTTTAAAGAAACCACAGCATTTGTAATGGTGCCAAAATGAACATTCTTTAACAAAATGAACTGAAGCAATATGAAGTACAACCAGTAATATTTCAGACTTTTTTTTAATAAACTTTATATATAATGCTAGCGAAATGCGTTTTTAAAGTGTTTGGACTCGCTATCCACGAGGAAGAGTGAGAGTGTTCGTTTTTTAGCGTGAAGGAGACAGCGAGTGTTTGTTTTTTTTTGGCCAACTGCTCCCTGTTATTGATGACCGCTCCAGTGTACCTTAGGGGGCTGGAGGAAGCGGACACGTTCTGAGTGGGTATCTTACCAAAAGGTACGCAAGACGAACTACAGTTGCAAAGCACTGCTGCTTTTTCGATGATTGATTAAAACTATCAATCTGACTGAAAACACGGATCACATTAATTGTGATCGGTTTTATACCAATAGGCTTACATGACAGGTATTGTGTATAGGCAATGTCATATACATAGAAATGAACACGGACAGTGTTTTTTTAAGGGCTGACTCATTTTAATATTCGAGAGATCTAGGTGTACTAGACAAATATACTGGATTTTTTCCATGTCATAATTGTGCCGCCTGTGATAATGCGTTTGAAACTAGAGATAATGTGAGATAATGTCTGTTACTGGCGGATAGTTTACAAATGTACTCAATTATGTTACAACTTTTGTGTCTACGAAACATATCTGTAACATTTATGTAATGCCTGTGTGTTTTTTTTCATGAAGTTAATTTGCTAACAGACTGTTCTGATTTGTTTCAAACCGTGAAGCGATCGCTCTGTTTGCCGTATATTTTCTGTCTGTAAGAGGAGTGTCCTTGTGATCCCATATAGAATGCGACGAAACAGGTCACCCTCCTTAATATAAACAGATAAAGAATAAGTTCACACCCCACCAGGTGATTTACTGTAGCGTCAGACATTGGAGGTTCAGCAGTGTACTGCAGTGTTGTGCAAAGTCGTCAGTGTAAGTCAGGATGGCCGAGCGGTCTAAGGCGCTGCGTTCAGGTCGCAGTCTCTCTGGAGGCGTGGATTCGAATCCCACTTCTGACAAATCTGTTTGTTTATTTATTTCTTAAAACGTCCACCGAATGCTTGGTAATTTGATTTGTTTTTCTTGTTAGTATTCAAATCACAAGGTCGTTAAATGAGAGAAAGTCACCGCAAGCCTGCACCTCACCACATCCTTCACACTGTTAAACTGCCTCATTATGACGAGGCCTCTAATTATGCCTTTCCAATACTTTGAATGTGTTATTGTTCAGTTTAACATGAGAACATCTTGGTAGAACAATCATAATGTCCGCAGGACTTATTTTCCTCGGGTTCTAGTATCAAGTTTTGAGTGTGTGGCCGGTTAGCTCAGTTGGTTAGAGCGTGGTGCTAATAACGCCAAGGTCGCGGGTTCGATCCCCGTACGGGCCACGGCTTTTCTTCTTTAAAGAAACCACAGCATTTGTAATGGTGCCAAAATGAACATTCTTTAACAAAATGAACCGAAGCGATATGAAGTACAACCAGTAATATTTCAGACTTCCTGAGCTTTAAACATGTATTAACAATGAGCACATACAATCAATTAAAAACAAAGCTTACGTAGTCGGCAGGATTCGAACCTGCGCGGGGAAACCCCAATGGATTTCTAGTCCATCGCCTTAACCACTCGGCCACGACTACATGCTCGCACAATTATTTGTGAAATATCCAAAAGAAGTAAACGAAACCCGTAGTAATGCTGTAGAGGGCAGTATAGGCTAACTAATGAACCAAGTCAAATGTCTTTGTTGAAACTGTCAGATTTGTACAATGCAAGCACACGTGGGAAATGTAAATAAAATATAATTTTTGTTAACGTTCATAATAATGAATACATCTTTATTTCAAAATACGTAGCTATTTAACTGATCTTTTCAAGAAACACCCCCATCCACAAAAACAAAGTAGTTATTTAATTGAACTGAAAAATTGACTTGCTTCATGGCTGTTGCCAGAGCACTCGAGCACGTTCTGGCTAGCGTGAGCGGACTTAGCAGATAACAAGATCTACAAAGTATTTCATGCTAATAAAACATACCATAATTATGTTCGTTTTTATTATACACATGGCAACTTACAGAGACTAGGGTGTGTGAACTATGCATCAGCTGTAGAGTCACTTACATTTACATCTCACCCGAAAAACGGAGCACAAGGAGGTTAAGTGACTTGCTCAGGGTCACACAATGAGTCAGTGGCTGAGGTGGGATTTGTACCGGGGGACCTCCTGGTTAAAAGCCCTTTATCTTTAACCACTAAACGTTTGTTGAGACAGTTCAAGCCCTGTAGCAGTGTTTAACTATTTCCTGGATGTTTGCCTTTTGGTCTACTCTGGAAAAAGTAATAATAATAATAAAAAGTAGGCAAAACCATTTTTTGAGAAACCACATTTGGGAGAAAAACTAACAGTTTGGAAACACATTTGCAAAGGCATTGGATTCTATTGTGGTGTTTCCGAACTGTTGAACGTTTCTCATTACATGCAGGTTTACTGGCTTGACAAAAAGGCGATTGACGAAAAGAATGCGGCCTGGATAGCAAAATCGCGTCAAGCTGAAATAGCTCAGTTGGGAGAGCGTTAGACTGTAACGGTCCCTGCTTCGATTCCGGGTTTTTGCAAACAGCACGACTAGGGCTATTTTTTCTTAATTAATTTTTTGAATTAAAAAAACAGCACATTTTTTTCTTCAGTGTAATTGGAGGAAATAAAAACGTATTATAGTGCCATTTTCTAATGCGATAAAGAAATGCAAAAAGCATCATCTCTGCGTGGGCTTGAAACACCAAAATTTCGATTAACAGCCCAACGTGCTAACCGATTATGGTGTTTTATTACATAACACCTTGGGAGTCTCAACAGAACAGTGTGTATGCATAGAGCTAAAATGGAAACCAAATATATACGATTCAAATGGGAATCGTATTCAGATTTTAAGCACAAATTTGATAGACTTCACAGTGCAAAGGAGGAAGGCAGACAATGCAAATGAGGCAACTGGCTCCTACTTTTTAAATCATACGAGAAACTTGAACCCAATTTAGCTTTTAACCGCCTGCAGTTTGGAATGAGTTTGAAATGTTGTTGTAACACCTCACTGGGCAACAGCAATTGCATTATATGAAAGCTCCTGTCTATTTGTCAGCGGCACAGCTACCGGTGCCACTCAGAGTTGGAGGGAGACGGTCGGCCACTTGCCCATAAAACAATACTTTCCGGGATCATTTCTATAGTGATTTGCCAGCGAAATGCGTTTATAAAGTGTTTGGACTCGCTATCCACGAGGAAGAGTGAGAGTGTTCGTTTTTGAGCGTGAAGGAGACAGCGAGTGTTTGTTTTTTTTTTTTGGCCAACTGCTCCCTGTTATTGATGACCGCTCCAGTGTTCCTTAGGGGGCTGGAGGAAGCAGACACGTTCTGAGTGGGTATCTTGCCTAAAGGTACGCAAGACGAACTACAGTTGCAAAGCACTGCTGCTTTTTCGATGATTGATTAAAACTATCAATCTGACTGAAAACACGGATCACATTAATTGTGATCGGTTTGATACCAATAGGCTTACATGACAGGTATTGTGTATAGACAATGTCATATACATAGAAATGAACACGGACAGTGTTTTTTTAAGGGCTGACTCATTTTAATGTTCGAGAGATCTAGGTGTACTGGACAAATATACTGGATTTTTTCCATGTCGTAATTGTGCCGCCTGTGATAATGCGTTTGAAACTAGAGATAATGTGAGATAATGTCTTTTACTGGCGGATAGTTTACAAATGTACTCAATTATGTTACAACTTTTGTGTCTACGAAACATATCTGTAACATTTATGTAATGCCTGTGTGTTTTTTTTTCATGAAGTTAATTTGCTAACAGACTGTTCTGATTTGTTTCTAACCGTGAAGCGATCGCTCTGTTTGCCGTATATTTTCTGTCTGTAAGAGGAGTGTCCTTGTGATCCCATATAGAATGCGACGAAACAGGTCGCCCTCCTTAATATAAACAGATAAAGAATAAGTTCACACACACCCCAGGTGATTTACTGTAGCGTCAGACATTGGAGATTCAGCAGTGTACTGCAGTGTTGTGCAAAGTCGTCAGTGTAAGTCAGGATGGCCGAGCGGTCTAAGGCGCTGCGTTCAGGTCGCAGTCTCTCTGGAGGCGTGGGTTCGAATCCCACTTCTGACAAATCTGTTTGTTTATTTATTTCTTAAAACGTCCACCGAATGCTTGGTAATTTGATTTGTTTTTCTTGTTAGTATTCAAATCACAAGGTCGTTAAATGAGAGAAAGTCACCGCAAGCCTGCACCTCACCACATCCTTCACACTGTTAAACTGCCTCATTATGACGAGGCCTCTAATTATGCCTTTCCAATACTTTGAATGTGTTATTGTTCAGTTTAACATGAGAACATCTTGGTAGAACAATCATAATGTCCGCAGGACTTATTTTCCTCGGGTTCTAGTATCAAGTTTTGAGTGTGTGGCCGGTTAGCTCAGTTGGTTAGAGCGTGGTGCTAATAACGCCAAGGTCGCGGGTTCGATCCCCGTACGGGCCACGGCTTTTCTTCTTTAAAGAAACCACAGCATTTGTAATGGTGCCAAAATGAACATTCTTTAACAAAATGAACCGAAGCGATATGAAGTACAACCAGTAATATTTCAGACTTCCTGAGCTTTAAACATGTATTAAGAATGAGCACATACAATCAATTAAAAACAAAGCTTACGTAGTCGGCAGGATTCGAACCTGCGCGGGGAAACCCCAATGGATTTCTAGTCCATCGCCTTAACCACTCGGCCACGACTACATGCTCGCACAATTATTTGTGAAATATCCAAAAGAAGTAAACGAAACCCGTAGTAATGCTGTAGAGGGCAGTATAGGCTAACTAATGAACCAAGTCAAATGTCTTTGTTGAAACTGTCAGATTTGTACAATGCAAGCACACGTGGGAAATGTAAATAAAATATAATTTTTGTTAACGTTCATAATAATGAATACATCTTTATTTCAAAATACGTAGCTATTTAACTGATCTTTTCAAGAAACACCCCCATCCACAAAAACAAAGTAGTTATTTAATTGAACTGAAAAATTGACTTGCTTCATGGCTGTTGCCAGAGCACTCGAGCACGTTCTGGCTAGCGTGAGCGGACTTAGCAGATAACAAGATCTACAAAGTATTTCATGCTAATAAAACATACCATAATTATGTTCGTTTTTATTATACACATGGCAACTTACAGAGACTAGGGTGTGTGAACTATGCATCAGCTGTAGAGTCACTTACATTTACATCTCACCCGAAAAACGGAGCACAAGGAGGTTAAGTGACTTGCTCAGGGTCACACAATGAGTCAGTGGCTGAGGTGGGATTTGTACCGGGGGACCTCCTGGTTAAAAGCCCTTTATCTTTAACCACTAAACGTTTGTTGAGACAGTTCAAGCCCTGTAGCAGTGTTTAACTATTTCCTGGATGTTTGCCTTTTGGTCTACTCTGGAAAAAGTAATAATAATAATAAAAAGTAGGCAAAACCATTTTTTGAGAAACCACATTTGGGAGAAAAACTAACAGTTTGGAAACACATTTGCAAAGGCATTGGATTCTATTGTGGTGTTTCCGAACTGTTGAACGTTTCTCATTACATGCAGGTTTACTGGCTTGACAAAAAGGCGATTGACGAAAAGAATGCGGCCTGGATAGCAAAATCGCGTCAAGCTGAAATAGCTCAGTTGGGAGAGCGTTAGACTGTAACGGTCCCTGCTTCGATTCCGGGTTTTTGCAAACAGCACGACTAGGGCTATTTTTTCTTAATTAATTTTTTGAATTAAAAAAACAGCACATTTTTTTCTTCAGTGTAATTGGAGGAAATAAAAACGTATTATAGTGCCATTTTCTAATGCGATAAAGAAATGCAAAAAGCATCATCTCTGCGTGGGCTTGAAACACCAAAATTTCGATTAACAGCCCAACGTGCTAACCGATTATGGTGTTTTATTACATAACACCTTGGGAGTCTCAACAGAACAGTGTGTATGCATAGAGCTAAAATGGAAACCAAATATATACGATTCAAATGGGAATCGTATTCAGATTTTAAGCACAAATTTGATAGACTTCACAGTGCAAAGGAGGAAGGCAGACAATGCAAATGAGGCAACTGGCTCCTACTTTTTAAATCATACGAGAAACTTGAACCCAATTTAGCTTTTAACCGCCTGCAGTTTGGAATGAGTTTGAAATGTTGTTGTAACACCTCACTGGGCAACAGCAATTGCATTATATGAAAGCTCCTGTCTATTTGTCAGCGGCACAGCTACCGGTGCCACTCAGAGTTGGAGGGAGACGGTCGGCCACTTGCCCATAAAACAATACTTTCCGGGATCATTTCTATAGTGATTTGCCAGCGAAATGCGTTTATAAAGTGTTTGGACTCGCTATCCACGAGGAAGAGTGAGAGTGTTCGTTTTTGAGCGTGAAGGAGACAGCGAGTGTTTGTTTTTTTTTTTTGGCCAACTGCTCCCTGTTATTGATGACCGCTCCAGTGTTCCTTAGGGGGCTGGAGGAAGCAGACACGTTCTGAGTGGGTATCTTGCCTAAAGGTACGCAAGACGAACTACAGTTGCAAAGCACTGCTGCTTTTTCGATGATTGATTAAAACTATCAATCTGACTGAAAACACGGATCACATTAATTGTGATCGGTTTGATACCAATAGGCTTACATGACAGGTATTGTGTATAGACAATGTCATATACATAGAAATGAACACGGACAGTGTTTTTTTAAGGGCTGACTCATTTTAATGTTCGAGAGATCTAGGTGTACTGGACAAATATACTGGATTTTTTCCATGTCGTAATTGTGCCGCCTGTGATAATGTGTTTGAAACTAGAGATAATGTGAGATAATGTCTTTTACTGGCGGATAGTTTACAAATGTACTCAATTATGTTACAACTTTTGTGTCTACGAAACATATCTGTAACATTTATGTAATGCCTGTGTGTTTTTTTTTCATGAAGTTAATTTGCTAACAGACTGTTCTGATTTGTTTCTAACCGTGAAGCGATCGCTCTGTTTGCCGTATATTTTCTGTCTGTAAGAGGAGTGTCCTTGTGATCCCATATAGAATGCGACGAAACAGGTCGCCCTCCTTAATATAAACAGATAAAGAATAAGTTCACACACACCCCAGGTGATTTACTGTAGCGTCAGACATTGGAGGTTCAGCAGTGTACTGCAGTGTTGTGCAAAGTCGTCAGTGTAAGTCAGGATGGCCGAGCGGTCTAAGGCGCTGCGTTCAGGTCGCAGTCTCTCTGGAGGCGTGGGTTCGAATCCCACTTCTGACAAATCTGTTTGTTTATTTATTTCTTAAAACGTCCACCGAATGCTTGGTAATTTGATTTGTTTTTCTTGTTAGTATTCAAATCACAAGGTCGTTAAATGAGAGAAAGTCACCGCAAGCCTGCACCTCACCACATCCTTCACACTGTTAAACTGCCTCATTATGACGAGGCCTCTAATTATGCCTTTCCAATACTTTGAATGTGTTATTGTTCAGTTTAACATGAGAACATCTTGGTAGAACAATCATAATGTCCGCAGGACTTATTTTCCTCGGGTTCTAGTATCAAGTTTTGAGTGTGTGGCCGGTTAGCTCAGTTGGTTAGAGCGTGGTGCTAATAACGCCAAGGTCGCGGGTTCGATCCCCGTACGGGCCACGGCTTTTCTTCTTTAAAGAAACCACAGCATTTGTAATGGTGCCAAAATGAACATTCTTTAACAAAATGAACCGAAGCGATATGAAGTACAACCAGTAATATTTCAGACTTCCTGAGCTTTAAACATGTATTAAGAATGAGCACATACAATCAATTAAAAACAAAGCTTACGTAGTCGGCAGGATTCGAACCTGCGCGGGGAAACCCCAATGGATTTCTAGTCCATCGCCTTAACCACTCGGCCACGACTACATGCTCGCACAATTATTTGTGAAATATCCAAAAGAAGTAAACGAAACCCGTAGTAATGCTGTAGAGGGCAGTATAGGCTAACTAATGAACCAAGTCAAATGTCTTTGTTGAAACTGTCAGATTTGTACAATGCAAGCACACGTGGGAAATGTAAATAAAATATAATTTTTGTTAACGTTCATAATAATGAATACATCTTTATTTCAAAATACGTAGCTATTTAACTGATCTTTTCAAGAAACACCCCCATCCACAAAAACAAAGTAGTTATTTAATTGAACTGAAAAATTGACTTGCTTCATGGCTGTTGCCAGAGCACTCGAGCACGTTCTGGCTAGCGTGAGCGGACTTAGCAGATAACAAGATCTACAAAATATTTCATGCTAATAAAACATACCATAATTATGTTCGTTTTTATTATACACATGGCAACTTACAGAGACTAGGGTGTGTGAACTATGCATCAGCTGTAGAGTCACTTACATTTACATCTCACCCGAAAAACGGAGCACAAGGAGGTTAAGTGACTTGCTCAGGGTCACACAATGAGTCAGTGGCTGAGGTGGGATTTGTACCGGGGGACCTCCTGGTTAAAAGCCCTTTATCTTTAACCACTAAACGTTTGTTGAGACAGTTCAAGCCCTGTAGCAGTGTTTAACTATTTCCTGGATGTTTGCCTTTTGGTCTACTCTGGAAAAAGTAATAATAATAATAAAAAGTAGGCAAAACCATTTTTTGAGAAACCACATTTGGGAGAAAAACTAACAGTTTGGAAACACATTTGCAAAGGCATTGGATTCTATTGTGGTGTTTCCGAACTGTTGAACGTTTCTCATTACATGCAGGTTTACTGGCTTGACAAAAAGGCGATTGACGAAAAGAATGCGGCCTGGATAGCAAAATCGCGTCAAGCTGAAATAGCTCAGTTGGGAGAGCGTTAGACTGTAACGGTCCCTGCTTCGATCCCGGGTTTTTGCAAACAGCACGACTAGGGCTATTTTTTCTTAATTAATTTTTTGAATTAAAAAAACAGCACATTTTTTTCTTCAGTGTAATTGGAGGAAATAAAAACGTATTATAGTGCCATTTTCTAATGCGATAAAGAAATGCAAAAAGCATCATCTCTGCGTGGGCTTGAAACACCAAAATTTCGATTAACAGCCCAACGTGCTAACCGATTATGGTGTTTTATTACATAACACCTTGGGAGTCTCAACAGAACAGTGTGTATGCATAGAGCTAAAATGGAAACCAAATATATACGATTCAAATGGGAATCGTATTCAGATTTTAAGCACAAATTTGATAGACTTCACAGTGCAAAGGAGGAAGGCAGACAATGCAAATGAGGCAACTGGCTCCTACTTTTTAAATCATACGAGAAACTTGAACCCAATTTAGCTTTTAACCGCCTGCAGTTTGGAATGAGTTTGAAATGTTGTTGTAACACCTCACTGGGCAACAGCAATTGCATTATATGAAAGCTCCTGTCTATTTGTCAGCGGCACAGCTACCGGTGCCACTCAGAGTTGGAGGGAGACGGTCGGCCACTTGCCCATAAAACAATACTTTCCGGGATCATTTCTATAGTGATTTGCCAGCGAAATGCGTTTATAAAGTGTTTGGACTCGCTATCCACGAGGAAGAGTGAGAGTGTTCGTTTTTGAGCGTGAAGGAGACAGCGAGTGTTTGTTTTTTTTTTTTGGCCAACTGCTCCCTGTTATTGATGACCGCTCCAGTGTTCCTTAGGGGGCTGGAGGAAGCAGACACGTTCTGAGTGGGTATCTTGCCTAAAGGTACGCAAGACGAACTACAGTTGCAAAGCACTGCTGCTTTTTCGATGATTGATTAAAACTATCAATCTGACTGAAAACACGGATCACATTAATTGTGATCGGTTTGATACCAATAGGCTTACATGACAGGTATTGTGTATAGACAATGTCATATACATAGAAATGAACACGGACAGTGTTTTTTTAAGGGCTGACTCATTTTAATGTTCGAGAGATCTAGGTGTACTGGACAAATATACTGGATTTTTTCCATGTCGTAATTGTGCCGCCTGTGATAATGCGTTTGAAACTAGAGATAATGTGAGATAATGTCTTTTACTGGCGGATAGTTTACAAATGTACTCAATTATGTTACAACTTTTGTGTCTACGAAACATATCTGTAACATTTATGTAATGCCTGTGTGTTTTTTTTTCATGAAGTTAATTTGCTAACAGACTGTTCTGATTTGTTTCTAACCGTGAAGCGATCGCTCTGTTTGCCGTATATTTTCTGTCTGTAAGAGGAGTGTCCTTGTGATCCCATATAGAATGCGACGAAACAGGTCGCCCTCCTTAATATAAACAGATAAAGAATAAGTTCACACACACCCCAGGTGATTTACTGTAGCGTCAGACATTGGAGATTCAGCAGTGTACTGCAGTGTTGTGCAAAGTCGTCAGTGTAAGTCAGGATGGCCGAGCGGTCTAAGGCGCTGCGTTCAGGTCGCAGTCTCTCTGGAGGCGTGGGTTCGAATCCCACTTCTGACAAATCTGTTTGTTTATTTATTTCTTAAAACGTCCACCGAATGCTTGGTAATTTGATTTGTTTTTCTTGTTAGTATTCAAATCACAAGGTCGTTAAATGAGAGAAAGTCACCGCAAGCCTGCACCTCACCACATCCTTCACACTGTTAAACTGCCTCATTATGACGAGGCCTCTAATTATGCCTTTCCAATACTTTGAATGTGTTATTGTTCAGTTTAACATGAGAACATCTTGGTAGAACAATCATAATGTCCGCAGGACTTATTTTCCTCGGGTTCTAGTATCAAGTTTTGAGTGTGTGGCCGGTTAGCTCAGTTGGTTAGAGCGTGGTGCTAATAACGCCAAGGTCGCGGGTTCGATCCCCGTACGGGCCACGGCTTTTCTTCTTTAAAGAAACCACAGCATTTGTAATGGTGCCAAAATGAACATTCTTTAACAAAATGAACCGAAGCGATATGAAGTACAACCAGTAATATTTCAGACTTCCTGAGCTTTAAACATGTATTAACAATGAGCACATACAATCAATTAAAAACAAAGCTTACGTAGTCGGCAGGATTCGAACCTGCGCGGGGAAACCCCAATGGATTTCTAGTCCATCGCCTTAACCACTCGGCCACGACTACATGCTCGCACAATTATTTGTGAAATATCCAAAAGAAGTAAACGAAACCCGTAGTAATGCTGTAGAGGGCAGTATAGGCTAACTAATGAACCAAGTCAAATGTCTTTGTTGAAACTGTCAGATTTGTACAATGCAAGCACACGTGGGAAATGTAAATAAAATATAATTTTTGTTAACGTTCATAATAATGAATACATCTTTATTTCAAAATACGTAGCTATTTAACTGATCTTTTCAAGAAACACCCCCATCCACAAAAACAAAGTAGTTATTTAATTGAACTGAAAAATTGACTTGCTTCATGGCTGTTGCCAGAGCACTCGAGCACGTTCTGGCTAGCGTGAGCGGACTTAGCAGATAACAAGATCTACAAAGTATTTCATGCTAATAAAACATACCATAATTATGTTCGTTTTTATTATACACATGGCAACTTACAGAGACTAGGGTGTGTGAACTATGCATCAGCTGTAGAGTCACTTACATTTACATCTCACCCGAAAAACGGAGCACAAGGAGGTTAAGTGACTTGCTCAGGGTCACACAATGAGTCAGTGGCTGAGGTGGGATTTGTACCGGGGGACCTCCTGGTTAAAAGCCCTTTATCTTTAACCACTAAACGTTTGTTGAGACAGTTCAAGCCCTGTAGCAGTGTTTAACTATTTCCTGGATGTTTGCCTTTTGGTCTACTCTGGAAAAAGTAATAATAATAATAAAAAGTAGGCAAAACCATTTTTTGAGAAACCACATTTGGGAGAAAAACTAACAGTTTGGAAACACATTTGCAAAGGCATTGGATTCTATTGTGGTGTTTCCGAACTGTTGAACGTTTCTCATTACATGCAGGTTTACTGGCTTGACAAAAAGGCGATTGACGAAAAGAATGCGGCCTGGATAGCAAAATCGCGTCAAGCTGAAATAGCTCAGTTGGGAGAGCGTTAGACTGTAACGGTCCCTGCTTCGATCCCGGGTTTTTGCAAACAGCACGACTAGGGCTATTTTTTCTTAATTAATTTTTTGAATTAAAAAAACAGCACATTTTTTTCTTCAGTGTAATTGGAGGAAATAAAAACGTATTATAGTGCCATTTTCTAATGCGATAAAGAAATGCAAAAAGCATCATCTCTGCGTGGGCTTGAAACACCAAAATTTCGATTAACAGCCCAACGTGCTAACCGATTATGGTGTTTTATTACATAACACCTTGGGAGTCTCAACAGAACAGTGTGTATGCATAGAGCTAAAATGGAAACCAAATATATACGATTCAAATGGGAATCGTATTCAGATTTTAAGCACAAATTTGATAGACTTCACAGTGCAAAGGAGGAAGGCAGACAATGCAAATGAGGCAACTGGCTCCTACTTTTTAAATCATACGAGAAACTTGAACCCAATTTAGCTTTTAACCGCCTGCAGTTTGGAATGAGTTTGAAATGTTGTTGTAACACCTCACTGGGCAACAGCAATTGCATTATATGAAAGCTCCTGTCTATTTGTCAGCGGCACAGCTACCGGTGCCACTCAGAGTTGGAGGGAGACGGTCGGCCACTTGCCCATAAAACAATACTTTCCGGGATCATTTCTATAGTGATTTGCCAGCGAAATGCGTTTATAAAGTGTTTGGACTCGCTATCCACGAGCAAGAGTGAGAGTGTTCGTTTTTGAGCGTGAAGGAGACAGCGAGTGTTTGTTTTTTTTTTTTGGCCAACTGCTCCCTGTTATTGATGACCGCTCCAGTGTTCCTTAGGGGGCTGGAGGAAGCAGACACGTTCTGAGTGGGTATCTTGCCTAAAGGTACGCAAGACGAACTACAGTTGCAAAGCACTGCTGCTTTTTCGATGATTGATTAAAACTATCAATCTGACTGAAAACACGGATCACATTAATTGTGATCGGTTTGATACCAATAGGCTTACATGACAGGTATTGTGTATAGACAATGTCATATACATAGAAATGAACACGGACAGTGTTTTTTTAAGGGCTGACTCATTTTAATGTTCGAGAGATCTAGGTGTACTGGACAAATATACTGGATTTTTTCCATGTCGTAATTGTGCCGCCTGTGATAATGCGTTTGAAACTAGAGATAATGTGAGATAATGTCTTTTACTGGCGGATAGTTTACAAATGTACTCAATTATGTTACAACTTTTGTGTCTACGAAACATATCTGTAACATTTATGTAATGCCTGTGTGTTTTTTTTTCATGAAGTTAATTTGCTAACAGACTGTTCTGATTTGTTTCTAACCGTGAAGCGATCGCTCTGTTTGCCGTATATTTTCTGTCTGTAAGAGGAGTGTCCTTGTGATCCCATATAGAATGCGACGAAACAGGTCGCCCTCCTTAATATAAACAGATAAAGAATAAGTTCACACACACCCCAGGTGATTTACTGTAGCGTCAGACATTGGAGATTCAGCAGTGTACTGCAGTGTTGTGCAAAGTCGTCAGTGTAAGTCAGGATGGCCGAGCGGTCTAAGGCGCTGCGTTCAGGTCGCAGTCTCTCTGGAGGCGTGGGTTCGAATCCCACTTCTGACAAATCTGTTTGTTTATTTATTTCTTAAAACGTCCACCGAATGCTTGGTAATTTGATTTGTTTTTCTTGTTAGTATTCAAATCACAAGGTCGTTAAATGAGAGAAAGTCACCGCAAGCCTGCACCTCACCACATCCTTCACACTGTTAAACTGCCTCATTATGACGAGGCCTCTAATTATGCCTTTCCAATACTTTGAATGTGTTATTGTTCAGTTTAACATGAGAACATCTTGGTAGAACAATCATAATGTCCGCAGGACTTATTTTCCTCGGGTTCTAGTATCAAGTTTTGAGTGTGTGGCCGGTTAGCTCAGTTGGTTAGAGCGTGGTGCTAATAACGCCAAGTTCGCGGGTTCGATCCCCGTACGGGCCACGGCTTTTCTTCTTTAAAGAAACCACAGCATTTGTAATGGTGCCAAAATGAACATTCTTTAACAAAATGAACCGAAGCGATATGAAGTACAACCAGTAATATTTCAGACTTCCTGAGCTTTAAACATGTATTAACAATGAGCACATACAATCAATTAAAAACAAAGCTTACGTAGTCGGCAGGATTCGAACCTGCGCGGGGAAACCCCAATGGATTTCTAGTCCATCGCCTTAACCACTCGGCCACGACTACATGCTCGCACAATTATTTGTGAAATATCCAAAAGAAGTAAACGAAACCCGTAGTAATGCTGTAGAGGGCAGTATAGGCTAACTAATGAACCAAGTCAAATGTCTTTGTTGAAACTGTCAGATTTGTACAATGCAAGCACACGTGGGAAATGTAAATAAAATATAATTTTTGTTAACGTTCATAATAATGAATACATCTTTATTTCAAAATACGTAGCTATTTAACTGATCTTTTCAAGAAACACCCCCATCCACAAAAACAAAGTAGTTATTTAATTGAACTGAAAAATTGACTTGCTTCATGGCTGTTGCCAGAGCACTCGAGCACGTTCTGGCTAGCGTGAGCGGACTTAGCAGATAACAAGATCTACAAAGTATTTCATGCTAATAAAACATACCATAATTATGTTCGTTTTTATTATACACATGGCAACTTACAGAGACTAGGGTGTGTGAACTATGCATCAGCTGTAGAGTCACTTACATTTACATCTCACCCGAAAAACGGAGCACAAGGAGGTTAAGTGACTTGCTCAGGGTCACACAATGAGTCAGTGGCTGAGGTGGGATTTGTACCGGGGGACCTCCTGGTTAAAAGCCCTTTATCTTTAACCACTAAACGTTTGTTGAGACAGTTCAAGCCCTGTAGCAGTGTTTAACTATTTCCTGGATGTTTGCCTTTTGGTCTACTCTGGAAAAAGTAATAATAATAATAAAAAGTAGGCAAAACCATTTTTTGAGAAACCACATTTGGGAGAAAAACTAACAGTTTGGAAACACATTTGCAAAGGCATTGGATTCTATTGTGGTGTTTCCGAACTGTTGAACGTTTCTCATTACATGCAGGTTTACTGGCTTGACAAAAAGGCGATTGACGAAAAGAATGCGGCCTGGATAGCAAAATCGCGTCAAGCTGAAATAGCTCAGTTGGGAGAGCGTTAGACTGTAACGGTCCCTGCTTCGATCCCGGGTTTTTGCAAACAGCACGACTAGGGCTATTTTTTCTTAATTAATTTTTTGAATTAAAAAAACAGCACATTTTTTTCTTCAGTGTAATTGGAGGAAATAAAAACGTATTATAGTGCCATTTTCTAATGCGATAAAGAAATGCAAAAAGCATCATCTCTGCGTGGGCTTGAAACACCAAAATTTCGATTAACAGCCCAACGTGCTAACCGATTATGGTGTTTTATTACATAACACCTTGGGAGTCTCAACAGAACAGTGTGTATGCATAGAGCTAAAATGGAAACCAAATATATACGATTCAAATGGGAATCGTATTCAGATTGTAAGCACAAATTTGATAGACTTCACAGTGCAAAGGAGGAAGGCAGACAATGCAAATGAGGCAACTGGCTCCTACTTTTTAAATCATACGAGAAACTTGAACCCAATTTAGCTTTTAACCGCCTGCAGTTTGGAATGAGTTTGAAATGTTGTTGTAACACCTCACTGGGCAACAGCAATTGCATTATATGAAAGCTCCTGTCTATTTGTCAGCGGCACAGCTACCGGTGCCACTCAGAGTTGGAGGGAGACGGTCGGCCACTTGCCCATAAAACAATACTTTCCGGGATCATTTCTATAGTGATTTGCCAGCGAAATGCGTTTATAAAGTGTTTGGACTCGCTATCCACGAGGAAGAGTGAGAGTGTTCGTTTTTGAGCGTGAAGGAGACAGCGAGTGTTTTTTTTTTTTTTGGCCAACTGCTCCCTGTTATTGATGACCGCTCCAGTGTTCCTTAGGGGGCTGGAGGAAGCAGACACGTTCTGAGTGGGTATCTTGCCTAAAGGTACGCAAGACGAACTACAGTTGCAAAGCACTGCTGCTTTTTCGATGATTGATTAAAACTATCAATCTGACTGAAAACACGGATCACATTAATTGTGATCGGTTTGATACCAATAGGCTTACATGACAGGTATTGTGTATAGACAATGTCATATACATAGAAATGAACACGGACAGTGTTTTTTTAAGGGCTGACTCATTTTAATGTTCGAGAGATCTAGGTGTACTGGACAAATATACTGGATTTTTTCCATGTCGTAATTGTGCCGCCTGTGATAATGCGTTTGAAACTAGAGATAATGTGAGATAATGTCTGTTACTGGCGGATAGTTTACAAATGTACTCAATTATGTTACAACTTTTGTGTCTACGAAACATATCTGTAACATTTATGTAATGCCTGTGTGTTTTTTTTCATGAAGTTAATTTGCTAACAGACTGTTCTGATTTGTTTCTAACCGTGAAGCGATCGCTCTGTTTGCCGTATATTTTCTGTCTGTAAGAGGAGTGTCCTTGTGATCCCATATAGAATGCGACGAAACAGGTCGCCCTCCTTAATATAAACAGATAAAGAATAAGTTCACGCACACACCAGGTGATTTACTGTAGCGTCAGACATTGGAGGTTCAGCAGTGTACTGCAGTGTTGTGCAAAGTCGTCAGTGTAAGTCAGGATGGCCGAGCGGTCTAAGGCGCTGCGTTCAGGTCGCAGTCTCTCTGGAGGCGTGGGTTCGAATCCCACTTCTGACAAATCTGTTTGTTTATTTATTTCTTAAAACGTCCACCGAATGCTTGGTAATTTGATTTGTTTTTCTTGTTAGTATTCAAATCACAAGGTCGTTAAATGAGAGAAAGTCACCGCAAGCCTGCACCTCACCACATCCTTCACACTGTTAAACTGCCTCATTATGACGAGGCCTCTAATTATGCCTTTCCAATACTTTGAATGTGTTATTGTTCAGTTTAACATGAGAACATCTTGGTAGAACAATCATAATGTCCGCAGGACTTATTTTCCTCGGGTTCTAGTATCAAGTTTTGAGTGTGTGGCCGGTTAGCTCAGTTGGTTAGAGCGTGGTGCTAATAACGCCAAGGTCGCGGGTTCGATCCCCGTACGGGCCACGGCTTTTCTTCTTTAAAGAAACCACAGCATTTGTAATGGTGCCAAAATGAACATTCTTTAACAAAATGAACCGAAGCGATATGAAGTACAACCAGTAATATTTCAGACTTCCTGAGCTTTAAACATGTATTAACAATGAGCACATACAATCAATTAAAAACAAAGCTTACGTAGTCGGCAGGATTCGAACCTGCGCGGGGAAACCCCAATGGATTTCTAGTCCATCGCCTTAACCACTCGGCCACGACTACATGCTCGGACGATTATTTGTGAAAATATCCAAAAGAAGTAAACGAAACCCGTAGTAATGCTGTAGATGGCAGTATAGGCTAACTAATGAACCGAAGTCAAATGTCTTTGTTGAAACTGTCAGATTTGTACAATGCAAGCACACGTGGGAAATGTAAATAAAATATAATTTTTGTTAACGTTCATAATAATGAATACATCTTTATTTCAAAATACGTAGCTATTTAACTGATCTTTTCAAGAAACACCCCCATCCACAAAAACAAAGTAGTTATTTAATTGAACTGAAAAATTGACTTGCTTCATGGCTGTTGCCAGAGCACTCGAGCACGTTCTGGCTAGCGTGAGCGGACTTAGCAGATAACAAGATCTACAAAGTATTTCATGCTAATAAAACATACCATAATTATGTTCGTTTTTATTATACACATGGCAACTTACAGAGACTAGGGTGTGTGAACTATGCATCAGCTGTAGAGTCACTTACATTTACATCTCACCCGAAAAACGGAGCACAAGGAGGTTAAGTGACTTGCTCAGGGTCACACAATGAGTCAGTGGCTGAGGTGGGATTTGTACCGGGGGACCTCCTGGTTAAAAGCCCTTTATCTTTAACCACTAAACGTTTGTTGAGACAGTTCAAGCCCTGTAGCAGTGTTTAACTATTTCCTGGATGTTTGCCTTTTGGTCTACTCTGGAAAAAGTAATAATAATAATAAAAAGTAGGCAAAACCATTTTTTGAGAAACCACATTTGGGAGAAAAACTAACAGTTTGGAAACACATTTGCAAAGGCATTGGATTCTATTGTGGTGTTTCCGAACTGTTGAACGTTTCTCATTACATGCAGGTTTACTGGCTTGACAAAAAGGCGATTGACGAAAAGAATGCGGCCTGGATAGCAAAATCGCGTCAAGCTGAAATAGCTCAGTTGGGAGAGCGTTAGACTGTAACGGTCCCTGCTTCGATCCCGGGTTTTTGCAAACAGCACGACTAGGGCTATTTTTTCTTAATTAATTTTTTGAATTAAAAAAACAGCACATTTTTTTCTTCAGTGTAATTGGAGGAAATAAAAACGTATTATAGTGCCATTTTCTAATGCGATAAAGAAATGCAAAAAGCATCATCTCTGCGTGGGCTTGAAACACCAAAATTTCGATTAACAGCCCAACGTGCTAACCGATTATGGTGTTTTATTACATAACACCTTGGGAGTCTCAACAGAACAGTGTGTATGCATAGAGCTAAAATGGAAACCAAATATATACGATTCAAATGGGAATCGTATTCAGATTGTAAGCACAAATTTGATAGACTTCACAGTGCAAAGGAGGAAGGCAGACAATGCAAATGAGGCAACTGGCTCCTACTTTTTAAATCATACGAGAAACTTGAACCCAATTTAGCTTTTAACCGCCTGCAGTTTGGAATGAGTTTGAAATGTTGTTGTAACACCTCACTGGGCAACAGCAATTGCATTATATGAAAGCTCCTGTTTATTTGTCAGCGGCACAGCTACCGGTGCCACTCAGAGTTGGAGGGAGACGGTCGGCCACTTGCCCATAAAACAATACTTTCCGGGATCATTTCTATAGTGATTTGCCAGCGAAATGCGTTTATAAAGTGTTTGGACTCGCTATCCACGAGGAAGAGTGAGAGTGTTCGTTTTTGAGCGTGAAGGAGACAGCGAGTGTTTTTTTTTTTTTTGGCCAACTGCTCCCTGTTGTTGATGACCGCTCCAGTGTTCCTTAGGGGGCTGGAGGAAGCAGACACGTTCTGAGTGGGTATCTTGCCTAAAGGTACACAAGACGAACTACAGTTGCAAAGCACTGCTGCTTTTTAGATGATTGATTAAAACTATCAATCTGACTGAAAACACGGATCACATTAATTGTGATCGGTTTGATACCAATAGGCTTACATGACAGGTATTGTGTATAGACAATGTCATATACATAGAAATGAACACGGACAGTGTTTTTTTAAGGGCTGACTCATTTTAATGTTCGAGAGATCTAGGTGTACTGGACAAATATACTGGATTTTTTCCATGTCGTAATTGTGCCGCCTGTGATAATGCGTTTGAAACTAGAGATAATGTGAGATAATGTCTGTTACTGGCGGATAGTTTACAAATGTACTCAATTATGTTACAACTTTTGTGTCTACGAAACATATCTGTAACATTTATGTAATGCCTGTGTGTTTTTTTTTTCATGAAGTTAATTTGCTAACAGACTGTTCTGATTTGTTTCTAACCGTGAAGCGATCGCTCTGTTTGCCGTATATTTTCTTTCTGTAAGAGGAGTGTCCTTGTGATCCCATATAGAATGCGACGAAACAGGTCGCCCTCCTTAATATAAACAGATAAAGAATAAGTTCACACACACCCCAGGTGATTTACTGTAGCGTCAGACATTGGAGGTTCAGCAGTGTACTGCAGTGTTGTGCAAAGTCGTCAGTGTAAGTCAGGATGGCCGAGCGGTCTAAGGCGCTGCGTTCAGGTCGCAGTCTCTCTGGAGGCGTGGGTTCGAATCCCACTTCTGACAAATCTGTTTGTTTATTTATTTCTTAAAACGTCCACCGAATGCTTGGTAATTTGATTTGTTTTTCTTGTTAGTATTCAAATCACAAGGTCGTTAAATGAGAGAAAGTCACCGCAAGCCTGCACCTCACCACATCCTTCACACTGTTAAACTGCCTCATTATGACGAGGCCTCTAATTATGCCTTTCCAATACTTTGAATGTGTTATTGTTCAGTTTAACATGAGAACATCTTGGTAGAACAATCATAATGTCCGCAGGACTTATTTTCCTCGGGTTCTAGTATCAAGTTTTGAGTGTGTGGCCGGTTAGCTCAGTTGGTTAGAGCGTGGTGCTAATAACGCCAAGGTCGCGGGTTCGATCCCCGTACGGGCCACGGCTTTTCTTCTTTAAAGAAACCACAGCATTTCTAATGGTGCCAAAATGAACATTCTTTAACAAAATGAACCGAAGCCATATGAAGTACAACCAGTAATATTTCAGACTTCCTGAGCTTTAAACATGTATTAACAATGAGCACATACAATCAATTAAAAACAAAGCTTACGTAGTCGGCAGGATTCGAACCTGCGCGGGGAAACCCCAATGGATTTCTAGTCCATCGCCTTAACCACTCGGCCACGACTACATGCTCGCACAATTATTTGTGAAATATCCAAAAGAAGTAAACGAAACCCGTAGTAATGCTGTAGATGGCAGTATAGGCTAACTAATGAACCGAAGTCAAATGTCTTTGTTGAAACTGTCAGATTTGTACAATGCAAGCACACGTGGGAAATGTAAATAAAATATAATTTTTGTTAACGTTCATAATAATGAATACATCTTTATTTCAAAATACGTAGCTATTTAACTGATCTTTTCAAGAAACACCCCCAAAAACAAAGTAGTTATTTAATTGAACTGAAAAATTGACTTGCTTCATGGTTGTTGCCAGAGCACTCGAGCACGTTCTGGCTAGCGTGAGCGGACTTAGCAGATAACAAGATCTACAAAGTATTTCATGCTAATAAAACATACCATAATTATGTTCGTTTTTATTATACACATGGCAACTTACAGAGACTAGGGTGTGTGAACTATGCATCAGCTGTAGAGTCACTTACATTTACATCTCACCGGAAAAACGGAGCACAAGGAGGTTAAGTGACTTGCTCAGGGTCACACAATGAGTCAGTGGCTGAGGTGGGATTTGTACCGGGGGACCTCCTGGTTAAAAGCCCTTTATCTTTAACCACTAAACGTTTGTTGAGACAGTTCAAGCCCTGTAGCAGTGTTTAACTATTTCCTGGATGTTTGCCTTTTGGTCTTACTCTGGAAAAAGTAATAATAATAATAAAAAGTAGGCAAAACCATTTTTTGAGAAACCACATTTGGGAGAAAAACTAACAGTTTGGAAACACATTTGCAAAGGCATTGGATTCTATTGTGGTGTTTCCGAACTGTTGAACGTTTCTCATTACATGCAGGTTTACTGGCTTGACAAAAAGGCGATTGACGAAAAGAATGCGGTCTGGATAGCAAAATCGCGTCCAACTGAAATAGCTCAGACTGTAACGGTCCCTGCTTCGATCCCGGGTTTTTGCAAACAGCACGACTAGGGCTATTTTTTCTTAATTAATTTTTTGAATTAAAAAAACAGCACATTTTTTTCTTCAGTGTAATTGGAGGAAATAAAAACGTATTATAGTGCCATTTTCTAATGCGATAAAGAAATGCAAAAAGCATCATCTCTGCGTGGGCTTGAAACACCAAAATTTCGATTAACAGCCCAACGTGCTAACCGATTATGGTGTTTTATTACATAACACCTTGGGAGTCTCAACAGAACAGTGTGTATGCATAGAGCTAAAATGGAAACCAAATATATACGATTCAAATGGGAATCGTATTCAGATTGTAAGCACAAATTTGATAGACTTCACAGTGCAAAGGAGGAAGGCAGACAATGCAAATGAGGCAACTGGCTCCTACTTTTTAAATCATACGAGAAACTTGAACCCAATTTAGCTTTTAACCGCCTGCAGTTTGGAATGAGTTTGAAATGTTGTTGTAACACCTCACTGGGCAACAGCAATTGCATTATATGAAAGCTCCTGTCTATTTGTCAGCGGCACAGCTACCGGTGCCACTCAGAGTTGGAGGGAGACGGTCGGCCACTTGCCCATAAAACAATACTTTCCGGGATCATTTCTATAGTGATTTGCCAGCGAAATGCGTTTATAAAGTGTTTGGACTCGCTATCCACGAGGAAGAGTGAGAGTGTTCGTTTTTGAGCGTGAAGGAGACAGCGAGTGTTTTTTTTTTTTTTGGCCAACTGCTCCCTGTTATTGATGACCGCTCCAGTGTTCCTTAGGGGGCTGGAGGAAGCAGACACGTTCTGAGTGGGTATCTTGCCTAAAGGTACGCAAGACGAACTACAGTTGCAAAGCACTGCTGCTTTTTCGATGATTGATTAAAACTATCAATCTGACTGAAAACACGGATCACATTAATTGTGATCGGTTTGATACCAATAGGCTTACATGACAGGTATTGTGTATAGACAATGTCATATACATAGAAATGAACACGGACAGTGTTTTTTTAAGGGCTCTCATTTTAATGTTCGAGAGATCTAGGTGTACTGGACAAATATACTGGATTTTTTTCCATGTCGTAATTGTGCCGCCTGTGATAATGCGTTTGAAACTAGAGATAATGTGAGATAATGTCTGTTACTGGCGGATAGTTTACAAATGTACTCAATTATGTTACAACTTTTGTGTCTACGAAACATATCTGTAACATTTATGTAATGCCTGTGTGTTTTTTTTCATGAAGTTAATTTGCTAACAGACTGTTCTGATTTGTTTCTAACCGTGAAGCGATCGCTCTGTTTGCCGTATATTTTCTGTCTGTAAGAGGAGTGTCCTTGTGATCCCATATAGAATGCGACGAAACAGGTCGCCCTCCTTAATATAAACAGATAAAGAATAAGTTCACACACACCCCAGGTGATTTACTGTAGCGTCAGACATTGGAGGTTCAGCAGTGTACTGCAGTGTTGTGCAAAGTCGTCAGTGTAAGTCAGGATGGCCGAGCGGTCTAAGGCGCTGCGTTCAGGTCGCAGTCTCTCTGGAGGCGTGGGTTCGAATCCCACTTCTGACAAATCTGTTTGTTTATTTATTTCTTAAAACGTCCACCGAATGCTTGGTAATTTGATTTGTTTTTCTTGTTAGTATTCAAATCACAAGGTCGTTAAATGAGAGAAAGTCACCGCAAGCCTGCACCTCACCACATCCTTCACACTGTTAAACTGCCTCATTATGACGAGGCCTCTAATTATGCCTTTCCAATACTTTGAATGTGTTATTGTTCAGTTTAACATGAGAACATCTTGGTAGAACAATCATAATGTCCGCAGGACTTATTTTCCTCGGGTTCTAGTATCAAGTTTTGAGTGTGTGGCCGGTTAGCTCAGTTGGTTAGAGCGTGGTGCTAATAACGCCAAGGTCGCGGGTTCGATCCCCGTACGGGCCACGGCTTTTCTTCTTTAAAGAAACCACAGCATTTGTAATGGTGCCAAAATGAACATTCTTTAACAAAATGAACCGAAGCGATATGAAGTACAACCAGTAATATTTCAGACTTCCTGAGCTTTAAACATGTATTAACAATGAGCACATACAATCAATTAAAAACAAAGCTTACGTAGTCGGCAGGATTCGAACCTGCGCGGGGAAACCCCAATGGATTTCTAGTCCATCGCCTTAACCACTCGGCCACGACTACATGCTCGGACGATTATTTGTGAAAATATCCAAAAGAAGTAAACGAAACCCGTAGTAATGCTGTAGATGGCAGTATAGGCTAACTAATGAACCGAAGTCAAATGTCTTTGTTGAAACTGTCAGATTTGTACAATGCAAGCACACGTGGGAAATGTAAATAAAATATAATTTTTGTTAACGTTCATAATAATGAATACATCTTTATTTCAAAATACGTAGCTATTTAACTGATCTTTTCAAGAAACACCCCCATCCACAAAAACAAAGTAGTTATTTAATTGAACTGAAAAATTGACTTGCTTCATGGCTGTTGCCAGAGCACTCGAGCACGTTCTGGCTAGCGTGAGCGGACTTAGCAGATAACAAGATCTACAAAGTATTTCATGCTAATAAAACATACCATAATTATGTTCGTTTTTATTATACACATGGCAACTTACAGAGACTAGGGTGTGTGAACTATGCATCAGCTGTAGAGTCACTTACATTTACATCTCACCCGAAAAACGGAGCACAAGGAGGTTAAGTGACTTGCTCAGGGTCACACAATGAGTCAGTGGCTGAGGTGGGATTTGTACCGGGGGACCTCCTGGTTAAAAGCCCTTTATCTTTAACCACTAAACGTTTGTTGAGACAGTTCAAGCCCTGTAGCAGTGTTTAACTATTTCCTGGATGTTTGCCTTTTGGTCTACTCTGGAAAAAGTAATAATAATAATAAAAAGTAGGCAAAACCATTTTTTGAGAAACCACATTTGGGAGAAAAACTAACAGTTTGGAAACACATTTGCAAAGGCATTGGATTCTATTGTGGTGTTTCCGAACTGTTGAACGTTTCTCATTACATGCAGGTTTACTGGCTTGACAAAAAGGCGATTGACGAAAAGAATGCGGCCTGGATAGCAAAATCGCGTCAAGCTGAAATAGCTCAGTTGGGAGAGCGTTAGACTGTAACGGTCCCTGCTTCGATCCCGGGTTTTTGCAAACAGCACGACTAGGGCTATTTTTTCTTAATTAATTTTTTGAATTAAAAAAACAGCACATTTTTTTCTTCAGTGTAATTGGAGGAAATAAAAACGTATTATAGTGCCATTTTCTAATGCGATAAAGAAATGCAAAAAGCATCATCTCTGCGTGGGCTTGAAACACCAAAATTTCGATTAACAGCCCAACGTGCTAACCGATTATGGTGTTTTATTACATAACACCTTGGGAGTCTCAACAGAACAGTGTGTATGCATAGAGCTAAAATGGAAACCAAATATATACGATTCAAATGGGAATCGTATTCAGATTGTAAGCACAAATTTGATAGACTTCACAGTGCAAAGGAGGAAGGCAGACAATGCAAATGAGGCAACTGGCTCCTACTTTTTAAATCATACGAGAAACTTGAACCCAATTTAGCTTTTAACCGCCTGCAGTTTGGAATGAGTTTGAAATGTTGTTGTAACACCTCACTGGGCAACAGCAATTGCATTATATGAAAGCTCCTGTTTATTTGTCAGCGGCACAGCTACCGGTGCCACTCAGAGTTGGAGGGAGACGGTCGGCCACTTGCCCATAAAACAATACTTTCCGGGATCATTTCTATAGTGATTTGCCAGCGAAATGCGTTTATAAAGTGTTTGGACTCGCTATCCACGAGGAAGAGTGAGAGTGTTCGTTTTTGAGCGTGAAGGAGACAGCGAGTGTTTTTTTTTTTTTTGGCCAACTGCTCCCTGTTGTTGATGACCGCTCCAGTGTTCCTTAGGGGGCTGGAGGAAGCAGACACGTTCTGAGTGGGTATCTTGCCTAAAGGTACACAAGACGAACTACAGTTGCAAAGCACTGCTGCTTTTTAGATGATTGATTAAAACTATCAATCTGACTGAAAACACGGATCACATTAATTGTGATCGGTTTGATACCAATAGGCTTACATGACAGGTATTGTGTATAGACAATGTCATATACATAGAAATGAACACGGACAGTGTTTTTTTAAGGGCTGACTCATTTTAATGTTCGAGAGATCTAGGTGTACTGGACAAATATACTGGATTTTTTCCATGTCGTAATTGTGCCGCCTGTGATAATGCGTTTGAAACTAGAGATAATGTGAGATAATGTCTGTTACTGGCGGATAGTTTACAAATGTACTCAATTATGTTACAACTTTTGTGTCTACGAAACATATCTGTAACATTTATGTAATGCCTGTGTGTTTTTTTTTTCATGAAGTTAATTTGCTAACAGACTGTTCTGATTTGTTTCTAACCGTGAAGCGATCGCTCTGTTTGCCGTATATTTTCTGTCTGTAAGAGGAGTGTCCTTGTGATCCCATATAGAATGCGACGAAACAGGTCGCCCTCCTTAATATAAACAGATAAAGAATAAGTTCACACACACCCCAGGTGATTTACTGTAGCGTCAGACATTGGAGGTTCAGCAGTGTACTGCAGTGTTGTGCAAAGTCGTCAGTGTAAGTCAGGATGGCCGAGCGGTCTAAGGCGCTGCGTTCAGGTCGCAGTCTCTCTGGAGGCGTGGGTTCGAATCCCACTTCTGACAAATCTGTTTGTTTATTTATTTCTTAAAACGTCCACCGAATGCTTGGTAATTTGATTTGTTTTTCTTGTTAGTATTCAAATCACAAGGTCGTTAAATGAGAGAAAGTCACCGCAAGCCTGCACCTCACCACATCCTTCACACTGTTAAACTGCCTCATTATGACGAGGCCTCTAATTATGCCTTTCCAATACTTTGAATGTGTTATTGTTCAGTTTAACATGAGAACATCTTGGTAGAACAATCATAATGTCCGCAGGACTTATTTTCCTCGGGTTCTAGTATCAAGTTTTTAGTGTGTGGCCGGTTAGCTCAGTTGGTTAGAGCGTGGTGCTAATAACGCCAAGGTCGCGGGTTCGATCCCCGTACGGGCCACGGCTTTTCTTCTTTAAAGAAACCACAGCATTTCTAATGGTGCCAAAATGAACATTCTTTAACAAAATGAACCGAAGCCATATGAAGTACAACCAGTAATATTTCAGACTTCCTGAGCTTTAAACATGTATTAACAATGAGCACATACAATCAATTAAAAACAAAGCTTACGTAGTCGGCAGGATTCGAACCTGCGCGGGGAAACCCCAATGGATTTCTAGTCCATCGCCTTAACCACTCGGCCACGACTACATGCTCGCACAATTATTTGTGAAATATCCAAAAGAAGTAAACGAAACCCGTAGTAATGCTGTAGATGGCAGTATAGGCTAACTAATGAACCGAAGTCAAATGTCTTTGTTGAAACTGTCAGATTTGTACAATGCAAGCACACGTGGGAAATGTAAATAAAATATAATTTTTGTTAACGTTTATAATAATGAATACATCTTTATTTCAAAATACGTAGCTATTTAACTGATCTTTTCAAGAAACACCCCCAAAAACAAAGTAGTTATTTAATTGAACTGAAAAATTGACTTGCTTCATGGTTGTTGCCAGAGCACTCGAGCACGTTCTGGCTAGCGTGAGCGGACTTAGCAGATAACAAGATCTACAAAGTATTTCATGCTAATAAAACATACCATAATTATGTTCGTTTTTATTATACACATGGCAACTTACAGAGACTAGGGTGTGTGAACTATGCATCAGCTGTAGAGTCACTTACATTTACATCTCACCGGAAAAACGGAGCACAAGGAGGTTAAGTGACTTGCTCAGGGTCACACAATGAGTCAGTGGCTGAGGTGGGATTTGTACCGGGGGACCTCCTGGTTAAAAGCCCTTTATCTTTAACCACTAAACGTTTGTTGAGACAGTTCAAGCCCTGTAGCAGTGTTTAACTATTTCCTGGATGTTTGCCTTTTGGTCTTACTCTGGAAAAAGTAATAATAATAATAAAAAGTAGGCAAAACCATTTTTTGAGAAACCACATTTGGGAGAAAAACTAACAGTTTGGAAACACATTTGCAAAGGCATTGGATTCTATTGTGGTGTTTCCGAACTGTTGAACGTTTCTCATTACATGCAGGTTTACTGGCTTGACAAAAAGGCGATTGACGAAAAGAATGCGGTCTGGATAGCAAAATCGCGTCCAACTGAAATAGCTCAGACTGTAACGGTCCCTGCTTCGATCCCGGGTTTTTGCAAACAGCACGACTAGGGCTATTTTTTCTTAATTAATTTTTTGAATTAAAAAAACAGCACATTTTTTTCTTCAGTGTAATTGGAGGAAATAAAAACGTATTATAGTGCCATTTTCTAATGCGATAAAGAAATGCAAAAAGCATCATCTCTGCGTGGGCTTGAAACACCAAAATTTCGATTAACAGCCCAACGTGCTAACCGATTATGGTGTTTTATTACATAACACCTTGGGAGTCTCAACAGAACAGTGTGTATGCATAGAGCTAAAATGGAAACCAAATATATACGATTCAAATGGGAATCGTATTCAGATTGTAAGCACAAATTTGATAGACTTCACAGTGCAAAGGAGGAAGGCAGACAATGCAAATGAGGCAACTGGCTCCTACTTTTTAAATCATACGAGAAACTTGAACCCAATTTAGCTTTTAACCGCCTGCAGTTTGGAATGAGTTTGAAATGTTGTTGTAACACCTCACTGGGCAACAGCAATTGCATTATATGAAAGCTCCTGTCTATTTGTCAGCGGCACAGCTACCGGTGCCACTCAGAGTTGGAGGGAGACGGTCGGCCACTTGCCCATAAAACAATACTTTCCGGGATCATTTCTATAGTGATTTGCCAGCGAAATGCGTTTATAAAGTGTTTGGACTCGCTATCCACGAGGAAGAGTGAGAGTGTTCGTTTTTGAGCGTGAAGGAGACAGCGAGTGTTTTTTTTTTTTTTGGCCAACTGCTCCCTGTTATTGATGACCGCTCCAGTGTTCCTTAGGGGGCTGGAGGAAGCAGACACGTTCTGAGTGGGTATCTTGCCTAAAGGTACGCAAGACGAACTACAGTTGCAAAGCACTGCTGCTTTTTCGATGATTGATTAAAACTATCAATCTGACTGAAAACACGGATCACATTAATTGTGATCGGTTTGATACCAATAGGCTTACATGACAGGTATTGTGTATAGACAATGTCATATACATAGAAATGAACACGGACAGTGTTTTTTTAAGGGCTGACTCATTTTAATGTTCGAGAGATCTAGGTGTACTGGACAAATATACTGGATTTTTTCCATGTCGTAATTGTGCCGCCTGTGATAATGCGTTTGAAACTAGAGATAATGTGAGATAATGTCTGTTACTGGCGGATAGTTTACAAATGTACTCAATTATGTTACAACTTTTGTGTCTACGAAACATATCTGTAACATTTATGTAATGCCTGTGTGTTTTTTTTCATGAAGTTAATTTGCTAACAGACTGTTCTGATTTGTTTCTAACCGTGAAGCGATCGCTCTGTTTGCCGTATATTTTCTGTCTGTAAGAGGAGTGTCCTTGTGATCCCATATAGAATGCGACGAAACAGGTCGCCCTCCTTAATATAAACAGATAAAGAATAAGTTCACACACACCCCAGGTGATTTACTGTAGCGTCAGACATTGGAGGTTCAGCAGTGTACTGCAGTGTTGTGCAAAGTCGTCAGTGTAAGTCAGGATGGCCGAGCGGTCTAAGGCGCTGCGTTCAGGTCGCAGTCTCTCTGGAGGCGTGGGTTCGAATCCCACTTCTGACAAATCTGTTTGTTTATTTATTTCTTAAAACGTCCACCGAATGCTTGGTAATTTGATTTGTTTTTCTTGTTAGTATTCAAATCACAAGGTCGTTAAATGAGAGAAAGTCACCGCAAGCCTGCACCTCACCACATCCTTCACACTGTTAAACTGCCTCATTATGACGAGGCCTCTAATTATGCCTTTCCAATACTTTGAATGTGTTATTGTTCAGTTTAACATGAGAACATCTTGGTAGAACAATCATAATGTCCGCAGGACTTATTTTCCTCGGGTTCTAGTATCAAGTTTTGAGTGTGTGGCCGGTTAGCTCAGTTGGTTAGAGCGTGGTGCTAATAACGCCAAGGTCGCGGGTTCGATCCCCGTACGGGCCACGGCTTTTCTTCTTTAAAGAAACCACAGCATTTGTAATGGTGCCAAAATGAACATTCTTTAACAAAATGAACCGAAGCGATATGAAGTACAACCAGTAATATTTCAGACTTCCTGAGCTTTAAACATGTATTAACAATGAGCACATACAATCAATTAAAAACAAAGCTTACGTAGTCGGCAGGATTCGAACCTGCGCGGGGAAACCCCAATGGATTTCTAGTCCATCGCCTTAACCACTCGGCCACGACTACATGCTCGGACGATTATTTGTGAAAATATCCAAAAGAAGTAAACGAAACCCGTAGTAATGCTGTAGATGGCAGTATAGGCTAACTAATGAACCGAAGTCAAATGTCTTTGTTGAAACTGTCAGATTTGTACAATGCAAGCACACGTGGGAAATGTAAATAAAATATAATTTTTGTTAACGTTCATAATAATGAATACATCTTTATTTCAAAATACGTAGCTATTTAACTGATCTTTTCAAGAAACACCCCCATCCACAAAAACAAAGTAGTTATTTAATTGAACTGAAAAATTGACTTGCTTCATGGCTGTTGCCAGAGCACTCGAGCACGTTCTGGCTAGCGTGAGCGGACTTAGCAGATAACAAGATCTACAAAGTATTTCATGCTAATAAAACATACCATAATTATGTTCGTTTTTATTATACACATGGCAACTTACAGAGACTAGGGTGTGTGAACTATGCATCAGCTGTAGAGTCACTTACATTTACATCTCACCCGAAAAACGGAGCACAAGGAGGTTAAGTGACTTGCTCAGGGTCACACAATGAGTCAGTGGCTGAGGTGGGATTTGTACCGGGGGACCTCCTGGTTAAAAGCCCTTTATCTTTAACCACTAAACGTTTGTTGAGACAGTTCAAGCCCTGTAGCAGTGTTTAACTATTTCCTGGATGTTTGCCTTTTGGTCTTACTCTGGAAAAAGTAATAATAATAATAAAAAGTAGGCAAAACCATTTTTTGAGAAACCACATTTGGGAGAAAAACTAACAGTTTGGAAACACATTTGCAAAGGCATTGGATTCTATTGTGGTGTTTCCGAACTGTTGAACGTTTCTCATTACATGCAGGTTTACTGGCTTGACAAAAAGGCGATTGACGAAAAGAATGCGGCCTGGATAGCAAAATCGCGTCCAACTGAAATAGCTCAGACTGTAACGGTCCCTGCTTCGATCCCGGGTTTTTGTATACAGCACGACTAGGGTTATTTGTTCTTAATTAATTTTTTGAATTAAAAAAACAGCACATTTTTTCTTTAGTGTAATTGGAGGAAATAAAAACGTATTATAGTGCCATTTTCTAATGCGATAAAGAAATGCAAAAAGCATCATCTCTGCGTGGGCTTGAAACACCAAAATTTCGATTAAAAGCCGATCGTGCTAACCGATTATGGTGTTTTATTAGATAACACCCTGGGAGCTCAACAGAACAGTGTGTATGCATATTGCTAAAATGGAAACCAAATATACACGATTCAAATGGGAATAGTATTCAGATTTTAAGCACAAATTTGATAAACTTCACAGTGCAAAGGAGGAAGGCAGACAATTGAAATGAGGCAACTGGCTCCTACTTTTTAAATCATACGAGAAACTTGAACCCAATTAAGCTTTTAACCGCCTGCAGTTTGGAATGAGTTTGAAATGTTGTTGTAACACCTCACTGGGCAACAGCAATTGCATTATATGAAAGTCCCTGTTAATTTCTCAGCGGCACAGCTGCCGGTGCCACTCAGAGTTGGAGGGAGACGGTCGGCCACTTGCCCATAAAACAATACTTTCAGAGATCATTTCTATAGCGATTTGCTAGCGAAATGCGTTTTTAAAGTGTTTGGACTCGCTATCCACGAGGAAGAGTGAGAGTGTTCACTTTTGAGCGTGAAGGAGGCAGTGAGTGTTGTTTTTTGGCCAACTGCTCCCTGTTATTGATGACCCCTCCAGTGTTCCTTAGGGGGCTGGAGGAAGCGGACACGTTCTGAGTGGGTATCTTTCCTAAAGGTACGCAAGACGAACTACAGTTGCAAAGCACTGCTGCTTTTTCGACGATTGATTAAAACTATCATTCTGACTGAAAACACGGATCACATTAATTGTGATCGGTTTGATACCAATAGGCTTACATGGCAGGTATTGTGTATAGACAATGTCATATACACAGAAATGAACACGGAGTGTGTTTATTAAGGGCTGACTCATTGAAACGTTCGAGAGATCTCGGTGTACTGGACAAATATACTGGATTTTTTCCATGTCGTAATTGTGCCGCCTGTGATAATGCGTTTGAAACTAGAGATAATGTGAGATAATGTCTGTTACTGGCGGATAGTTTACAAATGTACTCAATTATGTTACAACTTTTGTGTCTACGAAAATATCTGTAACATTTATGTAAGTCCTGTGTGTTTTTTTCATGAAGTTAATTTGCTAACAGACTGTTCTGATTTGTTTCTAACCGTGAAGCGATCGCTCTGTTTGCCGTAAATTTTCTGTCTGTAAGAGGAGTGTCCTTGTGATCCCATATAGAATGCGACGAAACAGGTCGCCCTCCTTAATATAAACAGAAAAAGAATAAGTTCACGCACACACCAGGTGATTTACTGTAGCGTCAGACATTGGAGGTTCAGCAGTGTACTGCAGTGTTGTGCAAAGTCGTCGGTGTAAGTCAGGATGGCCGAGCGGTCTAAGGCGCTGCGTTCAGGTCGCAGTCTCTCTGGAGGCGTGGGTTCGAATCCCACTTCTGACAAACCTTTTTGTTCATTTATTTCTTAAAACGTCCACCGAATGCTTGGTAATTTGATTTGTTTTTCTTGTTAGTATTCAAATCACAAGGTCGTTAAATGAGAGAAAGTCACCGCAAGCCTGCACCTCACCACATCCTTCACACTGTTAAACTGCCTCATTATGACGAGGCCTCTAATTATGCCTTTCCAATACTTTGAATGTGTTATTGTTCAGTTTAACATGAGAACATCTTGGTAGAACAATCATAATGTCCGCAGGACTTATTTTCCTCGGGTTCTAGTATCAAGTTTTGAGTGTGTGGCCGGTTAGCTCAGTTGGTTAGAGCATGGTGCTAATAACGCCAAGGTTGCAGGTTTGATCCCCGTACGGGCCATGGCTTTTCTTCTTTAAAGAAACCACAGCATTTGTAATGGTGCCAAAATGAACATTCTTTAACAAAATGAACCGAAGCGATATGAAGTACAACCAGTAATATTTCAGACTTCCTGTGCTTTAAACATGTATTAACAATGAACACATACAATCAATTAAAAACAAAGCTTACGTAGTCGGCAGGATTCGAACCTGCGCGGGGAAACCCCAATGGATTTCAAGTCCATCGCCTTAACCACTCGGCCACGACTACATGCTCGCACGGTTAATTGTGAAAATATCCAAAAGAAGTAAACGGCTCCCGCAGTAATGCTGTAGATGGCAGTATAGGCTAACTAATGAACCCAAGTCAAATGCCTTTGTTGAAACTCTATCAGATTTGTACAAGGCAAGCACACATGGGAAAAGTAAATACAATATACTTTCTGTTAACGTTCATAATAATGAATACATCTTTATTTAAAAATACGTAGCTATTTAATCCTAACAGAAACAATAGGCTTCCCAGCCATCAGCTTGGAAGCAGAATGGAGATCAAATCGGACGAATAACGAGTGCAAAATGGAATGTGGAAATCAATGTAAAGGCAGTTTAAATAAGAGCAGCTGCAATACATTAAATAGAGTTATATTTAAGAGCAAGCAGTAACTGCAGTAGAGTATTTAATTATGGATGGACCAAACTTGCAGGTCGCCACTGTCACATTTTCCAGGAAATCACGGCTAATACTGAGAAAGAAAACAGATGATAACCTAACAGAAAACTAGTGAAAAACACTGCACTGATTAACTGAACGGGTCAAACGTAGCCTACTGAATTGCTGAATTGTTGGGGGGAGCGTGGCGCATCCAGCTGAGGCGCTTCATCTGAATTGCAAGGTGTGCCTTATAGCCTGGAGATCGCTGGTTCCAATCCAGACTATGCCATCGCCGACAGGAACGCCGAGGGGGCGGCGCACAGTTGGCAGAGTGCCACCCGGGTTGGGAGGGTTTAGGTCAGCTTGGTAATCATTGTCTCAACAAGCTCCAGCAACTCCTGTGGCGACCGGTCTCCTGCGAGTTGTGGGCAGAACTGCGTTTCCTCAAACACCGCTACAGCCAGGTGCGGCTGGCTTTGCTGTTGCAGTGTGACAAGAGGAGGGTGGCTGACGGCGTTTGTTTCAGAGGATGCGCATGATGAGTCTTCGTTCTCCCGTGTCGATACGGGAAGCTGCAGCAGCGCCATAAAAAAAAACAATTGGATATTCCAAATTGGGAGAATTTTTTTAAATATTACAAAAAAATAAATTAAATAGTTAAGCTTCAAAAAATCTATTTTTGACTGAGCGAGTTAAGTGTGTACGGTATCCTGACAACACAACACGTTGAAAACACAGAAAAGACGCTGAGAAAAAAAAAAAGTTTTCTATTTCCTGTTTAATTAAGAAAATACAATAAAAAAAGATTATTCTCTTACTTGTCAACCTGCCATATCCCCTCTTTTTTGGTCAAATATTGAATATATTCGTATTCAAATTCAAACGACTGTTCTTTGTTCCCATGATGCATCAGTGATGGGCTGGGTTTTAGCGATCGCGATAATTTCTGATATTTTACAGTGGCTGGACTTTATAATAATAAAAAAATGAAAAAGGGTAACGAGCGACAAATGCATTAATTTCTGTCGATTTGTTCTATTTTAATGGGTTATAATTTTACAAATTTAAAAGACATTCATTAAGAAAAGATAAAACTAATTTAATAACCTTTAAGAATTATGTTTTTATTGACAGAAATATATTTGATGTATGTGTGTTTCGCATGAAATCAAATAAAGTCCCATTGGATTTTGCTTGAAAAGAGGAAACACAAAAGGTGTTTTTTTAGGTTTTTTTTTTTAAAATAAAGCATTTATTCAACATGTTTTTTTTTACAAAAATACATAAAAATACAACACAATACAACACGGAATGTTTTTTTTTGTTAAAAGAATGACAATAGTTAAAATATTTTTTCGGTTTTTTTTCTGTTTGTTGTTGGGCTGCCATCTTGGTAAGAGCTTGTCAATTGTCGCATGTGAACACATTCCCTACCAAAATGTCCAGTACAGTACAGTACAGTGCTGTTAGATTAGACTGGACTGTATTGAATTAGCTGGCTCTCATATCTCCAGTACAGTACAGTGCTGTTAGATTAGACTGGACTGTATTGAATTAGCTGGCTCTCAGATCCCCAGTACAGTACAGTGCTGTTAGACTAGACTGGACTGTATTGAATTAGCTGGCTCTCAGATCCCCAGTACAGTACAGTGCTGTTAGACTAGACTGGACTGTATTGAATTAGCTGGCTCTCAGATCCCCAGTACAGTACCGTGCTGTTAGATTAGACTGGACTGTATTGAATTAGCTGGCTCTCATATCTCCAGTACAGTACAGTGCTGTTAGATTAGACTGGACTGTATTGAATTAGCTGGCTCTCAGATCCCCAGTACAGTGCCGTGCTGTTAGATTAGACTGGACTGTATTGAATTAGCTGGCTCTCAGATCTCCAGTACAGTACAGTGCTGTTTTTAAAATCCATAAAATGTTGTAAATCTTAAATTCCTGAGAAATAACACTTATGAAAATGAATGAACGAAATAAACAAATAAATACATAAATGAAAAAATCAATACACAACTTTATAAACAAATTCCTAAAATTACACAAATTCAGTCAATTCAACACCTTTTTAAAAAAAAAAGTACAAAGTAACACGGAACAGTCCATTATAGTTAGTATAGGGGGTGATTGGTCTAAGGCTATTGTGCATATTATTATTATTATTATTATTATTATTATTATTATTATTATTATTATTATTATTATTATTACAATATTATTACTAGTCCAAACTCCCTCACCCCTCTCTTTGACTGCATCTAAATGGACCAGTCCCTTCAAAAAAAAAAAAAAAGTCATTTTGCACTTAAATTAAATAAAATACACGCAATTCCAAACTAAAAAGAAAACAGTTTCAAATTGTAACATCTGAAACACATTTTGTATATTATATATATATATATATATATATATATATATATATATATATATATATATATATATCATCTTTAAACATCTTAAAACAGTTGCAGAATATTTTGTAGGGATTTTCGTAGCAATTAAGAAAGTCAAAGAGAGAGAGAGACATAAAACTGGGAAAGAAATGGCAAAAGACTTTAAAAGAAGTGTAATTTGTAATTCATTATGAACAGAGCTGCACAGAGCAGGTCTATAGGAAACTCATCACTGCAGAGCTGCACAGAGCAGGTCTATAGGAAACTCAACACTGCAGAGCTGCACAGAGCAGGTCTATAGAAAATAACACTGCAGAGCTGCACAGAGCAGGTCTATAGGAAACTCAACACTGCAGAGCTGCACACAGCTGGTCTATAGGAACCAACACTGCAGAGCTGCACAGAGCAGGTCTATAGGAAACTCAACACTGCAGAGCTGCACAGAGCAGGTCTATAGGAAACTCAACACTGCAGAGCTGCACAGAGCAGGTCTATATTAAACTCAACACTGCAGAGCTGCACAGAGCAGGTCTATAGAAAATAACACTGCAGAGCTGCACAGAGCAGGTCTATAGGAAACTCAACACTGCAGAGCTGCACAGAGCAGGTCTATAGAAAATAACACTGCAGAGCTGCACAGAGCAGGTCTATAGGAAACTCAACACTGCAGAGCTGCACACAGCTGGTCTATAGGAACCAACACTGCAGAGCTGCACAGAGCAGGTCTATAGGAAACTCAACACTGCAGAGCTGCACAGAGCAGGTCTATAGGAAACTCAACACTGCAGAGCTGCACAGAGCAGGTCTATCTTAAACTCAACACTGCAGAGCTGCACAGAGCAGGTCTATAGAAAATAACACTGCAGAGCTGCACAGAGCAGGTCTATAGGAAACTCAACACTGCAGAGTTGCACAGAGCAGGTCTATTGGAAACTCAACACTGCAGAGCTGCACAGAGTAGGTCTATAGGAAACTCAAGATGGCAGAGCTGCACAGAGCAGGTCTATAGGAAACTCAACACTGCAGAGCTGCACACAGTTGTTCTATAGGAACCAACACTGCAGAGCTGCACAGAGCAGGTCTATAGGAAACTCAACACTGCAGAGCTGCACAGAGCAGGTCTATAGAAAACAACACTGCAGAGCTGCACAGAGCAGGTCTGTAGGAAACTCAACACTGCAGAGCTGTACAGAACAGGTTAAAAGGAAAGAGAGATCAACACTGCAGAGCTGTACAGAGCAAGTCTATAGGAAAGACACAATTTCATTTTTTATATAACTTTTTAGATTAGTTCCTTTTAAAACAGTGCTTTCCCTGGGTCTCTCTCAAACACTTTCAATGAGACTCCCTATCGCACAGCAGTTTCAATGAGACTCCCTATCACACAGCAGTTTCAATAAGACTCCCTATCACACAGCAGTTTCAATAAGACTCCCTATTGCACAGCAGTTTCAATGAGACTCTATCGCACAGCAGTTTCAATAAGACTCCCTATTGCACAGCAGTTTCAATAAGACTCCCTATTGCACAGCAGTTTCAATGAGACTCCCTATCGCACAGCAGTTTCAATAAGACTGCCTATCGCACAGCAGTTTCAGTAAGACTCCCTATCACACAACAGTTTCAATGAGACTCCCTATTGCACAGCAGTTTCAATGAGACTCCCTATTGCACAGCAGTTTAAATAAGACTCCCTATTGCACAGCAGTTTCAATGAGACTCATCCTATTTCACAGCAGTTTCAATGAGACTCAATATTGCACAGCAGTTTCAATGAGACTCCCTATTGCACAGCAGTTTCAATAAGACTCCCTATTGCACAGCAGTTTCAATAAGACTCCCTATTGCACAGTAGTTTCAATGAGACTCATCCTATTTCACAGAAGTTTCAATCAGACTCCCTATTGCACAGCAGTTTCAATGAGACTCCCTATCGCACAGCAGTTTCAGTAAGACTCCCTATCACACAGCAGTTTCAATAAGACTCCCTATTGCACAGCAGTTTCAATAAGACTCCCTACCACACAGCAGTTTCAATGAGACTCCCTATCACACAGCAGTTTTAATAAGTCTCATTATCGCACAGCAGTTTAAATAAGACTCCCTATTGCACAGCAGTTTCAATGAGACTTATCCTATTTCACAGCAGTTTCAATGACTCCCTATCACACAGCAGTTTCAATGAGACTCCCTATTGCACAGCAGTTTCAATGAGACTCCCTATTGCACAGCAGTTTCAATGAGACTCCCTATCGCACAGCAGTTTCAGTAAGACTCCCTATTGCACAGCAGTTTCAGTAAGACTCCCTATCGCACAGCAGTTTTAATAAGTCTCATTATCGCACAGCAGTTTCAATGAGACTCCCTATCACACAGCAGTTTCAATGAGACTCCCTATTGCACAGCAGTTTCAATGAGACTCCCTATCACACAGCAGTTTCAATGAGACTCCCTATTGCACAGCAGTTTCAATAAGACTCCCTATTGCACAGCAGTTTCAATAAGACTCCCTATCACACAACAGTTTCAATGAGACTCCCTATTGCACAGCAGTTTCAATGAGACTCCCAATCGCACAGCAGTTTCAATAAGACTCCCTATCGCACAGCAGTTTCAATAAGACTCCCTATTGCACAGCAGTTTCAGTAAGACTCCCTATCACACAGCAGTTTCAATGAGACTCCCTATCACACAGCAGTTTCAATAAGACTCCCTATCACACAGAATTTTCAATGAGACTCCCTATTGCACAGCAGTTTCAATAGGACTCATTATCGCACAGCAGTTTTAATAAGACTCATTACACTATGTAACACAATTTTTGTTCCTGGGTAGTAAGTGTTATTTCCTAATTGCTTATGCCTCAGAAGTATAGAAAATGGCTATTATTCCCCACAAACTTTGCTTTTGTGACCAGGACAGTGATATTTTGAAATTTACCTATTTCCAATGAGAACGGGCGAATTTGTGTCTTTTCGTTCACATAAAGTCAGAAAAAAACAACATATGAATCCAAATTAACATGTATTAATACTAAAGTAATACAAAAATGACTACAAAAGATTTAGAAATGAGTAGTTTTTCGAGATTTACGATTATACTGTAAATCACTTTCACGAATCAGCCCCCAAATGTAGTCTCCCATCATGTTCTCGTTATACTGTCCTTGGTAGCGGCGTTCAAAGTCCAGTATATCCTGGTGGAAGCGCTCGCCTTGCTCCTCCGAGTACACTCCCATGTTCTCCTTGAATTTATCAAGATGAGCCTCAAGGATATGGACTTTGAGGGACATCCTACAGCCCATTGTGCCGTAGTTCTTCACCAGAGTCTCAACCAGCTCCACATAGTTTTCGGCCTTGTGATTGCCCAGGAAGCCCCGAACCACTGCGACAAAGCTGTTCCAAGCCGCTTTCTCCTTACTAGTGAGCTTCTTGGGGAATTCATTGCACTCCAGGATCTTCTTTATCTGTGGTCTGACGAAGACACCGGCTTTGACCTTTGCCTCAGACAGCTTAGGGAAGACGTCTTGAAGGTACCTGAAGGCTGCCGACTCCTTATCTAGAGCTCTGACAAATTGTTTCATAAGGCCCAATTTGATGTGCAGTGGTGGCATCAGCACCTTCCGGGGGTCCACCAGTGGCTCCCACTTGACGTTGTTCCTTCCCACAGAGAATTCGGTCCGCTGTGGCCAGTCCCGCCTGTGGTAGTGCGCCTTGGTGTCCCTGCTGTCCCAAAGGCAAAGATAGCAGGGAAACTTGGTAAAACCGCCTTGGAGACCCATCAGGAATGCCATCATTGCAGCCTCTTGATGCCATCTCAGAAAAATGCAGATATGTATCCACTTAGGCAGGTGGAACTAAACTGAACTGGTGGGCTTAAGGCCCCTGTATTTATACTACTATTTATATTACTGGAAAGTTCTAGAAGTTACTCCAAGTTTACTCAGCACTGAATCTATCTGGAATGTTCTGGAAAATAGGTAAATTTCAAAATATCACTGTCCTGGTCACAAAAGCAAAGTTTGTGGGGAATAATAGCCATTTTCTATACTTTTGAGGCATAAGCAATTAGGAAATAACACTTACTACCCAGGAACCAAAAAAAAATAAAAAATTGTTACACGGTGTTATCGCACAGCAGTTTCAGAGCAGAGCTGGTCTATAGGAAACTCAACACTGCAGAGCAGTAATTGAATCGTAATATCTTTTCAATATAGACTTTAAGGGGAAATTCACAAATGCTCTTCACATGGTTTCAGGAAAAAGAAAGTGAAGGGTGAGAGAGAGGGAGAGGGTGAGAGTGAGGGAGAGAGAGAGGAGAAAGAGGGACGCGTCTGGACAAACGCCTCTGGATTTCCCATTTGCTTCTTTCAAACAATCCAACTTGTAACAACGAATAGTGGAGTCTTCGTTTTCATATTTCTCCCAGTAGTCTTGCTCTTTAACTTTCGTCAATGTGGACTCAGCTTCGTAACTTTTGGTTTGACTTTTATCTGGACTGATGTAACTGTTGTCTTGCTGTTGTCCTTTCTTTCCATCCAAGCCTTTAGATTTGTCCGAATTCCCCCCGCTTGCCTTGCCCGATTTGGGGAACCACCATCTCGTTCTGGTGCTGAAGGTGTAAGTGACGCGGGCTCTCGGATAGTAAGGCATCATGGGGCAGGGAGCGAAATCGATTTCTCTCAAGAACCTCAAATCTAGACCTTTCCTCTCCTCGGGACCGGCGCAGAGGAGCTCGGAGCTGGAGATCCGGACCTGACGGAACCATTCCCAGAGAGGGCGGGCCTGGCAGGAGCAGCTCCAGGGGTTTCCGTTGAGTCTGAGGAACTGCAGGGATGAGAGATCGGAGAGGGCCGAAGCAGGGAGGTCTGTTCGGGCGTTGTTGAAGAGGAACAGGGTGGTGAGGTGACCCAGGTCCCTGAAGGCTTTGCGGTTGACCTGTCGCACTCGGTTCTCATGGAGGAGGAGCCTGTCCAGGTTGACCAGCCCTCTGAAGACATTTTCAGACAGGACTCGGATTCGGTTGCCGTGGAGGAAGAGGTGAGTGAGATTCACCAGGTCTGAGAAGAGATTGTCCTGAGAGGGGGAGAGAGAGGGAGGGGGAAGGGGAGGGACAGAGATTGATATTTGGCACATGAAAATTCAGTACTACCAAAAAGTTGTATGTTAAATTATGAAATTAAAATTATTTGTGTTATAGCTCTCCTGTATGTATCTGCCTCCTGTCACCCCTCCCCCCCCAGGAGCAGGGTTGAGACAGACTGTATTAGATAGGATAGAGGGGGCTCTCCAGGAGCAGGATTGAGACACACTGTATTAGATAGGATAGAGGGGGCTCTCCAAGAGCAGGGTTGGAGACACACTATATTAGATAGGATGTTGGGGCTCCAGGAGCAGGGTTGGAGACACACTGTATTAGATAGGATGGGGGGCTTTCCAGGAGCAGGGTTGGAGACAAACTGTATTAGATAGGATGGGGGGGGATGGGGGGGGCTCAAGGAGCAGGGTTGGAGACACACTGTATTAGATAGGATGGGGGGGGTGGGGGGGGGGGGGCTCCAGGAGCAGGGTTGGAGGTGCACTGTATTAGATAGGAGGTCTAACTCTCTCTCTCTCTCTCACCTGGATGTGTTGCAGCAGGTTGTCCTGCAGGTAAAGGAACTGCAGGCTGTAGAGTTTTTTGAAGATGTTTCCGGGCAGGGTCCCCAGCTGGCAGCGGTATATGTGCAGGCTCTGCAGCTTGTCCAGCCCCTGGAAGGAGTCAGGGTGGAGGGTGCGCAGGGAGGGGTTATCCCCCAGGTCCAGCTCCTCCAGATCTCGCATGTCGCTGAAGGAATCGGGTTTGATGGAGCTGATGTTGTTGGAGTAGAGCCACAGGACCTGATGAGAGGGAGAGAGAGAGGTGGGGGAGAGAGAGGAAGATCATTTTCAAGCTCAATTTCGAGTTACAGTCAAACCTCGATTAAGAGACCTGCACTCAAGGGACAGTTAAATAGTGTCACTTAAAAGAGGGACCCCCCCCATACATTTTCAATTTGTCTCCGACATCCTACCTTCCTCTAATTATATATGTATGTTTAAAAAACTCTGTAAAAGACTACATATATGAACAAAATAAGTACTGGAATTGAATTACATTTAGATTATTGTGTGGGCTTGCACGTTGTTGTTTCGGAGGACAAAAGCTTGAGTGCGTTTGTCTATCTCCAGCCTCTCCCAGCCGAGAAGGAGTCACTGCGGGGGAGATCGCAGCAGCAGCAGCAGCAGTGGTGAGGCAGACATAGTCTTAAAAACAATTTATAAATTGAGGGAGAAAAGGGGGTTACAAATAAATGTGAAGTGTGAACAGGGCAAGATGGTACCTGTGTCTGGAAGCCGAAGGACTGCGCCCGCAGCTCTGTGATGCGGTTGTTTTGGAGGAACACTCTCTGGCTGTCGTAGGGAATGCCGGCCGGCACCGCCGAGAAGTTCTGAGACTGGCAGCTGACCGTCATCGGGGAGGGGTAACAGACACACAGCCTGGGGCAGGAATAGGCAGGGCTAGGGGAGCAGACTGCCAGCCAGAGCAACAGCCAGACAGACACCGAGCCTGCGTGGGGAGAGAGAGGAGAGAGTGTGAGAGAGGAGAAGGGAGGGGAGAGAGATAGACTGATAGATAAACAGAATGACAGACAAGACAGAAAGGCAGATAAACAAATAGACAGACAGATTTGAAGTCATGTCTCAATGAACATTTATTCAGTTGTCTGTCATAGATCTCTCTAAGAGTGACCCCTGACCCCGAGTGACCCAATGATATAATGTTCTCAGCACATAACAGAACTGACTGGGCGAACAGTCACTCAGAGAGAGGCTCGGAAACTTTGGTGACATTTATAGAAGAACCCGAATACTCGGAAAAACAGGAACGCCTTCTATAATTCAGGGAAGACAATGAATAGAGGAGAACACTGTCAATGTGTGTGTGTGTGTGTGTGTGTGTGTGTGTGTGTGTGTGTGTGTCTCAATGTGTGTCTGTGTCTCGGTGTGTTTCTATCTCAATGTGTGTGTATATGTGTGTGTGTGTGTCTCAGTGTGTGTCTCTCTCAATGTGTGTGTGTGTGTCTCTCAATGTGTGTGTGTGTCTCAGTGTGTGTCTATCTCATTGTGTGTGTGTGTGTGTGTGTGTGTATGTCTCTCAATGTGTGTCTGTGTCTCGGTGTGTTTCTATCTCAATATGTGTGTGTGTGTCTCTGTGTGTGTCTCTCTCAATGTGTGTGTGTGTCTCAGTGTGTGTCTATCTCAATGTGTGTGTGTGTGTGTCGGTGTGTTTCTCTGTGTGTGTGTGTCTCAGTGTGTGTCTCTCTCAATGTGTGTGTGTGTGTCTCTCTCTCAATGTGTGTGTCTCAGTGTGTGTCTCTCTCAATGTGTGTGTGTGTGTGTCTCAATGTGTGTCTTGGTGTGTTTCTCTCTCAATGTGTGTGTGTGTCTCAGTGTGTTTCTCTCTCAATGTGTGTCTCAGTGTGTTTCTCTCTCAATGTGTGTGTGTGTCTCAGTGTGTTTCTCTCTCAATGTGTGTGTGTGTCTCAGTGTGTTTCTCTCTCAATATGTGTGTGTCTCAGTGTGTTTCTCTTGCAATGTGTGTGTGTTCCAGTGAGTGTATGTCTCTCAATTTGTGTGTGTCTCAGTGTGTGTCTCTCTCAATGTGAGTGTGTGTCTCTGTGTGTGTCTCTCTCAATGTGTGTGTGTGTCTCAGTGTGTGTCTATCTCAATGTGTGTGTGTGTGTCTCTCTCAATGTGTGTGTGTGTGTCTCGGTGTGTTTCTCTGTGTGTGTGTGTGTCTCAGTATGTGTCTCTCTCAATGTGTGCGTGTGTGTCTCTCTCAATGTGTGTCTCAGTGTGTGTCTCTCTCAATGTGTGTGTGTGTGTGTCTCAGTGTGTTTCTCTCTCAATGTGTGTGTGTCTCAGTGTGTTTCTCTCTCAATGTGTGTCTCAGTGTGTTTCTCTCTCAATGTGTGTGTGTGTGTCTCAGTGTGTGTCTCTCTCAATGTGTGTGTGTGTGTCTCTCTCTCAATGTGTGCGTCTCAGTGTGTGTCTCTCTCAATGTGTGTGTGTGTGTGTGTGTCTCAATGTGTGTCTTGGTGTGTTTCTCTCTCAATGTGTGTGTGTGTCTCAGTGTGTTTCTCTCTCAATGTGTGTCTCAGTGTGTTTCTCTCTCAATGTGTGTGTGTGTCTCAGTGTGTTTCTCTCTCAATGTGTGTGTGTGTCTCAGTGTGTTTCTCTCTCAATATGTGTGTGTCTCAGTGTGTTTCTCTTGCAATGTGTGTGTGTTCCAGTGAGTGTATGTCTCTCAATTTGTGTGTGTCTCAGTGTGTGTCTCTCTCAATGTGAGTGTGTGTCTCTGTGTGTGTCTCTCTCAATGTGTGTGTGTGTCTCAGTGTGTGTCTATCTCAATGTGTGTGTGTGTGTCTCTCTCAATGTGTGTGTGTGTGTCTCGGTGTGTTTCTCTGTGTGTGTGTGTGTCTCAGTATGTGTCTCTCTCAATGTGTGCGTGTGTGTCTCTCTCAATGTGTGTGTGTGTGTGTCTCAGTGTGTTTCTCTCTCAATGTGTGTGTGTCTCAGTGTGTTTCTCTCTCAATGTGTGTCTCAGTGTGTTTCTCTCTCAATGTGTGTGTGTGTGTCTCAGTGTGTGTCTCTCTCAATGTGTGTGTGTGTGTCTCTCTCTCAATGTGTGCGTCTCAGTGTGTGTCTCTCTCAATGTGTGTGTGTGTGTGTGTCTCAATGTGTGTCTCAGTGTGTGTCTCAGTGTGTGTCTCTCTCAATGTGTGTGTGTGTGTCTCAGTGTGTTTCTCTCTCAATGTGTGTCTCAGTGTGTTTCTCTCTCAATGTGTGTGTGTGTGTCTCTCTCAATGTGTGTGTGTGTCTCTCTCTCAATGTGTGTGTCTCAGTGTGTGTCTCTCTCAATGTGTGTGTGTGTGTCTCAGTGTGTGTCTTGGTGTGTTTCTCTCTCAGTGTGTGTGTGTCTCAGTGTGTTTCTCTCTCAATGTGTGTGTGTGTCTCAGTGTGTTTCTCTCTCAATGTGTGTGTGTGTCTCAGTGTGTTTCTCTCTCAATGTGTGTGTGTGTGTCTCAGTGTGTTTCTCTCTCAATGTGTGTGTGTGTGCTCCAGTGTGCGTATGTGTGTCTCTCAATGTGTGTGTCTTTCTCAATGTGTGTGTGTGAAAGCCTGAACACATTTCACTCCAGATTAGCACTCTCACACAGCAGCACATCAGCAGCATGGTGGAAATGACTTCATCAGGAACAAGAAGCCGCTTTATTTATGGTGGATCTGTTGACCTACAAATCTGATTATAATATTTTATTATCTTTAACAATAATAGGGGACTCCCGAGTGGTGCATCCTGTAAAGGCACACCCTGGAGTGCAGAATGCACTGTTTCGAATCCGGGCCTATGCCATCGCCAGCTGTGGCCAGGAGCTCCTAGGAGGTACCTAGGGGATTCCTAGAGGATTTCCAAGGGGCTCCCAGGGGACAGTGCACAATTAGCAGAGTGCCACCCAGGCAGGGGGGCTCAAGTCAGCTGGGTAATCACGGTCTCACCGCACACCAGTGACTCCTGTGGGTGGCAGACGCCCGCCTGCCTGCCTGCCTGCCTGCCTGTGAGCCGGCTGTGTTACACTGGGCTTGCAGTGTGAAAGAAAGAAACAAAAAAACAAAGAAAGAAGAAAGTGGACAGCTTGACTTGACAGCTTGAAGTACGGTGTTGTTTCAGAGGACTAAAGCTTGAGTGTGCTTGTCTGTCTCCAGCCTCTCCCAGCCGAGGAGGAGTCACTGCGGGGGTGGGGGGGGGGGAGGTGGGGAGGTGGGGTGGGGGGTTGTAGAAGCAGTGAGACAGGAGCTTTCTTAAAAACAATTGGACATTCCAAATTGGGGAGAAATCACGGGGTAAAAATAATTGACGATTCCAAAAAAAAAGAAACACTGATATGCTTTGATGTTAACATTTGAGGGGGTGACTGCTTGAAAAGGCATCTGTGACGGGGGACTGCCCCGTCTTTAAGAACGTGGTTGGGACTGGCAGGGAGGGGGTTAAATTCCTCCGTGCCAGGAAAACATGTGAGAATGTGGCTGGAGCCCTAATTGAATAATCAGCAATTATTGATTAATTGGGCTCCAGCCACAGGGGATAAAAGCCAGGGGAGAGGCCCTGGCTAGGGGGAGTGTTCTAGAAGGAGAAGAAACAAGAGTGTTTTGTGTGTGCTGTGTTTCTGGTTGTTTGTTTTTGAATCCAGTGAAGGCAACGTCCAGCCTGGAAACCTTTATTTTTGTAAGTTTTGCTTTTTTTGTTTTGTTTATTTTATGTTTAAAACCTTTTTGGTTGGCCCTTGTGCCGGTTTATTTTGTATTTTTGTTTATTAAAAACTTTATTTTTGAACGTTTAAACTGTCTCTGAGTCTCAACCTCGGTCATTTCCTGTCACAGCATCCCTCAGACAAACGGTTATAAACTTCAATGTATCTTTCAGTCTCGAGAATTCCAGTGATTAATTTGTTGATTCATTCATTAGTTCATCCCTTTACACTTCCAAACGAGTCACTCGTTCTCGCTTTCCCTCCTGCTGTTCTTTCTCTCACTTCCTTTTCCTCCCTCCCTCTCCCTCCCACTCTCTCATTAGTTTGTTTAATTTATTTATTTACACATTCATTCACAATTTGAGTGATTCACTATTGCTCTGCAAGCTGTTTGAAAACCAGAATGATTGGTTTACATCATAGACACGCAAACACAGAGACACAGGTGCACATTCTGAAACACACACACAGTGACACATGCACAGAGAAATACGCACACTGACACACAGAGAGACATGAACACGCGTACACACAGGGAAACACACACACTCACTGAGACACGAACACACACACACACACACACAAACACACACAGAGGGTATACAACTTAATAATTAGCTTGTCAGCTTGTAACCTGCTGATGAAGCCCTATGGCATAAACTTCAGTAAAAAAGACTAGGCCAGTTTCAATAAGACTCCCTATTGCACAGCAGTTTCAATGAGACTCCTATGACACAGCAGTTTCAATGAGACTTCTATGACACAGCAGTTTCAATGAGACTCCTATGGCACAGCATACATTCTACTGTTTAGCAGACTCTGATATTTTATTTCTTAGCAGACACCCATATCCAGGGTGACTTACAATTGTGATATTATTATTTACATACAATTACCCATTTATACAGTTGGGTTTTTTAATGGAGCAATCTAAGTAAAGTATCTGCTTGCTCAAGGGTACAGCAGCAGTGTGTGTGTCCCCACCTGGGACTGAACCTACACAAGAGCCTCCAGTCAAGAGTACAGAGCCCCCCTGACCACTACTCCACACTGCTGCTCCAGATATTGATTGAGACATCTGAAATCTCTTTATAATACACAGCAGCAGATACTGATATTGATTGAGCATGTCTGAAATCTCTTTATAATACACAGCAGCAGACCCAGATATTGATTAAGCATGTCTGAAATCTCTTTATAATACACAGCAGCAGACCCTGATATTGATTGAGCATGTCTTTAATCTCTTTATAATACACAGCAGCAGACCCTGATATGGATTGAGCATGTCTGAAATCTCTTTATAATACACAGCAGCAGACCCTGATATTGATTGAGCATGTCTGAAATCTCTTTATAATACACAGCAGCAGATACTGATATTGATTAAGCATGTCTGAAATCTCTTTATAATACACAGCAGCAGACCCGGATATTGATTAAGCATGTCTGAAATCTCTTTATAATACACAGCAGCAGACTCTGATATTGATTGAGCATGTCTTTAATCTCTTTATAATACACAGCAGCAGACCCTGATATGGATTGAGCATGTCTGAAATCTCTTTATAATACACAGCAGCAGACCCTGATATTGATTGAGCATGTCTGAAATCTCTTTATAATACACAGCAGCAGATACTGATATTGATTGAGCATGTCTGAAATCTCTTTATAATACACAGCAGCAGACCCGGATATTGATTGAGCATGTCTGAAATCTCTTTATAATACACAGCAGCAGACCCTGATATGGATTGAGCATGTCTGAAATCTCTTTATAATACACAGCAGCAGACCCGGATATTGATTGAGCATGTCTGAAATCTCTTTATAATACACAGCAGCAGACCCTGATATTGATTGAGCATGTCTGAAATCTCTTTATAATACACAACAGCAGATACTGATATGGATTGAGCATGTCTGAAATCTCTTTATAATACACAGCAGCAGATACTGATATGGATTGAGCATGTCTGAAATCTCTTTATAATCCACAGCAGCAGACCCTGATATTGATTGAGCATGTCTGAAATCTCTTTATAATACACAGCAGCAGACCCTGATATTGATTGAGCATGTCTGAAATCTCTTTATTATACACAGCAGCAGATACTGATATTGATTGAGCATGTCTGAAATCTCTTTATAATACACAGCAGCAGACCCTGATATTGATTGAGCATGTCTGAAATCTCTTTATAATACACAGCAGCAGACCCTGATATTGATTGAGCATGTCTGAAATCTCTTTATAATACACAGCAGCAGACCCGGATATTGATTGAGCATGTCTGAAATCTCTTTATAATACACAGCAGCAGACCCGGATATTGATTGACATCTGAAATCTCTTTATAATACACAGCAGCAGACCCTGATATTGATTGAGCATGTCTGAAATCTCTTTATAATACACAGCAGCAGACCCTGATATTGATTGAGCATGTCTGAAATCTCTTTATAATACACAGCAGCAGATACTGATATGGATTGAGCATGTCTGAAATCTCTTTATAATCCACTGCAGCAGACCCTGATATTGATTGAGCATGTCTGAAATCTCTTTATAATACACAGCAGCAGACCCTGATATTGATTGAGCATGTCTGAAATCTCTTTATTATACACAGCAGCAGATACTGATATTGATTGAGCATGTCTGAAATCTCTTTATAATACACAGCAGCAGACCCTGATATGGATTGAGCATGTCTGAAATCTCTTTAATACACAGCAGCAGACCCTGATATTGATTGAGCATGTCTGAAATCTCTTTATAATACACAGCAGCAGATACTGATATGGATTGAGCATGTCTGAAATCTCTTTATAATACGCAGCAGCAGATACTGATATTGATTGAGCATGTCTGAAATCTCTTTATAATACACAGCAGCAGACCCTGATATTGATTGAGCATGTCGGAAATCTCTTTATAATACACAGCAGCAGACCCTGATATTGATTGAGCATGTCTGAAATCTATTTATAATACACAGCAGCAGATACTGATATGGATTGAGCATGTCTTTAATCTCTTTATAATACACAGCAGCAGACCCTGATATTGATTGAGCATGTCTGAAATCTCTTTATAATACACAGCAGCAGATACTGATATGGATTGAGCATGTCTGAAATCTCTTTATAATACACAGCAGCAGATACTGATATGGATTGAGCATGTCTGACATTTCTATCAAACGGAAAAACGACTAAAAATAAGGAATACTAAAAGGACCATGTTCGCAAACTCAAAACAAGCGATACAAAGAAATACATACATAGACCAAACCCGTATATTTAATAATATAATATAGATTTTGTTGAATATATATGTGAATGATCAAATATATAACATTTCAAAGTACATAAATGAATATTTGAAAAGAGATGAAAAAAAATAAACAAACGAAGTCTATCTGCTCATTTATGTTATTAGATGCTCCTCACTGCGTGTTAAACTTAACAAAGACTTAAAATAAATGACAATAAATAAATAAATAAAACACATCATTGTCAATGTAAATCCATACTGCTATAAGATTCAGTATTTATTTTTACTTACCTTTGACATTTCGAGTACGGGAACCGCTTCGTAATTTCGACCGAGTCCCCATTTCTACTCTGTGCCGGGTGTATTCGTGTGCGGTGCTGCTGCTGCTATCTCTCCGCTGGAGTCTGGTGCTCTCTTTCGGCTCGACTGCGCCTATTATAGAGGGCAACTGCCTACGAAGCACTTGGGGGCTGCGACGGGAAACCCACACGGGCCAAGCCGGGGCATTGTGCGCCAAAGGCGGGATACAAAACCCGGCACTGTGCCCGCTGACGGAGCTCAGAAGCGAGGGAGGGGGGAGGAGACTCCGAGGAGGTCTATAAAAAGTTCAATTTCTCCGCTAAATATCAAAAGAAAAGAGGAAGGGATGAATGAAGAAAGGATGAAAAGAAGACGTCTGCGTCAATTTTTTAATGCTATTCCAAATTAATACGGATCTTATTTTTTTACTTTGAAGGTTCTGCGATCTAAGACACGGCTCACACCGCCGTTCACTCGCAGACTGACAGGCGCTCCGATACGGCAGGAAAGTTATAGGGGAGCCGCTGCAGGATTGAGGCTCTCTTTAGGACCATGGGTTAACAACTCCTGCACTAGATGGATGGACAGACAGACAGCTAGCAAGCAACTACTTTACGGTACCTCTTAGATTGTTCCAGTAAAAACCCAACTGTATAAAAGGGTGGCAGAATTTGTATACATTTGTGATTCTTGAAATGTGTATTATTATTATTATTATTTTATGTAGGCTGTGTGTGACAACTGTAAAATAAATAATAGGCTACTAATGTAAAAATAATGTGATATCGTCATCTCAACACTTAACGTGTCATGAGTATATCTTGTTATTTTCCTTGTATAACACTGTACAACTGCTGCCTGTGTGTGTGTGTGTGTGTGTGTGTGTGTGTGTGTGAGTGTGTGTGTGTGTGTGTGTGTGTGTGTGTTTTGTACTGGTAATAGACAGGACTGTTACTAGCCTTTTGGGGGCCCTAAGCAGGATTTGGTTTCCCCCCCCCCCCCCCCCCCCCCGCCACCCCCACCCCCACCCCCCCCAGTAGCACACTCCACTTGGCACGACATCAAAACAACATAGGCTTAAGACTACTGTCTTTCTTGAAACGTTTGTAAGAGCACACATATGTACGAGCAAACATACAATGTACAAATAAACATTTAGATTTTTACTGAGGCAAAAAATAAATAAAGTTGAACAAACCTCTTGCAGATCCTGTTCATGTTACAAAGGTAAAAGTTATCATCTTACAAAGCCTGAAGACTGTTCATGTAAACTGCTAAGCAATATTAAGTCTCTTGGATGATGATGTTAATGTTAAAATTTGATGACCCATATTATTTCAAAGATTAAAACTAATTGTCTCCCAGCAAAACCACAGCAACCTACAATGACCATATTCACACTGTCAGAAATATGTGATTTTAAAAGGACAAGAATATAACATCACTATTAATAAGTAGATGGGTTCATACCTTTATTGACTTGCATTTGGTTCACTGCTACTTAAGTTGCCTTACACTGCTGGGACTGGTAACTGCTGCTGACCGGTAAGACTGGTGCTGATACTGCTGGGACTGGTGCTGACACTGTGACTCCTGCTTTGAACGAGTTTAGCACACAGTTTCTCACTCAACTTTAATATATTTTTGTCTGTATAAATCGATGATAGGAAGTAGTACAGTACTTCAGGCGGGGGAAACCGGTCGCAGAGGTCCCGGTGCTGCCTGGCGCACAGGCCGGGTCGCTATAGATGCAAATACACAGCCCAAGATTATAGTAATGTGAATATATAAATATATATATATATAAATTTTACACTCTTAAAAAAGAAAGTGGGTACATTTTTTATTATTATTTTGGTCTTCACAATTAAGAATTGAGTCGATTTTTACCGAGGGCCTCGGCTGCCTCAATGTGTACACTGTGACTACGCGCCTGGGCACAGCCAGCATGCAAGCAAGCTACAGCAATAAAAACGGAGCTAAATCAAATAATACAATACCTTTCTCATGTTGTTTTTCTTCCTCAGTCTTTTTCTTTTTACGCTTCTTCGCGCCAGATTGGTACATTCTTGATCTTTTTTTCAGTCATAATTTGTTCGCAATCCTCAAAGAAGCCACCGGAGGCAGATATCACTGTGTAACAATTTTTTTTTTTTTTTTTTTTTTTTGGTTCCTGGGTAGTAAGTGTTATTTCCTAATTGCTTATGCCTCAAAAGTATAGAAAATGGCTATTATTCCCCACAAACTTTGCTTTCGTGTTACCAGGACAGTGATATTTTGAAATTGACCTATTTTCCAGAACATTCCAGATAGATTAAGTGCTGAGTAAACTTGGAGTAACTTCTAGAACTTTCTAGAACTTTCCAGTAATATAAATAGTAGTATAAATACAGGGGCCTTAAGCCCACCAGTTCAGTTTAGTTCCAGCTGCCTAAGTGGATACATATCTGCATTTTTCTGAGATGGCATCAAGAGGCTGCAACCATCCGGCAGACGCATTTTGCTATGTCTGCGGCCAATTTATCAAGACAAGATTGAAAAAGTACTCCGTGGAAGCCTGCTAAGATGTGTGAGGCCTACGAGGCATATTTCGGCATGCCTGTTGGGGATCAAGACAAACCCTGGGCACCTCATTTCACCTGCGAGCACTGCAAAAAAAACTCTGGTAAGATGGACAATTGTTGCTCGGAATTTTATGTTATAAAATTTGTTAACATTTTTAAAATTGTAAAAGTTTTTAATTTTAAAATGTTTTACAATTTTCAATGTTATTGAATAAATATATCATATATGAAAAATGTTGCGAGAATCTCTTACACATTAGTCATGTGTGAAATAAATGTATTTTTGTAGGATGGTACAGAGGGGAAAAGAGAGCCATGAAGTTCGCTATCCCAAGAATTTGGCGGGAACCCACTGACCACTCAAGCAACTGCTACTTCTGCATGGTGGACCCTTCCAAATGTCGGACTGGCAAGAATGCACCTGCTATCACGTATCCGGACCTTCCTTCATCCATCGCTCCGGTGCCACACTGCCATGAGCTCCCCGTACCCACTCCTCCGGAGAGAGAGCAGCCTTCTTTAGAAGTAAAGAGAAGGGTCTTTCAGGTACCATCAAGACTTCTTCCCTAAGCTGTCTGAGGCAAAGTTCAAAGCCGGTGTCTTCGTCAGACCACAGATAAAGAAGATCCTGGAGTGCAATGAATTCCCCAAGAAGCTCACTAGTAAGGAGAAAGCAGCTTAGAACAGCTTTGTCGCAGTGGTTCGGGGCTTCCTGGGCAATCACAAGGCCGAAAACTATGTGGAGCTGGTTGAGACTGGTGAAGAACTACGGCACAGTGGGCTGTAGGATGTTCCTCAAAGTCCATATCCTTGATGCTCATCTTGATAAATTCAAGGAGAACATGGGAGTGTACTCGGAGGAGCAAGGCGAGCGCTTCCACCAGGATATAATGGACTTTGAATGCCGCTACCAAGGACAGTATAACGAGAACTTGATGGGAGACTACATTTGGGGGCTGATTCGTGAAAGTGATTTACAGTATAATCTTAAATCTCGAAAAACTACTCACTTCTAAATCTTTTGTAGTCATTTTTGTATTACTTTAGTATAAATGCATATTAATTTGGATTCATATGTTGTTTTTTTCTGACTTTATGTGAACCAAAAGACACAAATTCGTCCGTTTTCTCATTGGAAAAAGGTAAATTTCAAAATATCACTGTCCTTGTCACAAAAGCAAAGTTTGTGGGGAATAGTAGCCATTTTCTATACTTTTGAGTCATAAGCAATTAGGAAATAACACCTACTACCCAGGAACAAAAATTGTGTTACATAGTGACGGAACAAGCCTGCTTGCTGCTACAAAAGCGGCACTATACTGAACTTTACCGATGCGTTAGGAATAGACACCATTCATTTATTCATGCTTTTACATATCAACTAATTGCATTCCGCATTTACAGAACATACATGATTATCGTGAACATTTGATAAAATCAAACAATCAAAAAATTCCACTGACTCACACTGCTTTCACTTTTTACCATTTACTTCTTAGCCCTTAGCTTGCGTCTCAATGCGTGATGATGTTGGTTTTGTTGACTCAGTTGCCATGGGAACGTTTAAAACTCCGCGACAAACTTTACTCAAATGCACAGCTGTACAGAACACACCCCCTCAGGCATGTGCTGTCTATTCACGGGAACAGACTACTGAACCAGTTAGTTCAGAAGATCGCTGGATACACAATAAACAATCTGACAATTTCACAAATAAACCCGTTTGTGTTCAAACCTATGAGAGGTGGAATGTAACAAAAATGTGAACTGCAAAAGCCGGAGCGTCAAACATCAACGACAAAGTTCAACATTTGAATTGAAATAACAGCTGTCAAATAGACAAAGCTCAACACTCGAAGATAATATATCAAATTGAAAATGTTCAACACACTAATTGAATTAATTATACATAAAATAATGAATGTAATTAAGCTCAATAATTGAAATGGGAACTTCAAATCTTAAATAAATTGATTACAATTCAAATTTCCAACACGCCATCAGATTTGTGTTTAGTCTGTTCTAAATCAATACTGCGCGTTGTATTTCAGGTTAAGCGCTGTGCTTTCCATTTGCCACTTGGTCATTCTATTCCCCGGGACTGCCCCTGTCATGGCAAATCTGACATGCTAAAGAGATGCTTTGCACTGTTTCTTAAATCAAGTGGCCTCAAATAAATTGTCTACTTTAATATCTGCTTAGCCTACCTATCAGTCTGGGGAAATTGTAAAAATGGGTAATTGACTTGTGGATGTTAACATCAGAACTCGAGCTGTCATTCTCGTCCCCTCAAACTGGCGCAGGCAACACATCTGCCTGGATTCCTGCATGATATAAATGTGTTTCTTCATTTGCGCGGCCTGCTTTTTATTATTCATTGGGGTTTGTTTACTACATGCCTCCATAGCTGAGCCTTTAATCAGACAGTCCTTGTCGGTGACAGTCCAGTTTGTTCCGCACGTACTTCTTCCAAACTTAAATTCAAAGTACAATCTTCTAAATGGATTATTATTATTATTATTATTATTATTATTATTATTATTATTATTATTATTATTATTATTATTATTATTTATTTTAATTAACGTACTGATTGAAAATTAGAGGACTAATATGAAAGAGGTGCGCTCATCAATTGCAGCTAATTAGCTCCCATTAGCACCTGAACCTCTTTATAAACACATTGCGCTCTAAGGAACACCAAACTCAGCTACTGACGGTTGTGTTTTTATTATTGTTTCTTTATAACGGTGAAAGAAGTTCACGGTCGGGGCTGCCTTGGATTTAATGATGCCGTGTTGTCTTAGATTTGGGTAATTGTTGATCTTTTCTCTACTTTAGAAACGTTCATTTTATTGTGTGTTTCTCACTTGCGTGTTTTTTTTTTCAATGCAGAATAACATTGCTGTTAGCAGTGTTAGTCACTGAAGTTTGGACGCAGAACCCGCCTCTAGGTACGATAACGGTCACTTCAGCAGACCTGTTCTTTCAGCTTCCTGTTTATTTGCCGGTTGTGTGTTTACGTATCGTTGTCTTCTGCAGGCTCGGTGAGGACAGAATGTCAAGGGATCGTTATGATGATGATGTTGGATAAGTCTTGTTGGAAAGTATTTTCGTATCAATGTGATTGGTGAGTGATCATTTTTCTTGAATAGAAAGCTTTTGATGTATAAAGCCTGTTGACTCGTAATGTAATAACCTGAATTAAGTACAGAGCACTCCCGCGCTGTATGGCATCAACCAGGCTTCGTTTTTTTTTTTTTTCAAATACAGGGTATGAAACTCTTGCGTTGCTGATCACACTAAATAATAGACCTGTGCTGCTACAACCTTGGTCAGATTTGTTGACTGCAAGTGCGCAGAATTAGAAATTATTTACTCTAAACCTATTGTTCCGAATGGGTGTATAATTCTAGAAATATAAATAGTTTTTTAAAAAATTGCAAAAAGTAGATGGGACGGGGTGGTGGGGGTGTTCACGTTGTTATATCTCTACATTGCTTGATCACGTGTACAGTTTCTTAAAAGGCCAACTTAATTTATTTTCCATAGACAATAAGGGGGTGCTTGTATCCCTCTCTCCAAGACTGGCTGCTCAGTGTGGATATAGCTTAACTGTTGACTTCTTGGGAAATGCCAAGTTCCTTGCTTCTGTGCTGAGTTGCTTTGCTCAGAACACAGTGAGTCATCATTTTATTTCTTGTAAACCTGTTTCTAATGGTGACATGCTGGGACTAACTTTAGCCTTTGTTTCCAGAATGAGACGTACAAATCGGTGTCTTCTCAAACAGTGCTATGACTTCAGCTTCCTCCTATGTTCAGAGCATGACATGCCGCTATTCTCCATGGGTGGAGAGGGAGATTCTGTGTGAAAGAAACTACATGGAGGTAAGGGCTGTCAGGATGTGATAATGCTGTTTCAGTATAACTTGTTGGGTTGTGTGGGTATGTTAATTGTCATTACAGAAGTGCTTCACTCATGACTAATTTCAATATTCTTTAGGTTTCTGTGAGAAGAGGTGTGCCACTTATTGAGCCAAACTTTGTTCAAGATTATCCTGATTGGTCCCTTGCATACCCTGAGGTAGAATCATGTGACTTTGCATTTGCTTCATTCACATCCCCTTGGTCTTGCCTAATTGAGGTCTACTCTACTGTCTCATCTAGTTGAAGCAAAATCTAACGGCCCCATTAACTTTAACCTGTCTCCCAAGAGGGTGGTCATATTGGAATTGTGTAACATTTAAGGCATTGGCTTTGTATACATATATTCTGTGATTTGTTTTGGTAAAACCATGATTGTGGTGAAGTTAACACTTTCTTGTCTGTGTGCAAGCCTTGTATTTCAACCACTGAGGTAGTGGCTTCATATGTGCAGGGTTATAAACCCTTCATGATAAATGTGTCCTGATATACCTTTTTGAAGTCTGCTGTATAGGAGCAATTTCAAGTATTGTCCTAAAGTTTGTTACACTGATATATTAAGGTCCAGTACAAATGAGTGGCTACAAACTCTGCCTGTATCCGATCCAGACCACATGCTTTCACGTAGGCTCTTTCGTACGCAGTTGTATTTGAGGATTCTCTGTTCCATTAGAGATGTTTGGTGATCATATAACGGTTTCAGTGATACATTGTTAATTTCACCCTTCAGTTTTAGTTCATGTTTTATTAAACAAGCCATCTGCTGTGACAAATCCTTTAGACTGGGGATGCTTTGTGTTCAAACTCCCTATTCTAATGTGTTTTTTTTTTTTTTTTTTTTCTTTGCTAGGCAACTGCTGCTGACAACAGCATCTGGAAAATTGTGTTCCATCTCCCAGCAAATAGAAAGACAACCATGACTGTTGCTCAGGCCATGACAAATGGCTATGGCATAAACACTACACCAACTCGAATTCTGGTTAGAGCTGCATACAACTCCACAGAAAGCCAGCCTCAGGTGGTAAGTAGTCTAGGCTTCATTGTTCTCCAGTACAGTATATCCAGACTACGAAGGTAGACAAGTCTTGCTTTTGTTTTGGTAAAATTCCCCCTCCCCTCTAACAGATCCAAACTGTACCAATGGCTGTGCTAAGGTCAACCACCTTTTATAAGCAAAGATGGATGGTCATGATGGTGGACACTGCAGTTACATGTCCTACTGGTGAGTAAGCTTATGGAGGGTAACGGTGCTCAAGAACTGTTCTACGTTTAAGTGAATTTTCTATACCAAGTCTATGGTGTTCCTTTCTGTCAGATGGAACAGCCTTCACAGAACAGATGATTACATGGAATGTTCCCCGTGTTCCACCTCCTCTTGTTCCGACACAACAAATTACTACCCTTGATGTTCAAATGGGAGTTGATGGTCGCAAGCTTGACCCTGCAACGATTCATAATGGAGATTATAAACTGGATGTCGGTCCCCAGCTAATCACTGTAAAAATTCCTGTGGGAGCTGATGGTGGATATTACAAGGTATGTAGAAGTTCAACATCTTCTAAATCCTTCTCATTTTAAAGCTTTCCTCTTAAGATGCTTCTGTGCTTTCAGAGCCATGTATTGGACAACACCTATGTGATCTCTTACTCTATTGAACCAATGCTGGAGCATACCTGGCAAGATGGGCCTGAGAAGACCAAGTACACAGTACTTCATCCAATAACCACTCCTTTCATGCCTCGGCCACCAGTTGTCACAAACAGTATGTAGAACTTGTCCACATGCTGTAAATCAAAGGGATTTGTTGCAATGCTCCACTTCATAGCCTTCATTTTAATTGCATGCTTTAATTTCAGACACTGTTCCTAAAGCCAGAGTGTTCAATGTGACCCTGGGGACATTCCTGCCTGATGTGGAGCTGGTCAAAATTATAGTTGGATCAGAGACGTTAACTGTGCCAGAAGCCAACCTAAAAGGTTATAATGTCCAGGAGCATGTCTTTCCCAATGGATCCAAGACCTACACTCTCCAGGTGCCATTTGAGGACCCCAATGTGAAGCAAAAGGTAACATCCCACCTGTTCAACCATCCAATTGCCCTTTGAAAACACTTGCTTCTTGTGGATGTGTTGCTTGCTGTCTGACTTTGGGTTTAATCCTACAAACCATTGCTTTTCTTTCAGGTAACTCCTCCAGACACCAGAACCTACATTCTGCCCCTGACCTACTTGCTGAATATAGTGCCAGAGAATACACCCTTTACTCATCCTGCTGTAGTTGAAGCCATTCTCAAAGACATCAGTAAGTGCCTGACTGTTTGTGGTCTACAATTACCCTTTTCTGACCAATCCAGTCCATTGCCCTGACAACTGCTCTTCCTCTTGCAGTTCTACCTACAGTAACTGGCTACTGTGATGGTGCTGCATTCTATACCATGGTAACATATGGCAACATGGGTCGCAACTGGGTTCCTTTTGTGGGCTCAAGAGAACTTGGTGGAAGTCTGATTGCCCTGTACAAGTATAATGCCAACGCTACCAATTTCTGGATGACTGCCATACAATTCAGTTGATGCCACATATGAAGTAAGTGATGAAACTTTAATGTGTTTTTAGTTGTCTTGGGTTCAACACATTACTGACCTGATGTATTGTCTCTGTAGGTGATCAGTTCTTCAGGCATCAGAAGCAGGCTTGACTTGACCTTGAAGGATATTGAGACCATGGTTGTGGTGGCTGACTTCTCTGTCCTGCAGTTTCCCTACAAAGATGATTGGTAACTCTCTTGCAGACCAAGCATTCTTTAGAATTAGCTGTTTTTGAGATTGGCCAAAGGTTGCATGGAGTGGTATTGAAGCTATAATCTGTTTCCTTAGCCTGGATCCAAATGCTGTGTTTCAGATTGCTTCACCAATGGAACTATGGCAGCTCTTGCTGTGAAAGTGGAATCTGTCCCCAGCTTGTCTCCAAGTCAACTATCTCTAAGGGATCCGAGTTGCCGGCCTCTTCAGTCTGATGCTATCAATGCGGTTTTCTACTTCAATGTCAACTCCTGTGGCACAACTAGAAGGGTTAGTATTGACACATTTAAAACCATATTTTGAGGAGGTTCAACATATTGACAAGTTGGCCACAACACCCATGGATCAATCTGGGGAGCCATGGTGACTGGTGTTTTCCATCAGCTGAATTACTTGCATGAATTGTGTACGTCTGAAGGATGCCACCTTTGTATTGAACTGCTTGTCCAGTTGACAAAGGTGCTGCGACACATGACTCTTGGTTATGGCATTGCATGTGCTGCCTATAGACCTTTTTGGGTCAATGGCAGTGAACTGGAAGGAGCGTACTAACTCGGGAAGATCCCGTGGTTAGTATGTAGGATGGGACTAAACTAGTACACGAGTTAATACCAATTGCAGCTCAAGAGTTGCCAGCTGTGTATTCAAATGTGTATTTGCAACAAATCCAAAATAACTGCTGTTGCCCTCTTGGCGGTTACTAAAACAATACCAAATTAGTCTAGCAGTTTCTGTAGACAGACTTGTGGTATCATACTAACTGTAACAAACATAATCTAACTGTAATATTCATAATCACTGCTTTTTATTTTTAAATTGTGAAATTGGTACAAAGTTAGTACACAGCTGGGGATGATCCTGAGTACCATATTAGCTAGTCTGCAACTTGGTATGCAGCTCCATACTAAATCTACAAGTTCATTGCAACCTGAGCCTTTTGTGATTTCTCTTCCAGTTTGACAACAACCTCCTGACTTATGAGAATGAAGTGCTGTTCACATCTTACCGGTAAGGATTGCAATCAAATTGAGTATCCTTGTGGTTGAGCCTGAAACTCTCCTAACCTCATCTTCTCTTTCCAGGTTGAGAGTTGCCTGTCACTACCTGGTCAATGACACCAAGGTAGTGCAGTTCTTGTACCAGAATAATCCTGCACCTGTAGTCCAGCCTGGCTTGGGGGACCTTGCAGTCATCATGCGGCTTGCATTGGGTATGACTTGGCAATTTAAATAATATAGATGCTCTAGTAGTGTGTTTCCACCTATAAAATTCTCCCTTGCATCTCTGCAGATTCAACCTACAATGACTTCTATGGCGCTCAGGATTACCCTGTTGTGAAGTACTTGCGAAGACCCTTGTATTTTGAGGTAGAGATCCTGTACAGCAGGGATCCACAGGCTGAATTGTGTTTGGAGAACTGCTGGGCAACCTATTCTGCTGACAGGAATAGCTCTCCAAAGTGGGATGTTGTTGTGGACAGGTAAGATGCTGGAATATGATATTTCTGCTACAAAACCTAGGGATTGGAGTTGTGGCTGATGTGCTCCTGACCTACTTTCTCTTTCTAGTTGTGAGAACTCTGCAGATGAGTACTTGACCATCTTTCACCCAGTCTCCAGCAATGCAAGAGTGCTGTTCCCTTCCCATCTGAAGAGGTTTGAAGTGAAAATGTTTTCCTTCAAGCGGCCGGGATGCACTGAAAGGACAGGTAAAGTTGAGTGTTAGGATGGGGATCTTGTACCACAATGCATGGTTTGGATTGCTTTGCAAGCAGCAAATAGTTGCTGTTCTCAAATCTTTAGTGAGTTGGAATGAAAACATGTAACTACACTTTTGCAAGAAACACTTATGATGCAATATATTTGTTTTTCAATTCAGTAATCCTCATTGGATGATGGTACTGCCTGATCTATTGATGCTTGTTTTGCTTGACAAGGTGTGCTGTCTTTCAGATTTACTTCCACTGCAGTGTTGTGATATGTGATTCAAACCGGCCATCAGACAGCCTCTGTAGGAGACGGTGCATTCCAGGGAAACAGAGGCTTGGTAAGAGCTCTGTCTAAGAAGGGGGGTACATTTTGCATGCTTTTTTGTCCGTTTGATTTGATGGACTCCTCCTAATTCCTCCTGTAGGTCGCAGTGCTGAAGGGATGGATGGTGGTGCATTAAAGGTGTTTGTGTCTTCTGGCCCAATTGAGCTGAAGAGAGATGGGTCCCTTCACTTTATGCCTAGAAGTGGTAATATGCATGATGTGAACACAATTGCAGTTCAAGTAAAATATAACACTTTTTATTCCTCTAACTATTTCTTTCTTCTCTTGCAGGCCAATTCAATGTGTGGTCCCTTCTGGGAGCTGCAATGGGTGTGTGTTCAGTGGTTATCTTCGTAGCTGGAGTTGTATCTTTCTGGAAACTGCCAAAAAGTGTGTATTGATAAATAAAAATCTTACTTGTAAAAGCTTCTTTTTTGTGCTTGACTAATTCTACCATTGATATGTCAGAATGGTCATGTCAATGGGATTTCCTCCTCTTTACTGTAGCAAATGCTTTGATTTTCCCTGATCAGGCCATTCTCAATATGGTGTGTTACTCAAGGACCCTTCACTAATTCACTGTGTGAACCCGGGGGCAAAGACTTTCCTCCTCCATTGAGCTGTAACACTATTTTTATATTGAACAGTAACAGGGCAATTACTATACTTTCAGTTATTTAGTATGATAAAATTTAAGGAAGAACCCCTGCCCCCTCATTTGTCCCTTTTATTAAATATGTATTAGGTAACAATTTTCATATAGAAATTCTATTTCAGTATACAATTTATATATTGTCATGAACCAGGCTTCAACAAGAAACAAACTAGAGCCCTGCATCACTGATTTAAGAATATATGTTTAACTGTTAATTATTTTGAAGCCTCGTGTGTAGAAATAGTAATGGAGGGGGGGGTTCATTTGAAAACAAAAGCTGGTGTAAAGTTAAAAGCTGTCCACCAAAGCCAGGCTTGTCCACTTTCCCTTATGTTGGGCCCTTCTCCCTGACAGATTCTCTTGTCTCTTTTAAATTTACATTGTGGTGGCTTCATAAATAATTTTCCCACTTGTTAATTTTTGTAGGCTAGGTATCCTCTACATTACGACTCATCATACAGTCACTGTGCTTCACATCACTTCCAGCTCTTAACTTCTAGAATAATTCCAGGTGTGTAAACTTCCCAATCTTCAGAATACAGTAAGCTTTTATTAACTTACATCCAATAATAAAACTAGTGGAAAATCCTTCCACTACAGCAATATGTTCCATACCAGGAACTCCTTTCAAAAGTAGAAACTAATTGTCTTCAGTTGAACTGTATTTGCTGCTGCTCCTCCTCACTGTGTCATCTGTGTTCTTTATTGTTTACTTTCCACACTGAATTCTGTAATTCATTAGCTATAAAGAAAACTACCACTTGAGGGTGCAGTGCATAGAAAAGGAGCACATACCAATCCATAAATCATAATTATACACGCCTAAATAAACTAAAATAAGAATACATTCCTGTGACGAGATAAAGCGATCCCGTGCTGTAAGCCTTCCTCCCAGCCGCCAGCGGGCTGTGAGCCAGCCTAGAAGGCCCCAACAGAGATGGTGTGACATGGTGTGACATGGCAGTTCCATCTTTGTTGAGGGCAACAACACGGAATGTCCTGCAAAGTCCCAGAATTGGGAGGAGATTAAAATTGCTGATTGGTGTTCCGCTGATCAGGCGGCGTTCCGCAGCACATAAAATGGGGCTGTGTTGTAGCAGTTGAGGGTGGTATCTGAAAGCACAAAGGAGTGTGGGAGAGGTACTGAGGGATAAAACCAAACAAATGCTCACTGTGACTTTTTTGACAGACATAAACAAACTAATTCAAAAGAGAGACAACCAACCAGGAGGTTGGACACCAGAATGGCCAGAAAGGCAAGGACAGCCACCCAGAGTCTGGATAATTTTACTTTGTTGTTTGTTTTGTCTCTCCACATTTCAGTTAGCGTTTCTCTTTTGTTTGGACATTTTCTTTTGTTTGTTGTCCTGATTACCACTGTTTGCAGACACTAATAAAGGAAAAGAAAACAACTTGTGTCATATCATACCATTGTCTGGACTTGATTATTTTTACACCTCCACCCAACTCAGCTGTCCGTGACAATTCCTTTTTTTAATAATCAAAATTCCAGTTCAGCTCCTACATAAGTTTTTGCAAAAGCAATTATTTTTGCTAACATTTCAGGTTCTAAAATCACTATTTCCAGCAGTGCAGTTCCTCCCTGTCTGTATTGGTCATACTTTAGGGCCCATGGGAAGCCTGTGGCAGGCATGCATTCTGGTTACCATGTGACTCCTTGTTTATTGGGACAATTCAGGCTTTTCCAATTGCAATGCATTGTGGTACATTCTACACCTCTTGGTCACTGTTCACAGCAGGACTACACTTCCCATAATGTATTGGGGTGTGAGTTGAAGAGCCTAAACTATCCCAGTGTGTTCTAGTGTGCATGAAGTCATATGGTAACCCTGCCCATGAAGGCCTGTTTCAGAGTTCTGCCCCATGCAGTCTCCCTTACTTTGAAAGCTCAGTGCTGACAGGTATGCATATTATAAAACACACACATGCAAAGAACAGAATTCTAGAAACAAACTTTATTATACAGTTCTGTACATATACATGCAAAATATAAAACATTAATATATCTCTTACATTTTTGCTTAGTGTAGTTTGTATTACTCCCGTTAGATTAAAAAAAAATCGAATACAGTGGCTAATGCAGCCTCCAGCGTTCAGCCACAAAACGGTAAAACTGCAAACAAACTACAATTCCCAGAATCCCTTGCCAGTTTCTGTAGTCCCATGTGTGATGCCATAGGTCTGGCTGCCTCTGAGTTGTGATTACACAGGCATAATCTACGTATTAGATTCCTTCTTGCTTTGACATGCTACTTTCAATATGCAAGTTTAGGGTGAAATTATCAATACTCCTTATATATACCTTGTTCTAGTATCACAAAAAAGTGCTTCTTAACAACATGTTGTTCTCTTCATGTTTGAGTGTGTGAGTTATTGGAACTGAATTCACTACACTGGAAACCCCGTGTGTAGTACGGGGGGTGTAATGTGTTTATATTATAAAGAAGACGGAGAGTTTGATGCGAGACTCGATCAGACACAGGCACATTCATATTACACTGTGTAACAATTATTTTTTTTTATTTTTTTTTTTATTTTTTTTTTTTTTGGTTCCTGGGTAGTAAGTGTTATTTCCTAATTGCTTATGGCTCAAAAGTATAGAAAATGGCTATTATTCCCCACAAACTTTGCTTTTGTGACCAGGACAGTGATATTTTGAAATGTACCTATTTCCAGTGAGAAAACGGGTGAATTTGTGTCTTTTCGTTCACATAAAGTCAGAAAAAAACAACATATGAATCCAAATTAACATGTATTTATACTAAAGTAATACAAAAATGACTACAAAAGATTTAGAAGTGAGTAGTTTTTCGAGATTTACGATTATACTGTAAATCACTTTCACGAATCAGCCCCCAAATGTAGTCTCCCATCATGTTCTCGTTATACTGTCCTTGGTAGCTGCATTCAAAGTCCAGTATATCCTGGTGGAAGCGCTCGCCTTGCTCCTCCGAGTACGCTCCCATGTTCTCCTTGAATTTATCAAGATGAGCATCAAGGATATGGACTTTGAGGGACATCCTACAGCCCATTGTGCCGTAGTTGTTCACCAGAGTCTCAACCAGCTCCACATAGTTTTCGGCCTTGTGATTGCCCAGGAAGCCCCAAACCACTGTGACAAAGCTGTTCCAAGCCGCTTTCTCCTTACTAGTGAGCTTCTTGGGGAATTCATTGCACTCCAGGATCTTCTTTATCTGTGGTCCGACGAAGACACCGGCTTTGACCTTTGTCTCAGACAGCTTAGGGAAGAAGTCTTGAAGGTACTTGAAGGCTGCCGACTCCTTATCTAGAGCTCTGACAAATTGTTTCATAAGGCCTAATTTGATGTGCAGTGGTGGCATCAGCACCTTCCGGGGGTCCAAGCCGTACTCATCATACTTCAAGGCGTCGAGCAAGGTCTTGATGCTGTTGTAATCCTCTTTGAGGTGCACCGAGTGAGCCAGGGGAAGAGACGGGTACTTGTTACCATTATGGAGCAGCACGGCTTTGAGGCTCCTGGATGAGCTGTCGATGAAGGACAGTATAACGAGAACCTGATGGGAGACCACATTTGGGGGCTGATTCGTGAAAGTGATTTACAGTATAATCGTAAATCTCGAGAAACTACTCACTTCTAAATCTTTTGTAGTCATCTTTGTATTACTTTAGTATAAATACATGTTAATTTGGATTCATATGTTGTTTTTTTCTGACTTTATGTGAACGAAAAGAAACAAATTCGCCCGTTTTCTCATTGGAAATAGGTAAATTTTAAAATATCACTGTCCTGGTCACAAAAGCAAAGTTTGTGGGGAATAATAGCCATTTTCTATACTTTTGAGGCATAAGCAATTAGGAAATAACACTTACTACCCAGGAACAAAAATTGTGTTACATAGTGTTATTAAACCTGCTATCAGACTCTCCGGCGCCGTCACTCTGAGTGCTCTTTGAAACAGACTGAGTTCGTATTTATATTCATGTTGGGTTAATCAGAGATGACTATCGGCGGCCCGTCTGTGGTACTACCGGAGATTTTAATTGCACAGTTTGTACCGCTCTGTGCAGCGCCGTCCCGTTTGTAACACGGTACGTGAACTGCATTCTGCTAAACAAAACATCACAACAGCAGCAGCAGTGCCATCTACTGGACAAAACCCAGACATGCACGTTAAAACAATTATCCAGTTCAATATCTACAAAGACTAAACAAGAAACTATTAGCGAAGCCCTGAAAAAGTAAATATTATACAAAACGGTTTAAAATCAAATGTTTAATTGTTAATAAAACCATTTTTAGATACTGTGGAACTACTTCTCTCAGGTAACACAAATAAAAATTATTAAAATAAGGTTTAAAGTCTTCTTTATTTACCAACAACACCACACTCATAGCCCCATTTAATAAGAGCAATAATACACTCCAGGGTCTGTGTGTTATCATGAGATATATCACCACTTCCTGGGCGGTTGAAGAACTCAACTTCGTCTAGTGCCTCCCAACGCACCCAAGGCGTGGTGATATTACCTCTTGATAATTATTATTATTATTATTTATTTCTTAGCAGACGCCCTTATCCAGGGCGACTTACAATTGTTACATTATTTTTACATACAATTACCCATTTATACAGTTGGGTTTTTACTGGAGCAATCTAGGTAAAGTACCTTGCTCAAGGGTACAACAGCAGTGTCCCCCACTGGGGATTGAACCCACAACCCTCCGATCAAGAGTTCAGAGCCCTAACCACTACTCCACACTGCTGTGTGTGTGTGATAACACACACACACACTGTCGTGTATTACTGCTTCATTAATGTAGTCATTAGGTTTATATGTCACATTACTTTGTTGTCACTGTATTGATTTAGATATTCTGGTTGGATACCTCAGAAGCCAGCGGAACAGCGTTTCTCCGACCCAGCGAAGGAAGTGTTTGTCCCGGATAACCTCTCCCGTGATGATCGGCGCTGCCATGACAACCCATGACATCACCCGCAGAAGTTACAACACCTCGAGTCATTTTTTGTAGCACAGTATTAACGTGTTATTGTTTTCACAAAATAACATCAATAAGATTATCAAATCACCTGCTAGTGTGTACTAAACAAAACCTCAAATATCACTGAATTGATACAGAGACAAGCCATGGCACCAGCAAGGGGTTACAATGAAATTAATAAATAAATTACGACATGAAACAAAAATACATGTGGGTATATTTTAATCAAAAATCCATGTGTCCATAATTCTGATTATTTATCTAAATAATCTTACAGCTAATTCTTTACAAATGATCAATTTCTATATTTCCCAGAGTGCTAATATGGTGTTATAATTTAACATATTAATGGCTTTTAGAAATCATCTATGCTAGTCTGCCCCTCAAACAATTTTAAATATAATTTAGATTTAAATGGCAGGTAGTATATAAATCAATTTCTAAAACAGGTCGCATTTTGTAATTTAAATAGGACTACTTATGAGCTACCAAAACGTATTTTTGCTTCATGTCGTTATTAATGTATTTACTTATTTATTTGGTTAAACTTTAATCCAGCCTTACATTTGAACTTCTATGTATGAATTACTGACGAGTAATATTTGTGATTCGATTACTCTAGCAGATGAACTGATAATGTATGGATGTTATTTTGTGAAAACAATACAGTATTAAAAAAAGAAATACTGCAACATTTAATAAATAAATAAATTATACACCAAACTGTAGCACATTTCTTTAGTCTTAATATCATAACAAATATACTTATTATAAATATGTACCTCCTTTTATTTGTTGGAAAACGGTCTGGAACTGAAGTAAAGGATTTTTTTAATACAGTGCTGTTTGAATATTTAAAATATGGTTCCCTTTCAAGTCGAAAATAACCATCAACATGAGATATTGCCGTCAGGCAGCACCGGTAGGCTGAGCTTTTATAGCAAAGCTGCCGATAGGCCCCCACGCCAGCTGCAGTGTAAGCCCGCCCCCCTGGGAGCTTACTTATCTGCGCGCGCGGGGATGCACTTCCTCTTTTGTCTTCAGCCTTGGTACGGTAGGTAATAGATAATAGAGCTTGTTAACTGATTGTACTCGATAAGCTTTACGCTTGAGAAGCTGTTTAATTACCCCTTCTCTGAGTTTTTTTCAGTTATTGTGTTATTTAGGATTATATATATTTCTTTAATATATTTTTCCTTTCGCTTTGCTTCGGCATCGCGTCTTCGTGGTCCCCGTCTTCCTTTTCTTATTGTTATTATTATAATATATAACTATATTATATTTATTATTTGGGTTTTTGTGTATATATATATATATTGTTATATATATTTTTTATTGTATATTGTTTGGGACGCGTGTGCGTTGGCCTTAGGCCACGCGCATTATTGCAGCCTCGGTCTTGCTTAGGCTAGACCGTGTGTGTGTGTGTGTGTGCGTGCAGCCTGCATTGCAGTCTCCCCCCCACCGCGGCGCGTTCTACCGCCACGTGGCTGCTATTGAGTATAGCCCCACTGTTTTACACCATACGTAGTGTCTGCTGCAGCGTCCAAACAAACAAACAAAAAAAAAAAAAGTTTTTTTCCCATACAGTATAAGGAAGACGACCACCAAGTGCATTAACTGTTGCCCTTATAAGCAGCACAACACCTTGTCTTTCGAGACTCAGACACAGTACTAGAGCACATAGCGTCTCCGCTTTGCGGGTCAGCTGACGTGGATCGTCTGGTGCAGTACACGCGCTCCGGCGCTTTCGGTGTCAGCGCTTAGGCGCCTGGTGTAGCGCTTCGGCGCCTAGTGCTTGGGCTCAGTGCACGCAACGCACCTGTGCACGCACCTCGATGCTCGGTGCTCGGTGCCTCGGTGCACGCACCTCGACGCTCGGTGCCTCAGTGCACGCACCTCGATGCTCGGTGCTCGGTGCCTCGGTGCACGCACCTCGACGCTCGGTGCTCGGTGCCTCGGTGCACGCACCTCGACGCTCGGTGCTCGGTGCCCGGTGCACGCACCTCGACGCTCGGTGCCTCGGTGCACGCACCTCGACGCTCGGTGCTCGGTGCACGCACCTCGACGCTCGGTGCTCGGTGAACGCACCTCGACGCTCGGTGCTCGGTGCCTCGGTGCACGCACCTCGACGCTCGGTGCTCGGTGCCTCGGTGCACGCACCTCGACGCTCGGTGCTCGGTGCCTTGGTGCACGCACCTCGACGCTCGGTGCTCGGTGCCTCGGTGCACGCACCTCGACGCTCGGTGCTCGGTGCCTCGGTGCACGCACCTCGACGCTCGGTGCTCGGTGCCTCGGTGCAATCACCTCGACGCTCGGTGCTCGGTGCCTCGGTGCACGCACCTCGACGCTCGGTGCTCGGTGCCTCGGTGCACGCACCTCGACGCTCGGTGCTCGGTGCCTCATGCACGCACCTCGACGCTCGGTGCTCGGTGCCTCGGTGCACGCACCTCGACGCTCGGTGCCTTGGTGCACGCACCTCGACGCTCGGTGCTCGGTGCACGCACCTCGACGCTCGGCGCTCGGTGCCTCGGTGCACGCGCCTCGACACTCGGTGCTTGGTGCCTTGGTGCACGCAACTCGACGCTCGGTGCTCGGTGCACGCACCTCGCCGCTCGGTGCCTCAGTGCACGCACTTGACGTTTGTCTTTTCAGTGCTTGGTGCACGCGCCTCAACGCACCTTAAAGCTGTTCTCTTGGTGCTCAGTGCTTAACGCTCGGCGCTCCTATTACTGGCACGGTACGCTTCGGCATACAACGTGCTGCACCATGTCATTTCACCGCTGTGTCACCTGTCAGACGAAGTTACCGGCTAATGACCTGCATGAGGACTGTGTGTCCTGTCTGGGGCCGGAGCTTGCGGCATCTGCTTTGGCAGACAAAGCTTTTTGCACGTTATGTGCAAGCTTTCAGACGCGCACTCTGCGTCGTAGGGCGAGGAGAGCAGTCGGGGATCGCTCCCCTTCATCTGGGTCGTCACACACCCTTTCCACCCCGCAGCCTTCTTTGGCTTCCCCGCCAGCGAAGCTGCCTTTTTCCAGGAGTTCGCCTTCCCAGGTTACCCCTGGTCAACGATCTCCTGACGTTAGGCGCAAGAGAGACCGCTCCCACAGCCTTTCTGTAAGGCGAGGCCCTTCTCCTCGCGGCGAACGCCCCCGTCAGATCTCGAGATCCCGCTCTAGATCGCCCCGAAGGAGAGGATGTTCCCGTTCTCCTCGTCGCGACAGGCGTGGTGGTGTAACTGAGCTTACTATTAAGATGTCTCAGTTTATGGACCTTATGATGGGGCAGCAATCGCTGCTCATGTCCCTGGCCACAGCTCGGGCCGCAGAGGAGCCAGTCAGACCGGCTGTCAACCAGCCGATCATCCTACCACAACCCCTGTCCGTTCCAGTTGCGCAACAGGACGCATGGGACGTGGATGCTATCTCTCGAGATGCATCAGAGGGTGAGCCTCTCCACGGAGAGGATAGTGTGGAGGCAGAGCTCACGTCCCACCACTCAGAGTCTGAGATGGAGGTAGGCGTAGATGACTCTTTATGGTCCTTAGTAGAGCGGGTGACTCGCCACCTGGGCTTAGAATGGCCTGCCACTGAAGAACCTAGGCGCTCTCTTTTTGAGTCGCCTTTGGCACAGGGCCAGCAGTCTAGGATGCTTCCGGCCTTCCCAGACTTTGTTAAGGAGGTGCAGTCCACTTGGGGGACTCCAGCCTCCGCCCCGGCAACCTCGCGTAAGGCGGCTGCCTTTACCATGCAAGGTGCGAGTGAAGCGGGTCTGGCGTCATTTCCGCCAGTTGGCGCTGCGTTCGCAGCGTTGGTGAAGTCACCAACACTCTCTGGGTTGGTGAAAGACCCCACCTGCCCTAACAAGCAGTGCAGGATCACTGAGGTGCACCTCAAGAGGGGCTATTCGGCGGCTACAGAGGCAGTTAGGCTGTCCAATCTGGCCAGCCTCCTCTCAGTTTATCAGGCTGCGCTAATAAAGGATCTCCCAGACTACCCTTCAGTGTCTCTGAGAGCGGAGTTGGGGCTAGTTGCCCAGCTGCTGGTCAAGCTAGCCCAGCTTAACGTGCGGGCCCAGGGCAGGAGCATCGCGTCTCTGGTGGTGGCCAGACGACAGCTCTGGCTCTCGCAGGCGAGAGTCCAGGAGCATGACAAAGCTCCATTGTTGGATGCCCCAATTACACCGGGGCACACATTTGGCCCAGCGGTGGAAGAGATTCTGCAAAGCTCAGCTAAGGCTAGAGAGGCATCACAGCAGTTGGCTACGATATGGCCGCGTAGGCCTTTCCAGGTCAAACGCCCACAAGAACATCAGTGGCGTAGAACACCACCGCAACACCAGCCCCGTCCAGGGGGTACTAAGACCTCCCCGGCGGATACAGCAGCGCGTGGCCAAATCCCAAGGGGACGACCGCAGCGCACAGGGTGGCGACCTAGAGGAGGCGGCAGACCACGCCCTCGTGGCTCTGGCCAGGCCCCTCATGAGCGAGCGAAACCTAAGCAGCCCTGAGAAAACCAGGCAGCCATTAACCCAACCCTATACTGTTCCACAGCTTCTGTTTTGGCAACAATGCACCAGCGATATCTGGGTGCGCAAAACTATACTCACTGGGTACACCCTTCAGTTCCGGTTAAACCCCCCCCCCCCCTTCAGGGGGGTGGTGGTAACTGTGGTGAAGGACGTGGTTCAGTCCTCAGCTCTGAATGTGGAAATACAGGCATTGCTCAGGAAGCTTGCCATTCAACTAGTAGACCCTGCTCTGACCGACCAGGGGTTCTACTCCAAGTACTTCCTTGTGCCAAAGAAGGACGGCGGGCTCCGCCCTATTCTAGACCTGCGGGTACTGAACAAATACCTACGGGTGTTGTCGTTCAAGATGCTCACGCACAGGCACATTGTCCAGTCTGTCCGGCAGGGCGACTGGTTTACCACCATAGATCTGACAGATGCGTACTTTCACGTTCCCATCTGTCCGGGTCACAGGAAGTATCTAAGATTCGCATTCCAGAGCAGGGTCTACGAGTTTTGCGTCCTGCCATTCGGCCTGTCTCTAGCTCCTCGAACCTTTTCGAAGTGTATGGACGCCATTTTAGCTCCTTTGCGGGCTCAAGGCATCCGACTGCTGAACTATCTGGACGACTGGCTCGTCTGCGCGCAGTCAAAGGAGCAGCTGGCACAGCACACAGTGATGGTTACAGACCATCTTCAGCGGCTAGGTCTGAAGGTCAATCCAGACAAGAGCCGCCTCGTGCCCAGCCAACAGACCGAGTTTTTGGGTCTGCATCTGGACTCAGTGTCCATGGAAGCGACCCTATCGACACTAAGAGTTGCCTCATTAGAGCGGTGTCTCTCCCTATTCAGGTTGAGAGAAACAGTCAGCATGGAGCTGTGTCAGCGCATGCTGGGGTTGATGGCTGCCGCCTCGCAAGCCCTTCCTTTGGGCTTACTACACCAGAGACCTCTGCAGGCCTGGTTCAATGCCTTCGCGTTGCACCCGCGGAGAGACAAGCACCCCGAACCTGCTGGGAAGCATTACGCTGGTGGAAAGTTCAGTCGAACATCCGCCAGGGCGTGCGCTTGGGTCCCGTCTTCCGAAGGGAAGTTATCACAACCGACGCTTCCAACCAAGGTTGGGGAGCAGTCTGGAACGGGACAGGGACCCGTGGAGTGTGGTCAGGACCCTGGAGGTCAGCCCACATCAATGCTCTGGAACTCAGAGCAGTGGACCTCGCCCTTCGGCACTTCTTGCCAGTGCTTCTAGACAAGCACGTGTTAGTGCGGTCAGACAACACCACAGTAGTGGCGTATATCAATCGCCAGGGCGGATTGCGGTCCCCCGGTCTTCACCGGATGGTAACGCGGCTGTTGCTCTGGGCTCAACCGCGTTTAGCCTCTCTGCGTGCAGTTCATCTGCCGGGCAGAGTCAATTACGCAGCGGACCTCCTGTCCAGAGGAGGTCCTCTTGCGGGCGAATGGCGTCTTCACCCTCGGGTGGTAGAGCGCATCTGGGAATGGTTCGGCACAGCGCAAGTCGATCTCTTCGCTTCACGAGAGACCACGCACTGTCCTCTATGGTTCTCGGTGAAGGACCTCGACAGCCCCCTGGGGGTGGATGCACTGGCTCACGAATGGCCGCCAGGGCTCCTGTATGCCTTTCCACCGATTCCGATGCTCCCCGCCTTCTTGGAGAAGGTCAGGGTAGAGCGAGCGACAGTGATTCTGATCGCTCCTCGGTGGCCTCGGAGAATATGGTTCCCGAGTCTAGTGCAGTTGTTGCACGGTCGCCCGAGGGAGCTCCCTCTGCGAGCGGACCTGTTGTCCCAAGCTCAAGGAAGCTTTGGCATCCGAACCCCAAACTCATGCAGTTATGGGCTTGGCCCCTGAGCGGGAGCGCCTGTCAGCCTTAGGGCTTTCGACTGCAGTTATATCGACCATCCAGAGTGCGAGAGCCCCCTCTACTAGGTCGCAGTATGCGTATAAGTGGCAGTTGTTTCAGAGTTGGTGTCTGGCTCAGAGCCACGACCCAGTCTCCTGTCCTATGGCAGTAATATTGCAGTTTCTGCAGAAACTGCTGGATGAAGGGAAATCTCCTTCTACACTTAAAGTGTATTTAGCCGCCATTTCGGCTTGTCATGTACGCATTGACGGTTTACCACCTGGTTGCCATTTTTTGGCATCTCAGTTTCTGAAAGGCGCAAGACGCTTGCGGCCTCCAAGAACGACCAGTTTACCGTCGTGGAGCCTTGATGTGGTGCTAGAAGCCCTTACCAAGGCACCGTTTGAGCCTCTCCACAGCGTGGATATGAAGCTCATATCTATTAAGACTGCATTTTTGCTGGCTGTGGTATCAGCAAAACGCGTGAGCGAGTTACATGCACTTTCAGTGCATCCTTCTTGTACTCGTTTTGCAGGAGACGGTTCTAAGGTCTCCATGCGCCCTAATCCGGCCTTTTTACCAAAGGTCATATCCCCGTTCCACATGAACCAGTCAGTCGAGTTGATGGCGTTCCATCCTCCTCCTTTTTCTTCCCCAGAGGAAGAGCGGTTACACATGCTCTGCCCCGTGAGGGCATTGAGGTGTTATATTGACCGTACAAAGACTGTGAGGCAGACAGAACAGTTGTTCATATGCCATGGTTCTAGATCTTTGGGTCAGCCGCTGTCTAAACAGCGCCTTTCCCACTGGATAGTGGATGCTATTAAATTAGCGTATGAATCTGCAGGCCTTCCACCACCAGGGCAGTTGAAGGCGCATTCTACCAGGGGTATGGCGACATCCTGGGCCCTCTTTCGAGGGGTGCCGGTGTCTGATATTTGCGCGGCAGACAGTTGGGCTACGCCGCATACTTTCATGAGGTTTTACAGGTTAAATGTACTGGATTCCTCTGCTCCACTGTTTGGAGCATCTGTTTTACACTCTACGACGCCTCAGGATGCGGACGTATAGAGTGATTGATAGCATGGTGTTGAATGTTCCACCTTTAAGACAGGTGTCATTACGAGCATAGACGCTGAGGCGCAGCTCCGCATATGCCTAGATGTACTGCCTACGCAGTTGCGTTATGACGTAAGTCTGTCCTACTGCCGAGAATCCTCCCTCGCGACAGCTAGGGTACACTGTATCCCATGTTGATGGTTATTTTCGACTTGAAAGGGAACGATAGGTTGCGGATGCAACCCCGGTTCCCTGAAAGAGAAAATAACCATCAAGCTGCGAGGTCGCTCCGGTAGCCTTCACGGCCTGAAGAGCAAAAGAGGAAGTGCATCCCCGCGCGCGCAGTTAAGTAAGCTCCCAGGGGGGCGGGCTTACACTGCAGCTGGCGTGGGGGCCTATCGGCAGCTTTGCTATAAAAGCTCAGCCTACCGGTGCTGCCTGACGGCAATATCTCATGTTGATGGTTATTTTCTCTTTCAGGGAACCGGGGTTGCATCCGCAACCTATCGTTTTCTTCAAAATTAAAATGACAGCAACGGTGTGTTAATTTAACGAAGCGCCTAACACCGCTTGGAACATTCACATTTTTAAATTCTAACGGTCTCTGCTCAGCGGAGTGGAATGTTCACGAGCCGGTTGCCTAGCAGCGTCTCCCCCTCCTTCTCTGCCCCGCCCTCTCGCCCTCTCTCGTTGCTCCAGCTATGAGTTCAAATTTAGCTTCGTTATATTAGCTCAATTCTTTACTAACTTTTACAAATTAGGTTATTAGTGGCTTCGTGTTTTTAAAATGGTTCAGGTGCAGTCCGGGCAGACTGACTGGAGCATCATTACAGTATACCGCACTGCGCTCAGCTTTGTGTGCCGGCTGATACACAAAATAATGAACGAATGTTAAATAAATCACATGTATTGCTTTTTAATGCTAAATATGTATCTGGTATTTTAAGTATTATCAACAATTAATAATTTAGCTATATTCATATTCAGAATGTAATACAGTATTAAGACAGGGCCCAGTATTATAAATAAATAAACACGCTTTAAGAGAAACAGCAGTGATGTTTATTGACCATTCCCATACATTCTCTATATGTTTCTACAATGTGGTTGCACAGGGACAAGGGACTCAGTGATGTTAAAAAAAAAAAAAAAATAGACCCCACAATTAACCAATATAGAAAGGAAGGCGGGAGAAATGTATTGCCTGTGTGCAGTACCTTACACTTTTGTAACACAATGTCATTTGCCATGTGTCTGCCCAGTTCTGAATGCTGTCTAGATCATTTTGAATGACCTTTGCTGCTGCAACAGTGTTTGCCACTCCTCCTATCTGGAACTGCAAACACAAGTCAAAAAGGAAGTTAGAAAGGCCAAGAGAGATAGATATAAATGAACATTGCTAAGGGGGCTAAAACCAATTCCAAAATGTTTTAACAGCAAGAGAACATTCAAAGAGGAGGTTAAATGTCTAATCATAGACTATGAAAAAAAAATAGCAAATATATTAAATGATTACTTTTCACAAGTTTTTACAAAGTAGGATACGGACAACATGCCTCACATGTCATCCTGTTCCTATCCAGTTTTAAATAACTTTAGCATAACAGAGGCAGAAGTGTTAAAGGGACTAGGAGCTCTTAAAATAAACAAATCCCCTGGGCCGGATGAGATCCTCCCAATAGTACTCATAGAAATGAAAGATGTTATTTACAGACCGCTAACCAAGATCATGCAACAGTCCCTTGACACAGGGGTTGTACCGACAGACTGGAAAATATCAAACGTAATACCAATCCACAAAAAGGGAGACAAAACCAAACCAGGTAACTACAGACCAATAAGTCTGACTTCAATTATATGTAAACCTATGGAAACTATAATAAGATCCAAAATGGAAAATTACCTATATGGTAACAATATCCTGGGAGACAGTCAGCATGGTTTTAGGAAAGGGAGATCGTGTCTAACTAACCTGCTTGATTTTTTTTGAGAATGCAACATCTACAATGGATAATTGCAAAGCATATTTTATGGTTTATTTAGATTTCCAGAAAGCTTTTGACAAAGTCCCGCATAAAAGATTATTTCTCAAACTGAACACAGTAGGGATTCAAGGAAATGCATGCACATGGATTAGAGAGTATTTAACATGTAGAAAACAGAAAGTACTGATGAGAGGAGAAACCTCAAAATGGAGTGAGGTAACCAGTGGTGTACCACAGGGATCATTATTGAGTTCTCTGCTACTCCTAATCTACATTAATGATTTAGATTCTGGTATAGTAAGCAAACTTGTTAAATTTACAAACACAAAAAATAAGAGGAGTGGCAAACACTGTTGCAGGAGCAAAGGTCATTCAAAATGATCTAGACAGCATTCAGAACTGGGCAGACACATGGCAAATTACATTTAATAGAGAAAAGTGCACGCAGGTAATAAAAATGTGCATTATAAATATCATAATATGACACTTATTGAAACAAGTGCAGCGCTTAGAACACATATACAAATAGAACTAATTCACTCTTCTATTAAACTGTGAACTTAGTGTTTGATTGAATCCCTCTCTGTGTTTGTATAGCCTGGAAACAGGCATCAGTGCCCTGCCAAGCTGCACACACTGCCATCATTCACACTGAATACAAGAGGGAGCCAGAGCACCACTGCTGTCCATAATGTAATAACACAGTAATAAGACAATGGAAATAGGCAGCAGTTACCTCCCCAGTCAGCCCAGTTCTCCCATTGTTAACAGAAAGCTCCTCACATCCAGTCATCTAAACACTACAGTGTGGTCTGTGACTGTATATGGGAGATACTGAAATTGAAGAAGGAATCTATGAAAAAGACCAAGGAGTTTATGTTGACTCAGAAATGTCTACATCTAGACAATGTGGGGAGCTATAAAAAGGCCAACAAGATGCTCAAATATATAGTGGAAAGTGTTGAATTTAAATCAAATAACGTTAAAACTTTACAATGCATTAGTAAGACCTCATCTAGAATATTGTGTTCAATTCTGGTCACCTCGCTACAAAAAGGATATTGCTGCTTGTCACAAAGACGGCCTAGAAGGTATTGACAATGTTGGCCCAAGGGACTTTTTCAACATCAAAAAAGAAACAAGGACCAGGGGTCACACGTGGATATTAGATAAAGGGGCATTCAGAACAGAAAATAGGAGGCACTTTTTTACATAGTGAATTGTGAGGGTCTGGAACCAACTCCCTAGTAATTTTGTTGAAGCTGACACCCTGGGATCCTTCAAGAAGCTGCTTGATGAGATTCTGGGATCAATAAGCTACTAACAACCAAACGAGCAAGATGGGCTGAATGGCCTCCTCTTGTTTGTAAACTTTCTTATGTTCGAGAAGGGGAGTATTTAAATGCTGTCCAAATGTTCACTGACATTAATCGATAAACTTGACCTTGTTATAATACAAGTTATTACAGACAGCACAGTGAGTCTTTAGAGCAAGGTCAATTCTAGCACATCATGATAATACAATACACACATTTGTGATTTGTTTCCCCAAAGTTGGAGAGTAATTCATTAGTAGAAGTGAAAGATGAGAGATGGTCCAGGTTCAATAACCAGTTTAATGTAGGGAGCACACAGTAAAGTAAAAGCAGGGTTTGCCATAACGCCTCCAGCATCCCATCATGCCTCTTGGTTTACCCACAATATGCAAGTAACAATTACCTGGGAAAGAGCAGCGTGCTTCTGAATGGCTAAACCGATGACATTATAGAAACAATCAGGCACTTTCTCCTTTACTAAATATGCAATGCAGAAGAAAGAGGAAATACATGAATCCTCCCTTGCACTGTTAAGAGTTCTTTGTTGTCAATAAAGAGTGCTTTTTGAATGATTTCAGTGGTGGCAGTTTGACAAGAATACATGTCATGTGAAATAAACCAGTCCAAAACGAGACATTGATGCTAATAGTTTTATTGCTTAAAAAGCTTTACAGAAAGAGACAGGCTTTTACCCAGTTTCATGTAACAGCAGATCGTGTTGTTTTGGCAGGACAGCATTTATACTGGTCAACAGTTGGAGCATTTGTTGTCATGAATGCAAATAAAGAGATTTTAAAATAATTGAGAGATGAAGAAAATCTCTATATAAACACAATGTTTTTGTCAGTCTGTGAACAAGGCCTGTCACGGGTCACTTGTGACATCACAGTGTGGCTGTGAGGAGCTGGGAGAAGAAAGGAGTCTACTGGTCAAACCTGACTCGGTGCAGTGATTATGAGCTGAGGCAAATCAATCAAGCACGCTCTCCAAGTAACTCTTTGTATATGTGCCCATGTGGAGTTGTATTTCTATTCAAACATGTGTGAGCATGTGATCTCACTGAGAATCTGAGACTACACGTTAAATAAGGACACCTTTCCATACAATGTAAAGACCTGCTTCATGAGAGGCAGGGAATCACCCAATAGAAAAACAATGTTGTCTCTATTATATATCCTTGAAGAGATTGACCAAATGCACAACAGGGAGCAGCTGTTTTAAACAAGCTGTGAATGGCCTGATAGAAATAAGTATGGGTCTGTAGCTGTGTGTGGGGAGAGGTACCAGAACAGAAAGGTTACAGCGATGCTATAAAAGAAGGTTGCTGGTGTGTTTAAGCTTTGCTTGCAGGTCTGCTGTCAGGTAAACTCCAGCACTGTGATCACTGGGCGCTGCTGCAGCTCAGTAGTGCTGGCATCGCCTGCAGCGGTAGGTAAGCCAGTCTAAAACCAATTGAAGACATTATCAGCAACCTGGGCAGAAAAGCTATTGTTCTGATCCATACCCTACAGAGCATTGCACAGCTAGGTAATGAGATTGTGGGGTGGTAATGGTCAGCATTGTCTAATAATATAGACAATCAGTGTCACACTGAGCTGCAGAATTGAACTCCCTCCCATGTGTAGATAGCATCCTCCACACTCTTTGTATTGCACTCCTTTGAATTACAAATTTGAAAAAAAAAGCTTTGTGTAATTTAGCATGCAATTTCACAATCCCAAAGGGTATGGAATCAACTGCTAAACTGTGGAGCCACCACAACCTCTCAATACAATCCTATCAATAAAAAACACGGAAACCCTCTATACTAGTTCAAATGCCAAACATGCTTCTGAGGTTTTATTCAGAGCAATCCTAGATCAAAGCTCCTCTGTTTTGTCCCCTGCTTTTATATTTTGTTTCACTGAAATGACAAAAGTTCCACATGAGATTGAGGTCAGTGGACCCTTCTTCTCAACTCAAAGCCAACCCTGACATAATGACCTCCCACAGAGAACTACTGTACACACACCATAAAACAGCAGCAATCCCATTCATCAGATCTCCTGGGATTATTTGTGGAGTTGGTTACTCCGGCATGAGATCACACACATGTAATAAGTTTAAGTATACATTTTAGGATTGCAGGAGACAGGTTAGACTTTCCTCTTTCCAATAAGTTACGAATGACCTCAATCGATCAATAGTTGGAGACAATGCAGTAGAAAGATGAATCATAAACTCATCTTGATATTTCCAGTTGAAGGATTATGATGGATGGCATCTGTTATAAAACTTATTCCAACAATTCTGTGTCTCTCTTGGAGTTCCATCCATATTTGACCTGGTCGACCTCATGTTCTAAACTGATATGGAATGACACTTGGTGTTCTATTTCAAATTGTTCTAATATATCCCTCAACCAATGTATACAGAAATAATAAGGCATACTCACAGCGAGTGCAGCGGTACCCATGATGGTAGTAGAAATAGTAGTGATAGTGATGAGCTACACAAAAAAAGAAAAGATAATTAGGAACAGTCTATTTTTAACACAGAGCTTCTTAAACCCACTGCCTTCCACACTGTAGCCCAGAACTCAACCCCCTGAGCTACTCAGGGACAGTAGCCCAGTGGTTAAAGAAAAGGGCTTGATACCAGGAGGTTCACATCCCGGCTCAGCCACTCACTCACTGTGTGTGACCCTGAGCAAGTCAAAACGTAAAACTGGAGTCCTATTGTAAGTGACTGCAGCAGCAGTTGTTGATGCATAGTACACCCCCTAGTCTCGAAGGCACTTTGGAGAAAAGCAACTGCTAAAAGACTAATGAATAAAAAAGTAATACTCAGATCCACAAGCATGCACATTGCCTTCCACTGTGCAAGGCAACACTTTCTCTAAACACTGAGCTATCAAACCCACTAACTCCTATACTACAGCCCAGCACTAACCACTATACTGCTCAAACCCACTACCTTCCACACTGCAGCTCTGCACTCTAGTCACTGTGTCACTGAAGCCTCTCAGCAAAGCTACACTGATAAACAATTCATGCCCTGATTGAAAATAATAAATAAAACCCACTGATTGCTGCATAAAATAAAGTAGAATCCATTTACTTACCATAGTAGCATCTGTACCTTACTGTGAAAGATACAAGTGATATATTGAGTTCAGTCCATTTGAAGTCACTGCAGTGGCTGCTTTATACAAGAATGGGGCCTCAGTAGCGTATTAGAGAGCTATATATTTCAAAGGAGTGTCTCTCTATTTGTACATTTCTATTATTGGCAAAATCCAAAGACAGGGCTCCTTCTTTATATCCCCTCCCAGAGTATACAGAACACCTCACTATGTGAGTATGTATTAAATAAAGATGGCATTTCATATTAAGAGCAGCTAATTCATACTATTATACAATAATACCCCATTCCATATTCTCAACATCAGCTGTAGGAGGCCCCATTGTTAACATGTATTCATTTCTTGTGACGCGCACAGTACATGTGTATTGTATTGTAGTGTACAGTCACATTTTTATTAAAATATCAGATGCTATAATCTGGAAATGAAATAAACATACACCATTAAATACAATTTAAAAATATATATACAATTCATTTCTACATATTAATGTACCATAATAAAATAAAATACTTACAACAGTAAGCTGTTCCAAAGAAAAAGAAAAACAGAAACAGTGGTTATTGGATTTAATAGTTCACTTTATATTCATGTTTGAGTTCCATTTACTGGAATGTCTTCAATCAATTGACCTTCAGTCTACAATCCATGCAGTTCACCCAAACCAGGAGCCAGCTCCAGAGAGACACACACTTACTTCTGTAGTATCTTTTGGACAGGGCATCCTTCTTCACTACCATGGACTGTGTCAGGACCACTTCAGAATCCACTTCAGGAGACAGAAAGCATGTGAAGATCATTAAACAAACAGTAGGTTGCATCCCTTCTATTTAAACACAGACCATGTTGAGGAACTCTCCAAATTTGGATTAGGATTTCAATGTACATTAAAGAATATTGCTGAACAGTAAGGAGCTTCAGATTTTATTTTGTTAGAGTGTGTGTTACAATGTTTTCACCTGAGTTCAGGAGCTGCTCTTCAGTTCTAGTTGCCTGTCTTAGATATATGTACATAATGTAGGCTGGATCAGTCAAAGTGTCTTTATAGAAGAGCCAGTGACTGGATCACGCTTCCTTCTGCTTTCAATTCACTGCTATGCACTAGATGGTGATGGCACTTACTAACAGAAAGATATTTCAGTCTGCATTACATATGAAAAGAATCACACAGAACAATCGCACAAAACAACTGTGGTCAACTATGAAAGGCGCTATATAAAATAAACATTGATTGATAAAAAGGTAAGGGAACAGGACAACCTTTTAGTCAAGTTATTATATCTCAGTTGGGTGATCCTTCTTACTGACATTTAAGGTGATCAATTAATACAATACGTCTTATTAAAGGTGCTGCATCAACACATTTAAATGCACATGTTAAATGCAAACAGGTGAAATATTTTCAAAGTGTATATCCCTCAAGCTTTGTGTTTTCCTCTTCTGCTTCAGTGTAACAGACAGACGGGCAGACAGACAGACAGACAGACAGACAGGCAGGCAGAAACACACTCAACAGAAGAAGCTATAGGCCATCTGTACTCACTGTCAGCTCTTTTCTCCATCATATTGTCTCCTATCAGGTAAAACAGAAATAGGTTTATACAGTTAGAAGTACATTAGGAAACAGATCTGGGCACTTTGTGTTAGTGCCAGTAGAGAAACAGCAGCTAAATGTGCTCAGATTCACTGGGGTTTGGCCTTAAGTCTATCATCTGTAATTCACAATGTGTTCCTCTTGAAGGTTTAACGTTGTACCCACACACTACCCAGACGTGCTTTTCAAAGGACTCACCCAACTCCCGCTCTCCTTTGAGTCCATCACTGTCCAGCTCAGCATCACTGTCGCCTGAATCCTCTGCCTCTGGAACAGGGAGAAGAGAGCTTCATGAAGCAATGAAGGATTCCCTCGACTGCAGTGCACAGCTTCATAGGACACTCAACACAGGGAGGCAGAGAGTTCCCCATTACATTGCAATGCAGAGCTGTGAGGTTTAACCAGGAGATTTCTGGATATACAGTAGCCCTTGATGTTATGCATGATTAGCGATGATTAGTCAGGTTGAGTTTCTAAACAAATTGTGTGGTCTGTGCAGGACTGTGCTTTTTTGTCATTGCTTAACTTAAATCCTGCAAATAAGAAACTTTCTTTCTTTCTTTCTTTCTTTCTTTCTTTCTTTCTTTCTTTCTTTCTTTGTTTCTTTCTCTCTTTCTTTCTCTCTTTCTTTCTCTCTTTATTTTTTTCTCTTTCTCTCTTTCTTTCTTTGTTTGTTTCTTTCTCTCTTTTTTTCTTTCTCTCTCTTTCTTTCTTTCTCTTTTGTTCTTTCTTTCTTTCTTTCTTTCTTTCTTTCTTTCTTTCTTTCTCTCTCTTTCTTTCTTTCTTTGTTTGTTTCTTTCTCTCTTTCTCTCTCTTTTGCTCTTTCTTTCTCTCTCTTTCTTTCTCTCTTTTTTCTCTCTTTCTTTCTCTCTTTATTTTTTTCTCTTTCTCTCTTTCTTTCTTTGTTTGTTTCTTTCTCTCTTTTTTTCTTTCTCTCTCTTTCTTTCTTTCTCTTTTGTTCTTTCTTTCTTTCTTTCTTTCTTTCTTTCTTTCTTTCTCTCTCTTTCTTTCTTTCTTTGTTTGTTTCTTTCTCTCTTTCTCTCTCTTTTGCTCTTTCTTTCTCTCTCTTTCTTTCTTTCTTTTTTCTCTCTTTCTTTCTTTCTCTCTTTCTTTCTCTCTTTCTTTCTTTCTCTCTTTCTTTCTTTGTTTGTTTCTTTCTTTCTCTCTCTTTTGCTCTTTCTTTCTTTCTCTCTTTCTTTCTCTTTCTTTCTTTCTTTCTTTCTCTTTCTTTCTTTCTTTCTTTCTTTCTCTTTCTTTCTTTCTTTCTCTCTTTCTTTCTTTTTTTCTCTCTTTCTTTCTTTCTCTCTTTCTTTCTCTCTTTCTTTCTTTCTTTCTTTCTCTCTCTTTCTTTCTCTCTCTCTCTTTTGCTCTTTCTTTCTTTCTTTCTCTCTTTCTTTCTTTCTTTTTTTCTCTTTCTTTCTCTTTCTTTCTTTCTTTCTTTCTCTCTTTCTTTTTCTCTTTTGCTCTTTCTTTCTTTCTTTCTTTTTTTCTCTCTCTTTCTTTCTTTCTTTCTCTCTCTTTTGCTCTTTCTTTCTTTCTTTCTTTCTTTCATTCTTTCATTCCTTACCCAGCGGAATGGCCTCCAGGAGCGTGATTGGACACCGCTGATCTCACAGCATTCTCAAGAGACGTGGCAGCGGCAGCACATCTAGCAGGTGCCTCAGGAGCAAGCACAGTGATGTCCTTGTTGACATAATGGTTGGGCAGCTCCCCTTGGTTAAAATATGAATCTCAAGCACACTGCTGGTGTTCAGTACCAGGTTCTGCAGGATGAACAGGCAGCTCAATGCTGCTTGTTTTGTAGGATTACCTCTAAATCCCAGTTCACATTCAGATGGAGAGTCACCACACAGGTTGGATCCCAGCTTCTTGTTCTCCTCAAGTGTACAGACATGATTTTCATGAGGAAGTTCCTCTGCGATGGGGACACATTCCTGCTCTATGAATTCCTCTTTAATAGGAACACATTCCTGTTGAGGGACCTCTTCATCTTTAACACATGCCAGCTTTGTAACCTGCATTAGACTTGCACACCACTCCTGCTTCTATCTTTGGCCCTTCCTGTGCTTCAGATTCAGGGATAGCGTGGCTCTCTTTGGGATCTGTGGGAAACAAAACTGTATACAATTAGATCTCTTACTTACCAGCTAGGTTTGTTAGTTGCTTTGATCAGGGATTTAAAGTTACTGTTCCTCAGTTATTTCATATAGGGGTGAGCCGGTATAATAGTTTGGTGGTTTAGGTACATGATGGCATTGATACCATTCCTGTTATTCTACATTGCAATTATCGGTTAACGCTGTGTTTGTGTTCCTATGAACAAAGTGAAGGAAAAGGCATTTTCATATGAACATCTTTTTATTCTACGTCCTGTACAAGACTCAGTGCTGCTGGTCTTTCTCACCTCCTGTAGCCTCACACTGGAGCATTGCATCCACTTCTACCTCCCTGTCAATCACCATCATGACTGCCGTTCTGCCTTTGCATTGTTCTAATGCAAACATCCATTTCTCTACTGCAAACATGCTTAGAAACCAAGCCTGGAGACTTGCAGTCTTAGCAAAGTGTCTGAGGAATGTCTTTTTGTTACCTGATCCTGTATTGTGAGAACGGTTTTGAAGGAAACGGTCAACACAGAATACAAGTTTCAATGTGTCAAATACAATGAGCAGACAAGCGACTGCAGCAGGATAACCTGCTTATTCTCAAAGCAGTTTCACTTAAACACGTGATTTACACAACTCAAACTTTTTCAAGTGCCGCAATATGTTTTTTGTACAAACTCCACCTGTGTAATAATCATTAGGCAGAACATTGGAAGCTTACTTGAGCAACATCACATGACCTGTAGATATAAATCCAATAACATCCCTTGTAGTATTAAAATACATTTGTAATGGTGTGGCTCTCCCTATTGTATGTATCCTGTGCAAACTCATCTCTGCTCTTAAATAATAACCTGGATTAGTAAATGTTTATAAGCAATATGAGCGATCGTTTCCTAATTCTGCTTACCATCAGCTGAACAAAGTACTTTATTTAGAGACTCAATCTAGAGACTCAATAAAATGATACAATTCAGTTGACACCTTACTGTGTTGTATTTACTTCCTCCAACTTCAACCCTTAATTGAACTTGTGGAACCACTCGGGTCCAAAATCTTACAGCGGATTGGTGCAGGCAGGGTGCTGCTGCTGCCCCCTTTATTCACACAGTGAGGTCTGGAAAGATCGTGTAAATGTGTGTGTGTGGAACAAGAAGGAAACAGGACTAAAGCACAAGAACGAGCAGCGAATGAGCCGCGACTGTACCAAAGACAAACTCAACAGCACTGGAGCGGAATACAATGAAACCATTTATCTAAAAATAGATTCGCAGTCAAACAGTTCAATCAAACACTGAAACCCCATGTGCTGCTGCCTGTATGTTGATATTAAATCACAAATCATTATTCTAACCCTCTGCAATATGGTCTGTGACTGTCTCAGTGGGACTCTATACAAGACATCACTTTACCAGAAGGATACCATTGAAGGCTCTTAAATTAGACTGGCTAAGATTTACCAATCTAGTACTTTATTAATTTCTAGACTACCTATTTAAATATATAAAATAATACAATGTCTTGATTAGACTCCTTCTAGCCAATATTAGGACAGAACTGTGTTATTAACAACGCTTATAATAATCAAACACTTTAAAACGTGTCCGAAGAGAAATTCTAACCAAGATCTTTCCAACAGAAGGTAGTTTAAGGTGCTGGATTGACCAAGCAATACCACACAATAAAATCAATCTTACCTTGAAATATTAAAGGCTGTTTAATGTCTGCATCTGCAGCGTTTATACACGCTCGCACAGCTTTCAGCTCGTTCTCTGATATTTCCAATCTCAGCTTCAGACTTTCATTCTCTTTCTCCTTTTTGTTACATTTCCACTCTGAATTCAGTGAATTTGCTGACGACAGCTTTAGTAATCGCGCACAAGACGGTGTGTAGAGCCGCTTTCACTGCGTGCTCGATGGTAGAGGCGAGCTCGTCTTGAAAGAGCGACACGGACACGCTGACGCGTCCATCTTCACTGGTTTGAGTTTCACACTGGTCTAGCGGAATCCTCTTTTCAAACAGAAACACCGGCTGCGGTTTGTATTTAGTAATATTTATTTTTTACTGTAGCCTTCCCATTCAAATATATTCATCACTTCTTCTGGTGTGATAAAGAAAGAACACAAACAACATGCTTTGCAAGGAGTAACTTTACTTTGGTCTTTCAGAATCGCGCAGAGCTCTGCTGGAGCTTCAACGCGTTTGTTTCTCAGTAAATCATCTCATTGAAAAGCTCGACTTGTCTGTAGCTGCGACTGACGCGCTCCGCTCTGTGTGTGAAATTCAACACAGAAAAGGGATGCTTTCCTTTTCACGGAACTCCGTGCAGGTAATAAACAAACACAAAAATCACTAATTATTAGAAAACATTTCATCCCAGCCTAAATACTTTAAACAGCAGGAGACAGCGTGTTGTAAAATCATCACTGACTGCAGCCTCCTCTCCACACATGAACAAAACAAACCTCTCTATTTCCTGTACTGAAATGAAAGCGTCACCAGCAGAAGGCGGGTCTGGTTGGAACCATCGCGTATTATTGGCTGTAGAAGCACTCTATCCCCAGCATGTGAGCCTGATTGGCTGTAGAAACACTCTATCCCCAGCATGTGAGCCTGATTGGCAGGCCTCCCTGTCGGAGGCGGTTATGAAACTGGATGCCAGAGTTCGCCATGTTGGCTCTTTCAGCGCTGTGTTCAATGCGATGCATTCAGGCGCGTTAAGTAAGTGAGCCGCTCAGAAAGCACACGGAGCTGAATTTAAATGACTTAACGCTCTGCTACAGGAGAGCGCTGAGCGACTTTTAAAAATGGAGAATAATAATGATTTGCTTGTTTGTGTTTCTAAGCTGATGGTTGATGAAATGGCCCCGTGTGAAGTTACTGTCCCCTGCTGGACCTCGCTGAGTTCGGCGCTCTGTTTGGACTGAACCTCATATCTGGCTGTGTTTAATACCGACAATACCGACGTTAATAATGAACATTATGAATAATATTAATACTACAAGCCTAATAATAATACATTAATAACTATAAAACAGCTCTACATTTAAAAAGAAAAATGAAATTAAATGATACAAATTCGAAAACAACCATTTTTACATTATTGTCTACATGCATCATCTCAAATAATTACAGTGTCATTTATCAGACCCTTCGGCGTTGTCTTTTGAAAAATTAAACCTGCCAGACCGAACGCAGGCTAACATTCAATTAACCAATCTATCTATTAATCATATATATTTTCTATAGCGCCCGATATGCGCTTCACAAAATCTACTTAAAAACAACAAAATATCTAATTGTAAGGCTGGTCGAACAAAATAAGTCTTCAGTGTAATTTTAAACAAAGAGCGCTTTCCACGATTTAAGATGCTTTAGAGAGACTGAATATTGGAATTGGCAGCCGAAACTGGGGGATAAAACTGCCTGTGATCAAAGTGGGCAGAAAAGTTGCATACTTTGCATACTGTATTTGGTAGAAAAGAAAACGGATCATCTCTGATTTGCAACGTTTCCATGGTTCGGCCCGGCCACTGCCGTGTGACTGGTTAAAACGATGAGTTCAGTTTTTTTCTGTTGCTTGGTAATTCAGTCATGAGGCAGTTGTAGCAGAGTGGCGCAGCGGAAGCGTGCTGGGCCCATAACCCAGAGGTCGATGGATCGAAACCATCCTTTGCTAGCTTGTTTTTCTTCTATTAGCAAAGTAGTTTTTCTAAAATATTAACTGAAGGCAATTAATTAATATTACATTTCGCAATCAACGATCATATAATGCGCAAGGGTACTTGTCCATCATAAGAGCTGAAATAAATTATAGCGCTTTGAGATTATATGTTACTAGCGGATTGTTTAGAAATGTACCCAATTATATTATAACTGTTCTAAAAAAGAATGTTATCTCGAAAAATGAGCCTTGTCAAGCTGAAATAGCTCAGCTGGGAGAGCGTTAGACTGAAGATCTAAAGGTTCCTGGTTCGATCCCGGGTTTCGGCAAACAGCAAGAATTTTTTTGTTTTGTATTATTTTGAACTAAAAAACAGAGCACATTTTTTTCTTCAGTGTAATTGGAAGAAATAACAACGTATCAGAGTGCCATTTTCTAATGTGATTAAGAAATGCAAAAAGCATCGTCCCTGGGTGGGCTTGAACCACCAACCTTTCGGTTAACAGCCGAACGCGCTAACCGATTGCGCCACAGAGACCATCCTGCTCAGCCAAAACTGAGACCACATCTAAGAAGAAAGCAACACTGGACGAAAGTCTAATCTCAATTACATGTATACAAACCAATGCAAGCAAACTTCAAGCCATTTATATTTATTCCCAAATAACACAAACTCTTCAATTGCTAAAAAATATTTAAAAATCTCCCTTTGTGCTTCTCGGAAGGCATACGATGGAGGGCGCACTGCAGTTTTTCAGTATGGGGAATATTACAAATTAGGAGACTGTGCTTTAAAATACACATGTAGGGCGGGCGTCTCTGTTACAAAGAATTGGCACACTTTGTATTTATCTCCATAATGCGTTGGGACTAAATACGCAGAAACATTAAAACTATTTGGAGAATGCGGGCATCGATCCCGCTACTTCTCGCATGCTAAGCGAGCGCTCTACCATTTGAGCTAATTCCCCTTGAATTGAGCATGTGATTCTCATAGGCTACATCGCAGCTTGATACGAGCAATTCAGATTGTCTGACTAGTCTGCCAATTGCAAATTCAAAAAATAAATAAATAAAATAAAAAGCAAATATTTCAACGAGAGGTATGCTTTCAATTTCTTCAAAAAGTAGTCTCAGCTCGTTTATTCAGTCGCTTATAAATCCACAATCTGTGTCCCGATGCAGCAGCGCTGTGTGCTGTGGCTCGAGCTTGTTTGACGAGGCAGACAGTGCAAAAATGCCAAAACTTGCTTTTGTATCACATGACAAACTTAAGGTATGCTTTAACGGCTTGGCTGTCTCAAGTTAGTTTGTATTGTTAATGTAACACCTCGTTGTTGCCCAGTCATTGTTTCATATGAAGTAGAGTTTGCCAGTTGGGGGCGACGGTCTGCAAATAAAAGTTAAGACTATATTTGCAAGGATCATTTCTAGAATGAAACACGTTTTGAAGGGATTGGTCTCGGTATCCTATAGCGCCCCATATGCGCTTCACAAACTCTACTTAAAAACAAGAACATATCTAATTGTAAGCCTGGTCGAACAAAATAAGTCTTCAGTGTAATTTTAAACAAAGAGCGCTTTCCACGATTTAAGATGCTTTAGAGACAGAATATTGGAATTGGCAGCCGAAACTGGGGGATAAAACTGCCTGTGATCAAAGTGGGCAGCAAAGTTGCATACTTGCATACCTTTTTTGGGAGAAAAGAAAACGGATCATCTCTGATTTGCGACGTTTCCATGGTTTGGCCCGGCCACTGCCGTGTGACTGGTTAAAACGATGTTCAGTTTTTTTCTGCTGCTTGGTAATTCAGTGATGAGGCAGCTGTAGCAGAGTGGCGCAGCGGAAGCGTGCTGGGCCCATAACCCAGAGGTCGATGGATCGAAACCATCCTCTGCTAGCTTGTTTTTCTTCTGTTAGCAAAGTAGTTTTTCTAAAATATTAACTGAAGGCAATTAATTAATATTACATTTCGCAATCAAGGATCATATAATGCGCAAGGATACTTGTCTTTCATAAGAGCTGAAATAAATTATAGCGCTTTGAGATTATATGTTACTAGCGGATTGTTTAGAAATGTACCCAATTATATTATAACTGTTCTAAAAAAGAATGTTATCTCGAAAAACGAGCCTTGTCAAGCTGAAATAGCTCAGCTGGGAGAGCGTTAGACTGAAGATCTAAAGGTTCCTGGTTCGATCCCGGGTTTCGGCAAACAGCAAGAATTTTTTTGTTTTGTATTATTTTGAACTAAAAAACAGAGCACATTTTTTTCTTCAGTGTAATTGGAAGAAATAACAACGTATCAGAGTGCCATTTTCTAATGTGATTAAGAAATGCAAAAAGCATCGTCCCTGGGTGGGCTTGAACCACCAACCTTTCGGTTAACAGCCTAACCGATTGCGCCACAGAGACCATCCTGCTCAGCCAAAACTGAGACCACATCTAAGAAGAAAGCAACACTGGACGAAAGTCTAATCTCAATTACATGTATACAAACCAATGCAAGCAAACTTCAAGCCATTTATATTTATTCCCAAATAACACAAACTCTTCAATTGCTAAAAAATATTTAAAAATCTCCCTTTGTGCTTCTCGGAAGGCATACGATGGAGGGCGCACTGCAGTTTTTCAGTATGGGGAATATTACAAATTAGGAGACTGTGCTTTAAAATACACATGTAGGGCGGGCGTCTCTGTTACAAAGAATTGGCACACTTTGTATTTATCTCCATAATGCGTTGGGACTAAATACGCAGAAACATTAAAACTATTTGGAGAATGCGGGCATCGATCCCGCTACTTCTCGCATGCTAAGCGAGCGCTCTACCATTTGAGCTAATTCCCCTTGAATTGAGCATGTGATTCTCATAGGCTACATCGCAGCTTGATACGAGCAATTCAGATTGTCTGACTAGTCTGCCAATTGCAAATTCAAAAAATAAATAAATAAAATAAAAAGCAAATATTTCAACGAGAGGTATGCTTTCAATTTCTTCAAAAAGTAGTCTCAGCTCGTTTATTCAGTCGCTTATAAATCCACAATCTGTGTCCCGATGCAGCAGCGCTGTGTGCTGTGGCTCGAGCTTGTTTGACGAGGCAGACAGTGCAAAAATGCCAAAACTTGCTTTTGTATCACATGACAAACTTAAGGTATGCTTTAACGGCTTGGCTGTCTCAAGTTAGTTTGTATTGTTAATGTAACACCTCGTTGTTGCCCAGTCATTGTTTCATATGAAGTAGAGTTTGCCAGTTGGGGGCGACGGTCTGCAAATAAAAGTTAAGACTATATTTGCAAGGATCATTTCTAGAATGAAACACGTTTTGAAGGGATTGGTCTCGGTATCCTATAGCGCCCCATATGCGCTTCACAAACTCTACTTAAAAACAAGAACATATCTAATTGTAAGCCTGGTCGAACAAAATAAGTCTTCAGTGTAATTTTAAACAAAGAGCGCTTTCCACGATTTAAGATGCTTTAGAGACAGAATATTGGAATTGGCAGCCGAAACTGGGGGATAAAACTGCCTGTGATCAAAGTGGGCAGCAAAGTTGCATACTTTGCATACCTTTTTTGGGAGAAAAGAAAACGGATCATCTCTGATTTGCGACGTTTCCATGGTTTGGCCCGGCCACTGCCGTGTGACTGGTTAAAACGATGTTCAGTTTTTTTTCTGCTGCTTGGTAATTCAGTGATGAGGCAGCTGTAGCAGAGTGGCGCAGCGGAAGCGTGCTGGGCCCATAACCCAGAGGTCGATGGATCGAAACCATCCTCTGCTAGCTTGTTTTTCTTCTGTTAGCAAAGTAGTTTTTCTAAAATATTAACTGAAGGCAATTAATTAATATTACATTTCGCAATCAAGGATCATATAATGCGCAAGGATACTTGTCTTTCATAAGAGCTGAAATAAATTATAGCGCTTTGAGATTATATGTTACTAGCGGATTGTTTAGAAATGTACCCAATTATATTATAACTGTTCTAAAAAAGAATGTTATCTCGAAAAACGAGCCTTGTCAAGCTGAAATAGCTCAGCTGGGAGAGCGTTAGACTGAAGATCTAAAGGTTCCTGGTTCGATCCCGGGTTTCGGCAAACAGCAAGAATTTTTTTGTTTTGTATTATTTTGAACTAAAAAACAGAGCACATTTTTTTCTTCAGTGTAATTGGAAGAAATAACAACGTATCAGAGTGCCATTTTCTAATGTGATTAAGAAATGCAAAAAGCATCGTCCCTGGGTGGGCTTGAACCACCAACCTTTCGGTTAACAGCCTAACCGATTGCGCCACAGAGACCATCCTGCTCAGCCAAAACTGAGACCACATCTAAGAAGAAAGCAACACTGGACGAAAGTCTAATCTCAATTACATGTATACAAACCAATGCAAGCAAACTTCAAGCCATTTATATTTATTCCCAAATAACACAAACTCTTCAATTGCTAAAAAATATTTAAAAATCTCCCTTTGTGCTTCTCGGAAGGCATACGATGGAGGGCGCACTGCAGTTTTTCAGTATGGGGAATATTACAAATTAGGAGACTGTGCTTTAAAATACACATGTAGGGCGGGCGTCTCTGTTACAAAGAATTGGCACACTTTGTATTTATCTCCATAATGCGTTGGGACTAAATACGCAGAAACATTAAAACTATTTGGAGAATGCGGGCATCGATCCCGCTACTTCTCGCATGCTAAGCGAGCGCTCTACCATTTGAGCTAATTCCCCTTGAATTGAGCATGTGATTCTCATAGGCTACATCGCAGCTTGATACGAGCAATTCAGATTGTCTGACTAGTCTGCCAATTGCAAATTCAAAAAATAAATAAATAAAATAAAAAGCAAATATTTCAACGAGAGGTATGCTTTCAATTTCTTCAAAAAGTAGTCTCAGCTCGTTTATTCAGTCGCTTATAAATCCACAATCTGTGTCCCGATGCAGCAGCGCTGTGTGCTGTGGCTCGAGCTTGTTTGACGAGGCAGACAGTGCAAAAATGCCAAAACTTGCTTTTGTATCACATGACAAACTTAAGGTATGCTTTAACGGCTTGGCTGTCTCAAGTTAGTTTGTATTGTTAATGTAACACCTCGTTGTTGCCCAGTCATTGTTTCATATGAAGTAGAGTTTGCCAGTTGGGGGCGACGGTCTGCAAATAAAAGTTAAGACTATATTTGCAAGGATCATTTCTAGAATGAAACACGTTTTGAAGGGATTGGTCTCGGTATCCTATAGCGCCCCATATGCGCTTCACAAACTCTACTTAAAAACAAGAACATATCTAATTGTAAGCCTGGTCGAACAAAATAAGTCTTCAGTGTAATTTTAAACAAAGAGCGCTTTCCACGATTTAAGATGCTTTAGAGACAGAATATTGGAATTGGCAGCCGAAACTGGGGGATAAAACTGCCTGTGATCAAAGTGGGCAGCAAAGTTGCATACTTGCATACCTTTTTTGGGAGAAAAGAAAACGGATCATCTCTGATTTGCGACGTTTCCATGGTTTGGCCCGGCCACTGCCGTGTGACTGGTTAAAACGATGTTCAGTTTTTTTCTGCTGCTTGGTAATTCAGTGATGAGGCAGCTGTAGCAGAGTGGCGCAGCGGAAGCGTCCTGGGCCCATAACCCAGAGGTCGATGGATCGAAACCATCCTCTGCTAGCTTGTTTTTCTTCTGTTAGCAAAGTAGTTTTTCTAAAATATTAACTGAAGGCAATTAATTAATATTACATTTCGCAATCAAGGATCATATAATGCGCAAGGATACTTGTCTTTCATAAGAGCTGAAATAAATTATAGCGCTTTGAGATTATATGTTACTAGCGGATTGTTTAGAAATGTACCCAATTATATTATAACTGTTCTAAAAAAGAATGTTATCTCGAAAAACGAGCCTTGTCAAGCTGAAATAGCTCAGCTGGGAGAGCGTTAGACTGAAGATCTAAAGGTTCCTGGTTCGATCCCGGGTTTCGGCAAACAGCAAGAATTTTTTTGTTTTGTATTATTTTGAACTAAAAAACAGAGCACATTTTTTTCTTCAGTGTAATTGGAAGAAATAACAACGTATCAGAGTGCCATTTTCTAATGTGATTAAGAAATGCAAAAAGCATCGTCCCTGGGTGGGCTTGAACCACCAACCTTTCGGTTAACAGCCTAACCGATTGCGCCACAGAGACCATCCTGCTCAGCCAAAACTGAGACCACATCTAAGAAGAAAGCAACACTGGACGAAAGTCTAATCTCAATTACATGTATACAAACCAATGCAAGCAAACTTCAAGCCATTTATATTTATTCCCAAATAACACAAACTCTTCAATTGCTAAAAAATATTTAAAAATCTCCCTTTGTGCTTCTCGGAAGGCATACGATGGAGGGCGCACTGCAGTTTTTCAGTATGGGGAATATTACAAATTAGGAGACTGTGCTTTAAAATACACATGTAGGGCGGGCGTCTCTGTTACAAAGAATTGGCACACTTTGTATTTATCTCCATAATGCGTTGGGACTAAATACGCAGAAACATTAAAACTATTTGGAGAATGCGGGCATCGATCCCGCTACTTCTCGCATGCTAAGCGAGCGCTCTACCATTTGAGCTAATTCCCCTTGAATTGAGCATGTGATTCTCATAGGCTACATCGCAGCTTGATACGAGCAATTCAGATTGTCTGACTAGTCTGCCAATTGCAAATTCAAAAAATAAATAAATAAAATAAAAAGCAAATATTTCAACGAGAGGTATGCTTTCAATTTCTTCAAAAAGTAGTCTCAGCTCGTTTATTCAGTCGCTTATAAATCCACAATCTGTGTCCCGATGCAGCAGCGCTGTGTGCTGTGGCTCGAGCTTGTTTGACGAGGCAGACAGTGCAAAAATGCCAAAACTTGCTTTTGTATCACATGACAAACTTAAGGTATGCTTTAACGGCTTGGCTGTCTCAAGTTAGTTTGTATTGTTAATGTAACACCTCGTTGTTGCCCAGTCATTGTTTCATATGAAGTAGAGTTTGCCAGTTGGGGGCGACGGTCTGCAAATAAAAGTTAAGACTATATTTGCAAGGATCATTTCTAGAATGAAACACGTTTTGAAGGGATTGGTCTCGGTATCCTATAGCGCCCCATATGCGCTTCACAAACTCTACTTAAAAACAAGAACATATCTAATTGTAAGCCTGGTCGAACAAAATAAGTCTTCAGTGTAATTTTAAACAAAGAGCGCTTTCCACGATTTAAGATGCTTTAGAGACAGAATATTGGAATTGGCAGCCGAAACTGGGGGATAAAACTGCCTGTGATCAAAGTGGGCAGCAAAGTTGCATACTTTGCATACCTTTTTTGGGAGAAAAGAAAACGGATCATCTCTGATTTGCGACGTTTCCATGGTTTGGCCCGGCCACTGCCGTGTGACTGGTTAAAACGATGTTCAGTTTTTTTTCTGCTGCTTGGTAATTCAGTGATGAGGCAGCTGTAGCAGAGTGGCGCAGCGGAAGCGTGCTGGGCCCATAACCCAGAGGTCGATGGATCGAAACCATCCTCTGCTAGCTTGTTTTTCTTCTGTTAGCAAAGTAGTTTTTCTAAAATATTAACTGAAGGCAATTAATTAATATTACATTTCGCAATCAAGGATCATATAATGCGCAAGGATACTTGTCTTTCATAAGAGCTGAAATAAATTATAGCGCTTTGAGATTATATGTTACTAGCGGATTGTTTAGAAATGTACCCAATTATATTATAACTGTTCTAAAAAAGAATGTTATCTCGAAAAACGAGCCTTGTCAAGCTGAAATAGCTCAGCTGGGAGAGCGTTAGACTGAAGATCTAAAGGTTCCTGGTTCGATCCCGGGTTTCGGCAAACAGCAAGAATTTTTTTGTTTTGTATTATTTTGAACTAAAAAACAGAGCACATTTTTTTCTTCAGTGTAATTGGAAGAAATAACAACGTATCAGAGTGCCATTTTCTAATGTGATTAAGAAATGCAAAAAGCATCGTCCCTGGGTGGGCTTGAACCACCAACCTTTCGGTTAACAGCCTAACCGATTGCGCCACAGAGACCATCCTGCTCAGCCAAAACTGAGACCACATCTAAGAAGAAAGCAACACTGGACGAAAGTCTAATCTCAATTACATGTATACAAACCAATGCAAGCAAACTTCAAGCCATTTATATTTATTCCCAAATAACACAAACTCTTCAATTGCTAAAAAATATTTAAAAATCTCCCTTTGTGCTTCTCGGAAGGCATACGATGGAGGGCGCACTGCAGTTTTTCAGTATGGGGAATATTACAAATTAGGAGACTGTGCTTTAAAATACACATGTAGGGCGGGCGTCTCTGTTACAAAGAATTGGCACACTTTGTATTTATCTCCATAATGCGTTGGGACTAAATACGCAGAAACATTAAAACTATTTGGAGAATGCGGGCATCGATCCCGCTACTTCTCGCATGCTAAGCGAGCGCTCTACCATTTGAGCTAATTCCCCTTGAATTGAGCATGTGATTCTCATAGGCTACATCGCAGCTTGATACGAGCAATTCAGATTGTCTGACTAGTCTGCCAATTGCAAATTCAAAAAATAAATAAATAAAATAAAAAGCAAATATTTCAACGAGAGGTATGCTTTCAATTTCTTCAAAAAGTAGTCTCAGCTCGTTTATTCAGTCGCTTATAAATCCACAATCTGTGTCCCGATGCAGCAGCGCTGTGTGCTGTGGCTCGAGCTTGTTTGACGAGGCAGACAGTGCAAAAATGCCAAAACTTGCTTTTGTATCACATGACAAACTTAAGGTATGCTTTAACGGCTTGGCTGTCTCAAGTTAGTTTGTATTGTTAATGTAACACCTCGTTGTTGCCCAGTCATTGTTTCATATGAAGTAGAGTTTGCCAGTTGGGGGCGACGGTCTGCAAATAAAAGTTAAGACTATATTTGCAAGGATCATTTCTAGAATGAAACACGTTTTGAAGGGATTGGTCTCGGTATCCTATAGCGCCCCATATGCGCTTCACAAACTCTACTTAAAAACAAGAACATATCTAATTGTAAGCCTGGTCGAACAAAATAAGTCTTCAGTGTAATTTTAAACAAAGAGCGCTTTCCACGATTTAAGATGCTTTAGAGACAGAATATTGGAATTGGCAGCCGAAACTGGGGGATAAAACTGCCTGTGATCAAAGTGGGCAGCAAAGTTGCATACTTTGCATACCTTTTTTGGGAGAAAAGAAAACGGATCATCTCTGATTTGCGACGTTTCCATGGTTTGGCCCGGCCACTGCCGTGTGACTGGTTAAAACGATGTTCAGTTTTTTTCTGCTGCTTGGTAATTCAGTGATGAGGCAGCTGTAGCAGAGTGGCGCAGCGGAAGCGTGCTGGGCCCATAACCCAGAGGTCGATGGATCGAAACCATCCTCTGCTAGCTTGTTTTTCTTCTGTTAGCAAAGTAGTTTTTCTAAAATATTAACTGAAGGCAATTAATTAATATTACATTTCGCAATCAAGGATCATATAATGCGCAAGGATACTTGTCTTTCATAAGAGCTGAAATAAATTATAGCGCTTTGAGATTATATGTTACTAGCGGATTGTTTAGAAATGTACCCAATTATATTATAACTGTTCTAAAAAAGAATGTTATCTCGAAAAACGAGCCTTGTCAAGCTGAAATAGCTCAGCTGGGAGAGCGTTAGACTGAAGATCTAAAGGTTCCTGGTTCGATCCCGGGTTTCGGCAAACAGCAAGAATTTTTTTGTTTTGTATTATTTTGAACTAAAAAACAGAGCACATTTTTTTCTTCAGTGTAATTGGAAGAAATAACAACGTATCAGAGTGCCATTTTCTAATGTGATTAAGAAATGCAAAAAGCATCGTCCCTGGGTGGGCTTGAACCACCAACCTTTCGGTTAACAGCCGAACGCGCTAACCGATTGCGCCACAGAGACCATCCTGCTCAGCCAAAACTGAGACCACATCTAAGAAGAAAGCAACACTGGACGAAAGTCTAATCTCAATTACATGTATACAAACCAATGCAAGCAAACTTCAAGCCATTTATATTTATTCCCAAATAACACAAACTCTTCAATTGCTAAAAAATATTTAAAAATCTCCCTTTGTGCTTCTCGGAAGGCATACGATGGAGGGCGCACTGCAGTTTTTCAGTATGGGGAATATTACAAATTAGGAGACTGTGCTTTAAAATACACATGTAGGGCGGGCGTCTCTGTTACAAAGAATTGGCACACTTTGTATTTATCTCCATAATGCGTTGGGACTAAATACGCAGAAACATTAAAACTATTTGGAGAATGCGGGCATCGATCCCGCTACTTCTCGCATGCTAAGCGAGCGCTCTACCATTTGAGCTAATTCCCCTTGAATTGAGCATGTGATTCTCATAGGCTACATCGCAGCTTGATACGAGCAATTCAGATTGTCTGACTAGTCTGCCAATTGCAAATTCAAAAAATAAATAAATAAAATAAAAAGCAAATATTTCAACGAGAGGTATGCTTTCAATTTCTTCAAAAAGTAGTCTCAGCTCGTTTATTCAGTCGCTTATAAATCCACAATCTGTGTCCCGATGCAGCAGCGCTGTGTGCTGTGGCTCGAGCTTGTTTGACGAGGCAGACAGTGCAAAAATGCCAAAACTTGCTTTTGTATCACATGACAAACTTAAGGTATGCTTTAACGGCTTGGCTGTCTCAAGTTAGTTTGTATTGTTAATGTAACACCTCGTTGTTGCCCAGTCATTGTTTCATATGAAGTAGAGTTTGCCAGTTGGGGGCGACGGTCTGCAAATAAAAGTTAAGACTATATTTGCAAGGATCATTTCTAGAATGAAACACGTTTTGAAGGGATTGGTCTCGGTATCCTATAGCGCCCCATATGCGCTTCACAAACTCTACTTAAAAACAAGAACATATCTAATTGTAAGCCTGGTCGAACAAAATAAGTCTTCAGTGTAATTTTAAACAAAGAGCGCTTTCCACGATTTAAGATGCTTTAGAGACAGAATATTGGAATTGGCAGCCGAAACTGGGGGATAAAACTGCCTGTGATCAAAGTGGGCAGCAAAGTTGCATACTTTGCATACCTTTTTTGGGAGAAAAGAAAACGGATCATCTCTGATTTGCGACGTTTCCATGGTTTGGCCCGGCCACTGCCGTGTGACTGGTTAAAACGATGTTCAGTTTTTTTTCTGCTGCTTGGTAATTCAGTGATGAGGCAGCTGTAGCAGAGTGGCGCAGCGGAAGCGTGCTGGGCCCATAACCCAGAGGTCGATGGATCGAAACCATCCTCTGCTAGCTTGTTTTTCTTCTGTTAGCAAAGTAGTTTTTCTAAAATATTAACTGAAGGCAATTAATTAATATTACATTTCGCAATCAAGGATCATATAATGCGCAAGGATACTTGTCTTTCATAAGAGCTGAAATAAATTATAGCGCTTTGAGATTATATGTTACTAGCGGATTGTTTAGAAATGTACCCAATTATATTATAACTGTTCTAAAAAAGAATGTTATCTCGAAAAACGAGCCTTGTCAAGCTGAAATAGCTCAGCTGGGAGAGCGTTAGACTGAAGATCTAAAGGTTCCTGGTTCGATCCCGGGTTTCGGCAAACAGCAAGAATTTTTTTGTTTTGTATTATTTTGAACTAAAAAACAGAGCACATTTTTTTCTTCAGTGTAATTGGAAGAAATAACAACGTATCAGAGTGCCATTTTCTAATGTGATTAAGAAATGCAAAAAGCATCGTCCCTGGGTGGGCTTGAACCACCAACCTTTCGGTTAACAGCCTAACCGATTGCGCCACAGAGACCATCCTGCTCAGCCAAAACTGAGACCACATCTAAGAAGAAAGCAACACGACGAAAGTCTAATCTCAATTACATGTATACAAACCAATGCAAGCAAACTTCAAGCCATTTATATTTATTCCCAAATAACACAAACTCTTCAATTGCTAAAAAATATTTAAAAATCTCCCTTTGTGCTTCTCGGAAGGCATACGATGGAGGGCGCACTGCAGTTTTTCAGTATGGGGAATATTACAAATTAGGAGACTGTGCTTTAAAATACACATGTAGGGCGGGCGTCTGTTACAAAGAATTGGCACACTTTGTATTTATCTCCATAATGCGTTGGGACTAAATACGCAGAAACATTAAAACTATTTGGAGAATGCGGGCATCGATCCCGCTACTTCTCGCATGCTAAGCGAGCGCTCTACCATTTGAGCTAATTCCCCTTGAATTGAGCATGTGATTCTCATAGGCTACATCGCAGCTTGATACGAGCAATTCAGATTGTCTGACTAGTCTGCCAATTGCAAATTCAAAAAATAAATAAATAAAATAAAAAGCAAATATTTCAACGAGAGGTATGCTTTCAATTTCTTCAAAAAGTAGTCTCAGCTCGTTTATTCAGTCGCTTATAAATCCACAATCTGTGTCCCGATGCAGCAGCGCTGTGTGCTGTGGCTCGAGCTTGTTTGACGAGGCAGACAGTGCAAAAATGCCAAAACTTGCTTTTGTATCACATGACAAACTTAAGGTATGCTTTAACGGCTTGGCTGTCTCAAGTTAGTTTGTATTGTTAATGTAACACCTCGTTGTTGCCCAGTCATTGTTTCATATGAAGTAGAGTTTGCCAGTTGGGGGCGACGGTCTGCAAATAAAAGTTAAGACTATATTTGCAAGGATCATTTCTAGAATGAAACACGTTTTGAAGGGATTGGTCTCGGTATCCTATAGCGCCCCATATGCGCTTCACAAACTCTACTTAAAAACAAGAACATATCTAATTGTAAGCCTGGTCGAACAAAATAAGTCTTCAGTGTAATTTTAAACAAAGAGCGCTTTCCACGATTTAAGATGCTTTAGAGACAGAATATTGGAATTGGCAGCCGAAACTGGGGGATAAAACTGCCTGTGATCAAAGTGGGCAGCAAAGTTGCATACTTTGCATACCTTTTTTGGGAGAAAAGAAAACGGATCATCTCTGATTTGCGACGTTTCCATGGTTTGGCCCGGCCACTGCCGTGTGACTGGTTAAAACGATGTTCAGTTTTTTTTCTGCTGCTTGGTAATTCAGCGATGAGGCAGCTGTAGCAGAGTGGCGCAGCGGAAGCGTGCTGGGCCCATAACCCAGAGGTCGATGGATCGAAACCATCCTCTGCTAGCTTGTTTTTCTTCTGTTAGCAAAGTAGTTTTTCTAAAATATTAACTGAAGGCAATTAATTAATATTACATTTCGCAATCAAGGATCATATAATGCGCAAGGATACTTGTCTTTCATAAGAGCTGAAATAAATTATAGCGCTTTGAGATTATATGTTACTAGCGGATTGTTTAGAAATGTACCCAATTATATTATAACTGTTCTAAAAAAGAATGTTATCTCGAAAAACGAGCCTTGTCAAGCTGAAATAGCTCAGCTGGGAGAGCGTTAGACTGAAGATCTAAAGGTTCCTGGTTCGATCCCGGGTTTCGGCAAACAGCAAGAATTTTTTTGTTTTGTATTATTTTGAACTAAAAAACAGAGCACATTTTTTTCTTCAGTGTAATTGGAAGAAATAACAACGTATCAGAGTGCCATTTTCTAATGTGATTAAGAAATGCAAAAAGCATCGTCCCTGGGTGGGCTTGAACCACCAACCTTTCGGTTAACAGCCTAACCGATTGCGCCACAGAGACCATCCTGCTCAGCCAAAACTGAGACCACATCTAAGAAGAAAGCAACACTGGACGAAAGTCTAATCTCAATTACATGTATACAAACCAATGCAAGCAAACTTCAAGCCATTTATATTTATTCCCAAATAACACAAACTCTTCAATTGCTAAAAAATATTTAAAAATCTCCCTTTGTGCTTCTCGGAAGGCATACGATGGAGGGCGCACTGCAGTTTTTCAGTATGGGGAATATTACAAATTAGGAGACTGTGCTTTAAAATACACATGTAGGGCGGGCGTCTCTGTTACAAAGAATTGGCACACTTTGTATTTATCTCCATAATGCGTTGGGACTAAATACGCAGAAACATTAAAACTATTTGGAGAATGCGGGCATCGATCCCGCTACTTCTCGCATGCTAAGCGAGCGCTCTACCATTTGAGCTAATTCCCCTTGAATTGAGCATGTGATTCTCATAGGCTACATCGCAGCTTGATACGAGCAATTCAGATTGTCTGACTAGTCTGCCAATTGCAAATTCAAAAAATAAATAAATAAAATAAAAAGCAAATATTTCAACGAGAGGTATGCTTTCAATTTCTTCAAAAAGTAGTCTCAGCTCGTTTATTCAGTCGCTTATAAATCCACAATCTGTGTCCCGATGCAGCAGCGCTGTGTGCTGTGGCTCGAGCTTGTTTGACGAGGCAGACAGTGCAAAAATGCCAAAACTTGCTTTTGTATCACATGACAAACTTAAGGTATGCTTTAACGGCTTGGCTGTCTCAAGTTAGTTTGTATTGTTAATGTAACACCTCGTTGTTGCCCAGTCATTGTTTCATATGAAGTAGA